>NC_064614.1:87342187-88546250 GCF_023898315.1 Schistocerca nitens | reverse complement strand
CACAAAACGGGGCAGAACATTATTGCAGAAACAACGAAACAAACGTGCCAAATTTAAACAGACGCAAAATCCCCAAGATTGGCGATCATTTACAGAAGCTCGAAATTTAGCGCGGACTTCAATACGAGATGCTTATAACAGTTTTCACAACGAACTTTGTCTCGAAACCTGGCAGAAAATCCAAAGATATTCTGGCCATATGTCAAGTCTGTTAACGGCAAGAAACAATCAATCCCTTCTCCGCGCGACAGCACTATCGAAGACAGTGCTGCCAAAGCAGAGTTACTAAACACAGCCTTCCGAAATGCCTTCGCAAAAGAAGACGAACTAAATATTCCAGAACTCGAATCAAGAATAGGTGCCAACGTGAGTAACGTGGAAGTAAATATCCTTGGAGTAGTGAAGCAGCTTAAATCACTTAATTAAAGCAAGTCTTCTATTCCAGACTGTATACCAATTAGGTTCCTTTCAGAGTATGCTGATCTATTAGCTCCCTACTTGACATTCATATACAACCCTTCGCTCGACGAAAGATCTGTACCCAAAGACTGGAAAGTTGCACATGTCACACCAATATTTAAGAAAGGTAGTAGGAGTAATCCACATAATTACAGGCCCATATCATTAACGTCGATATGGACAGGATTCTGGAACATATATTGTGTTCGAACATTACAAATTACCTCGAAGGAAACGGTCTATTGACACATATTTAACATGGGTTTAGAAAACATCGTTCTTGTGAAACATAACTAGCTCTTTATTCGCATGAAGTGATAAGTGCTGTTGACGAGGGTTTTCAGATCGATTCCGTATTTCTGGATTTCCAGAAGGCTTTTGATACAGTACCACACAAGCGGCTTATAGAGAAATTGCGTGCTTATGGAATATCGTCTCAGTCATGTGACTGGATTTGTTATTTCCTGTGAGAGAGGTCACAGTTCGTAGTAATTGACGGAAAGTCATCGAGTGAAACAGAAGTGGTTTCTGGCGTTCCCCTTTGCAGTTCCTTATCTATATAAACGATTTGGGAGACAATCTGAGCAGCCGTCTTCGGTTGTTTGCAGATGACGTTGTCGTTTATAGACTATGAAGTCATCAGACTACCAAACGATTTAGAAAAGATATCTGAATGGTGCGAAAATTGACAGATGACCTTAAATAACGAAAAGTGTGAGGTAATCGACATGAGTTCTAAAAGGAATCTGTTAAACTTCGGTTACACAATAAATCAGTCAAATATAAAGGCCGTAAATTCAGCTAAATACGTAGGAATTACAATTACAAACAACTTAAATTGGAAGGGACACATAGAAAATGTTGTAGGGAAGGCTAACCAAAGACTGCGTTTTATTGGCAGGACACTCAGAAAATGTAACAGACCTACTAAGGAGACTGTCTACACTACGCTTGTCGGTCCTCTTTTAGAATACTGCTGCACGGTGTGGGATCCTTACGAAAAGGACTGATGGAGTATATCAAATAAGTTCAAAGAAGGGCAGCAAGTTTTGTATCATGGCGAAGTATGGAAGAGTGTGTCAATGAAATGGTACATGATTTGGGCTGGACGTCATTAAAAGAAAGGCGTTTTTCGTTGCGGCGGAATCTTCTCACGAAATTGCAGTAACCAACTTTCTCCTCCGAATGCGAAAATATCTTGTTGACACCGACGTACATAGGGAAAAAAAACGATCACCATGATAAAATAAGGGAAATCGGAGCTCATACGGAAAGATATACGAGATTGGAATAGTAGAGATTGGAATAATAGAGAATTGTGGTGGTGGTTCGATGAACCCTCAATGGCAAATGGCTCTGAGCACTATGCAACTTCACTTCTGAGGTCATCAGTCGCCTAGAACTTAGAACTAATTAAACCTAACTAACCTAAGGACACCACACACATCCATGCCCGAGGCAGGATTCGAACCTGCGACCGTAGCGGTCGCTCGGCTCCAGACTGTAGCGCCTAGAACCGCACGGCCACTCCGGCCGGCGATGAACCCTCTGCCAGGCACTTAAATGTGAGTTGTAGAGTAACCATGTAGATATAGATGTAGAACCGCGGATAGGAGCTTAAGGCAAGAATTATGAATCTGTGTCGCATTCGCACATGATTCGCTGGTCATTGAAAAATATTTATAAAAGTAATTACAGCCATTTTAAATTCCCATTTCGTTTCTGTTCTCATTGGTGAAAAAAGATACATGTAAGTTTAAAATAAAAAATCAGACTTGTGTAAAAAGTTATATTCGGGTACTGCGTGCTCGTTACGTTCCCTCACGCTTCGTAGTATTTACACTCCTGGAAATTGAAATAAGAACACCGTGAATTCATTGTCCCAGGAAGGGGAAACTTTATTGACACATTCCTGGGGTCAGATACATCACATGATCACACTGACAGAACCACAGGCACATAGACACAGGCAACAGAGCATGCACAATGTCGGCACTAGTACAGTGTATATCCACCTTTCGCAGCAATGCAGGCTGCTATTCTCCCATGGAGACGATCGTAGAGATGCTGGATGTAGTCCTGTGGAACGGCTTGCCATGCCATTTCCACCTGGCGCCTCAGTTGGACCAGCGTTCGTGCTGGACGTGCTGACCGCGTGAGACGACGCTTCATCCAGTCCCAAACGTGCTCAATGGGGGACAGATCCGGAGATCTTGCTGGCCAGGGTAGTTGACTTACACTTTCTAGAGCACGTTGGGTGGCACGGGATACATGCGGACGTGCATTGTCCTGTTGGAACAGCAAGTTCCCTTGCCGGTCTAGGAATGGTAGAACGATGGGTTCGATGACGGTTTGGATGTACCGTGCACTATTCAGTGTCCCCTCGACGATCACCAGTGGTGTACGGCCACTGTAGGAGATCGCTCCCCACACCATGATGCCGGGTGTTGGCCCTGTGTGCCTCGGTCGTATGGAGTCCTGATTGTGGCGCTCACCTGCACGGCGCCAAACACGCATACGACCATCATTGGCACCAAGGCAGAAGCGACTCTCATCGCTGAAGACGACACGTCTCCATTCGTCCCTCCATTCACGCCTGTCGCGACACCACTGGAGGCGGGCTGCACGATGTTGGGGCGTGAGCGGAAGACGGCCTAACGGTGTGCGGGACCGTAGCCCAGCTTCATGGAGACGGTTGCGAATGGTCCTCGCCGATACCCCAGGAGCAACAGTGTCCCTAATTTGCTGGGAAGTGGCGGTGCGGTCCCCTACGGCATTGCGTAGGATCCTACGGTCTTGGCGTGCATCCGTGCGTCGCTGCGGTCCGGTCCCAGGTCGACGGGCACGTGCACCTTCCGACGACCACTGGCGACAACATCGATGTACTGTGGAGACCTCACGCCCCACGTGTTGAGCAATTCGGCGGTACGTCCACCCGGCCTCCCGCATGCCCGCTATACACCCTCGCTCAAAGTCCGTCAACTGCACATACGGTTCACGTCCACGCTGTCGCGGCATGCTACCAGTGTTAAAGACTGCGATGGAGCTCCGTATGCCACGGCAAACTGGCTGACACTGACGGCGGCGGTGCACAAATGCTGCGCAGCTAGCGCCATTCGACGGCCAACACCGCGGTTCCTGGTGTGTCCGCTGTGCCGTGCGTGTGATCATTGCTTGTACAGCCCTCTCGCAATGTCCGGAGCAAGTATGGTGGGTCTGACACACCGGTGTCAATGTGTTCTTTTTTCCATTTCCAGGAGTGTATAAAACACAGTGACAGAGTATGAGTGTTAAATAATTGAAAAGACATTTTAACAATTTGTAGTGTGCTATGAATTCTGTCTTCTCTGGAGCGGTTGTTGCTTGAGACGATATGCGCTCAGATTAATCACGGTAGCGTACGTCCGAAGAAGAGTTGGGCAATTATTTCCTCTAAAATATGTCTTGCGAAATCGCTCCTGAGCCATGCGCAGCTCGTGTTCATCCCATTTATTGTTTGTCATTTTCTTTTACCGTACTGCCGCCTCGTTTTCTTATTCTATTTACTGGCGTCACTAACTTCTGCCTTACTTGCCCGTGAGTGGCAGCAGCAGCGCTTATCGGTAAGTGCACTGTCGTACAATCTCTGGAGCGACCGATAGTATTTCCGGGTCATCGTGTGTCTGGAAGTCAGTTGGAGACGTAGAGACGGCCCAGGAGTGCAGTCGGGCACGGAGCAACGTTGGGAATGGAGCACCAGTGAGGTGCTGACAGCCAGTACTTGCCGACCGCTGAGGACACACATGCACTGTCCGACGGAAGGAGACTGGGGCGGGAACGACCGTTGGTTGGTCGTCTCATCCGCCTACGTGTATTCGGTCTTTTTACCGTTTCCGTGTGTGTGGTTGTCGGTCGGTTGGGGCAGAGCAGCGTGGGAGTCTCCGTGGCGCATAGGCCGGAGCCGCTGGCGGTGTGCACGAGCGGTTAGAGTTGTGACGCGCTTCTTGCGAGGGCTGCGAAGTTCGCCGTCCACCGATTTTGGACACTAAAGTTGAGTGCTCACTTAACCTACTATCAAGCCTCAACTGCTCTTCGTTTGATCCTGGTTGTCGCTTTCTGGGAGATTCCTGCGAGCAACAACGTGTGTGCATTGAAGTCGGAAAGAATTGCAGCCATCTTCCTCTGTACTGTTTAACTTAATTGTATTCATTCCTTCATTAATGAAGTGTACAAGAGGTATCTTCTGCATTGTGGCCGTTGACATTCCGGTTACCTGCCCTGGTCATTGATGTAGTTTATGGTAGTGTATTTTCCTCGTCGTGTTGATGCTGTCCAGCACAGCGTGTAGTTCGACGGCTGAGGTGTTGTTGGTAGTTTTGGGCGTTTATTCTGACTTGGCTGGATTGGGCGCCAGTATCCATAATGATGTGCTATTGACATCTTGTTGTCGTTTTGCTGGTCGGGTGGAGCAGAACTGATATTGTTGGCTGGTTCGTCGGCTGGCTTTCATTTGGGTTGCATTCCGATTAAGAGGTTGTCGGTCTGGCTGACTGTCGCACCTAAAGGTGCGTTAGTGTTACCTTCAAGACCCGATCCTTGGAACCTTCTGAGCGCCACTCCTTGTGTTTGACATAGTGATTTCATTTTTAGTCTTAATTACTCTGTTTGGCCTTCAGCTTTCCTTGTGCCTAGGCCTTAAGCCGTAAATTTGTTTCAAGTTGATATGTGCTCTTCAAACGAGTTTTCAGCCTCTTCAAATCAAAAGTTGAAAAATTTTGTCTAAGCCTTAAGCCGAAGGAAATATTTTCTAGTTTGTATGTGGCCTTCAGCTGAGTTTTCCAGCTTAAATTAAAAATTGGAAATTTCTTTGTCTGGGCTTTAAGCCGTGAAATTGTTTGTTTTCCTATGTGTCCTTCAGCCGAGTTTTATGTGAAGCATTTTAGGATAAAGCTTTCAGCCTATTTCAGTTGAAATTTAGAAGCTCTTCCTTCTAGGCCTTGAGCTGTAAAATTGTTTTCTGCGTGGTGTGTGGCACTCAGCCAAATTTTAATCTCTCTTAAATTAAAAATTCAAAACCCTTGTCTTGCCCTTAAGTCATAAGATTGTTATTCTTTAGTATGAGGCCCTCAGCCGACTTTTACGCGAAATATTTTTAGATAAGGCCTTCAGCCTTTTCAAATTTAAAGCTCTTCTTCCTGGGCCTTAAGCCGTTAAATTGTTTTGTTGATTTTGCAGCCTATTTAGATTAAACATTGGAAATCTTTGTCTCAGCCTTAAGCCGTAACACCGTTCTTGATTAATGTGTGGCCTTCAGCCGAGTTCTATGGGAAAGAGTTAAACTAAGGCTTTCATCCTATTTATATTGAAGATAATTTTTTTTTTTTTTTTGCTAGAAGAGTGGAACCTCCAGAAAAACTCCTGTACCTCAATTACTTTTTTCGAAATCAAAGAATGTCTTTCGTTAAAACCTTGAGAGTTTGTGATCTTGCTTGTGTGGTTGTGTGTTTTAACAAATAAAGTTTAATGTTGAGTGCAACTGACAGTAACTTATTTTGGCCCCTTTCCACAAATAAAACATCATCGAGGTCGAGGGGCAGGAAAGGGAAGCAGCGTTTGGGAAGGGAGTAAGACAGGGTTGTAGCCTGTCCCCGATGTTATTCAATCTGTATATTGAGCAAACAGTAAAGGAAACAAAAGAAAAATTCGGAGTAGGTATTAAAGTCCATGGAGAAGAAATAAAAACGTTGAAGTTGGCCGATGACATTGTAATTCTGTCAGAGACAGCAAAGGACTTGGAAGAGCAGTTGAACGGAATGGACAGTGTCTTGAAAGGAGGATATAAGATGAACATCAACAAAAGCAAAACGAGGATCATGGAATGTATTCGAATTAAGTCGGGTGATGCTGAGGGAATTAGATTAGGAAATGAGACACTTAAAGTAGTAAAGGAGTTTTGCTATTTGGGGAGCAAAATAACTGATAATGGTCGAAGTAGAGAGGATATAAAATGTAGACTGGCAATGGCAAGGAAATCGTTTCTGAAGAAGAGAAATTTGTTCACATCGAGTATAGATTTAAGTGTCAGGAAGTCATTTCTGAAAGTATTTGTATGGAGTGTAGCCATGTATGGAAGTGAAACATGGACGATAAATAGTTTGGACAAGAAGAGAATAGAAGCTTTCGAAATGTGGTGCTACAGAAGAATGCTGAAGATTAGATGGGTAGATCACATAAGTAATGAGGAGGTATTGAATAGAATTGGGGAGAAGAAGAGTTTGTGGCACAACTTGACTAGAAGAAGGGATCGGTTGGTAGGACATGTTCTGAGACATCGAGGGATCACCAACTTAGTATTGGAGGGCAGCGTGGAGCGTAAAAATCGTAGAGGGAGACTAAGAGATGAATACACTAAGCAGATTCAGAAGGATGTAGGTTGCAGTAAGTACTGGGATATGAAGAAGCTTGCACAGGATAGAGTAGCATGGAGAGCTGCATCAAACCAGTCTCAGGACTGAAGACCACAACAAGAACAACAACAACAACAACAAGAACCTCATCCGCTTTGTCCTGCTAGCCCAGCGATTTCAGCTCCTGTTTTAGCCCGTAATCAGAATGGGAAAGCGGCTACTGTTCCGCTAGCCGGTAAACCGCGCACTCGCGGTTGCGGCGGAGGTCCAGTTGTAGTTTTTGCGATCCCCGCGGGTCAAGCCGGTGGTGGCTGGAGGCGCAGGGCCGCGCCACTTGCGGGCAGCCGTGACCTTCTTGCGCCCATTACCTGCCCACACTTAGCCAATCTCTGCTGGCTCGCAGCCATCCGCCCGCGCTCCCGCCGGCCACGCCACGCCGGCCGCTGTTTGTTCTTTCACACCCTGCCGGCCGCTGACAGCTCGACACACCTCCTCTGAGACCGCGCTGCTGGACCACAACCCAGATAAAAGTGACCGATAGCGATTTACCACACAACCCCTGTGTGTACTCATTGCCTAACCGGTTGCTGTTTACCCCGTCGGGTAAGTGCCAGATTACAAATGCAAAAGGTATATTCACAAAGACACTACTGGCCATTAAAATTGCTACACCACGTAGATGACGTGTTACAGACGCGAAATTTAACCGACAGGAAGAAGATGCTGTCATATGCAAATGATTAGCTTTTCAGAGCATTCACACAAGGTTGGCGCCGCTGGCGACACCTACAACGTGCTGACATGAGGAAAGTTGCCAACCGATTTCTCATACACAATCTGCAGTTCACCGGCGTTGCCTGGTGAAACGTTGTTGTGATGCCTCGTGTAGGGAGGAGAAATGCGTACCATCACGTTTCCGACTTCGGTAAAGGTCGGGTTGTGGCCTATCGCGATTGCGGTTTATCGTATCGCGACATTGCTGCTCGCGTCGGTCGAGATACAGTGACTGTTAGCAGAATATGGAATCGGTGGATTCAGGAGGGTAATACGGAACGCCGTGCTGGATCCCAACGGCCTCGTATCACTAGCAGTCGAGATGACAGGCATCTTATCCGCATGGCTGTAACGGATCGTGCAGCCACGTCTCGATCCCTGAGTCAACACATGGGGACGTTTACAAGAGAACAACCATCTGCACGAACAGTTCGACGACGTTTGCAGCAGCATGGACTATCAGCTCTGAGACCATGGCTGCGGTTACTCTTGACGCTGCATCACAGACAGGAGCGCCTGCGATGGTGTACTCAACGACGAACCTGGGTGCACGAATTTCAAAACGTCATTTTTTCGGACAAATCCAGGTTCTGTTTGCAGCATCATGATGGTCGCATTCGAGTGTGGCGACATCGCGGTGAACGCGCCTTGGAAGCGCGTATTCGTCATCGCCATACTGGAGTATCACCCGGCGTGATGGTATGGGGTGTCATTGGTTACACGTCTCGGTCACCTCTTGTTCGCATTGGCGGCACTTTGAACAGTGGACGTTACATTTCAGATATGTTACGACCAGTGGCTCTACCCTACATTCGATCCCTGCGAAACCCTACATTTCAGCAGGATAATGCACGACCGCATGTTACAGGTCCTGTACGGGCCTTTCTGGATACAGAAAATGTTCGACTGCTGCCCTGCCCAGCACATTCTCCACATCTCTCACCAACTGAAAACGTCTGGTCAATGGTGGTCGAGCAACTGGGTCGTCACAATACGCCAGTCACTACTCTTGATGAACTGTGGTATCGTGTTGAAGCTGCATGGGTAGCTGTACCTGTACACGCCATCCAAGCTCTGTTTGACTCAATGCCCAGGCGTATCAAGGCCGTTATTGCGGCCAGAGGTGGTTGTTCTGGGTACTGATTTCTCTGGATATATGCACCCAAACTGCGTGAAACTGTAATCACATGTCAGTTCAAGTATAATATATTTGTCCAATGAATACCCGTTTATCATCTGCATTTCTTCTTGGTGTAGCTATTTTAATGGCCAGTAGTGTATCTCGATTGTGTTGGATAGACTTACAACAGTTTACTGGTATTGCCTTAAGGGGGTAGGACGTCAAACAGGTCGACTTGGAGCAGAGAGGCACCACAGGACATTTTATTTTCAACTGTCTATACTTTTACAAATAAATTCATAAATATCAGCATGGCCATGAAGGACTCAGGATTTACCCTCATAGTAGTGGAAGTTGGAAAACATAAGAAAAAAGTGTTTTTACGTCTGAAATTTCATCATTTTTTCACTCACTATTGGCTCCGTTTGTTGCTATTATGAAACTTCCCCTTTGTATGTAAAGAATGACCGTGCTGGAAAATCTCTTACGTTATTTGATTTTCAAACAGCTGAGCAAAACTCAACGTACTCACACAGTTTTCTCGTTACTTATTCTGATCATCACTAAACTGACACACAATATTTTAGCGCAACGCAACCTGACTTTCAATAATCCATACAAATGAATGGCCCTGACTAACAATAACTTATACCTTTCATGAATCACTTACCTCACAAAAATCTTCGTGACTCGAACTACTGCAATACAGCGAGCGCAAATACTGGCAGCTAAATAAAAGTTTCTAACTACTGAAGGCACTAACTACTGACTGCCATAGTTAGCAAATGAAAGATTTTGATAGGGAAGATACAATGTATTTACCTCAATAGCATTCAAAAGTCATTGTATATATAATTTTATATTATATGTTTTATATCTATATATTATATATTATATATATAATTTTGTGACATACAATTAAACAAATTTCCTTTTTCTGACGGACACACGTCCAGATCATCCGCTCATAGTGACTTCTCAAAACTCTGGCATCTCTCTCCACACATCCTTCACTGCTGGCGGCTCACCTCCAACTGCCCAACGCTACGCGCTGTTCACTTCCAACAGCCCAACACTACACTAGCGAATAATCCAACAATGAGTCCAACCAGTCACAGACTGCACACAGCGCAGTCAGCGATTTTCGTACAGAGCACTACGTGGCAATACCAACATAAAAACCTAAACATCCTACTTACACTATAGGTACACTTTTCTTCATAAGTAAGAGTGATTCCTCGATGAATTTTGCACACTATACAAACCATGACACTCTAGAATTTATTATTATTATTATTATTATTATTATTATTTATTTAAGCCCACTATGGAGCAAAACGAGGATACTGGAATGTAGTCGAATTAAGTCGGGTGATGTTGAGGGAATTATATTAGGAAATGAGACACTTAAAGTAGTAAAGGAATTTTGCTATTTGGGGAGCAAAATAACTGATGATGATCGAAGTAGAGAAGATATAAAATGTAGACTGGCAATGGCAAGGAAAGCGTTTCTGAAGAAGAGAAATTTGTTAACATCGAGTATAGATTTAAGTGTCAGGAAGTCGTTTCTGAAAGTATTTGTATGGAGTGTAGTCATGTATGGAACTGAAACATGGACGATAAATAGTTTGGACAAGAAGAGAATAGAAGCTTTCGAAATGTGGTGCTACAGAAGAATGCTGAAGATCAGATGGGTAGATCACATAACTAATGAGGAGGTATTGAATAGAACTAGGGAGAAGAGGAGTTTGTGGCACAACTTGACAAGATGAAGGGACAGGTTGGCAGGACATGTTCTGAGGCATCAAGGGATCACAAATTTAGCATTGGAGGGCAGCGCGGTGGGTAAAAATCGTAGAGGGAGACTAAGAGATGAATACACTTAGCAGATTCAGAAGGATGTAGGTTGTAGTAAGTACTGGGAGATGAAGAAGCTTGCACAGGATATTGTAGCATGGAGAGCTGCATCAAACCAGTCTCAGGACTGAAGACCACAACAACAACAACAATATGAAGCGCTTATGACGAGCTCTTCTTTGATGCTCTCTTCCGTTCGCAATATCCCGGAGTAGTGCTGATAACTTCACCTTCTTCTCCTGTCAAAGGAGCGTCCGACGTTTAGGGACTCCAGGTGGTGGGGGTCCAAGACTCTACCATAGCATAAAATTTGGAACTATCTTCTACCTCACGAACAGAGATCCCAGCCGAATCCAAGTCCTTTAGTACTTCATTAAGCCACAGGCTTCCAGTCTTGTAGCTTTTAACCAATGAGAAGATCTTCTTGGTAAGCCTACTGTTGTTCATTCGTTGTAGGTGCCCGTGGAACGTGAGCCTCCTACGTCGCATACTGGTGTTGGCTGATTCTAACTGTTGATACAGTTAAGAACTAGACTTCAATCGGTAGCTTCCATCTGGGAGCAATCTCGGGCCATGAATTTTTCGCAGAATACGTCTTTCGGCTTTCTCCATGTCATCCATCGTGCCTTTTCTGTTCATCAAGAGGGTACCTGTGGCAGATAGAGACTGTGGTCTGACAGCAGTTCTGTACTGACAGACCTTAGCATTCTTCGAAATGCACTTCTTGTTGTACAGATTGTGGGACAGATGGTATGCTGCGTTGAGTTTGTCACGCCTTTCTATGATGGAGGTGCCGTCTCTACCATTGAGGTGGACCCATTCACCAAGCTAACGAAAGTGATTAACTCTCCCAATCGTTCCATGTATAGCCGTCAAAAGGGTGTTACTGGAATGCCAGCTCCCAAAGTATTTGGTCTTGTCACACGATATTTGTAACTCTGGCTTCACCGCTACCTGTAATTTATTTAATTTATGAAAAAATGAATGAGCTGTTACGTTTTAAATTTCATGTTTAGAAAAACTCAAATTGCATAATTAATTGTGTTCATTTTTACCACAGTTCCTAATAGATTTGGAAAATTCTAAAGTTTCATACACCTGTAAGTATGGTCTGTATGCTGTGGAAAATTCATCGAGGAATCTGTCTTACTTATGAAGAAAGGTGTATTTATAGCAACAAATGCAGCCAATAGTAAGTGAAAAAAATGATGAAATTTCAAATGTAAAAAAAAAATATTTCGTTAAGTTTTTGAACTTCCACTGCTATGAGTGTGAATCTCGAATCCTTCCTGTTCATAGTAACAAAGTTTATGAATTTATTTGTAAAAGTATAGACAGTGGAAATTAAAATGTCCAGTGGTGCCTCTCCTGCTCCAAGTCGGTCCATTTGAAGTCCTACCCCCCTTAAGAGTCATCTTCAGGACCAATGGCCTGCTACAAAATAACACCTACGATGATCTTGGTCACTCGATATCAAAGTGTCTTGATACGGTGCCAACAAGACTGAAATGGTAGGGAGCTAGATGGTGGACTTTAAGGAAAAACATAATTATTTAAGCAATTTATTTAGAAAATTTAAAAAACTCGAGTGTGAAACAGATTTGACCTTTTTATTTCATAATAAACCACGTCCGCTATTGACAATAGGAAACAATAATCTTCTTTTTCTTTTGCAATAAACAACGACCGCTATGGACAACAGGAAATAACAATCTTCATCAGAATGAATGTAATAAAAAAGGACTCAAACCAACTGAATTTTCTCATTTTGAGAAGACCAAAGGTGCGATCTGTTTTACTCGCTAAAAACGTTCAACAGGCTAGATTGCATAACTATTTCTTTATTTCAGACAACCTGTTTCACCAGACTTTGCTCTCATCTGCAGGTCTTAAAAAATCTTTTTGTTGTGTAACGTGACCATTATACGTTGGACCTCATGCCAAGTTGTCATATGTTGGTTTTTTCCCACATGACAACTTGGCGTGAGGTCCAACGTAAAATGAACGCGTTTCATAACAAAAAAAATTTTTAAGACCTGAAGATTACAACAAAATATGTCGAAACCGGTTGTCTTAAATAAACAAATATTTATACGAGCTAGGCTGTTCAATTTTTTTAGCAACTCAGACCAAAGCAATTATTAAAATCACAATTAAGAACTTTAAGCCATTTAAGGAAACTATAGTGCAAGAACTTTAAAGGAACACACGTTCAGTGTTTAAAAGTTGTTCTAAGAGAAATTACAGCTTTACAACTGTAATTTCTAGAAACCGCAGACACGTCTCATGTACGACGTGAAGACCCGGTGGTAATGTGCTCACAATACACCATCTTTGCTAACTATATCGTACGCCACACCCTCCAAGTAATAGCTTATATTTTCAAGGCGTTTACAGTACAATAAATAAGCTACCAGAAACACACCAAATATATATGACCACAAATACAGTTGACACACACATACAATAAAGTAACCCTTCGTAATTTCAACAGTCGAAAGTACTTAGAACTTGAAAACAATGCATTAAATTATTACACAACGGCTACAGGTAAATGAGCCACCAACTTTAAAATACTTTACTTGAAGTAATTTTCCAACGGCTCAGGAAATTTACAGGCCAGACAAAAGCAAGTACCGATTAGTCATAATATAACTTGATAACAATAGCATTCGGCCGTCACTCGTCTCGGAATTAAAAGGCAACTTTTGATAAATGGTGATTTCTTACATGTGAGGCAGCGGAACACCCACTAATTGAATTTACACAGTATTCTAAATGAAAAAATAATTCTTACAGGGCGAAATTAATGAACTATATGAAATAAAATCGTCGTAATTTCTGAAAGGTTTGCGTTAGGACGTTCAACCTACACGGTTGGCCGCGGGGCCTGATGAGAATTTTCATGTGTATATGATTTGGTTCAGCGACGAAGCCCACTTTCAATACAATTGGTTCGTCAGTAAGCAAATCTGACGTATTTGGGGGACTGAGAATCCGCATTTCGCGATCAAGATGTCTCTTCACCCTCAGCGGGTGACTGTGTGGTGTGCACGGGATAATCTGTGCGATATTCCTTGATGACACGATGACTACCGACCGGTACGTGAAGGTTTTGGAAGACGATTTCATCCCCATTATCCACAGTGACCCTGATTTCGACAAGTTGTGGTTCATGTCAGACGGAGTTCCACCTCATCGAAGCAGGAGAGCGTTTGATGTCCAGTTGAAGAAATCTGGAGACCACATTCTGGCTCTGGGGTACCCAGAGGCCACTGGCACGGGCCTCGAATGGCCACCATAGTCTCCGGATATGAACACATGCAACTCCTTTTTGTGGGGCTATATTAAAGACAAGGTGTACAGCAATAACTCCAAAACCATTTCTGCGCTGGAAACAAAAAATGGTTCAAATGGTTCAGAGCACTATGGGACTTAACATCTGAGGTCATCAGTCCCCTAGAACTTTGAACTACTTAAACCTAACTAACCTAAGGACATCACACACATCCATGCCCGAGGCAGGATTCGAACTTGCGACCATAGCGGTCGCGCGATTTCCAGACTTTAGCGCCTAGAACCGCTCGGCCACAGCTGGAAACAGTCATTCAGCAGGTCATCGACAGCATCGAGGTTCCGACATTTCAGCGGGTCATGCAGAATTTCGCTATACGTCTGCGGCATATCATCGCGAATGATGGTAGGCAAATCGAACGTCATAACCTAAATTCGAATGTCTGTAGTGACGCTTACATGTTGAATAAAGTCCGTGAACGCCCTCGTTTGTAACTAATCTAGGTTTCTTTTCATATAGTTCAATACCGCCACCCTGTATATAAAGCTGCACCTTCAGTGAGCTTCTAGTAAACCACTACAACAGACTGGAAACCAATATATAGAGTCTGGCAGGCTGCTTCGAACAAACGGAATAACTTCTTGAAAGAACGGAGTAAAGCAGATGCTCATCATTATAACATCGACGCAATCCTCTCGAAGTAAGCTGGCCAAATATCGTAGTAAGGAAACACAGCGAAAGGAAGTGCAAGTTTGAATATACGGCCCACCTTTTGTGCTGTAGTCGCAACGGCTCCTTCCAAGGCATACCATTGCAGAGGTAAATCTGTAAAACTCTTGACGGGTGACTGACTCCTGCTCACTGCCAATTGCACTCCACGCTGCACGAGGCGTCTCCTGGAATGAGGCAAAGCCAGAAGCACAGGTGAGCGTTCTTGCCAAAAACACCGCGGTTACGCTCCTTGCAAGTCAAAACACCACTAATTGTTACCGCTCTAAGAGCAGTGTGGCCAGCGAGCACTAAGTACGAAAGCGCGCGTCTATATCCCCCATCTTCCGTCTGCCCCCTGGTGACAACCACCGAAGATCCACGTATCGATCAAGACCAAATACACTCCTGGAAACTGAAATAAGAACACCGTGAATTCATTGTCCCAGGAAGGGGAAACTTTATTGACACATTCCTGGGGTCAGATACATCACATGATCACACTGACAGAACCACAGGCACATAGACACAGGCAACAGAGCATGCACAATGTCGGCACTAGTACAGTGTATATCCACCTATCGCAGCAATGCAGGCTGCTATTCTCCCATGGAGACGATCGTAGAGATGCTGGATGTAGTCCTGTGGAACGGCTTGCCATGCCATTTCCACCTGGCGCCTCAGTTGGACCAGCGTTCGTGCTGGACGTGCAGACCGCGTGAGACGACGCTTCATCCAGTCCCAAACATGCTCAATGGGAGACAGATCCGGAGATCTTGCTGGCCAGGGTAGTTCTTCTAGAGCACGTTGGGTGGCACGGGATACATGCGGACGTGCATTGTCCTGTTGGAACAGCAAGTTCCCTTGCCGGTCTAGGAATGGTAGAACGATGGGTTCGATGACGGTTTGGATGTACCGTGCACTATTCAGTGTCCCCTCGACGATCACCAGTGGTGTACGGCCAGTGTAGGAGATCGCTCCCCACACCATGATGCCGGGTGTTGGCCCTGTGTGCCTCGGTCGTATGCAGTCCTGATTGTGGCGCTCACCTGCACGGCGCCAAACACGCATACGACCATCATTGGCACCAAGGCAGAAGCGACTCTCATCGCTGAAGACGACACGTCTCCATTCGTCCCTCCATTCACGCCTGTCGCGACACCACTGGAGGCGGGCTGCACGATGTTGGGGCGTGAGCGGAAGACGGCCTAACGGTGTGCGGGACCGTAGCCCAGCTTCATGGAGACGGTTGCGAATGGTCCTCGCCGATACCCCAGGAGCAATAGTGTCCCTAATTTGCTGGGAAGTGGCGGTGCGGTCCCCTACGGCACTGCGTAGGATCCTACGGTCTTGGTGTGCATCCGTGCGTCGCTGCGGTCCGGTCCCAGGTCGACGGGCACGTGCACCTTCCGCCGACCACTGGCGACAACATCGATGTACTGTGGAGACCTCACGCCCCACGTGTTGAGCAATTCGGCGGTACGTCCACCCGGCCTCCCGCATGCCCACTATACGCCCTCGCTCAAAGTCCGTCAACTGCACATACGGTTCACGTCCACGCTGTCGCGGCATGCTACCAGTGTTAAAGACTGCGATGGAGCTCCGTATGCCACGGCAAACTGGCTGACACTGACGGCGGCGGTGCACAAATGCTGCGCAGCTAGCGCCATTCGACGGCCAACACCGCGGTTCCTGGTGTGTCCGCTGTGCCGTGCGTGTGATCATTGCTTGTACAGCCCTCTCGCAGTGTCCGGAGCAAGTATGGTGGGTCTGACACACCGGTGTCAATGTGTTCTTTTTTCCATTTCCAGGAGTGTATAAAGTTCCAACATGCTGATGGAGGATAGGCCCGGCAACCTGGATATTAAATATTTTTATTTTCTTGAATAAATTAAGAGTTGTCGTTAAAGGTGTGAAGGACACACGACAACTCGTTAGAGCTTGACGGGTCAATGTCGACCGAGAAGTTTTCAGAAATATACGAAATGCAACTGGATATGCACTATGTGATCAAACGTATCCGGACACCTGGCTGAAAATGACTTACAAGTTCGTGGCGCTCTCCATCGGTAATACTGAATTTCAGTATGGTGTTGGCCCACCCTTAGCCTTGATGACAGCTTCCGCTCTCGCAGGCATACGTTCAATCAGGTGCTAGAAGGTTTCTTGCGGAATGGCAACCCATTCTTCACGGACTGCTGTACTGAGGAGAGGTACCGATTTATTTATTTATTTATTTATTGCCAAATTATAGACCTGTTACCTGATATTTAAAACAGGTCGTACATCTTACAATTTTCGTTTTTCATCTTTTTACAGTTTTCTTTCCTTTTGTTTTATCTACAACATTTACATAGAATGATTCAAAATAACAATAATTTGAGGTTGAAATATAAATAAAATTTTGTTGTTTTAAGAAGAATATAAAAAGAAGATAGGATAGATGAGAGATATGTTAGTACCATCACCGAGTGTGATTGACGGTGAATACCTCGGAATGGTTTCATCGAGCCGTTGACCGCCAGTCACACACACACACACACACACACACACACACACACACACAAATGGTTATTAGTAGAGAAATAATGTTTCTTATCCTATTTGTTACTAATCCTATGTATTAACTACATTAGGTGCGCATCCTTGTACAGCATTTGGTGTTTTCTTGGCTAGATCGCCAGCAATTTGCTTATTTACGTTCACATCTCAGCTTCCTCCTCCTGTTCCTCCTCATTTTCACTATTTTCGCTGTCACTGTTGGTATCGCTGTCCATCCTCTGGAGATTTCTGTTACGCTGCATATAGGCATGTCTGTGAAGTCGTGTCCGCATATACTCTTCATGTGTTGTTTTTGAAATACTGTTTGTCAAAAAAATGGTTCAAATGGCTCTGAGCACTATGGGACTCAACTTCTGTGGTTATAAGTCCCCTAGAACTTAGAACTACTTAAACCTAACTAACCTAAGAACATCACACACATCCATGCCCGAGGCAGGATTCGAACCTGCGACCGTAGCGGTCGTGCGGTTCCAGACTGTAGCGCCTTTAACCGCTCGGCCACTCCGACCGGCACTGTTTGTCAGTGCGTTTAATTGTGCCCATTTTTCTTCGTCTCTTATTGCTGTGTATATATCTATGTCTGTATCTGTGTAATCTAAGTGTAGTGTATGTCTATTTTTCGTGTATTGCCCGCAGAAAAAGACAGTGTGTTCTGGGGAATCTTCTTCCCCGCATGTGCATGTAGGTGTCTGCCTCAGACTCACGTAGTTTAAGTGCGTGGGATAAGGTCCGTGCCCGGTTAAGAAATGTACCATACCGCGGCTGGGATCGATATGTCTCATTCTCAACCGCTCCCTTATGTCTGGGAGGAAGTCGTGCAGCCTACGTCCCTTATCACTTACATCCCACTCACCTTGCCATGTATCCAAACGCCAACTTTTAAGGTGACGTATCGTCTCTATGGGCACACCGGTTATTGTGTGTACCTTATCTAGTCTCCCCACCTTTAACCAGTACCTCGCAGCTCTGTATTTGATCGTGATATCTATGGGGCATATTCCGAGCACCACACACAGTGCATCCGCTGAGGTGGTACCGAAGGCTCCAGATAGCCTAAGTAGGACACTTCTCTGCCATCGTCTGACGGATGCTTTGTTGGTGACCATGTTCAGTCTATGTGCCCACGTGCTAGCTGCAAAGCTGAGTACTGATTCGAAGAGCGCACAGTGGTATGTACGTACGACTGGTAGAGGTAGTCTGTACTGTTTTGAATTTAGCCTCACCAGTTTGTGGAGTATTTTTTCTGCTTTGTCTGTTGTCAGCCTTATGTGTTCGTGGAAATTCAATTTTTCATCTATGTGTACCCCAGGATAGCGCGTAATGCGTGCTCGTTTGATGTTTGTGTGAGGCCTGGCACGAAGCCGCAGTTCTAAAACATCCCAAAAGGTTTTCTGTAGGATTCAGGTCAGGACTCTGTGCAGGCCAGTCCACTACAGGGATGTTATTGTCGTATAACCACTCCACCACAGGTCGTGCATTATGAACAGGTTATCGATCGGGTTGAAAAATGCAATCGCCATCCCCGAATTGCTCTCCAACAGTGGGAAGCAAGAAGGTGCTTAAAACATCATTGTCGGCCTGTGCTGTGATAGTGCCACGCAAAACAACAAGGGGTGCAAGCCCCCTCCATGAGAAACACGACCACACCATAACACCACCGCCTCCGAATTTTACTGTTGCCAGTAAACACGCTAGAAAATGTCGTTCACCGGGCATTCGCCATACCCACACCCTGCCATCGGATCGCCACATTGTGTGCTGTGATTCTTCACTCCACACAATGTTTTTACACTGTTCAATCGTCCAATGTTTACACCAATCGAGGCGTCGTTTGGCATTTACCGGCGTGATGTGTGGCTTATGAGCAGCCGCTCGACCATGAAATTCAAGTTTTCTCATCTCCAGGTTAATTGTCATAGTACATGCAATTGATCCTGATGCGGTTTGGAATTCCTGTGTGAGGGTCTGTATGGATGTCTACCTATTACACATTACGACCCTGTTCAACTGTCGGCGGTCTTTGTCAGTCAACAGACGAGGTCGGCCTGTGCGCTTCTGTGCTGTACGTGTCCCTTCACGTTTCCACTTCACTATCACACCGGAAACAGTGGACTTAGGGATGTTTAGGAGTGTAGAAATCTCGCGTACAGACGTATGACACAAGTGACACCCAATCACCTGACCACGTTCGAAGTCCGTGAGTTCCGCAGAGCGCTCCATTCTGCTTTCTCACGATGTCTAATGACTTCTGAGATCGCTTATATGGAGTACCTGGCAGTAGGTGGCAGCATGATGCACCTAATATGAAAAACGTATTTTTCGGGGGTTGTCCGGATACTTTTGATTACATAGTGTAGTAGTCCCTATAACAACGCAAATGACTAGATGAGTTACCTAGTTTCGTGTACTACAGGGATCTGGAGATGGTGCCAATGAGGCACCGAAACTGGTAGCTAAATAAAATTTCTGCTGTTGGTATCTATTTTCTTTAAGTCTTCAACCAGCCGCATTCCCATTCTACGTACACATGATGGAATAACACATATTTTTATCTTCTCCGAATATCTGTCACAGTTGGAATAATATTCATTTCTTTGTGGCGCCTTGTTTTGGACCATCACGTTCACTTTCAATCCATAGCCTACAAAAGATTTTATGGTGTTAACAAAGGTAAAAATTACAATGAACTTTCACAGTTGCACACATACAATAAGTTGAACATCACTTAAAGGACTGCAGCTAGACTTGTTTGAGGAATCGGAAATAGTTCCTCAAATACTCTTCAATGGTACCCAACTACCATACCAAAAAACTGTAAAAGACCTTGGAATAATCTTGGATGAACACCTAAACCGGGAAGAACAAACAGTCACAGCTTGCCGGAAATCGCTCTCCTCCCTACATGCAATTCAAAAATTTAGAAAAATATTTCCAACCCATGTTAAACAAAAATTAGTCCAAACACCAGTCTTGCCTAATCTTTACTACTGTGATGTAGTTCAACACGGCACAAATAGTGAAAATTCTAGATGCCTCGAGCTGGTGATGAATGCTTGCGTTAGATACGTGTGCAATATTCGGTTGTATGATCATATCAGTCCTTCATACTCCCAGCTAGGGTGGATACGCCCACATAAGGCAAGCGATCTCCACACGATGTGCTTACTTCATCGATTTCTTAGCCACTGGTGCCCCCAATACTTATCTTCTCACATTAAACACCTATCATCATTCCACAACCGCAATACCAGATCGGATACGCCTAGCATCTTGGCTGTACCTTTACATAACACAAAATCTTTCTCCGTGACATTCTCCATCTCAGCCATACGACTATGGAACGCGCTCCCCTGTGATCTGCGTCTTATCCAGAACCACTCAACATTCAAGAGGGAACTCAAAACTTACATATTAGGGACGGTATAGCCACCATTGTTGTGCCCCTCTCATCTCTTTCTTTCTCCTCTCCATCACAGCTTCGAATTTTACCACTCTATTTCTCTTCCTCTAACCTATCTACCTCTTCTATATCTCTTTCACCCCATTCTATCGTCTTATGTCTCTGCTCGATGAGAATAACTCACAAGCTGCAAGAACATAACGAGAAAATTCCGAACTAACAATAGGACTGACATTCAGAAAAGAAAAGTATGTTTACTTTCATATACATAGTCATTACTATTATTATTATTATTATCATTATTATTCTTGATTGTTATAATTATTTTTTTGATTGTTATAATTATCATTGTACTACTGTTATAATCTCTATTTTTTTCTTAACATTAATACTGTATAACATGTTATATGTCCTTAATGTTCTGTAGAAACTGATATTTGTTGAATCTGAGTATGCCTGGTTAGGTGTAAGAGAGGGCCTGAAGGCCCTAATCTTGCCAGGTAAAATAAATGCATAAATAAATATATAGAGATAAAATTAAAGATTCTGATAAAATAATAAGCGAGCACTCAGAATTCAGATTTAACAACCATTTTATCATATCCAGGAACGACCTATAATTGACAGCATAATAACAGTTGCATAAAAGTGCTTCAGCACTACGAAAGAGTGTGTTAGATCTAGCTAAATGAAAGCATTTGGTGTAATCCGCCCAGGATACGGTGACAGATGCGCAGTGGCCGATATTCGTCCAAAGCGCTGGGCGAGTTCACTCGTTTGTTCGGAAGGGGAGGCCGTCAGTGTCTGAAACCTTTCTGCCGGTCGGCGATGACAGAATCGAGGCGCACGCCCTGCAGTTTTTCTGAAAAGAATTTTCGGAAACTATTCATTAAAAAAAATTTCATTTTTTGTTACTTATAGCTATGTATTTCAGGTTCATGATGACATGCTCATCATTTCGATAATGGTCGTAGTTATTGTGATTTTTACGTGGAGTAAGACATTGCGTGAAATTCGAAAAAGTTTGAAATGAAAAACAGAGGTCGCCATGATTTTGTGTTTGGTGCATATTACATAATATGTTGCGGGACACGAAATTCACCTAACATATTGAATTTTTCTTTAGACTTGGGTGGAGTCTGTCTCTGTCATCAGTCTCGTGAAAATTGATCTGACGTAGCACACTCTTTTTTGATCGCGCCGCGCCAGCGAAATTCAGAGCGAAATATCCACAACATTCCTCATATTTCATAAATGGTTTGAGATGCCGAAATGAGATTTTGCCATATGGGTATTATGCAAAACTCTATTTTCTACCCTGTTATTCCAGTAACGACAGAATTGTTCGATGAAACAATGCAATTTTTAAGGGCCATCGATAACTGGTGAAACGATAAATGCTAGGTTTTGGAACAAAAAAGTGGTTCAAATGGCTCTGAGCACTATGGGACTTAACATCTATGGTCATCAGTCCCCTAGAACTTAGAACTACTTAAACCTAACTAACCTAAGGACAGCACACAACACACAGTCATCACGAGGCAGAGAAAATCCCTGACCCCGCCGGGAATCGAACCCGGGAACCCGTGCGTGGGAAGCGAGAACGCTACCGCACGACCACGAGATGCGGACTAGGTCACCAGGAATGTATGGAATACCAACAGAATTTTAGCTCATTTATTGCGGAATACGGAAATCCCCCCCCCCCATCAGAGGTTCGAGTCCTTCTTCAGACATGGGTGTGTGTGTCGTCCTTAGCGTAAGTTAAAGTTAGATTAAATAGTGTGTAAGCTTAGGGACCGACGACCTCAGGATTTTGGTCCTGTAAGTCCTTACCACAAATTTCCAAAATTTGAGACTGTGTAAACTCCGCTGTGTTTTGGCAAAATAAGAAAATTTTAACTTGACAAACAGAGAAATGTGTAGGTTTTACTCAAAATTCGCCACTCATGATGCGTGTCTGAAAGTTACAAATGGTTTACAAGCCAGGCAAAAATAAATAACTGCATTTTTGGTGAAATTCTCTTTAGATACTAACCAAAGCATAGGTGACATGATGACCACCATGCAAGTTTGGGCATGACCGCCACTTAATATTTACAGAAAATGTGAGGGTAGGCTGCAGTTCAGAATGGCACTTCCCCTCCAGTGCTCGGCATTTCCCCTACAGCAACTGCCTATAACCCATGTCACTCCTGCTTTCCCACACGTGTGCCTATCCTCAGCGCATCTACCAGCCACTTTATTCTGTGTGCACTATACTGCAATGTGTGTGTTTAGGACAAGACAAATGTTTCATTGTTCAATAATTCTATGTGTTAATATTATAATATGTATCCTGGCTACAACCTGTAGGTGTGTGTGGGAATACATGCCATAGGCAAGGCGGTGGTGAAGGTTTGTTAAGGCAGATGTACCAAAATGTTGAGGAACAATTTATATCTGATACTGTTAGTATGGGTGCTTTACTGTGGTTACATGTGGAAGGCAGTGTTTTAATAGCTGCATGAAAATAATATGTAGGTAATGTGCATCCCAGATGAGACATATAGGAAAAATGTCTGATAACAATTGGTATTAAGATTCATTATTTTATAAGAAAAGTTTTGTTTTATAATGTGAGATAACGTTGGCAAATGATCACTGTAATTACTGCACCTTAATGTATAACAAGGTGTGGACTACCTGTCGTTTATCTGGTCAGTGCACGTATTATGCGTGTTGCAGGCAGAACATTCAGTAACTTCTATGGTCTGTCTATCCGTACGGTAAACGTGAGGAATTTACCTGTTATGGAGATGAATCAGCTCAAAAGTTTTAATATTTTACACTGTGAGATAATTAGAGTACGTGATATGTTTCAAAAGTTTAAATATTTGGTGCCATTACCTCGCTACTGCCGTTAAATAATAGAATGATAATCCGGTTTAAGATGGTTTGGTTGCTTGAAAGTTTACTAATGCAGGCTGTAAGTTAGTAGTGTTCACTTGTATGTGTTATCGTAAATGCAAATCTGGGGATGACAACCTAAATGTGTTACTGAGCTTACATGAAATTTGAAAAGAATCCCTCGTGTGTGGAAACCGATTTCATTCATAAGCAAATAAATAAGCAAACCAACCATTTCATGTCCGCAGCTCGTGGTCGTGCGGTAGCGTTCTCGCTTCCCACGCTCGGGTTCCCGGGTTCGATTCCCGGCGGGGCCAGGGATTTTCTCTGCCTCGTGATGACTGGGTGTTGTGTGCTGTCCTTAGGTTAGTTAGGTTTAAGTAGTTCTAAGTTCTAGGGGACTGATAACCAAAGCTGTTCAGTCCCATAGTGCTCAGAGCCATTTGAACCAACCACTTCACTCTCAGAAGACTTGGTCAGTGCAAATTGTTTGAAAAAAACGTAACTGTATTTTTTTTAAAGGACCTCTAATGTCGATCTGTATAAGAATGTAACCTGAAACACACGAAAATTTGTGCACTGACATAAGGCCCTGGTAAAATACAGAAACTGACAGTACCTACATTGCGCAAAGGAAGCGAAAAAGGGAGGACTCGAACTTCTGACGGGAGGGGCCGCGCGAACCGTGAAAAGGCGCCTGTTTATCGAACGTAGTGCTAATATTCACCAGTAAATGATTTAATTTTCATTCCGCTCGGAATGGATTACTTTTGAAATAATAAACAGTTTCTTATTTTTCCCCATCGGTTCCGTTTTCATTTGACTGCCCCTCATGTGTACACCGTCCGTAAAACAGACTAGTGGCCGAACCTGCCTGCACAGTGCCTAGTTGGGAAGAGCGATGACTCATGTTGTTTTCAGCGTACTCGTTGTCTGCCATAGACGTGTACCAAGCCTGTACCGCTATTCATCACGGGCTGTCACAGCCTGGGCTGTGATTAAACCATTTCTTGCCATGAGCTTTCAGCCGTGACTGCCATTCCAGCAGAGTATGAAGGAGAACTATGAAGTTTGGTAAGAAGGAGAGAGCGACTGCAGGGATAATTGGGTGCCTGCGAGAGGGAAGATTGTGGGTTCGAGTACCGGTCCGGCAAATACACTGCTGGCCACCGTAAATGCTACACCAAGAAAGACAAGAGGTAGCACAACAAAATTTATTTTGTAGATAACATGTTGACCAAGTATCAAATGATTACGTTTACAGACGTCTGTGACATGTGGTTCCTGCCAGAATCAGTAGCCAGAGTAGCCGCCATTGTTGGAGATCACCGCTGCCACACGTCTCGGCATTGAGTCAAAGAGACGTTGGATGTGTTCCTGGGGTACAGCAGCCCAAGCAGCTTCCACACGTTGCCAAAGATCATCTGGTGTGGCAGCTGGGGATGTAATCTGGGTCACTCGTTGAGCAACCATGGACCACATGTTTTCTATCGGCGAAAGATCCGGAGAGCGAGCCGGCCAGGGAAGCAATTCAATCTGGTTATTGACGAAGAACCTTTGGACAATGCGTGCCACGTGTGGTCGCGCATTATCCTGTTGAAATATGGCTGTGGCCGAGCCCTGAAGGTAAGGAAGGACAACTGGCTCCAGCACCTCGGATATGTAGCGCCGGCTATTTAAAGTACCGGCAATGCGTACTAGAGGCGTGGGAGAGTAATATCCAATACCGCCCCATACCATAATACACGGTGCAAGACCAGTGTGGCGGTGCATAATGCAGCTGTCCAACATCCTCTCTCCACGGTGTCTCCACACTCGAATCCGACCATCGTGGTGCTGCAGACAGAAGCGTGCCTCGTCAGTAAAGACAACGTCATTCCATTCTGCCGTCCACATCCGTCTGTCATGACACCATTGGCGACGGAGACGTCTGTGGTTCTGCGTCAATGGTAGACGAAGCAATGGACGTCTTGCGGACAGACCACTCTGCTGTAAACGGCGTCGAATGGTACGCGCAGACACTGGATGATGCGTTACAGACGCAATGTGCTGTGCTATGGTTCGGGATGTCACTGAGCGATCCGTCACTGCCATGCGCACAATTTGCCTATCAGCACGTGCAGTGGTGCACCGAGGTGAATGCGATCGACCACGTCGGTCCGTCGTACCCTCCTGCATCCAACGGTCACATATCCGCATTACAGTTGTTTGGTTTCGTCCAACACGACTAGCGATTTCTCTGTATGATAATCCACAATCTCGGTAAGCCACTATCCTTCCTCTGTCGAACTCGGATACTTGATCAAACGATGTTCGCTGTTGTCTACGAGGCATAACTGATCGTCTTGTGAAACAACCACAAGGTAAACACACGTGCCGAACCTACACTCGTCGAAATCGCCAAGCCTTAAATGGCGCTATGAGGTGGCGCCACAGGCGCGCGTGATGTGCGTCTGCGCTGAAATTCTAATCAGTTGCATATCTCATCGCTGCAAACCCATGGTGTAAATTTCACTTGATTCGGATGCTTCCTTCAGGGTGTTGCATTTACGGTGGCCAGCAGTGTATTTTTAACCTGTCTGGAAGTTATAGAACAGCACACAGTCCACTGCAGAGCGACACCTTGTTCCCAACCTCAATGTTTTTAATGACAAACATCAAGGTCTTTGCAGGTCTGTGAAGACAGCAAGACTGCGCCCTGGTAATCCCTTTGTTTAAGTCTCGACAGTGGGTTTTTCGTAGTGCCTAGAAAATTTACCAGCTGCCGATGGCATATTACCAGGCTACCTGTTACTGCTTCTGACCTCTGCAGCTGTTAAGGTGCTGCAGGAAGCCAGCTAGAACATCAACGAGCGCTCTAGTACAGATTATCTGTGTGTTCCTAGGGATGCTTTCGCGAGAAAATAATGGACCGATAGTTTTAAGCTTCTGAACAACGCAGTGCTACATTAACATCATCCTATACGAGGTAGAACTTCTCTGGCTTCCTCCGACATTAGAACTAACTTATCCACCCAGCTATTGGGGTGTCGGGCGGTGGGAGGGGGGGAGGGGAAGGAGTAGGAGGGAAGAAGTGGACCCCGAACTACGGTGTAAAGTGCGCAACAGAGGTGAGCTGCAAAAAGAGGTCTTAGGACTAACTCTGTACCTTTACAATGAAATTTGATATTGTCGAACTGGAGCACGCGATCAGTTTTGGAAAATACTTTTTATTCACAAACGTCTTCGAGCCGTGGTGCACGATTGTAAGATTTTGCTTGTGGAAAGTAAGAGTTATTTTTATTTTCTTCCAATATCCGTCACAGTTTCGATGAAGGTCATTTCTTTGCGGTGACTAGTTTAGGACCATCACGTCCATTTTCTAACCGAGGGAGTGAGACAGGATTATAGCCTATCCCTGATGTTATTCATCTGTACATTGAACGAGCAGTAAAGGAAATCAAAGAAAAATTTGGAGTAGGGATTAAAGTTCAGGGAAAAGAAATACAGACTTTGAGGTTTGCCTATGACTTTGTAATTCTGTCAGAGACAACAAAGGACTTGGAAGGGCAGCTGAACGAAATGGACAGTATCTTGAAAGGAGGGTATTAGGTGAATATCGGCAAAAGCAAAACGAGGATAATAGAATGTAGTCGAATTAAATCAAGTGACGCTGAGGGAATTAGATTAGGAAATAAGACACTTAAAGTTGTACATGAGTTTTGCTATTTGAGCTGCAAAATAACTGTTGATGGCCGAAGTATAGAGAATACAAAGCTCCAAGAAAAACGCTTCTGAAGAAGAGAAATTTGTTAACATCGAGTATAGATTTAAGTGTCAGGAAGTTGTTTCTGAAAGTATTCGTACGGAGCTTAGTCATGTATGGAAGTGAAACATGGACGATAAACAGTTTAGACAAGAAGAGAGTAGAAGCTTTTGAAATGTGGTGCTGCAGAAGAATGCTGAAGATTAGATAGGTAGATCGCGTAACTAATGAAGAAGTACTGAATGGAATTGGGAAGACAAGAAATTTGTAGCACAACTTGACCAAAAGAAGGGATCAGTTGATAGGACACATTCTAGGACACCAAGGGGTCAAAAATTTAGTATTGGAGGGAATTGTGCGTGGGGATGGGGGAGGGGAGCAAAAATCACAGTGGGAGACCAAGAGATGAATGTACTAAGCAGATTCAGAAGGATGTAGGTTGCTGTAGTTAATCGGAGATGAAGAGGTTTGCACAGGATAGGGTAACGTGGAAAACTGCATCAAACCGATCTCCGGACTGAAGACTACAACAACAGCCAAAAAAAGATTTTACGGCGTTAGCAAAGGTGAAAATTACAATATACTTACACAATTGTGTGTATAAGTTGAGCGTTACATAAAGCATTACAATATTTTTCCATCCGTGCAAAACATATTTTTAATACTTTTGCCGTAAGTCTAATTATACAGTCCATCGACGTACATTTGAGTAACCAAATGTTCATTATTCGTCGCTAGAAATCATTACATGAATACCAAATTTTAAACTTTATATGTGTATACATTGCGATTTCCTTCACATCGAACGGCACAAAACTGAAGCGCTGCGTTACCCTGTTCGCTAGCAGTGATATGTGACAGCCTTGGACGTAACTGAAACGTTACTTGCACTTACAGTATACAATCATTTACATGTTTTTTTTACATACATATTCGTAATTATGATATAGCATGCATTATAATAAATCAAAGTAGCGCCACAATGCGGCGTGCCCAAAGCCAATGTCTATCAGCCTCGACTCACATAGCCAAGTGCAATAACTGTATATATTTTCATCTTATTTATCTACACTCCTGGAAATGGAAAAAAGAACACATTGACACCGGTGTGTCAGACCCACCATACTTGCTCCGGACACTGCGAGAGGGCTGTACAAGCAATGATCACATGCACGGCACAGCGGACACACCAGGAACCGCGGTGTTGGCCGTCGAATGGCGCTAGCTGCGCAGCATTTGTGCACCGCCGCCGTCAGTGTCAGCCAGTTTGCCGTGGCATACGGAGCTCCATCGCAGTCTTTAACACTGGTAGCATGCCGCGACAGCGTGGACGTGAACCGTATGTGCAGTTGACGGACTTTGAGCGAGGGCGTATAGTGGGCATGCGGGAGGCCGGGTGGACGTACCGCCGAATTGCTCAACACGTGGGGCGTGAGGTCTCCACAGTACATCGATGTTGTCGCCAGTGGTCGGCGGAAGGTGCACGTGCCCGTCGACCTGGGACCGGACCGCAGCGACGCACGGATGCACACCAAGACCGTAGGATCCTACGCAGTGCCGTAGGGGACCGCACCGCCACTTCCCAGCAAATTAGGGACACTGTTGCTCCTGGGGTATCGGCGAGGACCATTCGCAACCGTCTCCATGAAGCTGGGCTACGGTCCCGCACACCGTTAGGCCGTCTTCCGCTCACGCCCCAACATCGTGCAGCCCGCCTCCGGTGGTGTCGCGACAGGCGTGAATGGAGGGACGAATGGAGACGTGTCGTCTTCAGCGATGAGAGTCGCTTCTGCCTTGGTGCCAATGATGGTCGTATGCGTGTTTGGCGCCGTGCAGGTGAGCGCCACAATCAGGACTGCATACGACCGAGGCACACAGGGCCAACACCCGGCATCATGGTGTGGGGAGCGATCTCCTACACTGGCCGTACACCACTGGTGATCGTCGAGGGGACACTGAATAGTGCACGGTACATCCAAACCGTCATCGAACCCATCGTTCTACCATTCCTAGACCGGCAAGGGAACTTGCTCTTCCAACAGGACAATGCACGTCCGCATGTATCCCGTGTCACCCAAAGTGCTCTAGAAGGTGTAAGTCAACTACCCTGGCCAGCAAGATCTCCGGATCTGTCCCCCATTGAGCATGTTTGGGACTGGATGAAGCGTCGTCTCACGCGGTCTGCACGTCCAGCACGAACGCTGGTCCAACTGAGGCGCCAGGTGGAAATGGCATGGCAAACCGTTCCACAGGACTACATCCAGCATCTCTACGATCGTCTCCATGGGAGAATAGCAGCCTGCATTGCTGCGAAAGGTGGATATACACTGTACTAGTGCCGACATTGTGCATGCTCTGTTGCCTGTGTCTATGTGCCTGTGGTTCTGTCAGTGTGATCATGTGATGTATCTGACCCCAGGAATGTGTCAATAAAGTTTCCCCTTCCTGGGACAATGAATTCACGGTGTTCTTATTTCAATTTCCAGGAGTGTATTTTATCTCATTTTTTACATTCTATTACCATAATGTTTCTTCTTTGAACCACATCATGTGCTATGAACAGCTCACACCGCAGATTTTAAAATCTTCAAACATTCATGTGATATCGTAAAACATTACATCTTTTAAAACATGATCACTGGAATAGGTAAATACCACATATTTACCTTACTGTTAGTGAAGTAATGACGTTTACAAATGTCCTGCCTTCAGCACATTTCATATGTGCGGTAACCAAATAAATGACACGTTGTCTATACCTTGCTACACATTAAGTTGCAAGCGTCATAATGATCGCATATTATCATCAACCCACATCATAAATACTACTTGAACGCTATCACCAGTGGTTATCATGTCTGCCTACACATATCTCATTTGGTGTACATATCATGCACAGGCTGATTATTTTTATACAGCTACTAAAACATTACCTTACGTATCCAACAACAATAAAGTTGCCTTAGTGACAATAACAGTTACATGCTGCTCCATACAACATTTCGGTAAGCCTGCCTTAGCAAACTTCCAAGCAACCTTGACTGTGACTTGATTTCCTGCGCGCTATATAATTTAGTGGCCTAAATCCTATCTATGTTAGAAGCCGTATTATCGCTCCATAGCTTACCAGCTGTAGCCATGCTCACATTGTAAATTATGAAAACCTTTAAACTATATCGTGTGTTGCATTCAGCTCACTTCGTAAAATATTACAACTTTTGCAAACCATTAATCGTCAAAACAAGTAAATTTCTCATATTTACTATACAGTTAGTTAGCCACTGACGTTAATAAATATCCCACGAACAGCACGTTCAATACGTACACTAACCAGATAGTTGACCATAGGTCTGCACCTTGCTGTACATTAAGATTCAGTCGTTACACTGCTCACACGCTGTCATCATCCTACAAGTTATAATAAAATATTTCTTTATAAAAACTATAAACACTACCAACATTGTTGTATCAGATATTTGCCTATAGTCTCTTATCTGGCATGTACAGTGTGTACAAATAAGCTATTTTTATGCAGCTAGTAAAACAATGTCTTTCGTACCCAACAACAGTAAAGGGGCCGTACTGACAATGACTACAATTACAAAATTACTGCACTCCAATATTTCGATAAGCCTTGTAGGATGGCTGTTTTTGATGATGTTATTTGACGTATTAATGTTTGTTAAGGAAAATGACATATTTGAAGAACTGTGTTCAGAGGAACAGTTAGGTAACAGACCCCAGTACTGTGGTGTCGTAGAATCTTCGACAGCCAGTGAATGCTGCGGTGTGAGGCGGGAGGGTTTTTTTGTTGAGTGTAAAGTGTAATGCATGGACGCATATTTGGGCCTATGTGAGCTGCAGATTTATTACGAGGAGGAATGATGAGTCAGAATAGTGGTTTGACATAAAAAAGATTCTCAAATAAAGAACAAGGTATTATTTGACGAGGTAAAACGTTTACATTTATTTTTATAGACTTGTCTTGTTGATCCACTTCACTCTCGTCACCGTCGAGTTTTTGATAATTATTTCATTGATTGATCTTCTGAGTTAATTTACTGTACCATTTAAGTTATTAGATTAAATGAATTTTCTTATTAGTGTCAATGATTCTCTTTTTGGTGACTTCCATCCTAAATGATATTTCAGAACTTAAAGTTTTAGCCACGTGTTTCATTGGCATTCTCTGTCAAGATTATGAGCCAAATTTCCCTGGACCAACTGCAGTTAGTTTTTAGCCTTATGTAAGTGCAGAAATTTTCGTGTGTTTCAGGTTACATTCTTATACACGTCGACATTAGAGGTTCTTTTAAAAAAAACATTCAGTCAGGTTTTTTTTTCAAACAATTCGCACTGACCAAGTCTACCGAGAGTGAAATGTTTGGCTTGTTTTTTTTTATTTGCTTATGAATGAAATCAGTTTCGAGACACGAGGGATTCTTTTCAATTTCATGTCAATGATGTGGCTTTGAGCTCAGTAGCACATTTAGGTTGTCGATTCACATTCCCAGATTTTCATTTACGATAACACACACAGGTAATCACTACTCACTTACAGCCTGCATTAGCAAACATTCAAGCAACCAAATCATCTCAAACCAGATTATCAATCTATTATTTGATGACTGTAGCGAGGTAACGGCATCCCCACAATGTCGATGGTCGCTATTTAAATATACACTGGCGCAGAGACTTGTATGGCGTCATGTACCACTGAGGAATGTTTTGCGTAGTAAGTTGTATTAACCCTAGTACAGCTTAATATGTGACTTATTATGTTTAACCTTTGCTGATTGATAATACACTTAAGTTTTATAGGATACTTGATTATGGTCTAGGTCCGAAATTGTTCAGTCATACAACGAATAAATAACATGACAGTTTCAAGCGGCTTTCAGTCATTTAAACATTTCATCGCCGCTGTTGACCCGGACCAAATGAAACTCATCTTTCCATTTTCATTCTTGCAAAATACATTTTGAATATCCGCCCCCTGTAGCTGAGTGGTCAGCGCGACAGAATATCAACCGTAAGGGCCCGGGTTCGTTTCCCGGCTGGGTCGGAGATTTTCTCCGCTCAGGGACTAGGTGTTGTGTTGTCCTAATCACCATCATTTCATTCCCATTGACGCGCAAGTCACCGAAGTGGCGTCAGATCGAAAGACTTGCACCCGGCGAACGGTCTACCGGAAGGGAGGCCCTAGTCTCACGACATTTACATTTTTTTACATTTTGAATATTCTCTCCAAAAAGATATTCAAGACTATACCGGTTACGTGGCACTAATTTAGTGACGAAGTACAGTATCACAGTTCGCGGTCTACTCAAGGCTACAAGTTTGCGCACAGACATAAACAGATACCGGGTAATTCCCTGTCCAGCGTGGCGGGGAATTTCATGCTTGCTTCTCCACAGATAACATAGAAGGAAAGTTCACGAAAGTCAGAGAACTGAAGAATATGCAAATCAACACAGATACCACATCACCATAAATTCGTCGTTCGACTTTGTTCTTTCAGTAGCGGTGCACTCCATGCTTTGGCAATTATGTTATTGTAATTACACAAGCAGATGTTCTTCCCATCGCCGATACAGTCAATTACAATAACTGGCCTTTTTTGTCTCAGATGCATTTTTAGAACAAGATATAAAAAGAAATGATACAGTGCTTCACAAAAAAAAAAGAAAAGAAACACTGAAGCACCCAAAAGACATGATCGGATATCAATATAACTTCGTACATGTGATTAGTCAGTTCACAGGTTTTTTTTTACATTAATTTATCGTTTTCCATGGATCCCTTGGCGAGAAGTCTCTGGGATGTGGAAAGAGTGAAGGTTTTTTTTTTTTTTTTTTTTTTAACTCAAATACATGGATATTGTACAATTCAAATGCAGGCAGAGTTATGAGCTCTAATCCTTGTGAATATATTTATCGATGGAGTGGAAGGAGTTGGCCAACAGGAAGTTCTTTAATTCACTCTGAAACAGATCTTTATCACTTACAAGACCTTTGATATGCTCTGTTAAGTTATTGAATATATGACTACCCATGTATTTGACTCCTTTTTCTACTAATGTTAAACTTTTATATTCTTTACACAAATTGTTTATGGTTCTGGTATTATAACCATGTTTTGCACTAGCTTCTGTAAAAAAGATACATGTTGGAAACAACAAAAGACATCAATGAGTATATGTACTGAAAAATAGTAATTAGAATACCAAGTATCTCAAAGACGTCTCTGCGTGATAATCTAGGACTGACAGCAGATATATTTCTAATGACTCGTTTCTGAATTTTGAAAATGTTCTCTTTGTGGGAGGATTTTTCCCCAAAATATGATTCCATAACTCATTAGTGAATGGAAATAGGCCGAATAAACTAACTTCTTCATTTTTAAATCACCTATTTCTGCTATCGTGCGTACTGCAAATGTAGCTGAAATCTGGCATTTCGTTAAGTCTAATTTTCCAGTTTAGGTTGTGGTCAAATTGTAGCCATAAAAAGTTTGACAAGTCTACAGGTTTAATTTTGTGTTCATATAAGTTTCTTTGTTGCCAATTATGAGTTATGAGTTCTCAGTCCGCTCATCGCTGCATAGTTTCACTCAGTGTCCAGCATTCGAGCATCGTTCGTACAGTCATCTTTGCGACTCGTTCTAGTGGTGTTTCTTCTGCAGCTTTGCATCAGAATGAGTGATGTTATGCGTAACAGTTTTTACGAACTTTTAAGTGAATAAGAAGAATGACAGTAATTTTTATGCAGGTGCTGAGCAATATAATATTCTGTAAAGTGAAGTGAAAAATGCAAAAATTGTTTCCAATAAAAAATCTGTTCACTGCAGACGTTTGAAGCTATATGATGTTCTCAAAATCGGAGGTGAAGGGAAACTCATAGCACCAGCGTCTACTGGAAAAGAAGAAATTCGTTATTACGTTCGTTTTGGTGATCTTTTTAACGTACTGCAAGAGACCCATTTGCTATAGACAATGGCGGTCGAACACAGATTATTGTGGAACTGAATCGTAAGTACAAGAATGTGACCGTTCAGTCAATCGTTACTTATTTGAGATTATGTGAACCATGTCAGAAAAAGCAAAAAACACTGAAAAGGGGTGTTGTAGTGAAACCTGTCATACAAAGTGAAATGAATTCGCGATGCCAAACTGACTTAATCGACATGCAGGCAAACCAAGACAATAAGTCGATGTTCATAATTGTATACCAAGATCATTTGACAAAATTTGTTATCCTCCACGCACTAACTTCTAAAAGCGCTGATGAAATAGCAAGTAATCTTTTGGAAATTTTTATCACCTTTGTTGCCCCAAGTATCCTTCATTCTGATAATGATAGAGAGTTTTGTAACCAAGTCATTCAAAGTTTATGTGGGTTGTGGAGTGATATAATGACAGTCCACGGGAAGCCGAGCCACAGTCAGTCTCAGGGATCAGTCGAAAGAGCAAATCAAGACATCGAAAATATGTTACCATCTTGGATGGAAACAAATGAAACATCAAAATGGTCTGAAGGGAAAAGGTTTGTGCAAGCAAAGAAAAATAGGGCTTATCATGAAGCGATCGGATGTTCACCATATGAAGACATATCTGGGGTTCCAATGAAAATGGGCATTGCGACCTCAGTTGTTCCACATGATTTAATAAAAAATATAAACATTGAAGAAGACTTGGAAACAATGTTAAACACCACCTCCAATGACTCACAGGAAACTCAAAATGACGGCCAAGGAATTGATGACAGTGAATCAATTACTGGAACAGAAGGAACGGAGGTAGAAAGTGCGGCTGCAGCAGACGAAAAAGCACCAGAGACCCAGGATTTGACAACAGTTAACAACGAGGCACCGGCACCAGCTGATGGTTGTGACGAGGCGCTGACAACTTCCAACAGTGTTAATGAAGTGAAACGGATCAGAAAAGCTGCCAAAGAAGGTCTTCAATTGCAGGCGAAGAAAATGAAAGCAGCCTCGTGTAACAAAATTCCAAAACATTCAGTCGGACGGAATGTGAGAATTAAAGTACCGGATGTAGACAGGGGTAAAAATTGATGCAAAATCTGTAATAGCAGTAGTGATAAATATTTAGGATGACGAATTTTATCAGCTTGGTACCAGAGCTGGTAAACTCAAGTCATTGTACACTAGGAACCAATTTAAATTGTGCAAGGATAATTTTATCAACGTCGAAGAAGTACTATGGGAAGTGGCTGCCAAACAACCTTTTGTTGGAGGACAAGGGTTCAAAAAGGGCACTTGCTTAAAAAGGTGTTCAACTAAAAAATGTTTGTATAAATCGTCTTCCATATTATGTAATTCGAAATACCACAATGGTCAGCCTTGTTTTAACAAAAATTAACGTTCATAAGGTAACATTTTTTACAACATTTTTCACTAATATGGAATTTTGCTCATTATAATCACATTGGAATACAAGAATGTTTAAAATACGTAAATTTACAATAAATAGAAACTATTTCAATAAATTCCTAAGCAGATTTTTTAACTGAGTACTGTTGGTATGGATACATCCAAAGATTTACCAACATCTCCTGGGAAAAGTTCGAAATCTATGAATATAATAAGAAATTTCGGACTTTTACCACACCGTGTTAGTAAGTCTTAGATTTCAGCAGTTAATTCTAGGATTCACCAATCATCTTACTTTTACCGTAACATTAACACTTTAATGGAAGATTACGCCTCTTAACGAGAACATTATGATAGCCTTCTAAATTTTTTAATTCGGCCAATAATTATATGAGATACTGAATATAAATTTTTTTTCTTGCCCCTTGAAGCTGTCGGATACGCAACCTACAACTCGGTTCTGGTTACTTTGGCCGTTCACTAATGTACACTACTGGCCATTAAAATAGCTACACCAAGAAGAAATGCAGATGATAAACGGGTATTCATTGGACAAACATATTATACTAGAACTAATATGTGATTGCATTTTAACAATCACCTCTGGCCGTAATAACGGCCTCGATACGCCTGGGCATTGAGTCAAACGGAGCTTGGATGGCGTGTACAGGTACAGCTGCCCATGCAGCTTCAACGTGATACCACAGTTCGTCAACAGTAGTGACTGGCGTATTGTGACGAGCCAGTTGCTCGGCCTCCATTGACCAGACGTTTTCAATTGATGAGAGGTCAGGAGAATGTGCTGGCCAGGTCAGCAGTCGAACATTTTCTGTGGCCAGAAAGGCCCGTACAGGACCTCCAACATGCGGTCGTGCATTATCCTGCTGAAATGTAGGGTTTAGCAGGGATCGAATGAAGGGTAGAGCCACGGGTCGTAACACATCTGAAATGTAACGTCCACTGTTCAAACTGCCGTCAATGCGAACAAGAGGTAACCGAGACGTGTGACCAATGGCACCCCATACCATCATGCCGGGTGATACGCCAGTATGGCGATGACGAATACACGCTTCCAATGTGCGTTCACCGCGATGTCGCCAAACACGGATGCGACCATCATGATGCTGTAAACAGAACCCGTATTCATCCGAAAAAAAGACGTTTTGCCATTAGTGCACCCAGGTTAGTCGTTGAGTACACCATCGCAGGCGCTCCTGTCTGTGATGCAGCGTCAAGGGTAACCGCAGCCATGGTCTCCGAGCTGATAGTCCATGCTGCAGAAAACGTCGTCGAACTGTTAGTGCAGATGGTTGTTGTCTTGCAAACTCCCCATTTGTGGACTCGGGGATCGACACGTGGCTGCACGATCCATTACAGCCTGCGGATAAGATGCCTGTTGATGTGTCGACAGAAGTGCCGACACAGTGTGGTTTGAGGAGACCGATATGCACGCTATAAGCTCACGAAGGATGGCGTGAGGTCTGAAACAGGATACGTAATGAATGCTATAAAGAAAAGTACGTAGCTTCTGGAATACTTAACTTTAATCCATCCTTGTTGTACATCGCTCTTGACAATACAAGTGAGACTCTGTAGATACATGCAAATTGCGCCTTGCTAGGTCGTAGCCATGGACTTAGCTGAAGGCTATTCTAACTATCTGCTCTGCAAATGAGCGAGGCTTCGTCAGTGTGCATCGCTAGCTACGTCGTCCGTACAACTGGGGCGAGTGCTCGTAAGTCTCTCGAGACCTGCCGTGTGGTGGCGCTCGGTCTGCTATCACTGACAGTGGCGACATGCGGGTCCGACATGTACTAATGGACCGCGGCCGATTTAAAGCTACCACTTAGCAAGTGTGGTGTCTGGCGGTGACACCACACCTGTCATCTCGACTGCTAGTGATACGAGGCCGTTGGGATGCAGCACGGCGTTCTGTATTACCCTCTTGAACCCGCCGATTCCATATTCTGCTAAAAGTAATTGGATCTCGACCAACGCGAGCAGCGTAGTCGTGATAGGCTACAATCCGACCTTTATCAAAGTCGGAAACGTGATGGTACGCATTTCTCCTCCTTACACGAGGCATCGCAACGACTTTTCACCAGGCAACGTCGGTCAAATGCTGTTTGTGTATGAGAAATTGGTTGGAAACTTTCCTCATGTCAGCACGTTGAAGGTGTCGCCACCGGCGCCAAGCTTGTGTTAATGCTCTGAAAAGCTGATCATTTGCATATCACATCATCTTGTTTCTGTCGGTTAACGCCGGCCGAGGTGGCCGAGCGGTTCTACGCGCTACAGTCTGGAACCGCGCGAACGCTAGGTCGCAGGTTCGAATCCTGCCTCGGGCATGGATGTGTGTGATCTCCTTAGGTTAGTTGGGGTTAAGTTGTAGGGGACTGATGACCTGAGAAGTTAAGTCCCATAGAGCTCAAAGCCATTTGACCTGTCGGTTAAATTTCGCGTCTGTAGCACGTGATCTTCCTGGTGTAGTAATTTTAATGGCCAATAGTGTATTTCAATAAATTCCTAAGCTGATTTTTTTAATGAATACTGTTTTACCAGTTGGTATGGGTACATCCAAAGATTTACGAACGTCTCTTGGGAAAAGTTCGAAATCTACGAATATAATAAGAAATTTCGGACTTTTATCACACTGTGATGGTAAGTCTTAGGTTTCAGCAGTTAATTCTAGCATTTACCAATCATCTTACTTTTACAGTAACATTAACACTTTAATGGAAAATAACACCTCTTAACGTGCACATTATAATAGCCCTTTAAATTTTTAAATTCGCCCAATAATTATATGAGGAACAGAATATCGAATTTTTTGTTGCCCCGTGAAGCTGTCGGATACGCAACCTGCAACTCGTCTTTGGTTACTTTGGCCGTTTATTAATGTAGACGGCGCTAAGGAGGGGCAGCGTGGAACGTGTTGGTGACCTCAGTACTGCTGGACCTGCCTTTCGACAGAACGTCTCACACTGAAAAGTGCTGGCGAAGGATGCGACTCCCTCCGCCTTGTCAGCGCTTCGACGTGTGGACGCACGGTGCCAGGCGGACGTATCGCCGCAGGCCTGCTAGCGGCTTATCGCTAAACAGGCGGTGCATGCTCGGGGCACTTAAAGGCTGCCGGCGTTTCGCCAGTTAGCGGTCGTCTGCCACGGACGGCGTGCAGTTCGGCGCCGTCGCCGCTTCGTGTCGCACGTCACCACCACTGCAGGCGCTCTGTCGTCACCATCCTCCGTTGTTTTCGGTGAGTGTACCGGTGTACCGCAAAAGCTGTGTTTTGTTTCACACTTCTCTAGGTTGATGCGATACCCCGCGAATTCTTCTCCTGTGCCAGGCTCAGGAAGACCTGTGAAGGGTCCACAATTGATACACCGAATGGCAGTCGGCCATGAACATAAAGAAATGTAATGTAGTGCGCGTAGCTCCGACAGGTTTAAAGGCTATTTCGGGAGTACCCCAAGGAACTATTAAGGAGTCCTCACACGCTCAATATTTATTGAGCGATACTATTATGCAATAATATTAACCGTCTGAGAGCGGTAGCGACGCCTTGCGCAGTGTACTGAAGGATACTGCAGAGCTTTAAAAACATTGACGCCCTCTTAATACAGGGTGAGTCACTAACTGTTGCCAACTAGAATAACTTCGAAATTATGATAGTAGCCAAAAACTTTGCTGGACAAATGTTGCATGGGGCAACGGGGGCCATAATATGACATTCGTTTTTTGTTGTTAGGTGCGGTCGCTTCAGAGATGTGAAGGTCAACTTTGTTTTTTAAATGGGATGCTACGGTTTGGTACTTACTGTCTGATAGCGGCCATCGAGACAAATCCAATGATGTGTAACAGTAAGGTCTTTGCAGGTTAACGAAGGTCAGAAAGGTGGCATGAACGTCCATTTACAGTTGTTCGAAGTGATGACCATTAGCATCAAATGGTTCAAATGCCTCTGAGCACTATGGGACTAAACTTCTGAGGTCATCTGTCCCATAGAACTCAGAACTACTTAAACCCAACTAGCCTAAGGACGTCACACACATCCATGCCCGAGGCAGGATTCGAACCTGCGACCGCAACGGTTACGCGGTTCCAGACTGTAGCGCCTAGAACCGCTCGGCTATTCCGGCCGGCCTGACCATTAGTATCAATGCAGTGCTGCAATCTTCTTATCACAGGTTTAGTGGTATTCCGCATCATTGCGAAACTTATCGAACCACATGCTCTGATAGTTCTCTCTCCTATATCTGCAAATAGTATTTCTCTGCCTCGTGATGACTGGGTGTTGTGTGCTATCCTTAGGTTAGTTAGGTTTAAGTAGTTCTGAGTTCTAGGGGACTGATGACCATAGATGTTAAGTCCCATAGTGCTCAGAGCCATTTGAACCATTTTTTTTTTTTTTTTTTTTTTTTTTTTTTTGCAAATAGTAAATATTCACCCAATACGGCGTATCCATCTAACGTGCAATTGACATGTAAACACCATTCGACGGTTTCACAGTACAACACAAATAGGAACGGTAAGACTAGTATCGTCGACTCAAGGGAAGGTGAATCTACATCTACATCTACATCTACATCCATACTCCGCAAGCTACCCGACGGTGTGTGGCGGAGGGTTGAGTACCTCAATTGGTTCTCCCTTCTATTCCAGTCTCCTATCGTTTGTGGAAAGAAAGATTGTCGGTATGCCTCTGTGTGGGCTCTAATCTCTCTGATTTTATCCTCATGGTCTCTTCGTGAGATATACGTAGGAGGGTGCAATATACTGCTTGACTCCTCGGTGAAGGTATGTTCTCGAAACTTCAACAAAAGCCCGTACCGAGCTACTGAGCGTCTCTCTGGCAGTCTCCCACTGGAGTTTATCTATTATCTCTGTAACGCTTTCGCGATTACTAAATGAAGAGCAAGTCGATATGCTTCTCATTTACGGAGAATGTCAAGGAAATTCATGAGAGTTAGTGACTTACACGCTGGAAGATATCCTCAACGTACTCACCCTACACGTCGTAAATTTAAATATGTGTATGGTAAATTGAGAACAACTGGGTATTTAACGCATCGGAAACATATCCGCCGAAGGAAAGTTGCTAACGAGGAAACAGAAATTGGTACTCTTGCCACTGTGGTTCGCGTCAAATCGCAAGGGAATCTGGCATGAGCCAGAGTACTGTTATTCGTTTTCTGCACCGCCATAAATATCATCCTTACCGTATCAGTCTCCAGCAAGAATTAACTGGTACGGATTGTATGCGTCGCATTGAAATGGTTCAAATGGCTCTAAGCACTATGGGACCTAACATCTGACGTCAACAGTCCCCTAGACTTAGAACTACTTAAACCTAACTAACCTAAGGACATCACACATATCCATGCCCGAGGCAGGATACGAACCTGCGACCGCAGCAGCAGCGCGGTTCCGGACTGAAGCGCCTAGAACCATTCGGCCACAACGGCCAGTGTCGCATTGAATTCTGTCAATGGGCTCAACTTCAGATTCAGAGGGATGACACATTTATTAATTTGATTTTCTTTACTGACGAGGATACATTTGCGAAGCATGGAAATGTTAATTTGCATGACATGCATTACTGAGCAACTGAAAATCCATGTTGGCTGCGGGAAGTTGCACTCCAAAAACCGTGGTCGGTGAATTTATGGTGTGGGACTCTGGAGGACAGAATTACAGGCTCCTATTTCATTGAAGATAATCTCATTGGTACGAAGTACACCAAAATCCTTCAAGAAACATTAGGTCTGTTACTGGAAGAAATACCTTTAGGAACAAGGAACAGAATGTGGTATCAACACGACGGTGCCCGGCACATTTTTTGCTGATGGCTAGAAATGAGTTGCAGAAACAATTCCCAAATCGTTGGATTGGACGCGGAGGAGATGTGTCGTGGCCGGCTCGTTCGCCAGACTTGACGTCTTTGGATTTTTTCTTATGGGTATTCGTAAAGGACATTGTTTATAAAGACGTTCCAACTACACCTGCAGATATGCGAGAGAGAATTGTCAGCGCATATGCTTCGATAAATGCCGATATGACAAGGAAAACACTCAATCCATGATAAGAAGATTGCAGCACTGCATTGATACTAAGCATCATGATACTTCGAACATCTTCTGTAAATGGACGTTCACGGCACCTTTGTGGCCTTCATTGGTCTTCAAAGACCTTACTCTTACACATCATTGGATTCGTCTTGATAGCCGCTATCAAAAAACCAACGTCATATTATGGCCCCCGTTGTCCCATGCTACATTTGTGCCACAAACTTCTCAGCTCCTGTCATACTTTCGGAGTTATTCTTGGTGGCAATAGTTAGTGACTCACCCTGTATATTAAGCAATATATTGCACGGCATAAGGGTGATATCGTGGAATACACAGCAGTTCCTGCCCAGACTTCCTGACTTTCGGACGTGCACACAACTGATACAGCAGCGCCGTGCGGACATGAATACTTCAGGAAAGAGAGTTAAAAGAAATTCGTAATAACTGACGGAAAGTCATCCCGTAAAACAGAAGTAATATCTTGGATTCCCAAAGAAAGTGTAACAAGCCCTCTGCTGTTTCCTATCTGCATAAACGATTTAGGAGACAGCCATGGCAGCTCTGTTAGATTGATTACAGAGGATTCTGTCACTGGCCGTCTTGCAAAGACAACAGATGATCCAAGCCGTTTGCAAAATGATACAAAGAAGATATCTGTATGGTAAAAAAAGTGGCCAGTGACTCTAAATAATGGATTTTTTGAAGTCATAAAAAAAATGGCTCTGAGCACTATGGGACTTAACATCTTAGGTCATCAGTCCCCTAGAACGTAGAACTACTTAAACCTAACTAACCTAAGGACATCACACACATCCATGCCCGAGGCAGGATTCGAACCTGCGACCGTAGCAGTCCCGCGGTTCCGGACTGCAGCGCCTAGAACCGCACGGCCACAGCGGCCGGCTGAAGTCATCCAAGTGAGTACTAAGAGGAGTCCGCTATCTTTCGGTTACACGATAAATCAACCAAATCTAAAGACTATAAATTCAACTAAATACTTAGATATTACAACTACAAATAACTTATATTGAAACGATCACATAGATAATGTTATGGGGAAGCAAAGCAAAGACTGCGATTCATTGGAAGAACTCTTACAAACTTCAACACTTCTACTACAGAGGCTGCTTACACTACGCATGTCTGTCCTCTTCTGGAGTTTTGCTGTGCGGTGCGGGATTCGCATCGGATAGGGTTGACCGAGGACATCGAAAAACTTCAAAGAAGGGTATGTCGTTTTGTATCATCGCAAAACAGGAGAAGGAGTGCCACGGATAAGATACACGAATTGGGACGGCAGTCATGAAAACAAAAGCATGACATCCTCTGAAATTTCAGTCACCAACTTTCTCCTCAGAATGCGAAGAGCCTCTATAAGTTGCTGAGTAAGTCATGTCCAAGCTCCGAGGATCGTGAAGGCATATCACATCCATTCGGTCCGAGGCTGGTAAAGCACAGTGGTGTCCAAGCCAACATTCGTTTGAGGCAAATGTGTATTTTTATCTAACTTTGTGGCTGAAGGCACTTCCTGTCGCCACAGTTAACCTAAGGGACGGAAGTTGTGTGTGCAGAGTTTCTCTCCACCAAAACTACGGTTCGGTCGTTTTGGTACAACACATAAATGACGCAGTAAATTGTGGGATTACCGGTAGTATTGTATGTTTGTTTGATTTGGGGAATGGGACCAAATACCAAGGTCATCTGCCTCATCGGATTAGGGAAGGATGGGGAAGGAGTTCGGCCGTGCCCTTTGAAAGGAACCATCCCAGCATTTGAAGCGATTTGGCGATTTAGGGAAATCAAACAAAACCTAAATCGGAATGGCAGGACCTGGGTTTGAACCGTCGTCCTCCCAAATGCGGGTCAAGTGTGCTAACCACTGCCGGCCGTGGTGGCCGTGCGGTTCTAGGCGCTTCAGTCTGGAACCGCGTGACCGCTACGGTCGCAGGTTCGAATCCTACCTCGGGCATGGATGTGTGTGATGTCCTTAGGTTAGTTAGGTTTAAGTAGTTCTAAGTTCTAGGGGACTGATGACCACAGCAGTTAAGTCCCATAGTGCTCAGAGCCATTTGAACCATTTGAACCTCGCCCGGTCCCAGTAGCATTGGTTGGTAAGATTGGTAGGGAAAGAAATTAAACGAATGTATGTGAGAGAAACCGGGAGCCGACGACGTCTATCTCTCTCTCTCTCTCTTTCCCTCTCTCTCTCTCTCTCTCTCTCTCTCTCTGTCTCTCTCCCACTTTTTTGCTTATATTTAGAACCGCAAATCGTACAGTGTTAGTCCATTATGTATTCTATATGTTTAAAAAAGATAAATATTATTTTATAAGTAATAAAAATTTCTTTTGATGCAAGTATAGTTTGCTTTTGCTTCTGCCTTTGTCCTGCATCAAGCGCAAGATCAAGTACTGATTTGGCATGATTAATTCTAAGGGGTGGACAGATACACTTCCTGCCACTACCCCATACCCCCCGGGATTGAATTAATGTACCTCAGCCGTCTGCGTCTAGTGTAAATCATGAAATATTGCGAATGTGTTGCAAATGTCGGCGAGTCATGTGACTGAGGCGGGACGTGGGAACTATCCCGGTATTCACCCAGTGGGATGTGGAAAACCGCCGAAAAACCACATCCAGGCTGCCAGGCACACCAGGCCTCGTCGTTAATCCGCTGGCCGGATTCGATCAGGGCTGGCGGGCCTCCCTGGGTCCAGGAAGCAGCGCGTTAGCGCTCTCGGCTACCCTGGCGGGTATTGATGCAAGTACAGTGTACATGCACAAACTTTATGTTATGTGTATTATTACTGTTGTTTCTTGTACTCAATAGAACGTTCTCCATTACGACCAAATACAAAAGTTTTCTGTTGTTACTGACAAGTGCGAAAGTTGTTTATGAATAACAGAAACATGTTTTTGTTTAAGTTCGATAAAGTGTTTAAGCGATGCCTGACGTGTGTTTGTTTTGCGTCCTTTTTTAGCTTTATATTTTTTTTAGAAAATTGCTTTTTTTTAGTGCTATACTGTAAATGTGTACTATTTTCATTTTTACTGCATCAATCTGTTTCACGCTACAAATCAAAAATTTTCGAATAAAACATTGTCAGTTTCAGTTTTGCAACTGTGGAGAACAGAAATGTTCTTTAGATTAAGCGACCCTTTATTTGTCCCTACTGTTGTGGACTGTTCGCCGCTTTCACTTTCTAGGGGAATCTAATAGGACACTGATATCATATGCAACCAAAGCGATTGAAATAAGGAATCGCCCCATAAGTATCAAACACACACAACATACAGGTAACGCGGTTAACTGACTAAAGCTACTAGGATAACTAGCGTAGTCCACGCTCACTTGTCATAGTCTACAGCAGTCTACCGTAGTCTCCAGACGAATGGCACAGTATCTTTGTAGTAGATTGACTGGAATAGTATCTTTACAGGTCAAAAGCTAAACACGCAGAACTGGTGTGTAACTCCCACATTTATTGGCTCGTATTTCCAGAAAGAATTTTCACCAAAAAGGAACTATTTTAATTACAATAACTCTATATCGTGCACATTATTGTTACAGAGGTATACATTTTTAGAAACTTGAGAATTATAGTTACAAGAATATACTATTTGTTATACAAATGTTACTCACTTTCATGAAAGAACGTTCTAGAATGCGAAGTCTTTTGTTAAGAGTAAGCAACTTATTGTTGGAAATGGAAAATTTGTTTTTCAAAGATGAAGAAGAGGAGGTTTCTACTGAGGTATGGCAAGGCTAATCCAAACAACGTTCGCCTGTGTAGAAATTTTAGGCAGTACATATTTTGTAAGCATCAAATTTTATCGTATTTCTTTAAATAAAAAGTTTTAATAAAACTAATTAAACTTTTACAATCAGAAAACTCATAACTAAGTACTGAGTAACGAAGTTTGATGTGAAACTTCTTTAATAAAATTTCGACAATTTCTGGACGATATCAACTGTACAGAACGTATTTAACAGATAGTCCTCCTCTTTAATTACTCCCTTTATTTCAAAATACACGTGAGGATGACTCTTTATTACTAACGTTAAATATACGTCTTGTACTACAGATCGAACAAAAAACTTACTTTTATTAGTTCCAACACATGGTAAAGAGAATAATTACTTATATGTGATCACATGTATCGCATAATTCATAAATGAGTTAGTATCGAGAGGTTTGATAGGTAGTGTTATCGAATACCGTAATAATGTGAATATACCATCCTCCCTCCCCCCCTCCCCTCCGCTCCTGATACGCTTCAGCGTGCACCAAGCTCTATTAGTCATCATATGTTAACTGTTTGTGTATCTTATTTTACGAGGTAGAGATTTGAAACCAGTCCAGTTTTAGCCTATAGGAACGAGGAAAACTCTAAATACCAGCAGGCTGGCCGATATATCAGCCAACTGCCATGACGCACCGTACTGTTCCTGTCTTGGTATATGTCACCTCCCTGGTTCGTAAGTCAGCCTTTTGCACGTTAAGCTGTACCAGGTCTTTGTTAAATACAGCTTTACCTTACCCTGACGTACAGGGAAAACGCCAGCTTGTCACCTACTGCTAATTTTATGTTGTTTCCTTGCTTCTAACACTGCATAGCTGTCTCCGCTTTACGTTTCGCGGGAGATCGCAACTTTAAAAGTAATAAGAAGCACTTTAGTAAAGTAACATGATTTAGTACCTGCTAGTGCTAAATAATGAGAGTGGTTTTGAAGCAGATGATAGCGTGCAAATTAGTGATAATGCGACTCCATTCTACAGACAATCTGCAAGCTCACTGTTAAGTAGCGATAAGCCATGCTACACTGCGGGCTCACTTCAAGGGCGGAGTGATAAGAGATAAACAAAGGGACGACAAGGTCGTAACTGGATCTGCATCTTATTCAGGATTCATTGCTGTCACTATCACTGGTAAGTGTCCAAACAACTCTGGTAGCACTTCTTAGCATTTCAAATTTAAATAGATTTATTTCTCTGTGAACAACTCTGATTTATAAAACATCGTCAATACATATATAACTGTAAAAGTAGTTTATATACAAGGATCATCAAAAAATTAAGCTTTTCCTTTTTTTAAATAAACATACACTCCTGGAAATTGAAATAAGAACACCGTGAATTCATTGTCCCAGGAAGGGGAAACTTTATTGACACATTCCTGGGGTCAGATACATCACATGATCACACGGACAGAACCACAGGCACATAGACACAGGCAACAGAGCATGCACAATGTCGGCACTAGTACAGTGTATATCCACCTTTCGCAGCAATGCAGGCTGCTATTCTCCCATGGAGACGATCGTAGAGATGCTGGATGTAGTCCTGTGGAACGGCTTGCCATGCCATTTCCATCTGGCGCCTCAGTTGGACCAGCGTTCGTGCTGGACGTGCAGACCGCGTGAGACGACGCCTCATCCAGTCCCAAACATGCTCAATGGGGGACAGATCCGGAGATCTTGCTGGCCAGGGTAGTTGACTTACACCTTCTAGAGCACGTTGGGTGGCACGGGATACATGCGGACGTGCATTGTCCTGTTGGAACAGCAAGTTCCCTTGCCGGTCTAGGAATGGTAGAACGATGGGTTCTATGACGGTTTGGATGTACCGTGCACTATTCAGTGTCCCCTCGACGATCACCAGTGGTGTACGGCCAGTGTAGGAGATCGCTCCCCACACCATGATGCCGGGTGTTGGCCCTGTGTGCCTCGGTCGTATGCAGTCCTGATTGTGGCGCTCACCTGCACGGCGCCAAACACGCATACGACCATCATTGGCACCAAGGCAGAAGCGACTCTCATCGCTGAAGACGACACGTCTCCATTCGTCCCTCCATTCACGCCTGTCGCGACACCACTGGAGGCGGGCTGCACGATGTTGGGGCGTGAGCGAAAGACGGCCTAACGGTGTGCGGGACCGTAGCCCAGCTTCATGGAGATGGTTGAGAATGGTCCTCGCCGATACCCCAGGAGCAACAGTGTCCCTAATTTGCTGGGAAGTGGCGGTGCGGTCCCCTACGGCACTGCGTAGGATCCTACGGTCTTGGCGTGCATCCGTGCGTCGCTGCGGTCCGGTCCCAGGTCGACGGGCACGTGCACCTTCCGCCGACCACTGGCGACAACATCGATGTACTGTGGAGACCTCACGCCCCACGTGTTGAGCAATTCGGCGGTACGTCCACCCGGCCTCCCGCATGCCCACTATACGCCCTCGCTCAAAGTCCGTCAACTGCACATACGGTTCACGTCCACGCTGTCGCGGCATGCTACCAGTGTTAAAGACTGCGATGGAGCTCCGTATGCCACGGCAAACTGGCTGACACTGACGGCGGCGGTGCACAAATGCTGCGCAGCTAGCGCCATTCGACGGCCAACACCGCGGTTCCTGGTGTGTCCGCTGTGCCGTGCGTGTGATCATTGCTTGTACACACCCTCTCGCAGTGTCCGGAGCAAGTATGGTGGGTCTGACACACCGGTGTCAATGTGTTCTTTTTTCCATTTCCAGGAGTGTAGATTTATTTCTCTGTGAACAACTCTGATTTATAAGACATCGTCAATACATATATAACTGTAAAAGTATTTTATATACAACTATCATCAAAAAATTAAGCTTTTCCTTTTTTAAAATAAACATATTTAGCCGGACATATAGGGCATGCGCTACAGAACTACGAAATAATAATCATACACTATATGATCAAAAGCATCCGGACACCTTCCTGAAAATGATAAACAAGTTCGTGGCGCCCTCCATCGATAATTCTGGAATTCAGTATGGTGTTGGCCCACACTTCGCCCTGATGACAGCTTCCACTCTCGCAGGCATACGTTCAATCAGATGCTGGAAGTTTTCTTGGGGAATGGCAGCCCATTCTTCGCGGAGTGCAGCACTAAGGAGAGGTATGGATGTCGGTCGGTGAGGCATGACACGATGTCGGCGTTCCAAAACATTCCAGAGGTGTTCTGTACGATCCAGGTCAGGACTGTGTGCAAGCCAGTCCATTACAGGGATGATATTGTCGTGCAACCACTCCGCCAAAGGCCGTGCATTATGAACAGGTGCTCGATCGTGTTGAAAGATGCAATCGCCATCCCTGAATTGCTCTTCAACAGTGGGAAGCAAGGAGGTGATTCAAACATCAATATAGGCCTGTGTTGTGATAACGCCACGCAAACAATAAGGGATGCAGGCCCCCTCCGTGACAACCACAACCACACCACAACACCACCGCATTTTACTGTCGGGACTACACACGCTGGCAGATAACGTTCATTGGGCATTCGTCGTACCCACACCCTGCCATCGGATCGCTACATTGTGTACCGTGATTCGTCAATCCACACAACTTTTTGCCACTGTTCAATCGTCCAACGTTCACGCTCCTTACACCAAGCGAGGCATCGTTTGGCATTTACAGGTGTGATGTGCGGCTTATGAGCAGCCGCTCGACCATGAAACCCAAGTTTTCTCACGTCTCGCCTACATGCCATTGTACTTGCAGTGGATCCAGATGCATTTTGGAATTCCTGTGTTATGGTCTGGATAGATGTCTACCTATTGCACATTACGACCCTCTTCAACTGTCGGCGGTCTTTGTCAGTCAACAAACGAGGTCGGCCTGTGCGCTTTTGTGCTGTACGTGTCGATTCACGTTTCCACTTCACTATCACATCGGAAACAGTGGACCTAGGGATGTTTAGGAGTTTGGAAATCTCGCATACAGACGTATGACACAAGTGACACCCAATCACCTGACCACTTTTGAAGTCCGTGAGTTCTGCAGAGCGCCCCATTCTGCTCTCTCACGATATCTGACTATTGAGGTCGCTGATATGGAGTATCTGGCAGTAGGTGACAGCAGAATGCATCAAATATGAAAAACGTCTGTTTTTGGGGGTATCCGGATACTTTTGATCACATTGTGTATGATTGTTGGATAGGCCTTGACAGCTGTGAAAACCAAAAAAGAAGATTAAAAATGGTTCAAATGGCTCTCTAACCACTACGGCACTTAACATCTGAGGTCATCAGTCCCCTAGACGTAGAACTACTTAAACCTAGAATGAGATTTTCACTCTGCAGCGGAGTGTGCGCTGATATGAAACTTCCTGGCAGATTAAAACTGTGTGCCCGACCGAGACTCGAACTCGGGACCTTTGCCTTGGGCAAGTGCTGTACCAACTGAGCTACCGAAGCACGACTCACGCCCAGTACTCACAGCTTTACTTCTGCCAGTACATCGTCTCCTACCTTCCAAACTTTACAGAAGCTCTCATGCGAACCTTGCAGAAAGGATATTGCAGAGACATGATTTAGCCACAGCCTGGGGAATGTTGCCAGAATGAGATTTTCACTCTGCAGCGGAGTGTGCGCTGATATGGTACAACACTTGCCCGCGAAAGACATAGGTCCCGAGTTCGAGTCTCGGTCCGGCACACAGTTTTAATCTGCCAGGAAGTTTCATACTTAAACCTAACTAACCTAAGGACATCACCCACATCCATGCCCGAGGCTGGATTCAAACCTGCGACCGTAGCAGCAGCGCGTTTCGGGACTGAAGCGCCTAGAACCGCTCGGCCACAGCGGCCGGCCAAGAAGATTATTCAATACCAAAGAATAACCTTATGAAAAGCTGCAAGAGCTAGCACACGTACGCCAAACAACGCCGTATATGAAATAGCCAATATAAAACCGTATCGCATCCTACGTTAAGGCGATAGCCATGTTTGAACGCATGAAAAATGGATGATTTTTTAGATTTTTTAAAGTAAATGCTAAATGTTACGATATAACTTTATTCTTTACACTTTTATGTTTAAGAAATTATTTTTGTGTCCACATCGGATGCTCACTGTAGCGGTGGAAGAACCCATTGCAGCCGAAACATTGGTCATCGGCGGGTATCCTCCTATTGGACCTGTAACAAAATAATTTTGTTTGTCGTTTTCAATATTTTTCTGTCAGCATACATAGTAAAATTGAAAAATAGTAAGTTCTAGCATGAGGGAGACGTGTTGAAACTAATGTCATTTCCTTCAATCAAAACATCGAGACAAAAGCGTGCACAGAATGTGGACTTTTGAAGATATCGCAAAACAGCTACGCACGCTAACAGAGAATTCAGTTTAGATTAATGGAATCAAATTTCAGTAAAAATGGTATGCACCTTTCTCAGCTTACGTTTCCCGCCACTTTGAAAATTAAGGTTTTCAGAAAAAGGCATTTAAAGTTTTGGGCTACTTTTTCATTAATTAAGTTGAACATGCCTCTAGTCGTCGGGTGATGCTGAGGGAATTAGATTAGGAAATGAGACACTTCAAGTATTAAAGGAGTTTTGCTATTTGGGGAGCAAAATAACTGATGATGGTCGAAGTAGAGAGGATATAAAATGTAGACTGGCAATGGTGAGGAAAGCGTTTCTGAAGAAGAGAAATTTGTTAACATCGAGTATGGATTTAAGTGTCAGGAAGTCGTTTCTGAAAGTATTTGTATGGAGTGTAGCCATGTATGGAAGTGAAACATGGACAATAAATAGTTTGGACAAGAAGAGAATAGAAGATTTCGAAATGTGGTGCTACAGAAGAATGTTGAAGATTAGGTGGGTAGATCACCTAACTAATGAGGAGGTATTGAATAGAATTGGGGAGAAGAGAAGTTTGTGGCACAACTCGACTAGAAGAAGGGATCGGTTGGTAGGACATGTCCTGAGGCATCAAGGGATCACAAATTTAGCATTGAAGGGCAGCGTGGAGGGTAAAAATCGTAGAGGGAGACCAAGAGATGAATACACTAAGCAGATTCAGAAGGATGTAAGTTGCAGTAGGTACTGGGAGATGAAGGAGCTTGCACAGGATAGATTAGCATGGAGAGCTGCATCATCCAGTCTCAGGACTGAAGACCACAACAACAACATGCCTCTAGTCATCGATTCCTATTAATTAAGTTGAACATACCTCTAGTCATCGATCCCTAGATCATATAGCAGCCCTCCCAGAACCAAAATGAGGTCCTTCTCCATCTTCTTCGTGGCCATGGTGGTCCTGCGGGGCTCTTTGGCAGCTGCTGTCACCCGCTGCTCTGCTCGATCCATAGGCTTTTCGTTCGTTTTTGTGAAGAGGTTGTAACAGGCTGGTCCGATCTCAAGTTCGAACATTTCACAGTTTACATTATGCCTGTTAGGCTGTCGTTGAAATTACATGCTGCCACATAGGCCGCGGTGTCGAGTATCTGCTTTTCCCGCTGTGAATGGTTTTCGGATACACTTTTCCACACATCGCCTCGGAGCTCAATAACAGAGTTTCTGGCGAACTTGGGGAGGACAGTACAATAAACTAGACATCCCAGAAAAGATTTAAAGCCAGCGTTTTCCACATGTTTCTGCTCCCGCCTATTCTCTGAAGAACCTTCTCCTTCCTTACCAGGAAACCTTCTGTAGTACCACCAGAGAGATTTTCAAGGGAGACTACCCTCTTGTCAATGGTTCTTGAAAGTTCGTACGAAAGCTTTCATCTACACCTACACCTACGTGATTAATCTGCTATTCACAATAAAGTGCCTGGCAGAGGGTTCAATGAACCACCTTCAAGCTGTCTCTCTGCCGTTCCACTCTCGAAGGGGGCGCGGGAAAAACGAGCACTTAAATTTTTCTGTGGGAGCCCTGATTTCTCTTATTTTATCGTGATGATCATTTCTCCGTATGTAGGTGGGTGCCGACAGAATGTTTTCGGAATCGGAGGAGAAAACTTGTAATTGAAATTTCGTGAGAAGATCCCGTCGCAACGAAAAACGCCTTTGTTTTAATGATTGCCACTCCAATACACATGTCATTTTTGTGACACTATCTCCCCTATTTCGCGATAACACAAAACGAACTGCTCTTCTTTGTACTTTTTCGATGTCATCCGTCAGTCTCACCTGATGCGGATCCCACACCGCACAGCAGTACTCCAGAATTTAGTAGACTTGTTGCACCTTCTAAGAGTTCTGCCAGTCAATCGCTGTCTTTGGTTTGCTCTACCCAAGTATTAGCTATGTGATCGTTCCAATTTAGGTTATTTGTAATTGCAATCCCTAAGAGTTTAGTTGAATTTACAGCCTTCAGATTTGTGTGACTTACGGCGTAATCGAAATTTAGCTGATGAATAACTTCACACTTTTCCTTATTCAGGGTCAATTGCCACTTTTCGCAGCATACAGATATCTTATCTAAATCATTTTGCAAGTAGTTTTGATCATCTGATGACTTTACAAGACGATAAATGACAGCATCATCTGAAAACAATCTAAGACGGCTACTCAGATTGTCTACTATGTCGTTAATGTACACTCCTGGAAATTGAAATAAGAACACCGTGAATTCATTGTCCCAGGAAGGGGAAACTTTATTGACACATTCCTGGGGTCAGATACATCACATGATCACACTGACAGAACCACAGGCACATAGACACAGGCAACAGAGCATGCACAATGTCGGCACTAGTACAGTGTATATCCACCTTTCGCAGCAATGTAGGCTGCTATTCTCCCATGGAGACGATCGTAGAGATGCTGGATGTAGTCCTGTGGAACGGCTTGCCATGCCATTTCCACCTGGCGCCTCAGTTGGACCAGCGTTCGTGCCGGACGTGCAGACCGCGTGAGACGACGCTTCATCCAGTCCCAAACATGCTCAATGGGGGACAGATCCGGAGATCTTGCTGGCCAGGGTAGTTGACTTACACCTTCTAGAGCACGTTGGGTGGCACGGGATACATGCGGACGTGCATTGTCCTGTTGGAACAGCAAATTCCCTTGCCGGTCTAGGAATGGTAGAACGATGGGTTCGATGACGGTTTGGATGTACCGTGCACTATTCAGTGTCCCCTCGACGATCACCAGTGGTGCACGGCCAGTGTAGGAGATCGCTCCCCACACCATGATGCCGGGTGTAGGCCCTGTGTGCCTCGGTCGTATGCAGTCCTGATTGTGGCGCTCACCTGCACGGCGCCAAACACGCATACGACCATCATTGGCACCAAGGCAGAAGCGACTTTCATCGCTGAAGACGACACGTCTCCATTCGTCCCTCCATTCACGCCTGTCGCGACACCACTGGAGGCGGGCTGCACGATGTTGGGGCGTGAGCGGAAGACGGCCTAACGGTGTGCGGGACCGTAGCCCAGCTTCATGGAGACGGTTGCGAATGGTCCTCGCCGATACCCCAGGAGCAACAGTGTCCCTAATTTGCTGGGAAGTGGAGGTGCGGTCCCCTACGGCACTGCGTAGGATCCTACGGTCTTGGCGTGCATCCGTGCGTCGCTGCGGTCCGGTCCCAGGTCGACGGGCACGTGCACCTTCCGCCGACCACTGGCGACAACATCGATGTACTGTGGAGACCTCACGCCCCACGTGTTGAGCAATTCGGCGGTACGTCCACCCGGCCTCCCGCATGCCCACTATACGCCCTCGCTCAAAGTCCGTCAACTGCACATACGGTTCACGTCCACGCTGTCGCGGCATGCTACCAGTGTTAAAGACTGCGATGGAGCTCCGTATGCCACGGCAAACTGGCTGACACTGACGGCGGCGGTGCACAAATGCTGCGCAGCTAGCGCCATTCGACAGCCAACACCGCGGTTCCTGGTGTGTCCGCTGTGCCGTGCGTGTGATCATTGCTTGTACAGCCCTCTCGCAGTGTCCGGAGCAAGTATGGTGGGTCTGACACACCGGTGTCAATGTGTTCTTTTTTCCATTTCCAGGAGTGTAGATCAGGAACAACAGAGGGCCTATAACACTTACTTGGGGAATACCGGATATTACTTCTGTTTTACTCGATGACTTTCCGTCTATTACTACGAACTGTGACCTTTCTGACAGGAAATCACGAATCCAGTCGCACAACTGAAGCGATACACCGTAGGTATGTAGTTTGTTTAGAAGACGCTCGTGAGGAACGATATCGAAAGCTTTCTGAAAATCTAAAATATGGAATCAATTTGACATCCTCTGTCGATAGCACTTATTACTTCATGAGTATAAAGAACTAGTTGTGTTTCACAGGAACAATATTTTCTGGAACCGTGCTGACCATGTGTCAATAAATCGTTTTCTTCGAGGTACTTCATAATGTTCGAATACAGTATATGTTCTAAAACCCTACTGCAAATTGATTAGTGATATGGGCCTGTAATTCAGTGGATTACTCCTACTTCCTTTTTTGGGTATTGATGTGACTTGAGCAATTTTCCAGTCTTTAGGTACGGATATTTCTGTGGGCGAGTGGTTGTAAATAATTGGTAAATATGGAGCTATTTTATCAGCATACTCTGAGAGGAACCTGAATGGTATACAATCTGGACCGGAGGCCTTGCCTTTATTAAGTGATTTAAGCTGCTTCGTTACTCCGAGGATATCTACTTCTATGTCTCTCATCTTGGCAGTTGCTCTTTATTGGAATTCAGGAATATTTACTTCGTCTTCTTTGGTGAAGGAGTTTCGGAAAACCGTGTTTAATAACTCTGCTTTGGTGGCACTGTCATCAGTGACTTCACCGTTATCGCGCAGTGAAGGTATTGATTGCGTCTTGCCACTGGTGTGCTTTATGTATGACCAGAATCTCTTTGGGTTTTCTGTCAGATTTCGAGATAGAGTTTCGTTGTGGAAATTATTAAAAGCATCTCGCATTGAAGTACTCGCCATATTTCGAACTTCTGTAAAACTTTGCCAATCTTGGAGAGCGAGCTAGTTCGCATCTGCTTCCAAGCTTCTGCCAGTTCAGACTTGTGCGTCAAATAAACCTGATATCATTGCATCTATATCTACATACAGTACATACTCCACATACCATCATACGCTGCATGGTGGAGGATACATTGTACCAGTACCAGCCATTCCTTTTCTTGTCCCACTGGCAAGCGGAGCGACTGCCTGTCTGCCTCTGTACGAGCCTTAATTTTTCTTACATTTTCTTCGTGGTCTTTATGCGAAGTGTGCGTTGGCGATGGTGGTATCGTTCTGCGGTCAGCCGCAAATGCTGGTTCCCTACATTTTCTCAGCGCTATAATTACGAAGGCTTCCGTTGCCAGAGTCCAGTTAACTACACAGTTTCCTGGGTATGGTAGCGCGTCATATTGTAAAAAAAAACTATGATTGATGAGGCCAACGTTTCGACCGTTAGAGCGGCCTTTTTCCGGGTCTACTGATACGGTACTATGCCAGAAAAATCTCATGTTAACGTTTCTCAGAAGTGTGTCGCGGAAAGACCGTGGTCTTCCCTCCCAGGGATTCCCATTTGAGTTCACGGAGCATTCCCGTAATACTCGCGTGTTGATCCAACCTGTTGTTGTTCAAAAAAATGGTTCAAATGGCTCTGAGCACTATGGGACTTAACATCTATGGTCATCAGTCCCCTAGAACTTAGAACTACCTAAACCTAACTAACCTAAGGACAGCACACAACACCCAGCCATCACGAGGCAGAGAAAATCCCTGACCCCGCCGGGAATCGAACCCGGGGACCCGGGCGTGGGAATCGAGAACGCTACCGCACGACCACGAGATGCGGGCTGTTGTTGTTGTTGTTATTGTTGTGGTCTTCAGTCCAAAGACTGTGAGCCAATCTACCGGTAACAAATCCAGCAGCTCGCCTCTGAATTGCTTCGTTGTCTTCCTTTAATCTGACCTGACGGGGATCGAAAACACTCGAGCAGAGCCCGAGAATGGGTCGCACTGGTGCTCAATATGCACCCTACTTGATAGATGAGCCACTCTTTCCTAGAATTCTCCCAATAATTTGAAGACGACCACTGGCCTTCCCTATTATAGACCTTGAGGACCCGTTTCGCTTTGCAGCGTTCCGCCTAGGTATTTACTCGACATGACTGTGTCAAGAAGCATGTTTTGATTCTTGGTGATCCTCTTCGCTTACGTTCAGTTTCCCCTGTTAGTCCTACTCGGTCCCACAACTTTAGCAACAGTCTACACACGTCAAAAAAAGTTTTGCATCACCCCGGTTCCCACAACTCCTGAAGATAGACGTTGACTGTGGATATTGTATCACAGACAAATCCCTTTAACTGTTCAGAGATGTCACTAAGCCCACCCAAAGATATAAACAACCATGCATGAGCAGCGCCTATTAGACGGAGGGGGTCCGACAGTCGATCACGTCCAGTCATTCTACCAGGAAGGAGGTACACGGCTCGTGTTTAGACGTTCAATACCGCGGTTCAATCGCGTCCGCGTTGTTACTTTGTGCCAGAAAGGGCTCTCAACAGGGAAGGTGTCTAGGCGTCTCGGAGTGAACCAAAGCGATGTTGTTCGGGCATGGAGGAGCTACAGAAAGTCAGGAACTGTCGACAACATGCCTCTCTCAGGCCGCCCAAGGGCTACTACTGCAGTACATGACCGCTATCTACAGATTATAGCTCTGAGGAAACCTGAAAGCAACGCCACCATGTTGAATAATGCTCTTCGTGCAACCACAGGACGTCGTGTTACGACTCAAACTGTGCGCAATAGGTTGCATGCTGCGCAACTTCACTCCAACGTCCATGGCGAAGTCCATCTTTGCAAACACGACACCATGCAGCGCGGTACAGATGGGCCCAACAACATGCCCAATGGACTGCTCAGGACTGGCATCACGTTCTCTTCACCAATGAGTATAGCATATGCCTTCAACCAGACGATCGTCGGAGGCGTGTTTGAAGGCAACCCGGTCAGGCTGAACGCAATAGACACACTGTCCAGCGACAGCAGCAAGGTGGAGGTTCCGTGCTGTTTTGAGGTGGCATTATGTGGGGCCGACGTACGCCGCTGGTGGTCACGGAAGGTGCCGTAATGGCTGAACGGTACGTGAATGCCATCCACCCACCGATAGTACAACCACATCGGCAGCATATTGGCGAGGCATTCGTGTTCATGAACGACAATTCGCGTCCCCAGCGTGGATGACTTCCTTCATGTCTGGAGAACATGCTGAGCATTCTAGTCGAGCGATTTCGTTATCCTGAACCCTATCGGACATTCTTGCGATGGATTGAAAAAGGCTGTGTCAAAAAATGGTTCAAATGGCTCTGAGCACTATGGGACTCAACTTCTGAGGTCATTAGTCCCCTAGAACTTAGAACTAGTTAAACCTAACTAACCTAAGGACATCACAAACATCCATGCCCGAGGCAGGATTCGAACCTGCGACCGTAGCGGTTTTGCGGTTCCAGACTGCAGCGCCTTTAACCGCACGGCCACTTCGGCCGGCAAGGCTGTGTCGGCCGATGTGGCCGAGCGGTTCTAGGCGCTTCAGTCCGGAACCGCGCTGCTGCTACTGTCGCAGGTTCGAATCCTGCCTCGGGCATGGATGTGTGTGATGTCCTTAGGTTAGTTAGGTTTATGTACTTCTAAGTTCTAGGGGACTGATGACCTCAGATGTTGGAAGTCCCATAGTACTCAGAGTCATTTGAACCATTTTGAAAAGGGCTGTTTATGGACAACGTGACCCATCAACCACTGTCGGGGATCTACTCCGAATCGACGCTGAGGAGTGGGACAATCTGGATCAATAGTGCCTTGATGAACTTTTGGATAGTATGCTACGGCGAATAAAGGCATGCATAAATGCAAGAGGACGTGCTAATGCGTATTAGAGGTACCGGTGTGTACAGCAATCTGGACCACCACCTCTGAAGGTCTCGCTGTATGGTGGTACAACAAGCAGTTTGTGGTTTTCATGAGCAATAAAAAGGGTGGAAATAATGTTTATGTTGATCTCTTTTCCAATTTTCTGTTGAGGTTCCGGAACTCTCGGAACCGAGGTGATGCAAAACTTTTTTTGATGTGTGTAGTATGGCTCACACGACAGCTTTGTAGACTGGCTGCATTTCCCCATTATCCTATCAATGGACCCAACCACCTTCTTTATCTGTGACTGAACCTGTGTGACCTACCTATTAATATCCCCACTAATTGTTACATGCGGATAGGACGACTGATTTCAGTTGTCTCATTCATATTGTGCTCATGCAATAGTATGTTTTAGCATTTTGTGATATGCACATGATTTACGTTTCTCAGCCGGCCGCGGTGGCCATGCGGTTCTAGGCGCTTCAGTCCGGAACCGCGCTGCTGCTACGGTCGCAGGTTCGAATCCTGCCTCGGGCATGGATGTGTGTGATGTCCTTAGGTTAGTTAGGTTTATGTAGTTCTAAGTTCTAGGGGACTGATGACCTCGGATGTGAAGTCCCATAGTGCTCAGAGCCATTTACGTTTCTCAACATGTAAATGAAATCTTATCAAGTTCACACCGAATATACGTACATTTCTTTCTACAGCTTCATTATCAATGACTGTATCATCTGCAAGAAGACTGAGATTACTATTGATATTGCCTGTAAGTCATTAACTTACATGGCCGTGCGGTTCTAAGCGCTGCAGTCTGGAACCGAGCGACCGCTACGGTCGCAGGTTCGAATCCTGCCTCGGGCATGGATGTGTGTGATGTCCTTAGGTTAGTTGGGTTTAATTAGTTCTAAGTTCTAGGCGACTGATGACCTCAGAAGTTAAGTCGCATAGTGCTCAGAGCCATTTGAAGCCATTAACTTACAACATGAACAACAAGTGTCCCAACACACCTGAAGCTGCTGCTAAGTCTGTCGTAAATATCACAAAACCAAGCTAGAAATGGTAATTACGTGTATGCTAGACAGACTAATTGCTGCCGCCGACAAGAGAGATGCTTATCTGCAAGCACGGAGTATAGATCGATTCACGCATGGTGGGGCACCTCTCCTATTCCTCCATAATGCGCAACGACACTTGAATAGTGTTTACTATGACCGGTGGATTTCTCAAGGGTGTGGTCACCTCGTTCGTCGGACCAGTCCTCTGGAAGGACATACCAAGAGGTGGCGCAAGAAAAAAGAGACGTCTCACGTTCGTAGGAACTATTTGTTGTGGCGTAAAAGTGCGTGACAAATGCTTGGGTCCATACGTCGTGAAAAATTTCAACAAATTCGATCGACACAACAGCACTACACCATCAACTTAATACGGTTGTGTTCTTGCACTACGATTCATTGATAAGGGGAGGCATTGTCCAAGACGGAACAATAATATTGGAAAACCAAGAAGGAAGTGCTCGGGTTACAATGTAAGGCATAGATGCAGCTTCCACCTCTGCTGTTCCATCATTACGTCTACGAAGCAATGACAGAAATAAAAGAAAGGTTCCGGAGTCGGATAAAATTCAGGATGAACGTATATCAGTGATAAGATTCGCTGACTACAGTGCCATATTCAGCGAAAGTGACGTAAAATTAACTGACTGGTCCGACGCGCACACACTATGGGTTGAGAGTAAATCGAAGAAAGACGAAAGTAACGACGATTTGCAGCATTGAGGTTGACGATAAACTTTGTATCCAAACTGGTACTCACGGAACGGACGAAGTGAAGGTACTCAGCTACTTTGGTAGCAAGATAATACGTGACGGGCGAAGCAAGGGAGGACATAAAAAGCAAACTAGCGCAGGCAGAGAGGGCATCAAAGGTCAAAAGAAATCGAGTGCTAGCGGTTTTACTTTGAGGAAGAATGCTCTAAAAATCTATGCCTGGAGCACAGCGTAGTATTAAAGTTTTTTGAGTCACCAGTATTCTGACTTTTCTTCCACTACAGCTTACACACTACACTACATTTTTAATATCATAGAAGTTATTCCCTGATGTCTCCACAGCTATCCTACCATCCTGTCTTTTCCTCTAGTCGGTGTTTTCCATATGTTCCTTTCTTCACCGATTCTGTGGAGAACCTCCTCATTTCATATCAGCCCACCTGGTGTTACGCATCCTTCTGTAGCATCCCATCTCATACGTTTCGATTCTCCTCTTTTCGCTATTCGCACAGTCGATGATTCACTACCCTACAATGCTTTGCCCCAAACATACATTATCAGAAATGTCTTCCTTATAGTAAGGCCTGTGTTTGTTAACTGGCAGACTACTTTTGGTCAGAAATTCCCTCTTTGTCTGTGATAGTCTGCTTTTTATATCTTCTTGGCTTCGTCCATCATGTGTTATTTCAGTTCCAAGGTAGAATTCCTAAGCTTCATGTACTTGGAAGTCACCAACGTTGATGTTAAGTTTAGCGCTAATTCCATTTCTGCGAATCCTCACTACCTGCGACTTTCTTCAGTTTACTCTGAATACATGTCCAGTAATAATTAGGCTGTTCATTATAGGTGACAGTTGCTGTAATTCTTTTTAACTTCTATTGACGATAGCGATGTCACTAGAGACTCTTATCATTGGTATCCTTTCACCCTGAATTTGATCACGCTATTTAACTTTCTTTTATTTCCCTCATTGCTTCTTCGATATACAAATTTAACAGCGGCGAAGACTACATTCCTGTCTTACACTTTTTTTAATTCGAGCACTTCGTTCTTGGTCTTACATCCCACTGTTCTCTCAGGTGGTGCTACAGAAGGATTCTTGGTAAGGAATGACAAGGTTCTCCAAAGAACAGGCGAGGGCAGAAACATGCGGAAGACGCTGACTAGAAGAAAATACAGGATGACAAGTGTTAAGACATCAGGAAAAAAACTTCCATGGTACTGTAGGGTGCTGTAGGGGGTAAACACTGTAGGGAGAGACAGAGATTGCAATAAATAATTGAGGATGTTGGGTGGCTGAGATGAAGAGGTTGGCACAGGAAAAGAAGTTGTGGCAGGCACATCGAACTACTCAGAAGGGAACCTCCCCATCGCACCCCTCTCAGATTTAGTTATAAGTTGACACAGTGGATAGGCCTTGAAAAACTGAACACAGATCAATCGAGAAAACCGGAAGAAGTTGTGTGGAACTACGATAAAAATTAGTAAAATATACAAACTGAGTAGTCCATGCGAATATAGGAATCAAGGAAAATGCGTGACACGGAGCGCTGTGGTCCCGTGGTTAGCGAGAGCAGCTCCGAAACGAGAGGTCCTAGGTTCAAGTCTTCCCTCGAGTGAAAAGTTTAAATTTTTATTTTCAGTTTATGTGACAAACTCTTATGTTTTCATCACTTTCTTCGGAGTGATTATCACATCCACAAGAAAACCTAAATCGGGCAAGGTAGAAGAATCTTTTTACCATTCGCTAAGTGTACAAGTTAGGTGGGTCGACAACATATTCCTGTCATGTGACGCACATGCCGTCACCAGTGTCGCATAGAATATATCAGATGTTTTCCTGTGGAGGAATCGGTTGAACTATGACCTTGCGATCAAATGTTTTCGGTTCCCATTGGAGAGGCACGTCCTTTCGTCTACTAATCGCACGGTTTTGCGGTGCGGTCGCAAAACACAGACACTAAACTTCTTACAGTGAACAGAGACGTCAATGAACGAACCGACAGATCATAACTTTGCGAAAATAAAGAAAGTAAAATTTTCAGTCGAGGCAACACTTGAACCCAGGACCTCTAGTTCCACAGCTACTCACGCTAACCACGGGACCACGGCGCTCCTTCTGCTACAATCTCCTTGATGTTGCACATGGACTACTCAGTTTGTATATTTTACTAATTTTTTTCATAGTTCCACACAACTTCTTCCTGTTTTCTCGATTGATCTGTGTCCAGTTTTTCAAGGCCTGTCCACTGTGCCAACTTATAACTGAATCTGAGAGGGGTGCGATGGGGAGGTTACCTTGTCAGAAGGCTGATGACTGTCCCCTCTCATACCATCACCCTCCCCCCCCCCCCCACACACACACACAAAAAAAGAAAAAGTATAAAACGAGCCTATATCCACACTAAAGTGCACAGAGTCCTCATCACGCTTGAACCTTAACGGAGACTGTAGGGCAGGCTGAAGCGTGCGGCAGACCGCATTGTCCGACTGATAGGTTCCTTAATCATATTAGGGGCTGAGTCTGCAAAGGCTGCAGGGACCGTGAGACGACTACGGTGAATGCAGGCACCGCAGACAACTGTGGAGATCAGCAGAGGGTAGCATCAGATAAGTCATCCATTTCAGACAACTTCTTGCCAATGCTGTCCCTTTTTAATTGTTCGGCATTCCCCCTTCTGTACTTTCTGGGACGCAATTTTCTTACGTTTTGTGTCATTGGTCAGAAGTAATATTTATCAGAAGTAGCAGCTATTACTGCTGTTCAAAACGTCCAACTTCGTGGCAAGTTATCGGCGATTCTTCTCTGCCCCCACACTTCATTAGATGTAAAAAAATCAACAGAGTAGGCAAAATAAAATTGGCCCTGAAAATATTTCATGCACCATGAGATAGGCAACCCAACCTACACAATGTAAACCCGAGTGCAGTGTTGGGATGTCTATCAGCATGAAATATTTGCTGGACCAATTTTAATTTGCCCACACTCTGTATAATCATCCTAGGTAGCTTCCATGGGTTTCCATACATTTTCATAACAGAAAATATGGTTTACGGATAGCCACGTCACTTCATGAAGTTTTCATACCCGTTCACACTAAATGCAGTCCTAAAATGATAATAAATGGAAAAGACTCTCTTGGCTTCCAGAAAGTCGTGAGGATTGGCAGGTTTCGAGGAAGGAACGTTTCTGAAGAATGATTATGACTGTCTTGTGTACGGCAGGTTTTCTGATATCTGCTGACACTAAAAGTAGTTATACGAATATGATCAACGTGTGAGATGTTTGTCACTGGTTCAGGGCTGTTCCAAAGGCACGGTGTGATAGATTCTCGCCAAGGGCGCAGCCACAGAGTTGGTGCTGAAAGTGACCGGAAAGAGACAAGAAAGAAAGACGGCTTAAGAATTAACTGGGACAGGTATGCGAATTCTCCCGCCCCTCTTGTTGCTAACTTCTACATTACTGGCCATTAAAATAGCTACACCTCGAAGATGACGTGCTACAGATGCGAAATTTAACCGACAGGAAGAAGATGCTGTGATACGCAAATGATTAGCTTTTCAGAGCATTCACACAAGATTGGCGCCGGTGGCGACACCTACAACGTGCTGATATGAAGAAAGTTTCCAACCCATTTCTCATACACAAACAGCAGTTGACCGGCGTTGCCTGGTGAAACGTTGTTGTGACGCCTCGTGTAAGGACGATAAGTGCGTACTATCACATTTCCGACTTTGATAAAGGTCGGATTGTCGGATTGTAGCCTATCGCGATTGGGGTTTATCGTATCGCGACATGCTGCTCGCGTTGGTCGAAATCCAATGACTGATAGCAGAATATAGAATCGGTGGGTTCAGGAGGGTAATACGGAACTCCGTGCTGGATCCCAACGGCCTCGTATCACTAGCAGTCGAGATGACAGGCATCTTATCCGCATGGCTGTAACAGATCGTGCAGCCACGTCTCGATCCCTGAGTCAACAGATGGGGATGTTTACAAGACAACAAACATCTGCACGAACAGTTCGACGACGTTTCCAACAGCATGGACTATCAGCTCGGAGACCATGGCTGCGGTTACCCTTGACACTGCATCACTGACAAGAGCGCCTGCGATGGTGTACTCAACGTCGAACCTGGGTGTACGAATGGCAAAACGTCTTTTTTTCGGATGAAGCCAGGTTCTGTTTACGACAAGATGATTGTCGCATCCGTGTTTGGCGACATCGCGGTGAACACACATTGGAAGCGTGTATTCGTCATCGCCATACTGGCGTATCACCCGGCGTGATGGTATGTGGTGCCATTGGTTACACGTCTCGGTCACCGCTTGTTCGCATTGACGGCACTTTGAACAGTGGACGTTACATTTCAGATGTGTTACGACCCGTGGCTCTACCCTTCATTCGATCCCTGCGAAACCCTACCCTTCAGCAGGATAATGCACGGCCGCATGTTCCAGGTCCTGTACGGGCCTTTCTGGATACAGAAAATGTTCGACTGCTGCCCTGGCCAGCAGATTCTCCAGATTTCTCACCAATTGAAAACGTCTGGTCAATGGTGGCCGAGCAACTGGCTCGTCACAATACGCCAGTCACTACTCTTGATGAACTGTGGTATCGTGTTGAAGCTGCATGAGCAGCTATACCTGTACACGTCGTCCAAGCTCTGTTTTTCTCAATACCCAGGCGTATCAAGGCCGTTATTACGGCCAGAGGTGGTTGTTCTGGGTACTGATTTCTCACAATCTATGCACCCAAACTGTGTGAAAATGTAATCACATGTCAGTTCTAGTATAATATATCTCTCCAATCAATACCCGTTTATCATCTGCGTTTCTCCTTGGTGTAGCATTTTTAATGACCAGTAGTGTACTTACGACATAGATTCCCACTCTGCAGATAATTACCCCTTTATGCGTCTTGGACAGCAGTAGTAAGTGCCTCCACCACCTTATCAATTTTTTGCGTGTTATTAGTTTAGTGGGCGTCCGGAATACGACCATCAAGCGTTTCCTTGAACAGGGTCCAATTCGCGCGCGCTTGTAGTTCAGTATCCTGCATGGTTCTGTGTCCTGCAGTGTTTCCTCCGTGTGTAGTGTTACAGGCATGTGGTCTGTGTCCAGATCGTTCTCAACGGTAAGGTTCAGTGTGCAAACCATGTCTTTGATGAGGGCTACGTGTGTCTGGCCTGAGTCGGTCTAGTGCTGGCTCCTACATGGGGACGTCCGGCCCAAGTATAATGCAGTTTCGGCCTGGTGCACATTCGCATAGTTTCTTGCTGGTGGATGTATGAATTGGTGAATTCCAGTCGGCTTGTTTTGCGTTTAGACATCCAACGGCGATTACTCGTGGTGCTTTGTTGAGAACTGTGCTGATGTCCAGTGTTACTATGTTTTTAGGTGGGTACTATAGCGGCACCACTGCGTTGTTTGTTCCGTTGAACTTGATCGTGACGGCTGTAGCCTCTAGTCTCTGAAGCCCAGGGAGCTCCATGTTCTTGTGTTCCATGTCTTTGTGTATGATGATGGCGGTGCTCCACCTTCCTGCCGTCTGCTCTGTCGGTACGATAGACGCAATAACCTAGGACGTTTAGCTGTTTGTGAGGCGTAAGCAGTGCTTCGTTCACACGGACGATTCAGATACCCTCTCGCTCCATGAACGCAACCATTTCGGTTTTTTTGTTTACGATCCCGTTGGCATTCCAAAACAGAATCTGTGAGTTTGTGTCGGCGTTTGCGTTTCGAAACTGGTGTGCCGCATTATGCATATAAAGAGTGGTGTGATAATAATTTGAATGCCAGTGTAATTGAGTGAGCCCGACATGAACTGTGTAAGGAGCTGTTGTGAGACACACCCCGTAACATTCATGACTACACTACTGGCCATTAAAATTGCTACACCGAGAAGAAATGCAGGTGATAAACGGGTATTCATTGGACAAATATATTACACTAGAACTGACATGTGATTACATTTTAACGCAAGTTGGGTGCATAGAGTTTGAGAACTCAGCACCCAGAACAACCACCTCTGGCCGTAATAACGGCCTCGATACGCCTGGGCATTGAGTCAAACAGAGCTTGGATGGCGTGTACAGGTACAGCTGCCCATGCAGCTTCAACACTATACCACAGTTAATCAAGAGTAGTGACTGGCGTATTGTGACGAGCCAGTTGCTCGGCCGCCATTGACCAGACGTTTTCAGTTGGTGAGAGATCTGGAGAATGTGCTGGCCAGGGCAGCAGTCTAAGATTTTCTGTATCCAGAAAGTCTCGTGCAGGACATGCAACATGCGGCCGTGCATTATCCTGCTGAAGTGTAGGGTTTCGCAGGGATCGAATGAAGGGTATAGCCACGGGTCGTAACACATCTGAAATGTAACGTCCACTGTTCAAAGTGCCGTCAATGCGAACAAGAGGTGACCGAGACGTGTAACCAATGGCACCCTATACCACCACGCCGTGTGATACGCCAGTATGGCGATGACGAATACGCGCTTCCAATGTGCATTCACCGCGATGTCGCCAAGCACGGATGCGACCATCATGATGCTGTAAACAGAACCTGGCTTCATCCGAAAAAAAGACGTTTTGCAATTCGTACACCCAGGTTCGTCGTTGGGTACACCATCGCAGGCGCTCCTGTCTGTGATGCGGCGTCAAGGGTAACCGCAGCCATGGTCTCCGAGCTGATAGTCCATGCTGCTGCAAACGTCGTCGAACTGTTAGTGCAGATGGTTGTTGTCTTGTAAACGACCCCATCTGTTGACTCAGGGATCGAGAAGTGGCTGCGCGATCCGTTTCAGCCATGCGGATAAGATGCCTGTCATCTCGACTGCTAGTGATACGAGGCCGTTGGGATCCAGCACGGCGTTCCGTATTACCCTCCTAAAACCATCGATTCATTATTTTGCTAACAGTCATTGAATCTGGACCAATGAGAGCAGCAATGTCGCGATACGATAAATCGCAGTCGCGATAGGCTACAATCCGACCTTTATCAAAGTCGGAAACGTGATGGTACGCGTTTCTCCTCCTTACACGAGGCATCACAACAACATTTCACCAGGCAACGCCGGTCAAATGCTGTTTGTGTATGAGAAATCGGTTGGAAACTTTCCTTATGTCAGCACGTTGTAGGTGTCGCCACCGGCACCAACCTTGTGTGTATGCTCTGAAAAGCTAATCATTTGCATATCACAGCGTCTTCTTCCTGTCGGTTAAATTTGGCGTCTGTAGCACGTCTTCTTCGTGGTGTAACAATTTTAATGTCCCGTAGGGTACTTCGGTGGTCGTGAGACCGGGGAATAAAGTCTCCATTATTCTTCGGAGTGTTGAGTTAATGATAGGAGTGTCGGCCTGTGGGTTATCGGTTGTGTTGGCGGCCGCTGGTACTTGTGTTGGTGTTTGGTGTGGACTGGCTTGTGAATCAGCTGTTTCTGGCATGGTTGTGGACACCTGTGTGGCCTCTGTGCTGAGGGAGTGTGTTGTTTGGGTTGTTGTGTTGGTTTCCGAATTGCGTATGTGCGTATTGGTGTCCCGTTGTCTGTGAACTTGTTGTGGTGTGGTTGTGCTCCCCCTGTTCCGGTCGTGTCTTCTCCTCCTTCTCCGATGTTGTGGCCGTCCCTGTCTAGGTGCGTCTTCTATGGCTAGTGGTGGGTTGCAGTTCCTGGTCTCAGGCAGTAGGGTGGTGTTGTTATTTGTGTTTTGTGCTGTAGCCGCTGCGGGTGTGGTATTGGGTGTTATATGTCTTGGCTGCATATTCAAATGGCTCTAAGCACTCTGGATCTTAACAGTTGAGGTCATCAGTCCCCTAGACTTAGAACTACGCAAACCTAGTTAACCTAAGGACATCACACACATCCAAGCCCGAGGCTGGATTCGAACCTGCGACCATAGCAGTAGCGCGGTTCCAGACTGAAGCGCCTAGAACCACTCGGCCACAACGGCCGACCAAGGCTGCATGTCTCTTGCTGGAGGTGTTTGTTGTGTGGGTGCGTTGCTCTGAGGTTCCTCTGACCGCCCTGCGCTGCTGTGGGTGCCAGCTACCACTCCTTACTGGGCGCGGGGGTGGTTTCGGAGCTGTGATGGCGACAGTTTTTACGTGTTTAGCTATTTTGCGCCTCAGAGTCTCCTTGTATGCAATGCACCCACTGTAGTTGGCCGAATGGGCTGCACTACAATTGGCGCATTTGTGGCTGCCTTGTTGACATATTGATGGGAAGGTTTTATGGCTGCATCGTTAGCAGCTAGCCTCGTATAACAAGGCAGACACTACATTGCGTAGCGCAAACAGTATTGGACATTCTTTCTTCTCCAGTCACAGACTGTGCGTGACAAAAACAACAACTAGGACGAGTTCACTGCATAATTAAACGAATCGACATATACAGGGTGTAAATTTTAAGTCGACTACCCAGAATAACTCGAAAAATAAGCTTCACACGAAAAAAAGTGTAGAATCCAAAGTTGATTATTTTGGAGGGGGCCATCTGCTGGTGCTAAAACTAACCCGCCACCCCAGCCACTCGGGGTAGGGCGGGAGGCAACTTTAAAAATTCTAATAGGAACCCCCATTTTTTTATTGGAGAATCAGATTCTACATAAAAAAACTACCTACATTTTGTCTTAAACATTTATTTTGATTCTTGGTAGTTGGCGCTGTAATTCAAGAAAATGCACGTTCTCATTTTTGCGTGGAAAATGGTTACGGATAAATAAAAAATACTTATTTGCTTCGTAAATTTAGATTCGCTAAAACTACAACTCTCCCTCTCTTCCCATAGGGTGGGGTTTGAGAGAGAGGAATTAAAGTTTTACAAATGTTGACCCAAATATTAATTTAATAGTGAAAAGTAAACTTTTTTAAGCCGATTTTCTACGTCTGTAAGTATTTGATGAAACGCAGCTGTCTACATTTTCTTTATGTGATGAAGGTTATTTATCGAAACCGAAAGTGGTTAAGTCATGAATTTTATAAAATTCATAAAATATACAATGAAGGCAACGCCTTATGCCGGGAACTAAAACTTTTATGTTAATTGGCAACCTTGCGAAGAGTTCTAGTTATTTGTTCGATTATTAGCTAAGTAAACATAACGTCTAAAGTCACAGTTAGGATGACATGTTCTCTCGGATTAACAAACATTATGACAGTATATTTATTGAAGTTTTCCCGGCGTACAGAATATCTTATCACCTTTCGGATGTGCATCTGCCGATATTTCGGCTGAGAACATTACAACCACTTCACGTGAGCCACTGTCAGAATTTAAACCTCTTGGTGCAAATGGCTCTGAGCACTATGGGACTCAACTGCTGAGGTCATTAGTCCCCTAGAACTTAGAACTAGTTAAACCTAACTAACCTAAGGACATGACACACATCCATGCCCGAGGCAGGATTCGAACCTGCGACCGTAGCGGTCTCGCGGTTCCAGACTGCAGCGCCAGAACCGCGCGCCCACTGCGGCCGGCTTAAACCTCTTGCCGCAGTGCTGTGGCGTCCTGTTTATTGCTGTTTATTTCGTTTTTTACAGGGCAATCTAGAAAGATAAAAATGAAAATTAGTAATGAGTTAGACAATGGAACTCCTCAGCTACCTAAGATACAAAATTATCGGTAATATGACATGTAATCAAGAAATAAAAACAAGGATAGCTGCTGAAAAAGAAACGTTCTACAGATGAATGAGTATTTCTGTTATCCATTAGACAAACAATTGAGGAAAAGAGTAGTGAAGTATTTTACTTGGACTGTTGATGGGTACGGAGTCGAAACATGGGCACGGTAGTGGAAAGATGAGAAATGTTTTAGACTTTTGAGATGTGGATCTGGAGAAATATGTAATATGTGAAATCGACTGATAAAATAAGGAATAGGGTTCGTTCACAAAGGGTGAAAGAGGAAAGGAAAGTACTGGAAAGAATTAAGACCAGGAAAAAAGACTGAACTAGAACATAGATGACAAGAGCCTGCATAATGTAAAGGATGTATTAAAAGGGATAGAGACTGGAAACATCACCAGAAGGAGAAGAAGATACCAGTTAACTGATTACATCTAAATAAATGCATCAGATGCTGCTACAAAGAGAATGACGGAAAACAGGAAAGAGTGAAGGATGCTAATTTGCTGTGATCAACCTGCCTAATTGGCAAAAAACCACCACCATCATCATGTTAATGTTTCCCACTGTTTCACATTCATCTAACCAGCTGAATATTATGGATTGAAAGTACACAGCAGGAAAAGAAAAATTTGTGCACCTGGAAAGACGACGTCAGTTTTGATCGATGACGGCATTCACGACTTGGAGGGCAGTAGGTGTACTGATAATGGTTTCAGTGTCTTCAAAATGGTTCAAATGGCTCTGAGCACTATGGGACTTAACTTCTGAGGTCATCAGTCCCCTAGAACTTAGAACTACTTAAAGCTAACTAACCTAAGGACATCACACACATCCATGCCCACGGCAGGATTCGAACCTGCGACCGTAGCGGTCGCGCGGCTCCAGACTGTAGCGCCTAGAACTTCTCGGTCACTCCGGCCGGCTCAGAGTGTTCCGCCAACAGATAGCGTAGTGGTGTAACTACCAAAGAGCCATCTGTGTCTACCCCTAACAGGGAATACTCTCAGGAGAAGGTTCAGTGTGGTGCAAGCGGGCAACCATGCCAGATGCACTCGTGCTTCTTACAGCCAACTGTGCGTGTTTGAAGGGGGTCGAATTGTGGCCTCCCCAGTGGATTGATGGTCTTTTCGAAGAACTGCCACACAAAATGGACGTGCTGCGCCACTTGTCAACGATGCTGGTATCAACGGTCATGGGAACATTCTCCCATCCTTGGATGAGATTCTGGACGTCCACGCAACACAGATGTGCGCCAGGATCGTCGTATTGTAAGGGCATCAGTGGCAGATCGTATTGCTATCACAGCACAGATAAGAGGGGCTGTGAGCACAAACGTCTCAACACCAACTGCTGCAAACCGGTTATCAGTAGTGGGAGTACGAGCGCGCAAACCTCTAGCCCGTCTTCCATTCACGCCACAGAATCGACGTGCCTGACTCAACTGTTAACATAAGAGGATCGCTTGGAAGATGGACTGGCGCCGTGGTCTTCAGCAACGCAAGCAAATTCTGCCTGCACCTAAGTGATGGCCGTTTGTGTGTAGGACGTAGACGTGGCGAGCACTGTCTCGTGGAGTGCGTTCATCCAAGACACATTGGCTCCACTAGAGGGAAAGCTTCTCGGCGCTCGGTAAGTGCAGAATGTTGTTAGACGCATTACTTTCACCATTCTTGCAGCAGGAAGGTGATGTGTTGTTCCAGGAGAATAATGCTCTCTCAAGCATTGCTCGTGAAACTCAACATGCTCTGCCACATATGCAGCATCTTCCATGGCCAGCAAGATCTCTGGACTTGCCCCAGTCACTCACGTGTGGGACACGATGGGACAAAAAGTGACTCACACGACTCATAACCAACGACTCCTACAGAACTACGTGAACAGGTCGAGCAGGCATGCTAGGAGTATAACATATCCCAGGACAGTTTTCACCAACTCTATGACTGACTGGGTGCGACAGTCAGCGCCTGCATTGCCACCCAAGGAGGCTACACCATGTACTAACGCAGGGCTTAACAACTGGCCAGTTCTGAGCGCGAGTACTCGCGTCTGCTCAGGTACGTGCTCGCGAGCAGCTGTAAGGTCGCGGAGTAGGGAGGGAGGGGAGGGAGGGGAAATGCGCGCGCACGTTTGAATAGGGCCGCAGCATGCCTATTGAATTCGCGCCGACTGTGTAACGTTTAAAGTACTACGATCAGCTCTTAAGTCACTTCGCTGGTTAAGAATCATGTGAAGTCACCGTTGTGTAACCCCAACCATGTTTTCGCAGTTCAACCCCCATTGGGAAGAATTGTATCTGTTTACTGAAAAAGATGGTGTTGCAAAATGTTTAGTATGTCACAAAACGCTGAATTCTTTTACGAAATTTAATTTGCAGCGACATTATATGTCGTACCACGCGAAAGACTACGGACGTGGAAAATGTGATTGACCAGATCGTGCACAGGAAGTTATTAAACTTAAAAGGAAGCTATCCGAAGAAGATCTGGACGACGAAGAAAAATCAACTGAGGCAGCTCTCAGAGTGGGTTACAAAATTGCTTTGCTTTTAGGAAAATCCCTGCGCCTCTTAACTGATGGCGATTTAATAAAAGAATGTTTGGTAGTTGCAGCGGAACATTTGTGTCCACCTCAAGTTGAACAGTTTCTGATTGTGCCATTATCTAACATGACCATTATGCGTCGCATACAGGACATGGCGCTGGCCGAAGTGGCCGTGCGGTTAAAGGCGCTGCAGTCTGGAACCGCAAGACCGCTACGGTCGCAGGTTCGAATCCTGCCTCGGGCATGGATGTTTGTGATGTCCTTAGGTTAGTTAGGTTTAACTAGTTCTAAGTTCTAGGGGACTAATGACCTCAGCAGTTGAGTCCCATAGTGCTCAGAGCCATTTGAACCATTTGAACAGGACATGGCAGACGACGTCCAGTGCCAGCTTGCAAATATCTGTAAAGATTTTATGGCGTATTCTCTAGCTCTGGACGAAAGTGTTGATATCACTGGAACAGCGCAGCTTACCATATTTACTAGCGGTGTTAATAGAGATCTTCAGGTGAGGGAGGAGCTCCTCAATGTAGTAGCCATAAAGAACACTACAACCGGAGGTGATATTTTAAGTAGTGTTGAAGAAAGTGTTGAAAATATAGGATTGTCGTGGAATTCTTTAGTTTCAGTGTCTACAGATGGTAGAGGCATACACTAAGCTAATAAAATTATGTGGCACGTGTACATTCTCCTTTATTTGTTTCATTTGTCGCAGTAATAATTCGTGAGTGATATCCCTGCAGTTGGCCGCGGATTTACATCGACTGGCGGCAGCTGTTGTGTACCCCACGTGACTCTCCCCACTCTCCGCTCTGGTCCGGTAGTGGGGGTAGCGTGCTCGCGCTGCTCCGTGCTCGCGCCTTGCTGCTCACAGCTTGCTCCGCGAGCACGTATGTTGTGTACCTGCTACCTTAGATAGCTTGTGCGATTGCTGTGTAAATGCAGTCATGTCATGTACTCCACATTCATTGTTGCATCAATAAATCTTGAATGAATTCGACACCTCTAAAAGGGAGTACTATTTTTTTTTCCGACAGTGTAATTTACGTGACTACAAAAAGAGCAGATTTATTTTACATTCGGTGCTGTAAAATTCCATTTCATCATTCCTGCAGAAGCTAGCTCCATTATCTTGACGATTTCCATGTAACCTAATAGTTGAGCGATCGAGTTATGCTGCAGGTGCTGGTCAAGATAACTAAATGTTCACTTACGCCGTGTCCGGTATTTTGATTAGCGGTGGTTAACAGTCGTCCAGTCTGTATGATTGTGACACCAGCATTTAGATCGGTAGAATAAGGTACTTTATTTTCGTCCATGATCACAAACTTGTTATGTCCTCAGATTGCCGATTTCGGCCAGCAATGACCGTCTTCAGATCAGCTTTACAAAACATATGTTTTAAAAAAAACTTGTCTTAATGTCGTTGCTGACCGAAAGCAGTAGTTTGAGGGCTTAACAAGTTTACGATGACAGACAGAAACAAAGAAACTTATTCTGCACTTTCTGTATCACTGTTTTGTTCGCGACGATGTTGCAGCTTGTGATTTACATCGGTGTCTAGTGAGGTCCGAAGGTGCACTCAACTCTTCTTCTTCTGTAGTGGTGAATCCAAGGATTGGTTTGCAACAGATACAATGTACGCTTGTCTCCATTCTGTGCGTCTTGCAGCTTTTCTCTTCATTTCTTTATAGGTGTTACATCCCACATCTTTCACGATTTGATCCATGTACCTCAGCCGTGGTCCTACTCTTGGTCTTTTTCCCTCGACATATCCCTCTATGATTGTGTTCAGGAGTCTTTATGTCTTAATAGATGGCCTGTAAATTGCACTCTTCTTTTAACAATGAAACTCCAAAAGCTTCTCTTCTCACCTGCTCTTTCCAGAACCACTTCGTTTCTGACCTTGTCGATACATTTTATTTTGAGCATGCGTCTATAGCACCACATTTCAAAAGAATCTAGCTTCTGGTCTTCCTCTGTCCCGAGAGTCCATGTTTCACACCCATAGCATGCCACATTCCACACATATGATTTCAAAAATCTTTTCCTGATTTCAAGGCTGATGCTCTTAGATGTTGAGATGTTTTTCTTCTTGTTAAAAGCAGCCTTTGCTTGAGCAATTCTACTTCTCACTTGTGCCTTACTCCTTCCATCCCTGGTAATATTACTGCCCAGATAAGTAAATTTATCAACTTGTTCAAGCAGTTCATTGCCTACATGAACTTGGACTTTCACTTGATCTTTTTTGTCGCATGCCATTACTTTTGTTTTTGCTTTATTAATTCTCATATTATATTCTTTCCCCATAACTTTATCCATTCTATTCAGTAGGACTACAAGATCTTCTTAACTTTCAGCTAGGACAGCTATATCATCGGCATATCTTATCTATTCGTAGGCCATGAATTACTACACCTGTCTGTGAATTTTCCCTTACTTTTTTCAGCGCCTCTTCAATGTATAGGTTAAAGATAACAGGGGATAGTGCGCAACCTTGTCGGACACCTTTCCGTCAGGCTTGAACCGCGCGACCGCTACGGTCGCAGGTTCGAATCCTGCCTTGGGCATGGATGTGAGTGATGTCCTAAGGTTAGTTAGGTTTAAGTAGTTCTAAGTATTAGGGGACTGATGACCTCAGAAGTTAAGTCCCATAGTGCTCTGAGCCAGCCACACCTTTCCGTATCTGCACCTCTTCTTGTTTTGTCCGTCCACGGATAACTGCTGCCTCGTTTCTATACAGGTTCCATATCATTTTTCTATCTTTATAGTCTATCTAACATTCTGCGTGGTGTCTGTTTGTTCTGTCTCCCTACCACTTTCGCGCAACGACGCTCTGAGCGTATTTTTTAGGGAATTGACTAGTTTGAACCTGGGACCAGTTGCTGGTAAGGAGACGCCAGACCACACATGACATGGAGAGTTCAGAAGAGTTTAGTGAGACTAGCGATGATATAATCAAATACTTAATGATTTCAACATCAGCTCCACTGCACTCCCTGTAAAAGAATCTTATTACTAACTAAATTTAGTGGAAGGGGTTCAAGGCTTTCCTATTTTTAGTTAGCTGGTAAAATAACGTCGAAAAAGCAGTTAAGTTTACCATTGGAAATTTTATTCTACTCACAAAACATTGTTCATAAATTGCACTATTGATAAAAGGACATGTTTTAATACAGGATGGTAAAAATCAACTGCGTTCAACAAAAATGTGAACGAATATTCCCTGAATGGGTTTCCAAGTTCTACAATGGATCGAAGGATGACCTATGCCATATCACATCTATAATCTAGATTTAAATTAAGTTTCACAAAAGAGAAAACTATCAAAATGGTCTACAGTGACCCTCAATTATCTTTAATTACTTATCTAACTTGTCGTAAATTACAGTGGCTGATGTGGCTTCTCAATAATTATATAACAGAAAAATCATCGCGTTTCAGATTTTTACTTCAAGTGGCAAATGTGAACACCATGAGCTTTAATTGACGATCGACACTAGTATTACGCAAAAAGGGGGTGTAACAGATGAGACTTCTGCAGTTCTGAGTGAAGCCTTATGCGCTCGCAGAAAAGCTATCTGGCTGTGTTTTCAACTGACCAATCAGGGTCTCAATGTTAACCTTAAGCTCCGCCTACAAGAATTCTGTCTATCCAATGAGAAACGTTATACTTTTCGTGGTGGGGCAATGTTTTTAATGTTTGCTACATAACAGAGACGTGTATAGTCTCACGCTAAAACTTGCAGCTGGTGTGGCCCTTTTAGTGTTATCGTAAGATCTATACTGTTCTTCTGGAGGGCTCTATCTTTTAACAGGGGCTGGGGGGTGGTCTCGGCGGTCGGTTGTCGACGTGGGTGTCCGTCCGTCCCTTATCGTAGGGCCTCCTAGCTTACACGACTCTGCTCTCGGCTTCTGTTCTCATTTCTCCCCTCGGAACTGCGTCTGTTTCACGGTGGGAAGGTATGACATGCATTAAGACGTTCTTGTGTTAGTCTGTGGTATTCCATTTGCTCACTCGTTGATCGTATTACTTTGGTTAATTTAATGTCACGATTTATTCGGAACTATGTGACATACTACCGGATTTGCTATCATGTCACAGATTTGCTACCATGTCAGGGTTTTCACGGAAGGTGTTGGATTTGCCTGACACCTTACATCTATTCCTACTTTTTTGAGTACCTCAAACATCTTATCGCATTTAACATTATCAAAGGCTTTCTCTACATCTACGAAAGCTATGTATGTTGTCAGGTTCTTATCTAGTCGTTTCTCTATTATTAGTATTAGAGCAAATATTGCTTCTCTGGCTTCCGGAATCCAAACTGGTCTTCGGAGAGTGTAGCTTCGACTTTTTGTTCCATGCGTTTTAGGATAACTGAGGTTACTATTTTAGAGGCGTGAGTAACTAGGCTGAGCACTCAAGTACGCACTACAAACAGGAAGAGGGGTGTAACTCCCCGGCAGTCGTCCACGTAATTATGGCCAGCACCGTCGGCAGAAACAGCGGCAGTATCGGGACGGAACGTGACGCGAAGCTCGAGTGTGGGCAGCCGCCAAGGACTCGGCAGATGGGCCAGCGACCACGTGAGGCGCTACGCGTCCCGCTGACCTACTGCCGCCCACCAATAGCTGGCCAGCTCGTAGCGTCACCTGCGATACGCAACGCTTGCTGCTATGCAGCGCCTCGACGCCTGGCGCCGCCTTTACACCGTAACCTAGACAAGCGAACGCGCAACAGCGGACGAGAATTTTCTCTGGTGTAAACGCTAGGCGCGCGTGAGCGAACGACATTCTATGTTCATTTGTCTTCCACTGGCTGTCGTTGTTTTAGCGAATCACCAAAGAAAGTTCGCATCCTCTCCGCTTCAATGGTTCAAATGGCTCTGAGCACTATGGTACTCAACTGCTGTGGTTATCAGTCCCCTAGAACTTAGAACTACTTAAAGCTAACTAACCTAAGGACATCACACACATCCATGCCCGAGGCAGGATTCGAACCTGCGACCGTAGCAGTCCCACGGTTCCGGGCTGCGCGCCTAGAACCGCGAGACCACCGCGGCCGGCCCTCTCCGCTTCGGCGCCAGCAGTAAGGAAAGCTTACCTTTGCTATCTTGTCCACTTAAGTTCTCAGATGACTTCCACGATCGATGGTCTTGTCTGAAGAGAATGTAATGCTTGTGCTACAAGAATACAGATATACACTACTGGCCATTAGAATTGCTACACCAAGAAGAAATGCAGATGATAAATGGGTATTCATGGGACAGATATATTATACTAGAACTGGCATGTGATTACATTTTAACAATCACCTCTGGCCGTAATAACGGCCTCGATACGCCTGGGCCTTGAGTCAAACGGAGCTTGGATGGCGAGTACAGGTACAGCTGCCCATGCAGCTTCAACGCGATACCACAGTTCATCAAAAGTAGTGACAGGCGTATTGTGACGAGCCAGTTGCTCGGCCACCATTGACCAGACGTTTTCAGTTGGTGAGAGATCTGGAGAATTTGCTGGCCAGGGCAGCAGTCAAACATTTTCTGTATCCAGAAAGGCCCGTACAGGACCTGCAACATGCGGTCGTGCATTATCCTGCTGAAATGTAGGGTTTCGCAGCGACCGAATGAAGGGTAGAGCCACGGGTCGTAACACATCTGAAATGTAACGTCCACTGTTCAAACTGCCGTCAATGCAAACAAGAGGTGACCGAGACGTTTAACCAATGGCGCGCCGTACCATCACGCCGGGTGATACGCTAGTAGGGCGACGACGAATACACGCTTCCGATGTGCCTTCACCACGATGTCGCCAAACACGGATGCGACCATCATGATGCTGTAAACAGAACCTGTATTCATCCGAAAAATGACGTTTTGCCATTAGTGCACCCAGGTTCGTCGTTGAGTACACCACCGCAGGCGCTTCTGTCTCTGATGCGGCGTCAAGGGTAACAGCAGCCATGATCTCCGAGCTGATAGTCCATGCTGCTGCAAACGTCGTCGAACTGTTCGTGCAGATGGTTGTTGTCTTGTAAACGTCCCCGTCTGTTGACTCAGGGATCGAGACGTGGCTGCACGATCCGTTACAGCCATGCGGATAAGATGCCTGTCATCTCGACTGCTACTGATACGAGGCAATTGGGATCCAGCACGGCGTTCCGTATTACCCTCCTGAACCCACCGATTCCATATTCTGCTAACAGTCATTGGATCTCGACCAACGCGAGCAGCAATGTCGCGATACGATAAACCGCAAGCGCGATAGACTACAATCCGACCTTTATCAAAGTCGGAAACGTGATGGTACGCATTTACTCCTCCTTACACGAGGCATCACAACAACGTTTCCCCCAGGCAACGCCGGTCAACTGCTGTTTGTGTATGAGAAATGGGTTGGAAACTTTCCTCATGTCAGCACGTTATAGGTGTCGCCACCGGCGCCAACCTTGTATGAATGCTCTGAAAAGCTAATCATTTGCATATCACAGCATCTTCTTCCTGTCGGTCAGATTTCGCGTCTGTAGCACGTCATCTCTGTGGTGTAGCAATTTTAATTGCCTGTAGTGTATTTTAGTTTCCTCTGGGATGAATGAGATCCTCAGGTCAAATGAAAAGAAATACGGTCAACAGAAAATTTTAGAGCCCTGTGAGGTTAAAATAGGCTTGTGAAAAATACGAAAATATCGTTAGATGCTGGCATTAAGTGGGAAAGAAGTGAATATACACAAGCGTTATATTTGCTATCGTTAAAAATAAACAATTACGAAAATGTGTCTAGTATACTGACAGATTAAAAATATATTGTGGAGGACATTAAAGGATCACTTTTCTGAAACCCCGTATCTGTCCCTTATTGCGAAGTAGAAGTTTGTAATTTGGCTCAAAGGTGCCTACAACCTTCTTTGGTAATCTCTGTTGATCCATTGCGGAAATGGGACAACAGGTGGTCAAATATTTAACAGAGAAATTCACCAAACAGCCGTGCAAATTAAGAAGTTGTTGTATTTTATTTTCACTACTAGTTTCGGCAATTCATTATGCCATCTTCAGGCTCCATATGCACTTCTCAAAAATAATCGGTGCTGGCCTACTGGGGAGTTGCAGTCAAGTCTTCGAAGGAAGCACTTAAGAATTCCGATATCGAGAAACATAGGCCAATACCGATTACTTTTTAGAGGTGCATATGGGACCTGAAGATGGCATAATGAACTGCCGAAACTGGTACCGAAAATAAAATAAAAAACTGCTCAAGCTGCACGGATATCTGGCGAATTTCTTTTTTAAATTTTCTTCGGTAATGGTGCATAAATATGGCGTATTGCAACATCATTCTTGGGCTCGGCGACGCCGCTTAGATGGACCTTTTGCCGTTTAATTCACATGCGTTTCAATATCGCATCCCCCCCCCCCCTACCTCTCCGTGCACACGCCACAGGAGGTCGGGAACAAATACCGATGAAAAAGCATAAGGACACTTTTTTCTGCTTCGGATAACGTTCAACTTTCATCGAATAGTTTTGAACGGTCGTTAATAGTCCCTGCGGTCACGCTACACTCCAAAGTGGTGAGCTGACGTTCAGTGGGGCTGCAGCCCCGTGATGTCCTTAGAGAATTGAAGAATCGTCTTGTGAGTGTCTTCAGTGGGAAATGTGTCAAGAACGTCGTCCTGTTGCACATCCTAAAGCAAACTTCGTTTCCGAGCACGAAATGTGTGGAAATGATCAGCCTTACGGAAGAGGTGGTTTCACCGACGCACGTTATGCTACCTCCTGGGCCTTTTCGTCTCGATTCTGAGCGACGATGTATTTGAACTGTTTTCATCGAACACCCATAAGAAACACGCGTGATTTGAACGCTGGGCTTCGCGTTTCTGATCACCATCACCGAACCGTCAAACGAAGGGATGGAATGTGGTTAAGAGGAGGTGTGGCCACCTTTCAATCGTGTGACACGGCCACAGTGGCGCTGGGAATAATTTTAGTGAAATTTGGTGCAAATGTTACATAATTAACCCATCTTACTGGCAGAAGTAAAGCTTTGAGGACAGGGCGTGAGTCGTGCTTTGGTAGCTCAGTTCGTAGAACACTTGCCCGCGAAAGTCGAAGGTCCCGAGTTCGAGTCTCGGTCTGGCACGCAGTTTTAATCTACCAGGAAGTTTCATATCAGCGCAGAGTGAAAACCTCATTCTGAAGCCATCTTACTGCCCACGTGAATTCCTGAGCTGTGGTCTTTCGCATACGCCAACACCTTTCTGTTTGACGCGTCGCGGAGCATTAGGTTGGCGTCGCAATGTGCCATGCATTTGCACCATTACAGAGGAAAGTTGTAGCCACCTCTGAGAGTCAAAATTCAAACTTCTGCGTCGCACTGGAAAACAATTACGGTGTTTCAGAAACATGATCGTTTGATTGTGTTGCCCATTGTATACGAAATACCTGATCATTGCCGTTGCTTACGTTCATGGTAGCTGTAATTATTATCACCCTCATGTTATTCTGATGACAATCAAAACTCATTTAACCAGGATCACGCTCTCTGCCACGTAACAAATTATATAGCGGATTTTATGAAGTAACCGATGTGACAGTTGTGGTCTTCAGTCCTGAGACTGGTTTGATGCAGCTCTCCATGCTACTCTATCCCGAGGAAGCTTCTTCCTCTCCCAGTACGTACTGCAGCCTACATCCTTCTGAATCTGCTTAGTGTATACATCTCCCTCTACGATTTTTACCCTCCACGCTACCCTCCAATATAAATTGGTGATCCCTTGATGCCTCATAACATGTCCTACCAACCGGTCCCTTCTTCTAGTCAAGTCGTGCCACAAACTCCGTCTTCTCCCCAACCCTATTCAGTACCTTCTCATTAGTTATGTTATCTACCCATCTAATCTTCAGCATTTTTCTGTAGCACCAAATTTCGAAAGCTTCTATTCTCTTCCTGTCTAAACTATTTATCGTCCATCTTTCACTTCCATACATGCCTACACTCCATACAAATACTTTCATAAACGACTTCCTGACACTTAAATCTATACTCGATGTTAACAAATTTCTCTTCTTCAGAAACGCTTTCCTTGCCATTGCCAGTCTACATTTTATATCCTCCCTACCTCGATCATCATCAGTTATTTTGCTGCCCAAATAGCAAAACTCCTTTACTACTTTAAGTGTCTCATTTCCTAATCTAATTCCCTCAGCATCACCCGAATTAATTCGACTCCATTCCATTATCCTCGTTTTGCTTTTGTTGATGTTCATCTTATATCCTCCTTTCAAGACACTGTCCATTCCGTTCAACTGCTCTTCCAAGTCCTTTGCTCTCTCTGTTAGAATTACAATGTCATCGGCAAACCTTAAAGTTTTCATTTCTTTTCCATGGATTTTAATACCAACTCCGAATTTTTCTTTTGTTTCCTTTACTGCTTGCTCAATATACAGATTGAAAAACATTGGGGAGAGGCTACAACCCTGTCTCACTCCCTTCCCAACCACTGCTTCCCTTTCATGCAACTCGACTCTTATATAACTGCCATCTGATTTCTGTACAAATTGTAAATAGCCTTTCGCTCCCTGTATTTTACCCCTGCCACCTTCAGAATTTGAAAGAGAGTATTCCAGTCAACATTGTCCAAAGCTTTCTCTAAGTCTACAAATGCTAGAAATATAGGTCTGCCTTTTCTTAACCTAGCTTCTAAAATAAGTCGTTGGGTCAGTATTGCCTCACGTGTTCCCATATTTCTACGGAATCCAAATTGATCTTCCCCGAGGTCGGCTTCGACCAGTTTTTCTAATCGTCTGTAAAGAATTCGCGTTAGTATTTTGCAGCTATGACTTATTAAACTGATGGTTCGGTAATTTTCACATATGTCAACGCCTGCTTTCTTTGCGATTGTGACTGATGCATGCATATTTCACATTTCACTACTCATATTTTGTTGACCTTATCTTTCGTACACCTACTACAACAAAACCCTTAAAGTGCTTCGCAAACAACATTACAGACATCAGAAACTATCTGATACATAGCAGCTATTGAAATTCGATAGTACTGACGTAAATGTCTCCAGTTGCTAGTAACCAGTGTTTAAATTCTAGCCTTCTTCAGTGTTACGAGCACTCCCTCCGCTTATTTCACGTTTACACCAGAAACTAACACACGTAAATTCTTCATTTTACTTGCTTCGTCAGAAACAGTGCACCCACCATACAAAATAATCCTCTCTGAACATCGAGGTTTTGCGTCGTAGCCTCAGCTAAATAGTGTTGTATCCCGTGTGCCTCTTATTAGCGGCAAGAAACAATAATTCAGTTTTCACACAAGCACACAAGCGAATCATAGTGGACAGTGGCAAACTGTACACGAGTGGCTCCTTGGCTTTTGTTCACTTTCATTTGCTCGGTTGTAATGGTGACTTGATGAATACACAGCAGCAAATAACCTCACCGGACAGTCCCTTAACAGAGTTCACTGGTAGCCTTGGAGCGCTGTAACTAGTGTGTGGTACCTCGCGGCCAACGTGATCCTTCAAAATGGCTCTGAGCACTGTGGAACTTAACATCTGAGGTCATCAGTCCCCTAGAACTTAGAACTACTTAAACCTAACTAACCTAAGGGCATCACACACATCCATGCCCGAGGCAGGATTCGAACCTGCGACCGTAGCAGTCGCGTGGTTCCAGACTGAAGCGCCTAGAACCTCTCGGCCACACTGGCCGGCCGTGATCCTTCATCGCTGACTTAAGTCATGGCCATCAAATGTGTGTGTATGTGCCAGTCAGTTGTTTGGAATCAACACAGTAAGGTGAGAAAACATGGAGTAGTGACAGAATGACAGAAAGGAGCTATCGTGTTTGCACGCGCCAATGACCACGCTGTACATGAAACTGCTCAATTTCGTGCTGTGACGACGCGAATTTTCCAACGAGGCTACAAGGAATGACGTAATATTCTCAGTCATTTAACTGATCGTTGAAAGGTTCCACATTTCTACACTCCTGGAAATGGAAAAAAGAACACATTGACACCGGTGTGTTAGACCCACCATACTTGCTCCGGACACTGCGAGAGGGCTGTACAAGCAATGATCACACGCACGGCACAGCGGACACACCAGGAACCGCGGTGTTGGCCGTCGAATGGCGCTAGCTGCGCAGCATTTGTGCACCGCCGCCGTCAGTGTCAGCCAGTTTGCCGTGGCATACGGAGCTCCATCGCAGTCTTTAACACTGGTAGCATGCCGCGACAGCGTGGACGTGAACCGTATGTGCAGTTGACGGACTTTGAGCGAGGGCGTATAGTGGGCATGCGGGAGGCCGGGTGGACGTACCGCCGAATTGCTCAACACGTGGGGCGTGAGGTCTCCACAGTACATCGATGTTGTCGCCAGTGGTCGGCGGAAGGTGCACGTGCCCGTCGACCTGGGACCGGACAGTAGCGACGCACGGATGCACGCCAAGACCGTAGGATCCTACGCAGTGCCGTAGGGGACCGCACCGCCACTTCCCAGCAAATTAGGGACACTGTTGCTCCTGGGGTATCGGCGAGGACCATTCGCAACCGTCTCCATGAAGTCGGGCTACGGTCCCGCACACCGTTTGGCCGTCTTCCGCTCACGCCCCAACATCGTGCAGCCCGCCTCCAGTGGTGTCGCGACAGGCGTGAATGGAGGGACGAATGGAGACGTGTCGTCTTCAGCGATGAGAGTCGCTTCTGCCTTGGTGCCAATGATGGTCGTATGCGTGTTTGGCGCCGTGCAGGTGAGCGCCACAATCAGGACTGCATACGACCGAGGCACACAGGGCCAACACCCGGCATCATGGTGTGGGGAGCGATCTCCTACACTGGCCGTACACCACTGGTGATCGTCGAGGGGACACTGAATAGTGCACGGTACATCCAAACCGTCATCGAACCCATCGTTCTACCATTCCTAGACCGGCAAGGGAACTTGCTGTTCCAACAGGACAATGCACGTCCGCATGTATCCCGTGCCACCCAACGTGCTCTAGAAGGTGTAAGTCAACTACCCTGGCCAGCAAGATCTCCGGATCTGTCCCCCATTGAGCATGTTTGGGACTGGATGAAGCGTCGTCTCACGCGGTCTGCACGTCCAGCACGAACGCTGGTCCAACTGAGGCGCCAGGTGGAAATGGCATGGCAAGCCGTTCCACAGGACTACATCCAGCATCTCTACGATCGTCTCCATGGGAGAATAGCAGCCTGCATTGCTGCGAAATGTGGATATACACTGTACTAGTGCCGACATTGTGCATGCTCTGTTGCCTGTGTCTATGTGCCTGTGGTTCTGTCAGTGTGATCATGTGATGTATCTGACCCCAGGAATGTGTCAATAAAGTTTCCCCTTCCTGGGACAATGAATTCACGGTGTTCTTATTTCAATTTCCAGGAGTGTAGATTCTCAGGAGGCTTTTGACACTGTACCTCACAAGTGGCTTGTAATCAAGTTGCGTGCTTGTGGAATATCGTCTCAGTTATGCGATTGGACTCGTGATTTTCTGTCAGAGGTGTCACATTTCGTAGCAACCGACGGAAAGTCATCGAGTTAAAAAGAAGTGATTTCTGGCCTTCCCCAAGATAGTGTTACAGGCCCTCTGCTATGCCTTATCTACATAAACGATTAGGGGACAATCTGAGCAGCCGTCTTAGGTCGTTTGCAGATGATGCTGTCGTTTATCGTCTAGTAAATCTCTCGAGATCAAAACAAATTGAAAAACGCTTTACATAAGATATCTATATGGTGCGAAAATTTGGAATAGACCCTACATAATGAAAAGTGTGAGGTGTTCCACATGAGTGCTAAAAGGAACCCATTAAACTTCTGCTACGCGATAAATTAATCAAATGTAAAGGCCGTAAATTTTACTATCTAGGAATTACAACTGCGAATTTCTTAAATTTTAAAGAACACTTAGAAAATGCTGAGGGAAAGGCCAACCAAAGACTGCGATTTATTGGCAGAACCCTTAGAAGATGCAACACCTCTACTAAATAGATTGCCTTCTCTACGCCTATCCGTCCTCGTTTCGAGTACTGCTGCGCGATGTGGGATCTTTACCAGATAGGATTGACAGAGTACATCGAGAAAGTTTAAAGAAAAGCAGCACGTTTTGTATTATCGAGAAATAGGGGAGAGGTCGTTACGGATATGGTACAGGATTTGAGGTGGACGTCATTACAACAAAGGCGTTTTTCGTTGCGGTGGGATCTTCTCACGAAATTTCAGTCACCAGCTTTCTCCTCCGAATACGAACATTTTTTTTTAACTCCGGCTTACAAGCGAGAAACGATCATCATAATAAAATAAGGGAAATCAGAGCTCGCACGGAAAGATATAGGTGTTCGTTTTTTCCGCGCACTTTTCCAGAGTGGAATAAGAGAGAATTATTGTGAAGGTGGTCCGATGAACCCTCTGCCAGGCATTTAAATGTGATTTGCACAGCGACCATGTAGAGGTAGTTGTAGATGTAGATTCTTGTCAACATGGAGAAGAGACGAGTGTTACGGCTTGTAAGTGACAATCGATCTCAAACGCGACAGGAAATGTCGCTGTCGGTGAATCCAGGTCCTCCCGAGTGAAAACTGCGAAGAGAACTTGATGGAACTCATGTAATGGACTGTTGGTACATGGGGAGTTGGGGTCACCTTGTGTGCAGGAGGACGGGACTAGTTTATGCCCGGAGCCACCAGTGACACAGCAGTAACTGCAGTAACTTTTATTTTCCAGGAACAGTTTGCACAATTACACTACTGGCCATTAAAACTGCTACACTAAGAAGAAATGGAGATGATAAACGGGTATTCATTGGACAAATATATTATACTAGAACAGACATGTGATTACATTTTCACGTAATTTGGGTGCATAGATCCTGAGAAATAAGTACCCAGAACAACCACCTCTGGCCGTGATAACGGCCTTGATACGCCTGGACATTGAGTCAAACACAGATTGGATGGCGTGTACAGGTACAGCTGCCCATCCAGCTTCAACATGATACCACAGTTCATCAAGAGTAGTGACTGGCGTATTGTGACGAGCCAGTTGCTCGGCCACCATTGACCAGACGTTTTCAGTTGGTGAGAGATCTGGAGAATGTGTTGGCCAGGGCAGCAGTCGAACATTTTCTGTATCCAGAAAGGCCCGTACAGCACCTGCAACATGCGGTCGTGCATTATCCTGCTGAAATGTAGAGTTTCGCAGGGATCGAATGAAGGGTAGAGCCACGGGTCGTGACACAAATGAAATATAACGTCCACTGTTCAAAGTGCCGTCAGTGCGAACAAGAGGTGACCGAGACGTGTAACCAATGGCACCCCATACCATCACGCCGGGTGATACGCCAGTATGGCGATGAAGAATACACGCTTCCACTGTGCGTTCACCGCGATGTTGCCAAACACGGATGCGACCATCATGATGCTGTAAATAGAACCTGGATTCATCCGAAAAAATGACGTTTTGCCATTCGTGCACCCAGGTTCATCGTTGAGTACACCATCGCAGGCGCTCCTGTCTCTGATGCGGCGTCAAGGGTAACAGCAGCCATGGTCTCCGAGCTGATAGTCCATGCTGCTGCAAACGTCGTCGAACTGTTCGTGCAGATTGTTGTAGTCTAGCAAACGTCCCCATCTGTTGACTCAGGGATCGGGCGTGGTTGCACGATCCATTACAGCCATGCGGATAAGACGCCTGTCATCTCGACTGCTAGTGATACGAGGCAGTTGGGACCCATCACGGCGTTCCGTATTATCCTCCTGAACCCACCGATTCCATATTCTGCTAACAGTCATTGGATCTCGACCATCGCGAGCAGCAATGTCGCGATACGATAAACCGCAATCGTGATACGCTACAATCCGACCCTTATCAAAGTCGGAAACGTGATGGTACGCATTTCTCCTCCTTACACGAGGCATCACAACAACGTTTTGCCAGGCAACGCCGGTCAACTGCTGTTTGTGTACGAGAAATCGGTTGGAAACTTTCCTCATGTGAGCACGTTGTAGGTGTCGCCACCGGCGCCAACCTTGTGTGAATGCTCTGAAAAGCTATTCATTTGCGTATCACAGGCTCTTCTTCCTGTCGGTTAAATTTCGCGTCGGTAGCACGTCATCTTCGTGTTGTAGCAATTTTAATGGCCAGTAGTGTATAAAGTACCTCAGAGCCAAGTGGTATAAGGCCGTGCTATGAAGAAGTGCTGGTATCTCGTCACTAAGTCGTGACATCGCAGCAGCAAGTCAGTGAAACACGGACGTCTGCTGCGCTGGTGGAGGCGTGGGCAGTTGAAGGCATCACCCGCCCAAGAGTTCTACGTTACAGCACGCCTCACAACTCAGCACTCTCGTTAACTGCCCTTTGGGCGCACTGCCGGGGGAATGTGTAGTCCAGGATGTCGTTTGTCATGAAAACTAGCACCTGGTCATCCATCACGGATCGTCCAAGACTTCAGTAGATACGAACGAGAGAGAGAGAGATATACAATAAATAACTAAAGACGTTCGGCAACCAGTCGGAAGTTTAATGAAAAACAAACTGGCTGTAGAAACTAAGGTGGCGTGATCCGTGTTAAATTGAAGTCTTAGAGTCAAAGATCATATACAGTTTAATAATTATAACCACTTACATATTGTCACACCTGTCTGTGTTATAAAGTTTGCTTCAGTCTCACGTACCCCTATGTTTTCCCGGACGATAGTGTAAATGAGGAGATAGGCACACCAGGCAGAAAAATTAATCATCCCGAGGAGAAACAAGCTAATAGTGTGTTGCATCACTTCTCGCCTTGATAATGGCTTCAATTCGGCGAGGAAGGGAGCCAACAAGATTCTCCAGATATGGCATATCACGGTGAAGCCGCTCGTCGGCGATTAGATCCGGCAGAGATAACAAACTGGGAATTTCTACTGGGAATTGTATTACCAATTGAAATAAGCCAAGACATTTTCTTTGAGATTAAGTCTCGGTGTTTCGGTGAACCGACTGAAGTTGCGATAGGGTGTCCGAGTGTTCGTCAAAGCAGGAATGCACGCTTGCAGCCATGTGGACACTGCTATTGTCATCTGGGAAGATGGGAGTGTCCGCAGCACACCAGTCATGAAGAGGTAGAAGAAAGAACAACAGTTGGTCACCGAGAATGTTGAAACAAACATCCTGTATGTTATTCACCGTGATTAATGAGTGGTGCAAAGAGAAACAATCGCTAAACATGTCACAAGATGAGGAGAAGACTGGTGTGTGGCCAGCCCCCCCCCCCCCCCCTCCCGAGGGTCAACTGCTGATTGGGAGGACAGCGTGGAGGGTAAAAATCGTAGAGGGAGGCCAAGAGATGAATACACTAAGCAGATTCAGAAGGATGTAGGTTGCAGTGGGTACTGGGAGATGAAGAGGCTTGCACAAGATAGAGTAGCATGGAGAGCTGCATCAAACCAGTCTCTTGACTGAAGACCACAACAAAACAACTTCACACTACCTTGTTATGCAGCACGGCAGCGTTTGCACTGCTGTTTACCTCTCTCAGAGATTGTGTGGCAATATTCGCCTGGTTCAAAAATGGTTCAAATGGCTCTGAGCACTATGGGACTTAACATGTATTGTCATCAGTCCCCTAGAACTTAGAACTACTTAAACCTAACTAACCTAAGGACAGCACACAACACCCAGTCATCACGAGGCAGAGAAAATTATTCGCATGGTGCCCTGACGTCCACTACACCGGCAGAACGTCTTGGTGACATTCCGATTGGCACACCGCTCCATAGCTAGCCTTACCGTCTCTGAGCTCACCGGGTAGAACTTTAAGAAATTTAAGCATGTACAACGAAATTATTCTGCGGCGTAACAGGACATCTGGAGTAGGGTACTACTCATAACGCCACTGATCACAGCGGCACGTAAAGCTGCACGTCTTCAGTGGACCAAACGACACAGAAACCGGGCAGTAGCTCTGAAGAGCCGCGATTCTGCCCCTGGTGCGAGGCGTCTAGTGCTCCAACAGCACAACGAGACATTCAGCTCGTGGATGATGTTGTTCAGGTAGGAAGCAGTTGTGAGATGTTTAGCGATTGTTTCTCTTTGCACCACTCATTAATCACGGTGAATAACATACAGGATGTTTGTTTCAACATTCTCGGTGACCAACTGTTGTTCTTTCTTCTACCTCTTCATGACTGGTGTGCTGCGGACACTCCCATCTTCCCAGATGACAATAGCAGTGTCCACATGGCTGCAAGCGTGCATTCCTGCTTTGACGAACACTCGGACACCCTATCGCAACTTCAGTCGGTTCACCGAAACACCGAGACTTAATCTCAAAGAAAATGTCTTGGCTTATTTCAATTGGTAATACAATTCCCAGTAGAAATTCCCAGTTTGTTATCTCTGCCGGATCTAATCGCCGACGAGCGGCTTCACCGTGATATGCCATATCTGGAGAATCTTGTTGGCTCCCTTCCTCGCCGAATTGAAGCCATTATCAAGGCGAGAAGTGATGCAACACACTATTAGCTTGTTTCTCCTCGGGATGATTAATTTTTCTGCCTGGTGTGCCTATCTCCTCATTTACACTATCGTCCGGGAAAACATAGGGGTACGTGAGACTGAAGCAAACTTTATAACACAGACAGGTGTGACAATATGTAAGTGGTTATAATTATTAAACTGTATATGATCTTTGACTCTAAGACTTCAATTTAACACGGATCACGCCACCTTAGTTTCTACAGCCAGTTTGTTTTTCATTAAACTTCCGACTGGTTGCCGAACGTCTTTAGTTATTTATTGTATATATATCTCTCTTCCCCCACATTGCTTGTCCTCGACGGAAAGTAGCATGAAAGTTACCCCCTGATGTTCTTAGGGTTCCGTCCCTCAATCGGCGAAAATAGAGCTCTCGTAGGATCACTTCGTTGTCTGTCAGTCGATCCGACTGTTAAGACACCTTTTCTCAGTAACGGATAGAGGTATCAGATTACAATCTGTATCCCTTATTGAGTCCCCTGGCGGTGTAAAAAAAAAAATTAAATTTTTAAGTCAATGCAATCAAAAGATACTGCCATTTATGTCCCGTATTTTGGTACTAGCAAAACCCACTCTCGAAAACCCAAGGGTACTTCCCTTTGACTTATACTCGTAAAATCCATTTTCCTCAGGAGCAGGCAAAGGTATAAAGTTGAAAGTTGTTTTAATACTAAAGTGTCTCGGCGGCGTGAATAATTTTACCGTCTAAGTCAATGTAATCGAAACATACAGCCATATGTGTCACGTATTTCGATGCTCGCAAGCTCAGGAGCCAATGAAGCCTATAGGTGACATACCTGTATGCCTGTCGGTCCTGGTGGTTTAGCAGCGCCGGCGCCACAGCTCAGCGTGTTCGGTCAGAGAGCTGTAATGAAAAAAAAAATTGAGTGAGGTTATCATCGATGGACTTCGAAGAAAGTCATGGAACATTCGCACAGAATCTCAAATGGGAAATGAAGAAGAAACAGATCGAAAAAATTAGATATGAGGAAAAAGAACAGCGGTAAAGCGCGTGTCTGGAAACCGAGAAGTTGCGGAATCGAATGTCGATCGGACCACGGATTTTTCAATATTCAACAGAGCCTTCACCTGTCGAAGAAGTGAGGAGTCGCCAGAAGAACCCGTGGTACGGATTCCACGTCAAACTGCAGGCTTTCTTTACCTGGTTGGATAAATGAAGTAGGTTAGGGATACGTAAGTCGACGAAATGGCGTCATCATCACGTGTACCAAGTTTGTCCCTTTGAAATTAGATATTTGTCGTAATACGTGTCAAGAACATCACATTCATTCATAGACCAAATGGTCATCGGTCATGTTAATGCCACTTACAGCGTTTGTCAGAGTAGGGAGTATAAGTTCCGCTTAGGTTGCCGACAAATTTATACAAGGCGACGTAATCTAAAGCAAAATAACCACAGTAGCAGGTAAACAAAGTGACGCTTCTGAAGAGAACGTCACAAGCTTTCCAAATACCGGGTGCTTATAATTAAAGTGCAGCTACTTACGGAGGTCCAGTTTGGGCTGTAATTATCGTGTGGCAGTGAAACTTGACAGATATGCTAAAGTGTTAATGCAGAACCAATTTACACTGAAACAATTCTAATTTTGAACACCAGGTGGAAATTTGGCGCTCTACAGCATCTCGTCGACGTCTCCGGTGCTCATATTGAACAAATTGTGTAAAGTGCAATTAATAATAAAATTAACATTGTGCCTCTCTCACTTGTCTGACCTTTCCTCTTCAAGTACCGTTCCTAATATATTATACACACATCAAAAAAAAGTTTTGCATCACCCTGGTTCCCAGAACTCCTGAAGATAGACGTTGGCTGTGGGCATTGTATCACCGACTCAGTCCCTTTGACTGTTCAGAGATGTCACTAAACCCGCCCAAAGATGTAAACAACCATGCATGAGCAGCGCCTATTAGACGGAGGGGGTCCGACAGCCGATCACATCGTCATTCCACCAGGAAGGAGGAATACAGCTCGTGTTGTCTGTAGTTAAATCTGGCCTAGACGGCCAATACCGCGGTTCGATCGCGTCCGCATTGTTACTTTGTGCCAGGAAGGGCTCTCAACAAAGGAAGTGTCCAGGCGTCTCAGAGTGAACCAAAGAGATGTTGTTCGGACATGGAGGAGATACAGATGACATGCCTCGCTCAGGCCGCCCAAGGGCTACTACTGCAGTGGATGACCGCTACCTACGGATTACGGCTCGGAGGAACCCTGACAGCAACGTCACCATATTGAATAATGCTTTTCGTGCAGCCACAGGACGTCATGTTATGACTCGAACTGTGCACATTAGGATGCATGATGCGCAACTTCATTCCAGACGTCCATGGCGAGTTCCTTCTTTGCAACCACAACACCATGCAGTGAGGTACAGGTGGATACAACAACATGCCGAAAGGACCGCTCAGGATTGGCCTCACGTTCTCTTCACCGATGAGTGTAGCATATACCTTCGACCAGACAATCGTCGGAGACGAGTTTGGAGGCAACCCGGTCAGGCTGAACGCCTTAGACACACTGTCCAGCGAGTGCAGCAAGGTGCTGTTGTTTTGGGGTGGCATTATGTGGGGCCAACGTACGCCGCTGGTGCTCATGGAAGGCGCCGTAACGGTTGTACGAGACGTGAATGCCATCCTCCGACCGATAGTGCAACCATATCGGCAGCGTACTGGCGAGGCATTCGTCTTCATGGACGACAATTCGCGCCCCCGTCGTGCACATCATATGAATGACTTCCTTCAGGATAACGACATTGTTCGACTAGAGTGGCCAGCGTGTTCTCCAGACATGAACCCTATCGAACATGCCTGGTATAGATTGGATAGGGCTGTTTACGGACGACGTGACCCACCAACCACCCTGAGGGATCTGCGCCGAATCGCCATTGAGGAGTGGGACAATCTAGACCAACAGTGCCTTGATGAACTTGTGGATAGTGTACCACGACGATTACAGGCATGCATCAATGCAAGAGGACGTTCTGCTGGGTATTAGAGGTACTGGTGTGTACAGTAATCTGGACCACCACCTCTGAAGGTCTCGCTGTATGGTGGTACAACATGCAATGTGTGGTTTTCATGAGCAATAAAAAGGGCGGAAAAGATGTTTATGTTGATCTCTATTCCAAATTTCTGTACAGGTTCCGGAACTCTCGGAACCGTGGTGATGCAAAACTTTTTTTGATGTGTGTATATGGAAACATTTATATACGTCTTTCATGCATTCATAGCGCCAGATTTACACCTGGTGGCCACAACTGGAACACATTTTTTGCTGAACCTCGCTTGCACTTTTGCGTAACCACTCGCTATTTCCAGCGCAGCGGATGGGAGTAAGGTTGTCGCCTGGAAACGATTGTTAGTGTTACGATTGTGCGTTTTAATGCACCGTTTAGGCTAGGAATGCGGAGGTCTTACTCTCTGCATGTACTTCCGTCTGTACGTGCCGTTGATGTGTAAACAGGCACAGGTACAAAGAAAATGTAAAGGCAATTTTATTCAGCTTTGTAAACAGGTACAAAATCAGATTGATAGTGTTGCGACACATTCACTCAAAAAAAAAAAAAAAAAAAAAAAAAAGCATACACCTTGTCTATTACAAAGTTGCATAGCTTCAAACGATTCGTCCGTAAGGCACGCCTTACTTGACGGAAGAGTGCGCATTGTGACCGTTTTGGTTTTGGCTCGGGGAGTCCGTCTCACCTGCGAGATAAGCATCTAATATTCGTATTAGTCGCCACGTGTAGGCTGATCATGTTAAGATAGATGTTATCGCAGTCATTGAAACTGCACTTCAGAATTTCCCACATACCATCACGATAAAACAAAACTGATTAACCGGGTTCCAATGTCCGTGTTTGTAACCTGCTTTATTCAATAACGCGTCTCGGTTGGCAAGAAATTAGACGGTTTTCAGATCGTTGTCTGTTCACTGTCGAGAAACCGGTATTACATAATTCTTTATTCTTAGGTACGTTTTGTTAGTGCCGCAACTTCGAACTTCGATGCTCGTGCCTGGTCACTGAACACTGACGGCGTCATATAAACTGCACAACACAATTCAAGGATCACTTTCCGAAACCCCATAATTGTCCTCCATTGCGACACAGAAGTTTGAACTTTGACTCAAAGATGCTTAAAACGTTTCTCTGTAACAATGAAAACGTGTGGTGCTCTCTGACGTAACCCTCGGGCTCGATGACGCTTCAAACATAAAGGTGTGCCGGCTGGAGTGGCCGTGCGGTTCTAGGCGCTACAGTCTGGAGCCGAGCGACCGCTACGGTCGCAGGATCGAATCCTGCCTCGGGCATGGACGTTTGTGATGTCCTTAGGTTAGTTAGGTTTAATTAGTTCTAAGTTCTAGGTGACTGATGACCTCAGAAGTTAAGTCGCATAGTGCTCAGAGCCATTTGAACCATAAAGGTGTCTACAAATGAAAAAAAGAAAAAACAAAAACCTGCGCTCAGAAGTTCATGTGAGGTGCAAGGTGAGTTAATGATGTCGTATTGCCACCAAATTTCATCACAATTCTGCCCAACGCCGCTATGGCCGTGTCACAGGATGGGAAGATCGTTACACCCTCTCTTACTCGCATTTCATCCTTTCTTTTGAGTCTCTGCGACGGAGGTCGGAATCGCGACGCCCCGCTTTAAATCATACAGTTTTCTTATGGGTGGCCGAGGAAAGCATTTGAGAAGAATTGCCCCTGAGAATCGACACGAAAAGGCCTCACGGAGTGGCATAAAGAGCGTTAATGAAACCACCACTTGCCTTAAGAGTGTTGACTCACACACACGTGGCGACCGAAAACAACGGTTCGTAGTGCGATCAGCAACAGGAACAGGTTCTTCAGAACCTTTGGTACCTCTGAACGTTTCAGTCCTTCTCTAAGCACACTGTGGTCCACATCCCCACTGAATGTGATCGCGACCCTTCAGAATGCAGCGCGACCACGGCTTTTGCTCTGATGTACAGGCTGGGAATCACTAGGGACTGTTCAAAATTATTGAAAGACATTTGAACGTGATCTGAAGTAGCAAAGGGTGTTAATGCTTTTTCAGCCCTCGTGTGATCACATGGAGGGATGCAAATGCGTGAATGAAATGGGGAAGGAGCCCTCTAAGAACTCCGAGTTCGGCAACACATTCGGTACCACCTGCTCACCTTTGTGGGGAACTTTAAAAACGCCCCTGTACAGAGACATCCATTCACTGATGCCTAGCCCCCGGTGTGACAGACAGCCATTTCGACACGCCTGAGCTGAGTGGCGCTATGTCACTGAACTACACTATTGGCCATTAAAATTGCTGCACCAAGAAGATATGCAGATGATAAACAGGTATTCATTGGACACATATATTATACTAGAACTGACATGTGATTACATTTTCACGCAATTTGGGTGCAGAGATCCTGAGAAATTAGTACCCAGAACAACCACCTCTGGCCGTAATAACGGCCTTGATACTCCTGGGCATTGAGTCAAACTGAGCTTGGATGGCGTGTACAGGTACAGCCGCCCATGCAGCTTCAACACGATACCACAGTTCATCAAGAGTAGTGACTGGCGTGTTGTGACGAGCCAGTTGCTCGGTCACCTTTGACCAGACGTTATCAATTGGTGAGAGATCTGGAGAATGTGCTGGCCAGGGCAGCAGTCGAACATTTTCTGTCTCCAGAAAGGCCCGTACAGGACGAACGAAGGAAGTATAAAGATTTCTAGGAAAAGACAGGAACACGGCTGTATAAATCACTCAGGAGTGAAATAAACAGAAAGTACAGGGAAACTAAAGGCGAAATGGCTGGAGGAAAAGTGTGGAGAAATCTAAAAAGAAGTGCTAGTCGGGAGTATAGATACAGCATACGGAAAAGTCAAAACACGCTTTGGTGAAGTTGAAAGGAGAGTCGTTTGGCGGAGAAATTACACTGTTTAAACGCAATTGCCAGAGCTGACAGGTACACTGAAGGTCTCTCTCTCTGAGATGAACTCTGATGATGTGATGCAAGAAGAAATGATATGGAAGGCATAGGTGATCCACTGTTAGCGGAAGGATGATAGCCATAACACATTTTATGAGAAACATAAGAAAAGGAATCTTTGTGAGGCTGCAGATCGGAAATTTAATGACAGATAAATTGTTTCAAAGTACAACGAATACAATGGAAAAATGGTCTTGCGTTTCATTTAAAGAGGCTTGGCCAACTTTCTGGGCAACAAGAAACATCCAAATTACAAAGCCACGGCTAAAACAATGGTGTAGACCTTCATGGAATTAGGATGTAACATGAGAGTGAAGCTTAATTTGCACATTCGCATAGTGATTTTTGCTATGTGAACCTTGGCGATGTCTACGAAGGACAAGGAGAACAGTCCACCAGGACACCAAGGAAATGGCAAGAGATACGAGGGAAAGTGTATAATGTAAACACGATGGCTGACTACTGATTTATGCTAAAGAGAGATGGCACTGTTGAAGGGAGTCAGTCAAGGAAGAGAAGTTTCGCCCATGTCAGAAAGAACTTGATGCAGTGAAAGCAGAGAAGGGAAATTAAATTGTCATACATGTGTTGCGTTTTTGCAATAATTATTAGCATTTTTAAGCGAACATATACCGTTGTCTACTCAAACGTTTTGTTTAGTGATTCTGTACAAAGTTGCAAAATAACTAATTAAAAAAATTATCTGTTGGAAAAAAAGTTATTTCAGCTAAAACATCAGATGTGATTTGCACACAAATCTGTCATAATACAGAAAAATTGGCCAGCTTAGAGTAGGATTCTCGCTCTGAAGGTTCAGTACAAACTTAATTACATATAAAGACAGTATGACTGTTGATATTTTTAACGATGTCGGCTATTCAATATATCGATATTCAAAAGGAATCGTTATCGGATGTAGTGTATAGAGGAAAATTATCTATGTATCGACGGAAGAAATATAGACGCTGTGGCCAAAAAAAGAGAAAAAAGGGAAAAAAAGTCGACTCAGCATTGTAAATATACTTTCAGTTTTAGAGCTGTATATTTAATATTGATTCAGTTTTAGATATTATGTACATCAACAAGCCAGCAACATGCGTATTCCCATTAGAGCAAGAACTGAAAGGAAAACGATGCACTTTCGTGCTTGACGATGACCACTTTGCTGACAGCGGTAAGTGCACGTTAGTGGCGTAATAAAAGGAGTCCGATGTGCCTGTTATTCGGTTTCATCCCATATCGGATTTGTCTGGAACATTTCATGTCGACTTCCCTGTTTTTTCATTTCTGCAGACGCCAGTGAACTAACAGTCCTAATGTCAAAATGGTGTGGTGAAGTTAACGCAGATGCTGTTGGTACCGCCGAGCGCCGATTACGTCAACATTTCCCCCCTCACGCGTCACCGCCCACTGCAAAGACCAACCTTATCATTGAGCTTTTTGTTCATCAGATTCAGCAACTGTTTTTGAATAATTCATATGTGAAGACATAGCACACTAGTTGTGTTTCAAATTGTTTTCTAACGCAACTAGTGTGTTATTTTTTCACATCGGATATTTCGTAATTCCAATCCCACGTCGTCGTCCCCCCCGAGTGCAATCGGACTTCTTCGTTGTGCCATGTGTACTTGCTTCACACACTCAGGAAGACTGGACGTGATGAAAGCTCAAAAAGTAGTAAAACTCCTTCACACAGTGAAAGCAAAATTATGTTCTACCGCTATTTAAAAAGAAAATTTCCAAATTATTTACCGAAAACTGCCAAAAAATGTAATATAAAATAAAAATATCGGCCCTCGATAATGCCATTTCGATGTCAACATAGCGATATACAGGTGAAGAAACGTCGATATGTTCTCGATATTTTCTTGGTACAATATCGATATTATATCAACAGCCCTAATAGGCAGTTCATCCATCCGGTGATTCGAGAATCTGGACGATTTTTGCCTATTATCGACAGTGTTACTGGTACGATATCGGTGCCAGGAATTCAAAACTTTTCGAGAATATTTTAATTTTAAATCTCAAATCAGACAACAAATGACAAAAGAAATATTTTTTGTAATAACTTTATGATTTTTCCTTCGCTTGTGCTGCGTAAACCTCGCTGGAACTGGAAGTACTCTGTAGGTTTTAATAATGATTTTAATGATGATTTCGTGATGTCTTCAGCTGCCATTCTCTTTATTTCATGAACGAATTTACATTTTTAAGTATCTGAAACGGAAACATTATACACTGGACACATTAGTGACACTTGTGATTTTGATGTAGCAACAAGTCATATCTGTAGATATACTAGCGCATTATATCTTACTTTACGGATCAGTTTTAGTAGTAAATTACGCCATGTATGTCGTTGCTCCTGTGACTCCACGTTATGCTCATAAAATAAACTGGAGAGGTTTTACGCTATTTTAGGAGCACGTTACTTTCGAGCAGTTGTTGCAAAGCTCTTATGTATATGGCCCATGTTTTAACGTACTAAACACCAGGAAGATTATAATTATTTTACGTGAATTTATTAATTAACCTGCACATGCCTTATGTCGACATTGTACAATCGTACATGAAATAAAGGGAATGGCAGCTGAAGGCATCACGAAATCATTCAAAACATTCATCGCAGCTGCAGACTCTATCGGATTGAAAATTATTTAACGAATGAGCTTGCAAGTATCACAATATATAAATGGCCGTATCTTTTAGTTGCATTGCCTTAGAAGATTAACTTTTTTACACCACGAAGGTACCGTGGGACTTACACTCTTGGCCATTAAAATTGCTACACCAAGAAGAAATGCAGATGATAAACGGTTATTCATTGTACAAATATATTATACTAGAACTGACATGTGATTACATTTTCACGCAATTTGGGTGCATAGATCTTGAGAAATCAGTACCCAGAACAACCACCTCTGGCCGTAATAACGGCCTTGATACGCCTGGGCATTGAGGCAAACAGAGCTTGGATGGCGTGTACAGGTACAGCTGCCCATACAGCTTCAACACGATACCACAGTTCATCAAGAGTAGTGATTGGCGTATTGTGACGAGCCAGTTGCTTGGCCACCATTGATCAGACGTTTTCAATTGGTGAGATATCTGGAGAATGTGCTGGACAGGGCAGCAGTCGAACATTTCCTGAATCCAGAAAGGCCCGTACAGGACCTGTAACATGCGGTCGTGCATTATCCTGCTGAAATGTAGGATTTGGCAGGCATCGAATGTAGAGTAGAGCCATGGGTCGTAACACATCTGAAATGTAACGTCCACTGTTCAAAGTGCCGTCAGTGCGAACAAGAGGTGACCGAGACGTGTAACCAATGGCACCCCATAACATCACGTCTGGTGATACGCCAGTATGGCGATGACGAATACATGCTTCCAATGTGCGTTCACCGCGATGTCGCCAAACACGGATGCGACCATCACGATGCTGTAAACAGAACCTTGTTTCATTCGAAACAATGACGTTTTGCCATTCGTGCACCCAGGTTCGTCGTCGAGTACACCATCGCAGGCGCTCCTGTCTGTGATCCAGCGTCAACGGTAACCGCAGCCATGGTCTCCGAGCTGATAGTCTATGCTGCTGCAAATGTCGTCGAACTGTTCCTGCAGATGGTTGTTGTCTTACAAACGTCTCAAACTGTTGACTCAGGGATCGAGACGTTGCTGAACGATCCGTTACAGCCATGCGGATAAGATGCCTGTCATCTCGACTGCTAGTGATACGAGGCCGTTGGGATCCAGCACGGCGTTCCGTATTACCCTCCTGAACCAACCGATTCCATATTCTGCTAACAGTCATTGGATCTCGCCCAACGCGAGCAACAATGTTGGGATACGATAAACCGCAATCGCGATAGGCTACAATCAGACCTTTACCAAAGTCGGAAACGTGATGGTACGCATTTCTTCTCCTTACACGAGGCATCACAACAACGTTTCACCAGGCAACGCCGGCCAACTGATGTTTATGTATGGGAAATTGGCCGGAAACTTTCCTCATGTCAGTACGTTGTAGGTATCGCGACCGGCGCCAACCTTGTGTGAATGCTCTGAAAAGCTAATCATCTGCATATCACAGCATCTTCTTCTTGTCGGTTGGATTTCGCGTTTGTAGCACGTCATCTTCGTGGTGTAGCAATTTTAATGGCCAGTAGTGTAGTATGTGACACAAATTTCAACTTGATACGTCTACCTGTTCTTGAGTAAAAGGATGGACATAAATTTAGACAACATTGTCCCTGGAACGTAGCGATCTGGTGCTATACTTTGAGTAAAGCAACAGTCAAGATCGCAATAACATTTGTTTATTATGTTGAAGTCATCTTCAGATTTACACAGTGTACGATTGTGGTATCACGTGAAAAACCGAGAAGTCGCCAGTACCAGCCATAGGAGGCCGAAAAAAAATCTGAGGATGGCTTCAAAATAAGCCGAAACCGGTCATAATACACAAATGTTAATGCGATATCGACTGTTGTTTTGATCAGACGGATAGATAGATAGGGACAACAAGGTGATCCAATAAGGGTTCCGTTTATAACAATTGCGGTACCGAGCCCTAAAAACCAATATTAGATTTCAAATTAGAATGAAAAATACTTTAAATATCAGCTTACAGTTATAAAACACCGTTCCAAAAGGTTTAAAATGCAGCATAGTGATATTTATGCTTTTAAAGTGTGTGTGTGTGTGTTATGTTAGCAGTATGAGGACCAGTATGGTAATTTTAGCGGGTACATGCTAGTGCCCACTGGCTATGGTCTGAAAAACAGTCTGAAAAAAAAAGTTCTCATAGTCTCCTATGCTTCTCATTATGAACTGCGATCAAAGCTTACAAGGCGCCTATACCCAATGGTGACGAGGACTTCACTGTTCTCGAATACGAGCTCAATAAAGAAAGTGATTTATAAACTGAAAAAAAGATAGATATAAATCGCTCTATTGTTCAGCGTAAAGAGCCGTAACTGCTTGTAAAAAGTACCTATACAAAAAATAAAAATAAATTTTAAAAAGCGAGTAATCGACGGAGCTATCACAGGAGTGTCTTCTTACACACTGTTGCCGCACGGTTCGCTTCTGTATACAAGCACGGCGGGCGAGCGCTCAACTTCCTCCATTGTTTAGCACACAATTGCGAAACACATTTGCTAACTTTACGTGTGAAGACCGTGTCTACCTCTGTCGTTGTCAGACGGCTATAGTTGGACCGGCGACATTACAAGCACTTTTTTAGCACGCTGAAGGACAACTAAAGACGTATACAGTTTTCAGGAAATTTAAATCCTCGAAATAGCTCTAACGCAAATGCAGGGGATCTTTCGGTACTGCAGGTTGCACCACACGTATCTCCACATGGCCATTTGTTCTCAGCATCACTTCTTCACTCAGTGGTTTTCTGTTTATAACAGCACAGCAGCCCTTCACAGTCGCCCGTAAGGTGAAGGTGAAGGTTTCTGCCAGCAACGAGAGAAGTTATAAATGCTACTCGCCTATGGAGAATATAAGTTACAAGAACAGTAATTACAACAGTGTTTTCCTTTTCCCAATACGGCTACATATAGTACAGTTCTATAGCAGCGGATGGCCATAATTAAACTGCAGCTACTCAGGAAAGTCCTTTGGTTCATTTGCTAACGAGTTAATGCGGAACCGATTTACGCTGCCATAAAACTGATTCAAATTTTGGACACCAGGTGCTAATCTGGCGCTGTACATCGTCTCGTTGATGTCTCCGGTGCCCATATTGAACAAATTCTGTAATCGGCGGTTAGTAATAAAGTCGACATTATGGATTTCTCACTTGTTTGACCTTTTCTGCTCACGTCCCGTTCCTAATCCAATACATACGGAAACATTTCTATACGTCTTTCTTGCATTAACAGCGCCAGATTTTCACCTAGTGGCCAAAATCGGAACTAATTTTTTTCCATCGTAAATCCGTTCCATATTAAAGCATTAGGATATCTAACAAGCTTCGCTGCCACACAATAATAAAAGCCCCCACTGGATCTCTGCGAGCACCTACACTTTAACTGTAATCACCCGGTAGTTTTAAACGATATAAGTAGCATTTCCTCCTCTTCTTTGATGTACATTCCACTGACACAAACTTTAAAATGAAGGCGGTGCTATTTATATATTCGTAACGAACAAAGAAACAAGAAAGACAGTCATGGTTGATGTCCCCCTTGGTAGCTAAACACCAAAAAATGGTTCAAATGGCTCTGAGCACTATGCGACTTACCTTCGGAGGTCATCAGTCGCCTAGAACTTAGAACTAATTAAACCTAACTAACCTAAGGACATCAGACACATCCATGCCCGAGGCAGGATTCGAACCTGCGACCGTAGCGGTAGCCCAGTTCTACACTGTAGCGCCTAGAACCGCACGACCACCCCGGCCGGCAGCTAAACACCATTTGGTTTACAATTTATTTATTTGCTTCTGTATAAAAAATTATTTGGGGCTGTCAATATGAATGGGTCGCCATGTATATCGTGACGTTTGTGACCCAACAACGCCAAACTGAACAATGATCACTGACGAGGTCCAGTACGTTTCTCTGCAGCAAAAATCTGATCTTGATAGAGAAACTGTTGCGTTGATACTAACCGAATTTTATTAATGTACTAAAATAGTTGTTCTAGATGAGTCTTGACGTTTCAACAATACATGTCTTAAACTGAGAGATAGTGGAAGACTAGCTCGCGAGCGTGCGGGGAACAAAATCGGAAACAGAAAACAAAAGCCTCTTGCAAAAGTTCCAGCGCGAAAAAAAAAAAAAAAAAAACAATACAGTCGAAGAACAGTCCTCACATATACAACTGTTTTATGTGACATTGTTCAGATCAGGCTTGTCATTTTGATCCTAAGTCAACGGCCTTACCACGCTGGAAACACCGGTTCTCTCCCGATTACCTAAATTAAGCTACGGTTGACCCAGTTGGTACTTGGATGGGTGACCGTCCGGATTCTCTGTGTGCTGCTGGGTCAGGAACACGCCCGTCTCCGAAGCGACGTCCAATTGAAAGAATAGCACCAGGCCGTTGGCTATAAGACATTATTATTTTGGTCCTCAACGAAAACTGCAGTCTACAGTCTTTAAGCGATGTGCACGTGCCCGATAGTATCCTTCTGCCTCCTGTGTCTGCGGAATAGCATGTTCTACCGCAATCATCCCATCCACACCAGTGAGAATCGAGAGAATGAAAGGACAATATAGGAAAAAACATTAACGTTTATTTTGTATTTCCAAAATATACCTATCCCGATTTTTTCCTTACCACATCTTGGATACAGCAGTTTATTCAAAATATTTTGGGAATCACTGAGTTCTCGTATTTGTGACTGGACTGAGAATTTCCTTTTTAGCGAGGACGCAGAATGTAATCAAGGATGCAGATTCATCGGTGGAAGTAGATGTAACTTTAGATGCGCCCCAACGAAGTGTGTTGGGATCTTTGCTGTAACATTGTACAACACATTAACTATCCTTCAGACAATATTAATAGTAGTCTAGGACTTATCGCAGGTCGTGAAGCTCTCTATAATGAAGTATTGTCCGTAAAAAGATGCTCAAATATCGAGGCAAATCTTAGAGCCTATCAATGGTTTTGCATCCTACCTAACAGTGCGTGGGACCACAACCGAACAGGAGTAGCAGTGGATATTTCTGAGTCATCAGTCTTCTCACTGGTTTGATGCAGCCCGCCACGAATTCCTCTCCGTGGCAGCTTCTTCGTCTCAGAGTAGCACTTGCAACCTATGTCCTCTATTATTTGCTGGATGTATTCCAATCTCTGTCTTCCTCTACAGTTTTTGCCCTCTATAACTCCTTCTAGCATCATGGAAGTCAGTCCCTCATGTCTTAGCAGATGTCCTATCATCCTGTCCCTTCTCCTTAACAGTGTTTTTACATATTACTTTCCTCTCCGAATCTGCGCAGAACCTTCTCATTCCTTACCGTATCAGGTCAACTAATTTTCAACTTTCGTCTTTAGCATCACATCTCAAATACTTCGATTCTCTTCTGTTCCGGTTTTCCTACAGTCCATGTTACACTACCATACAATTCTGTGCTCCAAATGTACATTCTCAGAAATTTCTTCCAATTAAGGCCTGAGTTTGAGACTAATAGACTTCTCTTGACCAAGAACGCCGTTTTTTTCAGTGCTTGTCTGTTTTTGATGTCTTCCTTTCTCCGTCCGTCATTGTTCATTTTGCTGCCTAGGTAGCAGAATTCCTTACGTTCACCTACTTCGTGATCATCAATCGTGATGTTAAGTTTCACGCGGTTCTCATTTCTGCTGCTTCTCATTACTTTCGTCTTTCTTCGATTTACTCTCAATCCATATTCTGAACTCATTAGACTGTCCATTTCATTCAGAAAATCATGTAATTCATCTTCACCTTCAATCAAGATAGCGAAGTCATCAGCGAATCGTATCATCGATATCTTTTGACCTTGAAATTTAATTCCACCTGAATTTTCTTTTATTTCCATCACTGTTTCTTCGATGTACATATTGAACAGTAGGGGCGAAATATTACATCCCTGGCTTACACCACTTTTAGTTCGAGCACTTCGTTCTTGGTCGTCCACTCTTATTATTCCCTCTTGGCTCTTGTACATATTGCACATACTCTCCTCTTCCTGTAGGTTACCTCCATTTTTCTCACAATTTAGAACAGCCAGGGTATTCTGAACGTATTCAGCGAAGGGCAGAACGATCGGTCACAGCTTTGTTTGACCCCGGGAGACGGGTTAGGGAAATGTTGAATTGGTGGAAGCTTATAGAGAGACACCACTTATCATGCGAAACCTACTTATATGGACATCTACACTCCGCAAGCCACCTTGTGATGTAAGGTCGACGTTATCTTTTCTGCCCTTTCCTGTTCCAGGGGCGAATAGTTCGCAAAAAGAACGATTGCTTATAATCTCTCCAATTTCATACTCATGCTCTTTTCACGAGATATACGTAGGAGGAAGCCAAATATTTCTCAACTCTTCAAGAAAAATACGCTCTCGGAACTTGAACAATAAAACACACCGCGATACAGAATGCGTCTCTTGCAGCGTTCGGTGGTCATCACTATTACACTTTCGTACTTACCAAATGGACCTGTAACGAAATGCATTGCTCTTCCTTGGATCTTCTCTATTTCCTCTATCAGCCCTTTCTGGCACGGATCCCATACTGAAGAGCAAATTGGTCGAACAAGTCTTTTGTAAAGCTATTTCCTTTGTTGATGGACTTCATTACCTGACAATTCTTCCAATGAAACTCAGTCTGGCATCTGACTTACTCGCGATTAACTGTATGTGGTAGTCTCACATCAAACCGATCCGTACACATACTCCTTGATATTTCATGGAAGCAACTGCTCCCTGTGACTGTCAGGCAATTGCGTAATCATACAATAAAGGGTCTTTCCGAGTATTTGCACGTACAATACGTTACATTTGTTTATGTTGAGGGTCAATTTCCGCTCCCTGCACCAAGAATCGATCCTCTAGAGGTTTTCTTGCATTTCGCTACAATTTTCTAGTGTCATGACTTCTCTGTACACAACAGCATCATCCGCGAAAAGCCTCGTCGAGCTTCAGAAGTTATCTAATAGACATTTTATGTATATTGTGAAAAGTAATGCCCCTATAACACTCCCCTGGAGCACGCCCAAAGTTACTTTTAAGGGCGAGGACTCCGCTCAGAATAACAGGCAGTGTTCCGTTTGCTACAAATTCTTCAACCCACTCACTGCTGGTCTGATATTCCGTACGTCCGTATTTTGTTCATTTAGTGGCATTGCGGAACTGTTACAATGCCTTCCTCGAGTCAAGGCACACGGTATCTACCGGGGCGTCTGTATCGACTGCTTTCTGGGTCTCGCGAACACAGCGAGCTAGATCTCACACGGTCGTTGTTTTCGGAACCCCTGTTGGTTCCTGCAGAAGATATTTTCGACCTCCACAACTGTCACAATACGCGAGCATAAAACATGTTTCAAAATTCTACAACAAACCGACATCAGAGATATAGGCCTATAGTTTCGTGCATCTGCTGGATGACCCTTCTTGAAAACGGGAATTTTTGGGATCAACTCTTCGCTCCTCCAAAGACCTACGGTATACTGCTGCTAGAAGAGGGGCAATCTCTTTGGCATACGCTATGTAGAATCGTACTGGTATCCCGTCAGTTCCAGTGGCCTTTCCTCTATTAAGCGCTTTCAGCTTCTCATTTCTTTATTTCGATAGCGACCATTTTCCCGTTCGTGCTGTGATTTAAAGGACGTAGTTCAGTGTGATCTTGGCTTGTGAAACAGTTTTGGAAATAGACGTTCAGTGTTCCAGGCTTTTCCGTGTCGTCCTCCGTTCCAATGCCATTAAGGTCGCAAGGGTGACTGGACAGATGGCTTCGATGTTTTTACTGATTTAACGTAAGGCCAAAACTTCTTAGGATTGTCTATCAAGCCGGTAGACAGAATTTTACCTCGGAATTCGGCGAACGCTTCACGCGTGGCTCTCCTTAGTCTAATTTTCGCTTCGTTTAATTTTTGTGTGTCCGTGAGACTTTGACTACGGCTAAATTTGCAGTTAAGCTCTCTTTGCGCCCGTAGCAGTTTTTTGAAATGGCTTCGAAGAATGGAGGGTCTTTTCCATTCCTCCCAACTTTGCTCGGCATATACCTACTAAGTTTCCAGAACCAGTACAAAGTGAAGAATCTAGAAATATACTTAAACCTCTACGTATCTCTCCCGCAGGGCTAATAAAACAGGATTAGATTAATTACAGCGCACACAGAGGCATCTGAACAATCATTGTAACCACGCACCATACGAAATTGATACGGAAGTAATCCTAATATGTGGAGCGGTGCTAAGTACTCTTTGCCATGCTTTCATAGTGGTTTGCAGAATATGCATGCATGCAGGCATAGATGTAACTGTAGATGTATATTTGGTGGAAACACAAATCCCTGTGTTCACTTACGTTCCGAAGGAAGGGCGGGACATGGTAGTGTTTAACATGAAAATGCCAAATTGTTCAAATAATAGTACATGTTTTCTACTCTATAAACAAGCAGAAAGCATTGTTTGGCCTCATAATATCACTAAAATATCTGTATACGCGTCCACACACAACTTGGTACTACACATTTAAAACAAAACAACAATCTATTGCCGGCCGCGGTGGCCGAGCGGTTCTAGGCGCTTCAGTCCGGAACCGCGTGACTGCTATCGTCGCAGGTTCGAATCCTGCCTCGGGCATGGATGTGTGTGATGGCCTTAGGTTAGTTAGGTTTAAGTAGTTCTAAGTTCTAGGGGACTGATGACCTCAGATGTTAAGTCCCTTAGTGCTCAGAGCCATTTGACCCATTTGAACCAACAATCTATTCCCATCACTAGTCACTTATCCATAAGTGATTAGTGATGGGCTAACGAACACGAGTTTCTACAGACTATGTTGTCCTATGACATATGGATATGTGTGCTCGCAACATGTAACAGCGTCACTAATGCATTTAATAGTAATGACAACGACATATAAATGTGTCAGCTCATTTTAAGTTGACATGGCTTAAAACCACAAAAATCTGCACTTGATAATGGAATAAGGCCGAAATTGCAATCGTGAAATAAAGAGTAAATATGATGTCTTTTATAAAGTTCTACATGACTGTGAATCCCAGGTATAAAAAGTTAATCGTTTGAATCCCTTCGTTTTGACTCCGACGAAGAACTTCAGGAAGCTGCCACTAAGTGGCTCCAGTATGAGAATTTAGAGAAGAGGTTTGGTTGGTTCAAATGGCTCTGAGCACTATGGGACTCAACTGCTGTGGTCATAAGTCCCCTAGAACTTAGAACTACTTAAACCTAACTAACCTAAGGACATCACACATATCCATGCCCGAGGCAGGATTCGAACCTGCGACCGTAGCGGTCGTGCGGTTCCAGACTGTAGCGCCTTTAACCGCTCGGCCACTCCGGCCGACAGAGAAGAGGTTTAGTTTTAAGATCTTTCTAACAGATGTTTTTGAGCTACTTCTGAAAGGTGACGTAGACTTCATGTTAAACTGATGACTATCCATCTTCGTGCCCGGGGATTGGGTGTTTGTGTTGTCCTCATCATTTAATCATCATCATCATTCGTGACAATGGCAAGACTGAACTGCGTAAAAATTGGATTATGTAAAAATTGGGACTTTGTACGGGCGCTGATGACCGCGCAGTTGAGCGCCCCACAAACCACACATCATCGTCATCCATCGCTTCTTTCCTAGCATTCCGTTGCGTTACTGCCTGCATCCAAAGCCTGACAGATGTCATCAGCGTCACGACTTCATACATCCTTGTGTTGCTACTGAGCGCTTTATAGAAGCATTGCATCATTTGATACAACCTGGTAACTTACACTACATGTTGACGTAGGTGTTACCCTTTGGCCTCGTTATCTACACGCGCAGTGTACAGTCGACGCTACGAAGATGTTTATCAAACAAACCTACAACTCGCAGCATTCGCTTCTGTTGTATGTTGTCTGTTTACTGTAACACATTTTAAGCTGTGTTTTAGGGCTGCAAATTCCGTTGTGTTTCCGACTTGAAAGTACTGAACACCTGCGGTCTGATGTCTGCTGTCTAGTAACCACTCATTCGAAGTGTAAAAAATGGCTCTGAGCACTATGGGACTTAACATCTGAGGTCATCAGTCCCCTAGAACTTAGAACTACTTAAACCTAACTAACCTAAGGACATCACACACATCCATGCCCGAGTCAGGATTCGAACCTGCGACCGTAGCGGTCCATTCGAAGTGTAGGCGGCGTTCTTCACTACTACTTTGCTGAACCAAGTTTGGTGTTTCTTTTGCTCTAATAATATCTTCACTGCAGAAACGTATTTGTGTGCCTATGACGACTAATCATACAATGAAGGCTTTCACGACCGTATGTTTCAGCTGCGGAGAATTCTTCCGGGTTGTATGGCCGTGGTCCATGGAACTCCTCTATCCCTGACATTTCGTCCAAAGCTACGTTGGACATCTTCGGAGGTGCTCCTGGTTGTGCTGTCTTGCCGACTTGCCGTCCGACTCGTCAGTCGGCAAGACTCAGCACAACCAGGAGCACCTCCGAAGATGTCCAACGTAGCTTTGGACGAAACGACAGGGATGGAAGAGTTCCATGGACCACGGCCATACAACCCGGAAGAATTCTGGGCACCTATGACAACTGCACCTCCACTTTCCCCATGAACTATGAACCGTGCCGCTCGTGGGGCGCCTTGTGTGCTTCAGTGATACAGATAGCCATACGATAGGTACAACCGCAACGGAGCGGATCTGTTGAAAGGTCAGACAAGCGTGCGGTTCTTGAAGAGGGGTAGCGGTATTTTCAGTAGTTGCAGGGGCTACAGTCTGGCTGATTGACTGATCTGCGCAAGTAACACCAACCAAAATGGCCTTGCTGTTCCGTTATTGCGAGCACGTGAAAGTCATCGACAGCATCGACGTTCCGATACTTCAGCGGGTCATGTAGGATTTCGCTATTCGCCTGCACCACGTCGTCGCCAATGATGGCAGACATATCGAACATGTCATAATCTAAATCCGAATATCTGTAGTGACGTTTTCATGTCGAATGAAGTGTGTGCGACCCGTAGTTTGTAACTAATTTACGTTTTTTTCATATGTATGTATGTATTGAAACGGGAAGCTAGAAACGACGGAGAGGACGGAGAGGCTTCGGACCCGCCGTAGTCCTCGTGGTTCACAACGCCACAGCAGGCTACAACAGACTACAGTAGTCCATTCACCCCACCGCCGCTCCACACCGAACCCAGGGTTATTGCGCGGTTCGGCCCCCAGTGGACCCTCCCCCCTGCCCCCTCCCCCTCCCTGGAAATGTCTCATTCCAGCATTCCAGACGAGTGTAACACCAATGTTTCTTGGCAGAGTAATTATAGTGTACGCGTAAGTGGAGACAATGTTTGCGCAGCAATTACCCCGGAAAACGACGGATTCACGCATGATGAAGGTGTCGGGAGTCATCAGACCATGCAACACTCTGCCCAGTCGCCTGGGAAGGTCCATCGTTAGGAGTGTTCGGTGCACTGTGTGTCGAGACACACTTGTACTCTGCCCAGCAAACCGTCTGATGTTAGTTCCGCCACATTTCTCCGCCTGTCCCGTTTTACCAGTCTGCCCACCCTACGACGTCCAACATCTGTAACGAGGGCTGGCCGCCCAACCCAACAACGTTTGGATGTGGTTTCACATTCACTTCGCCAAGTGTTGAAGAGACGCACCAGAGCACTCCTCAGAAGCCCGACAAGTTGTGCAGTTACCGAGATGCTCGTGCCGAGTCTCCAGGCCATAGCAATCTACCCCCTGTTAAACTCAGATAGATCGCGCGCCTTCCACATTCTACATACGGACAGCACGCTCACTGATACTGCATTCAACGTGCATTTGCCTGACCACCAGTCATTCCTCCACCAGGTGACGCTGCTATCGCCGGACGCGTTTATACCGACAGGAGGCCGGTGGTCATAACAATCTGGCTGACCAATGCATATACCACAGAAACTTGAATACAATATTATGGAAAGCGAGTGTGAAGTGGATGAAAATCAGATGAAGGACGTGACATGACGTGAGGAATTAGACAGCCCACTTAATGATATAAGTTGAAACAAGATATCTCGAATATAAAACACTCCCTGAGAATTACTACGAACCTTGCAGCTACAAAATATGTTCCAAAACGCCGCGTATAAAAACGAGATTCTAGAGGGGCTTATAACTCAGATTCTATTGGTGATAGAAAGGTAGGGCCAATTGCTTGAACAGCCCTTGGGCTGCTTACCGTTTGAATACCCAAAAGAAGGACAGTCTTACTGTAACTATCCGACAGTAAAGTGTTAAATTTTGAATATTAAACACTTTCTCTAGCTTAGGCAAATGGAGCAAATCGGTTGGATCTTTTTGCATTAGATGTGATATATGGTGCACCTTAAGGGGCCTTTGGAGGCACCATTTAGTTGACGGGCGGTTCCTGAAAAAACCCAAAACACATGATTATTGGGTACCAAAACCGGGCAGCAGAGTCTACTCTACCACAAAACCAAAGAAACTGGTACACCTGCCTAATATCGTGCACGGTCCTCGCGAGCACGCAGAAGTGCAGCAACACAACGTGGCATGGACTCGACTAATGTCTGAAGTAGTGATGGAGGGAACTGACACCATGACTCTTGCGTGGCATGTCGCATTGTCCTGCTGGATTTGCCCAAGTCCGTCGGAATGCACAATGAACATGAATGGATGCAGGTGATCAAGACAGCATGCTTACGTACGTGTCATTTGTCACAGTCGTATCTAGACGTATGAGGGATCCCATACCACTCCAACTGCAATGCTCCACACCATAAGAGCGCCTCCACCAGCTTGAACAGTCCCCTGCTGACATGCTGGGTCCATGGATTCATGAGGTTGTCTCCATACCCGTACACGTCCATCCACTCGATATAATTTGAAACGAGACTCGTCCGACCAGACAACATGTTTCCAGTCATCAACAGTACAATGTTGGTGTTGACGGGCCCAGGAGAGGCGTAAAGCTTTGTGTCGTGCAGTCATCAAGGGTACACGAGTGGCCCTTCGGCTCTGAAAGCCCATTTCGATGATGTTTCGTTGAATGGTTCGCACGCTGACAATTGTTGATGGCCCAGCTCTGATATCTGCAGAAATTTTCGGAAGGTTTGCACTTCTGTGAAGTTGAGCGATTCTCTTCAGTCGTCGAGGGTCCCGTTATTGCAGGATCTTTTTCCGGCCGCAGCGATGTCGGAGGTTTGATGATTTACCGGATTCCTGATATTCTCGGTACACTCGTGAAATGGTTATACAGGAAAATCCCCACTTCATCGCTACCTCGGAGATGCTGTGTCCCATCGCTCGTGCGCCGACTGTAACACGACATGATGATGATCATCATCATGTAACACCACGTTCAAACTCACTTAAATCTTGATAATCTGCCATTGTAGTAGCAGTAACCGATCTAACAACTGCGCCAGACACTTGTTGTCTTATTAGGCGTTGCCGACCGCAGTGCCTTATTCTGCCTGTTTACATATCTCTGTATTTGAATACAGTGCCTATACCAGTATCTTTGGCGCTTCAGTGTATAAATTGAAACAAATAAGCCTTGAAAGCCGTCTTACTGAATCAGCAATCGCATCTAAGACAGAATGGTGATAATATCTGAGCTTAGTGGCAATATATCGTCTCGAAAAAGATAAGATGAAATGTGAATGTGACAGGCGATAAACCTTATAGGAACGCTAGAGGCTACCCTGGCAACAGTTTCTAATCAGACAGCTGAATTTTGTGACATTGTTATTTTGAAGCTTAGCACGTTTCAGGTCAAGATCCTTGTAAATAAAAGCGTAAAGGACATTCGAACAGTATTTTTTCTTTCCTTTTGAGTAACTGTTAATTTACTTATTCTTCAGTGCTGTTTGGACAGTTTGGAAATACACGGCCACGATTTCTATAGATCCTTAATGCTTCTTTGCTTATTTATTCTAGCGTCGCCACGGTAATAGAAAAACCTTCAAATTATTATTGGAATCGATTTATCATTGTAGCCCATAATGGGTTACAGTAATAGCACCGAGAAAGAACAGTTTCTTGATTCCACTGACGGTACCCGGATCGCGTTACTTCGAGGTGGCTGTAAAGACAGTATACCGTATTTCCTTATAGTGCACAACAAATAAGGGCACAAGATCAGAGTAAAGGAGTGTGAATATATTCAGAATTTCTATTCTGTAAATAAATGTGAAAATTTCTGTCACGGTGCTGGTAAGTAATACTCTTCAGGCAAAACGACCTTTTCTGTGTATCTCTGCTTCGCTGTCTCCAAAGTCCTCTCGTTATACGCTGTTGTAAGACAAATTTGAAGAACTTGAAGATGCTGGAAAAATAGAATACGCATGCATACGCCAGTTTCTTTGGCGCTTCAGAATCAGACGGCTATACGCAGCAAATTGTTGTAATTTTTAGAATGTATTGCTAAGGTCCAGATCTCAAACAACCTTGAAAATTTTCTTAATCCCTTTATCCGTTTCCGAGATACAGGGGTTCAAATTATTCTACTTCTACACGTAAAATACGCACATAAAATCCTATGTGAGGCGAAAGGGAGTTTATAAAGTGACGTAGCACGCAGAAATGTGCTGCAAAAGTGTCCCCGTTGTCATCGGAAGGGTTGTAGTACTGAAGCACATGCGAAATATTTTTGCACGTAAAATCCAATCTGAGGTAAAATGACTTTTGCGTTATTTCAGTTTCATATAATTATACTTGAGGCAATACTGACCTTACGACTTATCTTAGAAGAAAGATTAAGGAAAGGCAAACCTACGTTTCTAGCATTTGTAGACTTAGAGAAAGCTTTTGACAATGTTGACTGGAATACTCTCTTTCAAATTCTAAAGGTGGCAGGGGTAAAATACAGGGAGCGAAAGGCTATTTACAATTTGTACAGAAACCAGATGGCAGTTATAAGAGTCGAGGGGCATGAAAGGGAAGCAGTGGTTGGGAAGGGAGTAAGACAGGGTTGTAGCCTCTCCCCGATGTTATTCAATCCGTATATTGAACAAGCAGTAAAGGAAACAAAAGAAAAATTCGGAGTAGGTATTAAAATCCATGGAGAAGAAATAAAAACTTTGAGGTTCGCCAATGACATTGTAATTCTGTCAGAGACAGCAAAGGACTTGGAAGAGCAGTTGAACGGAATGGATGGTGTCTTGAAGGGAGGATATAAGATGAACATCAACAAAAGCAAAACGAGGATAATGGAATGTAGTCGAATTAAGTCGGTTGATGTTGAGGGTGTTAGATTAGGAAATGAGACACTTAAAATAGTAAAGGATTTTTGCTATTTGGGGAGCAAAATAACTGATGATGGTCGAAGTAGAGAGGATATAAAATGTAGACTGGCAATGGCAAGGAAAGCGTTTCTGAAGAAGAGAAATTTGTTAACATCGAGTATAGATTTAAGTGTCAGGAAGTCATTTCTGAAAGTATTTGTATGGAGTGTAGCCATGTATGGAAGTGAAACATGGACGGTAAATAGTTTGGACAAGAAGAGAATAGAAGCTTTCGAAATGTGGTGCTACAGAAGAATGCTGAAGATTAGATGGGTAGATCACATAACTAATGAGGAGGTACTGAATAGGATTGGGGAGAAGAGGAGTTTGTGGCACAACTTGACCAGAAGAAGGGATCGGTTGGTAGGACATGTTCTGAGGCATCAAGGGATCACCAGTTTAGTATTGGAGGGCAGCGTGGAGGATAAAGATCGTAGGGGGAGACCAAGAGATGAATACACTAAGCAGATTCAGAAGGATGTAGGTTGCAGTAGGTACTGGGAGATGAAGAAGCTTGCACAGGATAGAGTAGGATGGAGAGCTGCATCAAACCAGTACCAGGACTGAAGACCACAACAACAACAACAACAACATAATTATACTATTAAAATTTTACTGACCTATAAAGTTGTTCTCTTATGAGTGACATACCCTGTAGTAGCAGGAAAGAGAAGGGAAACAGCGGAAAAATGCTCCTATCTTACCATAAAAAAGGCCAATACGCTTATGTTTATTAAAAGTCTGACTGAAAAGTTGGGTGACAGCTGTCTCCTTCTGCCTTCCTCAGCACCTTCAAAAAATTTTCCACAAATTTTAGCATGCGATCATATTTGCGCTTTTTTATGCGGAGAGTGAATGAGACAATGGCAGTGGAAAGAGACGGAAAATAATAAGCACCGGAAGACTGTAGACAGTGATTGTGATATAGAAAGGGGGAAGGAGACTATGAGAGTGTGAGAGAAACAGAGGGACACAGTGGCAGTGGAACATATAATATGTGGTCAAAAGTATGCGGACACCCTCAAAAACATACGTTTTTCATATTAGGTGCATTGTGCTGCCACCCACTGCCAGGTACTCGTATCAGCGACCTCAGAAGTCATTAGAAATCGTGGGAGAGTAGAATGTGGCGCACCGCGGAAATCACGGACTTCGAACGTTGTCAGGTTATTGGGTGTCTCTTCTGTCATATGTCTGTACGCGAGATTTCCACACTCCTAAACATCCCTAGATCCACTGTTTCTGATGTGATAGTGAAGAGGAAACGTGAAGGGACACGTACAGCACTAAAGCGTACAGGCCAACCTCGACTGTTCATTGACAGAGACCGCCGACATTTGAAGAGGGTCGTTATGTACACACATGAAAAAAGTTTTGCATCACCACCGTTTCGAGAGTTCTGGAAACTGTACAGAAAACTGGAATAGAGATCAACATAACCATCATTTCCACCCTTTTTATTGGTCATGAAAACCACACTCTGCATGTTGTACCACCATACAGCGAGACCCTCAGAGGTAGTGGTCGAGATTGCTGTACACACCGGTACCTCTAATACCCAGTAGCACGTTCCCTTACATTGATGCATGCCTGTATTCGTCGTTGCATACTATCCACAAGTTCATCAAGGCACTTTTGGTCCACATTGTCCCAATCCTCAACAGCGATCCGGCGTAGACCCCTCAGATTGGTTGGTGGGTCACGTTGTCCATAAACAAGCCCTTTTCAATCTATCCCAGGCATGTTCGATAGGGTTCACGTCTGGAGAACATGCTGGCCATTCTAGTCGAGCAGTGTCGTTATCCTGCAGGAAGTCATCCACAAGATGTACACGATAGGAGCGCGAACTGTCGTTCACGAAGACGAATGAGCCGCCAATATGATGTCGATATCATTGCACTATCGGTCGGAGGATGGCAGTCACGTATCGTACAGCCGTTACGGCGCCTTCCATGACCACCAGCGGCGTACTTCGGCCCCACATAATGCCACCCCAAAACAGCAGGGAACCTCCAATTGCTGCGCTCGCTAGACAGTGTTTCTAAGGCGTTCAGCCTGACCGGGTTGCCCCCCAAACACGTCTCCGACGATTGTCTGGTTGGGCATATGCGAAACTCATCGGTGAATAGAACGTGATTCCAATCCTGAGCTGTCCATTCGGCATTTTCTTGGGCCCGTTTGTACCGCGCTGCATTATGTCGTGGTTGCAAAGATGGACCTCGCCATGGACGTCGGGAGTGAAGTGGCGCATCATGCAGCCTGTTGCGCACAGTTTGAGTCGTAACACGACGTCCTGTGGCTGCACAAAAAGCATTATTCAACATGGTGGCATTGCTGTCAGGGCTCCTCCGAGCCATAATCCGTAGGTAGTGGTCATCCACTGCAGTAGTAGTCCTTGGGCGGCCTGAGCGAGGCATGTCATCGGACAGTTCCTATCTCTTTGTATTTCCTCCATGTCCGAACAACATCTCTTTGGTTCACTCTGAGACGCCTGGACACTTCCCTTCTTGAGAGCCCTTCCTGGCACAAAGGTAACAATGCGGACGCGATCGAACCGTGGTATTGACCGTCTAGGCATGGTTGAACTACAGACAAGACGAGCCGTGTACCTCCTTCCTGGTGGAATGACTGGAACTGATCGGCTGTCGGACCCCCTCCGTCTAATTGGCGCTGCTCATGCATGGTTGTTTACATCTTGGGCGGATTTAGTGAACAGTGAAAGCGACTGTGTCTGTGATACAATATCTACTGTCAACGTCTATCTTCAGGATTTCTGGGAACTGCGGTGATGCAAAACTTTTTTTGATGTGTGTATAATAGGCAGACATCTATCCAGACCATCACACAGGAATTCCAGACTGCATCAGATCCACTGCAAGTACTAGTACTATGACAGTTAGGTAGGAGGTGAGAAAACTTGGATTTCATGGTCGAGAGGCTGCTCATAAGCCACACATCATGCAATAAATGCCAAACGATGCCTCGCTTGGTGTAAGGAGCGTAAACATTGGACGACTGAACAGTGGAAAAACGTTGTGCGGAGTGACGAATGACGATAATGTGGCGATTCGTAAAATTCGGAGGCGGTGGTGTTATGGTGTGGTCGTGTTTTTCATGGAGGGGGCTCACATCCCTTGGGTGTTTTGTGTGGCACTATCACAGCACATGCCTACATAGATGTTTTAAGCACTTTCTTGCTTCCCACAGTTGAAGAGCAATTCGGGGATGGTGATTGCATCTTTCAACACGATCGAGCACCTGTTCATAACGCACGGGCTGTGGCGGAGTGATTAGACGACAATAGCATCCCTGTAATGGACTGGCCTGCACAGAGTTCCTACCTAAATCCTATAGAACACCTCTGGGATGTTTTGGAATGTCGACTTCGTACCAGGCCTCACCGACCGATGTCGCTACTTCTCCTGAGTGCAGCACTCCGTGAAGAACGGTCTGCCGTTCCCCAAGCTGTCATCAAGGCTAAGGGTGGTCCAACACCGCACTGAATTCCAGCATTACCGATTGAGGGCGCCACGAACTCGTAAGTCATTTTCAGGCAGGTGTCCCGTTACTTTTGATCACATAGTGTCGTTAAAAGTAGCAGAACAGTGCTACGAAAAGAGTGAAGGAGACAGCGCCAGTCGGAGTGGAATAAAGTGAAGGAGAGAGTGCAGCGAGCGAGAGCCAGCGAATATGAGAGACTGTCTATGACAACGACATCGAGAAAGAGAGAGATAGTGACAGAGAGAAGAGACAGGAGCCGGCCGCGGTGGTCTCGCGGTTCTAGGCGCGCAGTCGGGAACCGTGCGACTGCTACGGTCGCAGGTTCGAATCCTGCCTCGGGCATGGATGTGTGTGATGTCCTTAGGTTAGTTAGGTTTAAGTAGTTCTAAGTTCTAGGGGACTAATGACCACAGCAGTTGAGTCCCATAGTGCTCAGAGCCATTTGATCCATTTTTTTGAAGAGACAGGAGCAGTGGGAAGAAATGGATGAGATAGCAGCAGTAGTGGAGAGCAAGAGGAAACAGTATTAGTAGGACAGAACGAAGGAGACCGTGACACAGGAGACAGTGACAGTTAGAGAGACACGTAGAGATTTGACAATGAGTTGGGCTGAATGAGTGAGAGAGAACTGGTAAGTGGGAGTGGACCGGTATGAGCGACTTATAGCGATGGACTGGTGGGTGTGAACCTGTGGGTGTGAGAGATGAATTGGATGTTAAAAAGAGCAGGAATATTTTCGCGTTCCGGCCGCAGTGTCCGAGCGGTTCTAGACGCTTCAGTCTGGAACCGCGCAACCGCTACGGTCGCAGGTTCGAATCCTGCCTCGGGCATGGATGTGTGTGAAGTCCTTAGGTTAGTTAGGTTTAAGTAGTTCTAAGTTCTAGGGGACTTATGACCTCAGATGTTAAGTCCCATAGTGCTCAGAGCCATTTCTTTTTATTTTCGCGTACCAAATTTTTGGGAAAATTTTCAAAGGTGGTGAGGAAGGTAGAATGAGGCGGCTGGTATCCCACTTTTCAGCCAGAGACTTTTAATAAACAAATGCATATTCGTCTTCTTTTCTGTTCCGATAGCAGCATTTTTCCACTGGAAATTCATGCTTCCAAAATAATAACATGCGTCATATACAAAAGAATGGAACGACTCGTTGAAGCCGATCTAGTGGATCAGTGTGAGTTCCGAAGAAATGTCGGAACACGTGATGCAATAGTGACACACCTTCATCACACTCCAGTAGCTTACGGATTGTGGGGGAGGCTTCCTATTGTACTACTATCTTTACCTCTCTTTTTCAACAAAATAAAAAAAGCAAAATAAGGTAATCTTTCTTAGTTAACTAAATAAGATAGAACCCGTTCGAAGAACGTATGACGAATTTGTTCACGGCATTCTGTCACAAACTTCTGCAGAAGTGTAAGATAATATATCGCTGGTGGGTCAACAACTGACGGTCAGTGTATCTAGAAAGCATGAGCTCTTCGATATACTGAGTTTAAGCTTCACAAGATTAGTTTATCAATGAGACAATGTCTTAAGTGATATCACGTACACCTGCTTAACGTAATATCAGAATGCTGGGACCGGTTTTTGTCAATTTTCTAGTGTACCTGACACAAAGCATGATACTGTTACCAGAGTTAACACCGTTCCTTAAATAACTAATCTGGTGAGATTTAAGTGCGACAAACAGAGTCACCGCATAATCTAGAATCTAGATCACTAGACTTGTCCCAGGCTAGAATACTCACCTTCTGTAGCAGAGAGTAGGCCTGCGAAAGCCCCCACTGAGATTCTCCGTATTTTCACGGATCGTGACTCCGTCGGAGGACAAAGCTTCCTTTGTGTTGTCAAGCGGCGTGATGCGAACTTCCTCTGCGAGTTATCTGAGCTCCCATCTCGTTCCGCGCGCCTCTCTAATGCCATTTACAACAGGAAACATGTTGCGGTACGCTTTTTCACTGTCGTAAGATTAATCGGGTAACATCTCCGTACCTAAAGTTATGTACTTTATATCTGATTGGTAATAGGGAGATGCACAAGCAAAGACTGGTTTACACAATAGCGAACAAAGAATTCTCTATGGTGTGAACGGTAAGCGAACGCGATCGAATTGCATTCGGTCGTGTTTGGTTTGCATTCGCTAATGTTCGCTAGTGTACCACTGGTTGTCGGTCTTTTAGTGAACCGACAAAGAAAGTTCACGTTCTCTCCGCTTCTGCGTTAGCAGTACAGAAAGTTTTTTCGTCTGCTACCTTCTCTGCCTTTGTACTAATATCTATAGGTGCTTCTGAAACCCAAGAGATCCATAGCACAACTGCCGAACCACATGAGGAAGACTATAAATTCGTTAGATGCTTGCATCAGGCGGGGACGGAGTGAATAAACTTAAGCTTTGTGCTTCTTTATGTTACAATGGAAAAGCAGAATAAATTTGCTTGAAAGTAAACAAGTACAGTAGTAGCTATTATGCTGATTACAATTAAAAATATACGAAAGACCTGGTATCATTCTCAAAGCTTACATTCATAGTAGCCTAATTACATGGGTGACCTACCACGGTTATATTAGAGAAAATGGTTTCCCGACATGAGATTTCTTTCTGTTCTCTAACAAACTACTGTAACCTCCCAGTAAATAAATTCCGTAACCACCGAACAAAAATTTGTCTAACCTCCCAATACAAATGTGACTCACATATAACCTTTCAAAAGAAATCTCGTAATGTAACCTTTCAATAATTAACTGACTGTGAATCTAAACTGGTAAATCTCGACGTCAGCAGTGCTGCGTCATGGCCCTGAAAAATCATTCTGAATAAACTGAAAATTCTTACCACAATGACGTCACCGGATAACGCGTATGTATCTGCTCCTATAAGAAACTTTTCTGGCACAGCCCAGTGCAGCCACTAGATTCTGTTATGTATGAAAAGCAACTGACTTTCTTTACGATAATCGGCATGACCATGGATAGGAGAAATTAGTAAAAACTTTAAATTCAGATGAATGACTGTCAATAGTTGTCTTTATAAGAAAAAATATTATTGAAGGATTTTTGAAAACAATTACATGGGACTTTGATATAACAATAGTACAAAAATCAGTTGTAGCAATTAACATATGCGTGCGGCAATAAAGAACAATAATATTTTGCTTTTACCTTATACTAGATCGCTCAGGCACCGCCATCGTTCTCCACGACCGGTCTTGGTAGTTCCATAACTCTACTGCTCTTCTCGAGCTACAAAACACCACTACTGGACTGCATTGTCCGAACTCGACAACTGCTCTCTACCAGCGACCTGACACAACCGCCCGACTGCGAGCTACTATTACTACTGCTGACTACACTGCTCTCCGGCCTGCGATTCTACAGGGTGGTCCATTGATAGTGACCGGGCCAAATATCTCACGAAATAAGCATCAAACGAAAAAACTACAAAGAACGAAACTCGTTTAGCCTTAAGGGCGAAACCAGATGGCGCTATGGTTGGCCCGCTAGATGGCGCTGCTATAGGTCAAACGGATATCAACTGTGTCGTTTTAAATAGGAACCCCCATTTTTTATTGCATATTCGTGTAGCACGTAAAGAAATATGAATGTTTTAGTTGGACCACTTTTTCCGTTTTGTGATAGATGGCGCTGTAAGAGTCACAAACGTATAAGTACGTGGTATCACGTAACATTCCTCCAGTGCGGACGGTGTTTGCTTCGTGATACATTACCCGAGTTAAAATGGACCGTTTACCAATTGCGGAAAATGTCGATATCGTGTTGATGTATGGCTATTGTGATCAAAATGCCCAACCGGCGTCTGCTATGTATGCTGCTCGGTATCCTGGACGACATCATCTAAGTGTCCGCACCGTTCGCCGGATAGTTACGTTATTTAAGGAAACAGGAAGTGTTCAGCCACATGTGAAACGTCAACCACGACCTGCAACAAATGATGATGCCCAAGCAGGTGTTTTTGCTGCTGTCGCGGCTAATCCGCACATAAGTAGCACACTAATTGTGCGAGAATCGGGAATCTCAAAAACGTCGGTGTTGAGAATGCTACATCAACACCGATTGCAGCCGTTCCATATTTATATGCACCAGGAATTGCATGGCGACGACTTTGAACGTCGTGTACAGTTCTGCTATTGGACACAAGAGAAATTACGGGACGATGATAGATTTTTTGCACGCGTTCTATTTAGCGACGAAGCGCCATTCACCAACAGCGGTAACGTAAACCGGCATAATATGCACTATTGGGCAACGGAAAATCCACGATGGCTGCGACAAGTGGAACATCAGCGACCTTGGCGGGTTAATGTATGGTGCGGCATTATGGGAGGAAGGATAATTGGCCCCCATTTTATCCATGGCAATCTAAATGGTACAATGTATGCTGATTTCCTACGTAATGTTATACCGATGTTACTACAAGATGTTTCACTGCATGACAGAATGGCGATATACATCCAACATGATGGATGTCCGGCGCGTAGCTCGCGTGCGGTTGAAGCAGTATTGAATGGTATATTTCATGACAGGTGGATTGGTCGTCGAAGCACCATACCATGGCCCGCACGTTTACCGGATCTGATGTCCCCGGATTTCTTTCTGTGGGGAAAATTGAAGGATATTTGCTATCGTGATTCACCGACAACGCCTGACAACATGCGTCAGCGCAGTGTCAATGCATGTGCGAACATTACGGAAGGCGAACTACTCGCTGTTGAGAGCAATGTCGTTACACGTACTACCAAATGCATTGAAGGTGACGGACATAATTTTGAGCATTTTTTGCATTAATGTGGTATTTACAAGTAATCACGCTGTAACAGCCTGCGTTCTCAGAAATGATAAGTTCACACAGGTACATGTATCACATTGGAACAACCGAAATAAAATGTTCAAACGTACCTACGTTCTGTATTTCAATTTAAAAAACCTACCTGTTACCAACTGTTCGTCTAAAATCGTGAGCCATATGTTTGTGACTATTACAGCGCCATCTTTCACAAAGCGAAAAAAGTGATCCCACTAAAACATTAATATTTCTTTACGTACTTCACGAATATGTAATAAAAATGTGGGTTCCTATTTTAAAAAACGCAGTTGGTATCCGTTTGACCTATGGCAGCGCGGCTGGTCCCGGCGGAGGTTCGAGTCCTCCCTCGGGCATGGGTGTGTGTGTGTGTTTGTCCTTAGGACAATTTAGGTTAAGTAGCGTGTACGCTTAGGGACTGATGACCTTAGCAGTTAAGTCCCATGAGATTTGACACACATTTTTCGAACCTATGGCAGCGCCATCTAGCGTGCCAATAATAGCGCCATCTGGTTTCCCCCTTCAAGCTAGACAAGTTTCGTTCTTTGTTGTTTTTTCGCTTGACGCTTACTTCATGAGATATTTGGCCCGGTCACGATCAATGGACCACCCTGTATTGTGGGTTAAATATCGCTGGCAGCGCGCGACCAATCCATCGAAGTTACATTTTCTCGAGTGCGCTAGCAATAAATTCCTTAGTAATGGATCTCTTACACTACGTAGCAGATGTTACCAGTTAGCCTATGTGACAGATCGTATGGTGGTGGTAAGTTCCTATGAGACCAAACTGCTGAGGTCATCGGTCCCTAGGCTTGCACACTACTTAATCTAACTTAAACTAGCTTACGCTATGGATAACACACACACTTATGCCCGAGGGAAGACTCGAGCCTCCGACGGGGGGAGCCGCGCGAACTGTGGCAAGGCGCCTCTGACCTCGCGGTTGCTCCGCACGGCAGATCGTGTGTACATTTTACATATCATTAACTGTAAACTCTAAGGAGAAGAAAAACGACGCATCACGAAGGGGCTATGTAAATTGGTCACCGACTGATGTTCATGCAGGTATCGACAGAAAATGCAAAATGGTAAACTTTGGTGGCCAGTGCGTAAGGGATCCGTGATCCCAATAACATATTTATTAGTGTTTGACACTCAGGTCGATAACAGACAGGAGTCGACTGTCGAGCGCTGCAGGAGGCAGTGAGATTAGTGTCGAGTGGACGCAGTACCGGCAAGACGGGCAAGAATGGCGATGGCGTGCGTGTCGAGTGTGGAGTAAATTGTAAATTCACAGGAGTGTGACAAATGAGCCCGTCCCCTTATGGTCGTGGGGTTAACCCTCATCAATATCGATTCGCGAGTGATATAAAACCAAAAGTGACAAGTGCTGAATTACGTGTTTCACGTGAAGCGCGTCGGCCAGCATCAACCATGGATTGCAGTGAATGTTAACCATCATCATAGCGTGTGACGAAGTACTTAAAATCAGCAACCAATAAAAGATATAACCGTAATTAAATGTGTAAGGCGAAGGTAGCAACTGCGTCAGAATTTGTGTGTTAATAAAAAGTACAAATGGTTCAAATGGCTCTGAGCACTATGGGACTCAACTTCGGAGGTCATTAGTCCCCTATAACTTAGAACTAGTTAAACCTAACTAACCTAAGGACATCACAAACATCCATGCCCGAGGCAGGATTCGAACCTGCGACCGTAGTGGTCTTGCGGTTCCAGACTGCAGTCCCTTTAACCGCACGGCCACTTCGGCCGGCCAATAAAAAGTACATATCAGTTTGTATATCACAACCTTTGTCGTCTTTAATACTAGAAAAACTTTCAGTCATCAACTATTCCGTGTCAGAACAGCCGCACTCTGTTGAAATACCCTCGAAACCGAGGGCCTTTCATCCATTAAGCACACGGTCATATATTCATACAAATTAACTGTTTGGCGGCTTCGGTATGTCACACAAAACCCAATAAAGGACCATAATGGGAGCGTTTCAAGTGGATGAATGTGTGACGTTGCAGCGAAGTTTCACCACGCAGCGAACAAGGATAGTAAACTGGGGACATGTCGATACCAGGGCCTAAAGTATTTACTTATTCCGTTCTGTTCTCAGTTGGACCATGACTACGCCTCGCAGACAAGCGCGTAAACAATGCGCGCAGATGTCAGCATTTGAGAAAGGCTGTGTAGTTGGGCTCAAAGAAGGCGGTTGGAGTAATCTGCTAATCGCTCGATATTTGAATAGGTGTGCTGCCCCTCTACGACGATATTGGCAGGAATGCTTGAAAAATGGCCGAACACAGCGTCAAAAAGGAAGCGGTCTAGCTAGAGAGACGACAGAATGCGAGGACCGAGCAATCATCAGAGAGGCACTCTCAGCCCCAGATTCATCTTTATTACCGATCCGACGGGCAACTGGTGCTTTAGTGACCACAAGGATCATCAATAAGCGACTTCCAGAAGCGGGGGTGGAGCTGACGGAGTCCTTGCGCCGACTGACCTCAGTACACCAACAAGCCTGTTAATAGCAGTATTGCCTGAAATCTCATTGACTGGAGTAGAACTGCCCTCAGTGACGAGTCACACTTCGAACTGAGCCTTGATGGCCAGCGAAGACATGTCTGGGGATGCCCCAGACAGCCTTTGGATACCATTGTGGCTGTCGCCCGCCATACGGCACGACAGCCAGGAGTGATGATGGTCTGGAGAGCTATTTCTGTCACAGCAGGACCCCTTCGGTTGTCGTCGGGGGCACCCTTACTGCACAGCGGGACGCGGACAATATTCTACCGCCCGTTTTGTTGCCCTTCGTGGCCAGCCATCCTGGGCTTATATCTCAGCAAGACAATGCCCGCCCGCATGTGGCGAGAGTTTTTACTGCTTGTCTTCCTGTTTACCTCGGCCAGCAAGGTCGCTGGACTTCTCCCCAATCGAGAACTTTTAGAGCATTATGAGCAGGGTCCTCCAACCAGCTCGGGATTTTGACGATTTAAAGCGTCAGTTGGACAGGATGTGGCACGATATCCCTCAGAAGGGCATCCAGCATCTCTGCAGGCGAATAATTGCCTGCATAAGGAACAGAAGTGCACCAACGCATTACTGACATGCTCAATTTACGAAGTTCTTTCTCTCGAATAAATCATCCAGTTTTTCTGAAATTGTAATCTTTTGTTTATCTGTACATTTAGATCATATCTACCGATTTCCGTCGCAATCGGACAACTCCTTCGCGGTGCGTCTTTTTTTTTTTCTTTTACAGCGTATTTTATGGCCGTTATTTTCCTTATGGGCAACGGCCTTGCCGCAGTGGGTACACCGTTTCCCGTCAGATCACCGAAGTTAAGCGCTGTCGGGCATGGCCGGCACTTGGATTGGTGACCGTCCGGGCCGCCATGCACTGCTCCCATTTCTCGGGGTGCACTCAGCCTCGTGATGCCAATTGAGGAGCTGCTCGAGCGAATAGTAGCGGCTCCCGTCAAAGAGAACCATCATAACGACCGGGAGAGAGGTGTGCTGACCACACGCCCCTCCTGTCCGCATCCTCATCTGAGGATGACACGGCAGTCGGATGGTCCCGATGGCCCACTTGTGGCCTGAAGACGGAGTGCATTTTCCTTATACAATAAAATCCTTGAAGTGGTTTGTAAATGTCACTGCAGTCATCAGAAACTGAGATGTAGTAGCTACTGAAATGGGAAACGGTCACCAATATAAATGTCTTTGCTATGATGGCGACGAACGAGTCGTCGCAAATGTTTACTGGTGGCCAATGTGGTTGTACAGGATTCTTCTTGGCTGCATACATATAATTATAAACAGATAGCTATTGAGGCCTCACTTAGGCCATACGTTACTAAGCGCCATGTTAGAGGTTGATTCCTATCAGCTGAAGGCTATGCTCCTTTACTACTTGACGTCCCGAGCAAGAGTGGAGGACAGCTCGCTAGAAACTTGATACGAGCCGCGGAGCGGCGCTGGTCGCGATTCACGGGTCCAACGATACTAATACGGACCGTGGTCGATAACTGCAACCCCTACCAAGTGTGGTATCGAACGTTGATACCACAGTCTCCAGGTGCAAATAACCAGAGTGTAAAAACTAACCTTTCTTTAGGTTACGTTGGCTGTCGGCAGTTAGTATTCACCTTTTTAATTTCCTCCTTAATTGCAATGAGAAGCTAGCGAAAAACGCCATACTGCGCATGTGCAAAATTTTGTGCATAATGTTAAGGAAAGCTGAGCTGCAATTGAGTGATAAGTGCACATCCTCCAGAATTTCACGCTTACGTACAAAGTCGGAAAACTAAATTCTCCTCTCCCCGTGCCATTTTACTTCCCCAAACACAGTGTGCCCGCTAAGCAAAAGAATCTCCGCTGAATATCAAAGATTTGCTTCGTGGCTCCAACTATAGGGGAGGAATGGGAACAGCGAGAAGCAAATATTGAGAATCAGATTACGCTTTCCTAAAAGATTTGTTACCATAATATCTCTTAGTAACAATATACAGAGGGTTCCAAAAAAATGTATCCCCTGTTTAAAAGTTCATAACTGGCAAACTAATTGATGGAGTTGTCTCATTCTTGGTGAAAGTGTAGCTTAAAGTCCAACTTAAAGATATCACTGAAGGCGTTCGAAATGGTCACCATTAATATCCACACACAAACGATGCCGCCGAACTGTAGCACGAACTACTGACTGTAATGTGTTCAGTTGGATATTTGCACATGAATGTATGATGGACTGTCGAAGTTCATCCAATGTGCGTGGCTTTTGTCGATAAACGACGTCCTTTAGTGTTCCCCACAGGTAAAAGTCCAGAGGAGTTAGGTCTGGGGAACGTGGTGGATAGTCCACAGCACCCCTACGGCCTAGCCATCTTCCTGGTAGATTTTCGTCGAGACACTCCCTAACACGATTTTGGTAGTGGGCTGGGGCACCATCTTGTTGAAAGTAAACTCTTCCGTCTCCATACAAGTCTCGGATGGAAGATAAAATGGATGTTTGAAGCCTCTGAAGGTACACCTCACCGGTAACTGTGCCGTCAAAGATGAATGGCCCAATCAAGCCCCGGTAAGACAACCCACACCACACATTTACTCCTGGCAAATTCACGGATTTGTCTACATGGACGTTCGGATTTTCGGCGGCCCAGTAGATGCAATTGTGGCGATTTACTGTACCATTGAGTTTGAACTGTGCCTCATCAGACCACACAATCATCTCTGCAGACTCTTTATCGTTGCGCATCATGTTAGTAAACCACTCGCAGTACTCCATTCTACGATTTGGGCCGTCCTCGTTCATTGTGTGTAGCAATCGCGGGATCTAGCACTTCCACTTTGCTGTCTTTAAAATTCGCCGAACACTTGAGCCAGTTTCACGGGCACACTGTCTCACAGAATTATGTGGTGAGCGAATGAATTGTTGTAACACACGACGGGAGTTAGCTGGACTTGTTACTGTTACAGGTCGTCCAGATCGTTGTTTGTGTACATCTTTAACACAGCCTTCAGCTTCAAATTTGTCTTGAATGCGGCGAATCGTTAAACGTGTCGGTGGCTCTATTTGATACTCATTTCGCCATTGCCGTTGAACCTTATTAATTTTTTCGTACTTAAAATACCACTTCAGAACTGACTTCCTTTCATCGAATGTAAGCCTTGCGCCAGCCATATTTACTCGAGTAACTAGGTGCAACTAAGAACAAAACACTGACTATCTGGCGACTGTCATCTGACAAAACAAAACAGCGCAATACAACGCGTGTGTGGCGATTGCCGGAACTACAAACTATTATACTACCAAAGATGAGACAACTCCGTCAATTATTTTGCCAGTTATGGACTTTTATACAGTGGATACATTTTTTGGACCACTCTGTATAATGTGCTTACGTGTAGAGTCGTACAAATATATTTAATAGCATCTTCTCTCATTTAAGAAAGAACTAAAAAGTAAGTGTCTCATTGCACGCATGAATTTTCAACAGTGAGACAGTGTCTCAAATCCTAGCGAACATCATAAGAATAAAAAATCATCTCAAAAGAAATAACTAATTTTTGTCGTTTTGTCTTGTAATGTGTCGTGGTAGGGTGGGGTAATAATGGTTTTATACATTTTTTGTAGGAGACATCACGAACTAGAGGTACCAAAAATTTATAGACTAGTTTCAAAGTCTTCCTGGGAAATGTCACTTCCCACTGGAATGACTCTTCTATAATTTTAAGGAATATATATTGTCACAAATTCTTCTAAATCAAAATCACACGATTTGGGTGGGCGCTGCCTTCGAAGGTGAGCAGTTCTAAGTCTGGAAACAGCTGTGACAAATGATAGTTCGCAGCATCTGAAGAACTTTACATAATTAATTCATTTTCGTCAGAATCACTACCATCACCTAGGAATAATTCTCGTTTTTGTTTAGGTCTTGCCTAATGGTTTTCGTTTCATTTATATTTCGTACCTGTCTGGCGTGTCTGTTCCAATTATTTTCTTTCTTTAGGTCGTCAATGAGTGCAATTATTTTTATTTATCCTTTGGAAAACCCCATATATCCTCAGGAGAAAGATAACGAGTATGTGTAGGTCTTTCTTGTGGTGATGAAGAACTGGTCGCCGTAGATTGTGTTCCATTATCAAAGTGTGATGGGAGTCGCACATCAGTTTCAGGTACAGGGCCTTTGCGAGGTGCTATGTATATCTGCAGGCTTTCATGTAGAGGCCTGTCAGTAGCACACAATGGGAGAATATTACCTTCATTGAACACATGGCGATCAAATGGAAAAATACCTGCCTATTATCGCTGAGGTGATAAAAGTCATGGGCTAGCGATATGCACATACAGATGGCGGTAGGATCCGTACACAAGGTATAAAAGGGCATTGCATTAGCGGAGCTGTTTCCCCCACGCGGATCCTCTATGACCTCATTCCTTTCCCCCATCTGCTCCTGTTCCGCGAACATATCTGCATACTCTACACCTCCCACCGCCTTGATCCTCCTCACCCCCTGGTTGCTCCTCTCCTCTCCCATCCCCGCCCCCTGCCACATCTTCACTGTTGTGTCCCCCCTACCCTCCATCTCTACACCCTTCATCTCCTTTCCCGAGGTGGCTTCCATCAACTCCCCCTCCCGGATGATGCCCTCTCTCCCTCCACTTATCCCTCCTATCAACTCTGATCCTCACCCCCCTCCTTTCCTCCGATCTTTTCCTGGGCTCCCTCTCCCCCCCCTTTCATCCTCTTTTTTTCTCCACCTACCCTCTCTCTGCCCCCCTTCTCTCCCCCGAGTCCTTTTGCATTTCCCTCCTCTGCCTTTTCCCATTCTCTCTCGCGTCTGCCCTGCCCCTCCCCCCCCCTTATGAGTCCTCTCCCTCCTTTGGTTCCCCCCCTTTCGCTTTTCCTCTCCTCCTCCTTGTTTTCCCACCCATCTGCCCAGGTTCCCCCCCCCCCCCCCCATCTGCCCTCGGCTATTGTGCGTTATCTTTGTGCGGACATTTTAGTACAGTGTTTACAGTGAGTGTTCAGTGTTGTGTGTCTTCTCCGAAGTGTTGCGAACGGACATCATACTGTCGCTGGGTGTGATTTTTATATTTCATGCGAACAGAAACCAGACTGTCGCCATGTTCTTTAATTGTCTGTCTACTATGTTCCCTGTCTGCGTCCTGTGTATTTTATTAGCTTTGCCACCCCTTTGCTTTATGTTTTAACTTTACACAATTTTCCGCCGTTTTACAATTTCAGTCACCATTTTATCGCCTGCTATATTGTTTCTTACGTTTTAAAAAGTCTGTAGGCTGCAGAGCAGCGTAATAAGCTGCTGCCCGCCCGCCCACTTTGGGGGCAATCGAAATACAATAAAGGAAAAAAAAAGTGGAGCTGTCATTTTCAGTCAGGTGATTCATGTGGAAAGGTTTCCGACGTGATTATGGACGCACGACAGGAATTAACAAACTTTGAACGCGGTATGGAGCTAGACACATGGGACATTCCAATTCTGAAATCGTTAGGGAATGAAGTATCTCGGGCTCCAAAGTGTCAAGAGTGTTCTGAGAATATCACATTTCAGGTATTTACCTCTCACCACGGAAAACGCACAATGGCCGACGGCCTTCAATTAACGACCGAGAGCAGCGGCGTTTGGGTAGAGTTGTCAGTGCTAACAGACAAGCAACACTAAGTGAAATAAGCGCGGAAATCAATGTAAGAGGTACGGCGAACGAATCCATTAGGACAGGGCTTCACAACATACGTGCTCGCGGAGCAAGCTGTGAGCAGCAAGGTGCGAGCACGGAGCAGCGCGAGCACGCTACCCCCACTACCGGACCAGAGCGGAGAGTGGGGAGAGTCACGTGGGGCAAACAACAGCTGCCGCCAGTCAATGTAAATCCGCGGCCACCTGCAGGGATATCACTCACGAATTATTACTGCGACAAATGAAACAAATAAAGGAGAATGTACACATGCCACATAATTTTATTAGCTTAGTGTATGCCTCTACCATCTGTAGACACTGAAACTAAAGAATTCCACGACAATCCTATATTTTCAACACTTTCTTCAACACTACTTAAAATATCACCTCCGGTTGTAGTGTTCTTCATGGCTACTACATCGAGGAGCTCCTCCCTCACCTGGAGATCTCTATTAGCACATCTAATAAATATGGCAAGCTGCGCTGTTGCAGTGATATCAACACTTTCGTCCAGAGCTAGAGAGTACGCCATTAAATCTTTACAGATATTTGCAAGCTGGCTCTGGACGTCGTCTGCCATGTCCTGCATGCGACGCATAATGGTCATGTTAGATAATGGCACAATCCGAAACTGTTCAACTTGAGATGGACACAAATGTTCCGCTACAACTACCAAACATTCTTTTATTAAATCGCCATCAGTTAAGGGGCGCAGGGATTTTGCTAAAAGCAAAGCAATTTTGTAACCCACCCAGAGCTGCCTCAGCTGATTTTTCTTCGTCGTCCAGATCTTCTTCGGATAGCTTCCTTTTAAGTTTAATAACTTCCTGTGCACGATCTGGTCAATCACATTTTCCACGTCCGTAGTCTTTCGCGTGGTACGACATATAATGTCGCTGCAAATTAAATTTCGTAAAAGAATTCAGCGTTTTGTGACATACCAAACATTTTGCAACACCATCTTTTTCAGTAAACAGATACAATTCCTCCCAATGGGGGTTGAACTGCAAAAACATGGTTGGGGTTACACAACGGCGACTTCACATGATTCTTAACCAGCGAAGTGACTGTTAAGAGCTGATCGTAGTACTTTAAACGTTACACAGTCGGCGCGAATTCAATAGGCACGCTGCGGCCCTATTCAAACGTGCGTGCGCATTTCCCCTGCCTCCCCTCCCTCCATACTCCGCGACCTTGCAGCTGCTCGCGAGCACTTGCCTGAGCAGACGCGAGTACTCGCGCTCAAAACCGGCCAGTTGTTTAGCCCTGCATTAGGACAATGCAGCTATGGGCTGTGGAAGCAGACGACCGACGCGAGTGACTTAGCTACCAGCACGACTTCTCCTGACGCAACTTTGCTGGGATCGTGACCTTTTCGGTTGGACCCTAGACGACTGGATAACCGTGGCCTGATCAGACGGGTCTTGATTTCAGTTGGTAAATGCTGATGGTAGGGTTCGAGTGTGGCGCAGACACCACAAAGTTACGGATCCAAGTTGTCGATAAGGCTCCATATTGACGTGGGCATGGAATGGACTGCATCCTCCGGTCCATTTGAACCGATCATTGACTGGAAATGGTAATGTTCGCCTACTTAGAAGTCATTTGCAGCCATTCGTGGACTCCATGTTCCCAAACAGCAGTGCCATGTCACCGGGCCACAATTGTTCGCAACTTGTTTTAAAAACAATCCGGACATTTCGAGCTAACACTTTGGCCACTCAGATCGCCCTACAGGAATTCCATCGAACATTTATGGGACGTAATCGAGAGGTACAGGGTGTTTCAAAAATGACCGGTATATTTGAAACGGCAATAAAAACTAAACGAGCAGCGATAGAAATACACCGTTTGTTGCAATATGCTTGGGACAACAGAACATTTTCAGGCAGACAAACTTTCGAAATTACAGTAGTTACAATTTTCAACAACAGATGGCGCTGCGGTCTGGGAAACTCTATAGTACGATATTTTCCACATATCCACCATGCGTAGCAATAATATGGCGTAGTCTCTGAATGAAATTACCCGAAACCTTTGACAACGTGTCTGGCGGAATGGCTTCACATGCAGATGAGATGTACTGCTTCAGCTGTTCAATTGTTTCTGGATTCTGGCGGTACACCTGGTCTTTCAAGTGTCCCCACAGAAAGAAGTCACAAGGGTTCATGTCTGGCGAATAGGGAGGCCAATCCACGCCGCCTCCTGTATGTTTCGGATAGCCCAAAGCAATCACACGATCATCGAAATATTCATTCAGGAAATTAAAGACGTCGGCCGTGCGATGTGGCCGGGCACCATCTTGCATAAACCACGAGGTGTTCGCAGTGTCGTCTAAGGCAGTTTGTACCGCAACAAATTCACGAAGAATGTCCAGATAGCGTGATGCAGTAATCGTTTCGGATCTGAAAAATGGGCCAATGATTCCTTTGGAAGAAATGGCGGCCCAGACCAGTACTTTTTGAGGATGCAGGGACGATGGGACTGCAACATGGGGCTTTTCGGTTCCCCATATGTGCCAGTACTGTTTATTGACGAAGCCGTCCAGGTAAAAATAAGCTTCGTCAGTAAACCAAATGCTGCCCACATGCATATCGCCGTCATCAATCCTGTGCACTATATCGTTAGCGAATGTCTCTCGTGCAGCAATGGTAGCGGCGCTGAGGGGTTGCCGCGTTTGAATTTTGTATGGATAGAGGTGTAAACTCTGGCGCATGAGACGATACGTGGACGTTGGCGTCATTTGGACCGCAGCTGCAACACGGCGAACGGACACCCGAGGCCGCTGTTGGATCACCTGCTGCACTAGCTGCGCGTTGCCCTCTGTGGTTGCCGTACGCGGTCGCCCTACCTTTCCAGCACGTTCATCCATCACGTTCCCAGTCCGTTGAAATTTTGCAAACAGATCCTTTATTGTATCGCTTTTCGGTCCTTTGGTTACATTAAACCTCCGTTGAAAACTTCGTCTTGTTGCAACAACACTGTGTTCTAGGCGGTGGAATTCCAACACCAGAAAAATCCTCTGTTCTAAGGAATAAACCATGTTGTCTACAGCACACTTGCACGTTGTGAACAGCACACGCTTACAGCAGAAAGACGACGTACAGAATGGCGCACCCACAGACTGCGTTGTCTTCTATATCTTTCACATCACTTGCAGCGCCATCTGTTGTTGAAAATTGTAACTACTGTAATTTCGAAAGTTTGTCCGCCTGAAAATGTACTGCTGCTCGTTTAGTTTTTATTGCCGTTTCAAATATACCGGTCATTTTTGAAACACCCTGTAAGTTCGTGCACAACATACTGCACCGACAACGCTTCCGCAATTATGGACGGCTACAGAGGCAAGCATGGCTCGATATTTCAAAATGGTTGTAATGGCTCTAAGCACTATGGGACTTAACATCTGAGGTCATCAGTCCCTTAGACTTAGAACTACTTAAACCTAACTAACCTGAGGACATCACACACATCCATGCCCGAGGCAGGATTCGAACTTGCGACCATAGCAGCCGCGTGGTTCCGGACTGAAGCGCCTTGAACCTCTCGGCCACAGCGGCCGGCTGGCTCAATATTTCTGCAGGTGACTTCCAATGACTTGTGGAGTCCATTTCACGTTGAGTTGCTGCACTGTGCCTGGCAAAAGTAAGCCCGATACGATATTAGTAGGTGTCCCATGACTTTTGCCACTTCATTGTAAATACGATGATATTAAATGGAGTCATTATTCAGGGATAAACTATTCCCGCGAAGACAATATTAATTACAGACCGCACAGAGGAATTCAAACAATCATTCTTCGCGCTTTCCTTACGCGAATGGTCAAGTAGAAAATCCTGGTATGTAGTACAGTAGCAAAAACGCTCAACCACGGACTTCGTTATTATTTTCAGATTATGGATGTAGATGCAAACTGAGAGTTACTCATTGAGCGATGAAGAGATGCTTGTTAGAAGTTACTAAGAGTGCTAAATAAACCAAATCAATTCTTTCCTAGATAAGGAAAAACCAAAAATACACTGCAATGGAAGGAAGTGGCATGAAATTGTAAAACGAATGGAATGGAGTTAGTTAGTTTCATGTATCATTTTGCATGATAAATCGTAATGATGTGGAACAGTCATTTAACTTGCACATCGCAAATTAATTTGTACATATGGTTACATGATCAACATTACTAATTTTTTAAAGATATACAGATGTGAGTTATTAGCTGCTACCTACCACCTTCTACACGTTACAATAATAGAAATTCTTCTACGGAACATAAGGTGTTGTCAAAGAGAACTTTCTCAGTTTGATTTCAAATTTTACTTTGCTGTCTGTCAGACATTTTATATCGCTGGATAAGTGGTCAAAAATTTTTCTTGCAGCATTGTGCACCCCTTTTTGTGCTAAAGACAACCTTCATATGAAGTAATGAATGTCATTTTTCCTTCTTGTATCGTAATTATGTATATCATCGTTCCTTTTGAACTGTAATGGACTGTTTGCGAAATGCTTCATGAGGGAATAAATATACTGTGAAATAGTAGTCAGAATAGCCTAGTCCTTAAACAGATGATCGTGGGTGGGCACCACATATTATTCTCACAACACGTTTTTGAGGAACGAAGCCTTCGTTTCTCAAAGATGAGTTGCCCCCGAACACTATTCCACTTGACATTATTGAATGAAAATAAGCAAAATACAAAAGTTTACTGATTTGTATCTCTCCAATTATTCTAAGTATAAATGTGGCTGAACTAAGTTGTTTTAGGAGTTACAAAATGTGCTTTTTCCAGTTTCAATTCTCATCGATATGGACGCCTAAGAATTTTGAAGTTTCCATTCTATTTATTATTTCCTTACCATATGTTATTCTTATCACTGCTTTAGTACCCGTGAAAGTACATAACTGAATACGTTACGTAGTTTTAAAATTCAGGGCGAGACCTGTCGCAGAAGACCAGTCAATGATGCTTTAAGAACGTCGTTTACTATTTCCTCTGCTTCTGTATCAATGCTTGCTTTCATTCAATACTAGTATTATCTTTAAAAAGGACTAATTATGAGTGTTGTGTATTGGACTGAAGATCGTTTACATTTATGAGAAACAATAGTGGACCTAAGACTAAGCCATGAGGAACTCCATAGTTGATTTCTCCCCAGTCAGAATTACGTCCCCGCACTACGTTAGTTGAATTACTAAGTACAACTTTCTCCATTCCTTTGGTCGGATATGACATTATCCATTGATATGCTGTACCATCAATCCCATAAAACTTCAATTCATGTAGAAGAACCGGAGCTATTTTATCATTTATGCTTGTAAAATCTGGTGGGTGAAAATGTTAATGGTATTCTCACGATATATGGATGTTTCTGATGACCGGAATGTAAGCATAAGCCTAGAGGAGCCTTTATCCAGTAGTGGACGTAACATTATTGATGTTGATTATGATGATGAATCACCAGATGTCAAACAATCATGTCAAGATTTTGCTGACTAATAAAATACAATTAAATAAATGTACCGAATATTAAGACGTTCTCTTTTTCTTTGCAGGTGTATCACAGGAACGCAGAATATCGTTGTTTTGACTACGTTCTGCCGCTCTAGTCAACATGTTTCTTGGCAGGTAAGTAACCAGCCACTTACTGCCGAATGCAGATTCTTTTTTCTTTTGTTTAAAAACCGAAAACGATGTGTTAAGCTCTTATGCCTAAATGGTGCGCAGCAATTTTCGACATCTCCTCAGAGCCAGTAACCTTTAACTATAAAGCTATGATTTGTTTTTCCTTTATGTATGTGATCGTTTTAACCGCCTCTGGACCATGATTGTACAATTTCTTTCACTTCTTAAGTCATTTCCTTTTTCTCCAGATCGAGAAAAGTGGCACTGATAGGGCACTGGTCTCGTTTTCGGGAGAACATAAGTTCAACTCCCTGCCCGCCCACACAAATTTAGGTTTTCTGTGATTTCCCTAAACTACAAACGACAAATGCCGGCATGGTTTCTTCGAAACTTCCTTCTCCATCCTTACGCGATCAGTGCTTGTCATCGTCTCTAATGAACTCGACGTCTAGGGGACATTGCATCCTAATCTTCCTTCCCCCTACCTGCGCCAGTATTCCTTCATTCAGGCTCTCCTTGCACTCTCTGTTTCCTATATGTTTCTTTACTGATCCCACACTTCTCATCAAGTTATATTTCTGCCGTTGTCTCAATACTGTCTTCTTTCTAGCTCTTCCTTTAACTACTCTCAATCCCTCTCTGTTCCCTGTCTGCTTCTTTACTGATCCCTCACTTCTCTTGATCATGTTGTACTTCGCCAGCAGAGGGATTTGTGTTTTCGGTTTTCCTTGTAATTCAGTACCTTATTCGTCAGTCCTATCTGGTTTCATTCTTTTGATGTGTTCATAGAGAGCCGGCATTCTTTTTTCATTGTGGCTGATTTCCTTTCAAACTTTCCACATAATTCCTTGTTTGATCCCAAGTGAAAGCTAAACTCATCTGCTGTTACTTTTTCCGTTGTCAGAATTTTTCTCAGAAATTTCCTTTGTAATTTCTTTATTTCTGAAAGCCCCTTTCCGGCAATTATCTTTGTGGGGAATAATCATTAAGCTTTAACTGTGGCGCTGTGGTGTCTGACTTAGTCGCGTTAAAATAGGGACTGGTATTTTTTTAAAATGTTTTGTCGTGGTCTGGATGCTACCTCCTTTCTAGCTCTTCCTTTAACTGTTGCCTTCACATTCATGTTAGGATTTACAGTGTCACTTAGGTATTTGAACTTCCGTATTCTTTTGATATCACTATACATTGCCTTCCGCACGACCTTTCTTTGCTTGTTTGCAATGTCCAGCTGCATGCGATAAATACTCGATCATTTTCAAAAGTGAGGTATCGTAATTTAGGCCTTGTCCTTAGATAACCTGAACTATTTCCGCAAGTGAAATTGTGACGGCTCTTATCTTTCTGCCATTTTTGGATTCATTCATCCAGGATACAACTGCTCAGAATAGATGTGAGGTCATCTTCTTGTGTTTGTCCTGTACCTTCTTTTATTTCATTATATTTTTTTTATTTGTTGACATTTGTTGTATCCACCATATCAGCCAGCACTTTATTGCATAGGTCGTACTTCATGTGATTAAGAAATAATTGTACGAACTTTGTAGCATATAGTAGGTGATAACGGATCATACTAACACGTCATAATAACTAAAATGGTACTAATACTGTAATTTGTTCTGTAATGAAATTAATAACTTATCTTCTGGTTATACGACGCATTATATATGTATATAAGGGCTAGTACAGTATATAAGGTGCATGGGCTAGTACAGAAGCGCACCCTGAAGACAGGCTGTTATTTTTGCTGATTGCAGCCTGTGATACGTTGTAGAGTTAGTACCGCGTCGCGCTTTTCTACATCTCTCCAGAGCACAATCTCCAGCCTGCGTTCTACCAGTCTTTCTGTTCTTCTGTATATATTTCGTATTAGTATATTACAACCAAGCCTTATTAAAATGAGCCGCGCGTGATTATCCGAGCGGTCTTAGGCGCTGCAGTCATGGGCTGTGCGGCTGGTCTCGGCCGAGGTTCGAGTCCTCCCTCGGGCATGGGTGTGTGTGTTTGTCCTTAGGATAATTTACGTTAAGTAGTGTGTAAGCTTATGGACTGATGACCTTAGCAGTTAAGTCCCATAAGATTTCACGCACCTACCCACACACACACACACACACACACACACACACACACTTATTAAAGTGATAGTTCGGTAATATTAGCACCTGTCAACACCTGCTGTCTTTGAAACTGTAATGATTACATTCCTACTAAGGAAGGACCGAAAGTTAGTGTTTTGCTCGCTGGGCGTCAATGCAGAGCGATATCAAACGCTTTCCGAAAGTCAAACAGCAACTTCGTTAGTGCTGTCTTCTGCCTTCCTAGATCTCATGAGCGAATTAAGCAAATCCATAATATGCAAGCTTAAAGCATGTTCCATGTTCCTACTACATATTAACGTCAGCGATATAGGACCACAGTTATGTGCATCTTTCATACGACCCTATTTGAAAGCAACAATAATCGTACCTTTTCCAAATCGCTTGGTATCCTTCATTGCCCCAGCCACACACGATAACAGCTGCTTGCGAGGCAGCAAGTTGTCACATCGTATGTATTGTCGGGACTACCAGAGGACATCACATTTGCCATTCACCCCCGCTCCCTTTGCCACTAGTTGCCGCTCCTTGGGAGCCTAATAAGGCACTAACAAATAAACGAAATCTAGTGAATGTGGAAATGGGTTATCCTTTCTTTTAAAATAACTAGTACAAGGGGCAGTCAAATGAAAACGAGACGTATGCAAACAACTAGGTAGACTGTTTATTATTTCAAAAGTAATTGTCTCAACTGTTAATACATTTATCCCATTGAGACAAGACGGTCAATGCCTTCATTGGAAAATGAGTACACTAGCCTACGGTTGCACCATAACTAAACATGATCGCATATGCCTTATGAAATTTATCAGTCAGTAAAGCTATCATTACCGAAGGAAAATAACGCTGATTGGTTGGGGGAAAGTGAACAACAGGCTCTTCTGAAGGGAGGAGCTATTTTAAATATCAGCTAAATACTGATGAAAATTTTGAAATGGGTGGAATATAGTGCAGTCGCTCTCGAACCGCACTGGTGGGGGGGGGGGGGTTACCACGGGTAATATTCACTACTAAAATCACTGATAACACAAAGAAAACATTGATTAGCTAAAAAGAAGGGGTAATTAAACCGTCGCCAGCCCGCTAGGGCAATGAAACTCCAGAATCTTGAGAAAGGGGATGGCAAAAAATTTTAAGCAAATAATCACTGGCGTGGCAACAGAAGGTAGTCACGCTTTTCCACAGCACAACAGTCCACGAGAAAATAAATGAATCAGAAAGCACAGAGTTTGCAGTTACTTATTCTGAAATACTAAATTTTGAAAGTAAAATTAAATGGAGCTACTGGTTAAATAAGGACAGGCTTAACTTAAGCTTCGTTACGTAAAAAAAATTACTTTCAGTAATTTCAGTGCAACGTAATGCAAAATTTAGAAAAAGTCATACAATTTAGTTTTGATTATTGAAAGACGGAACCAAATTTACTTTAAGCAAATGAGCAATTAATTTTACTTTTAAAATGTTGTTGTTGTGGTCTTCAGTCCAGAGACTGGTTTGATGCAGCTCTCCATGCTGCTCTATCCTGTGCAAGCTTCTTCATCTCCCAGTACCTACTGCAACCTACATCCTTCTGAATCTGCTTAGTGTATTCATCTCTTGGTCTCCCTCTACGATTTTTACCCTCCACCCTTCCCTCCAATACTAAATTGGTGATCCCTTGATGCCTCAGAATATGCCCTACCAGCCGATCCCTTCTTCTAGTCAAGTTGTGTCACAAATTTCTCTTCTCCCCAATGCTATTCAATATCTCTTCATTAGTTATGTGATCTACCCATCTAATCTTGAGCATCGCATTTCGAAAGCTTCTATTCTCTTCTTGTCTAAACAATTTATCGTCCACGTTTCACTTCCATACATGTTTACACTCCATACAAATACTTTCAGAAACGACTTCCTGACACTTAAATCTATACTCGATGTTAACAAATTTCTCTTCTTCAGAAACGCTTTACTTGCCATTGCCAGTCTACATTTTATATCATCTCTACTTCGGCCACCACCAGTTACTTTGCTCCCCAAATAGCAAAACTCCTTTACTACTTTAAGTGTCTCATTTCCTAATCTAACCCTCAGCATCACCCGACTTAATTCGACTACATTCCATTATCCTCGTTTTGCTTTTGTTGATGTTCATCTTATACCCTCATTTCAAGACACTGTTCATTCCATTCAAATTCTCTTCCAAGTCCTTTGCTGTCTCTGACAGAATTACAATGTCATCGGCGAACCTCAAAGTTTATATTTCTTCTCCATGTATTTTAATACCTACTCCGAACTTTTCTTTTGTTTCCTTTACTGCTTGCTCAATATACAGATTGAACAGCATCGGGGAGAGAATACAACCCTGTCTCACTCCCTTCCCAACCACTGCTTCCCTTTCATGTCCCTCGACTCTTATAACTGCCATCTGCTTTCTGTACAAATTGTAAATAGCCTTTCGCTCCCTGTATTTTACCCCTGCCACCTTCAGAATTTGAAAGAGAGTATTCCAGTCAACATTGTCAAAAGCTTTCTCTAAGTCTACAAATGCTAGAAATGTAGGTTTCTCTTTCCGCTCTGTGCAAAATTCTACCAGGCGGCTTCCTCTTTCATTCCTTACCCCGATTCCATATTCACCTACTACGTTTCCTTCTCTTCCTTTTACTGCTAACGATTTGCAATCTCTCATGACTATTAAATTTTCGTCTCCTTTCACTATCTGAATAATTTCTTCTATCTCATCATACATTTCATCAATCTCTGCAATCATCTGCGGAGCTAGTCGGCATATAAACTTGTACTACTGTGATAGGCGTGGGCTTCGTGTCTGTCTTGGCCACAATAATGCGTTCACTATGCTGTTTGTAGTAGCTTACCCGCACTCCTATTTTTTTATTCATTATTATACCTACTCCTGCATTACCCCTGTTTCATTTTGTATTTATAACCCTGTATTCACCTGACGAGAAGTCTTGTTCCTCCTGCCACCGAACTTCACTAATTCCCACTATATCTAACTTCAACCTATCCATTTCCCTTTTTAAATTTTCTAACCTACCTGCCCGATTAAGAGATCTGACATTCCATGCTCCGACCTGCAGAACGCCAGTTTTCTTTTTCCTCTCATGACTATTAATTTTCGTCTCCTTTCACTATCTGAATAATTTATTTTATATCATCATACATTTCATCAATCTCTGCAATCATCTGCCGAGCTAGTCGGCATATAAACTTGTACTACTGTGATAGGCGTGGGCTTCGTGTCTGTCTTGGCCACAATAATGCGTTCACTATGCTGTTTGTAGTAGCTTACCCGCACTCCTATTTTTTTATTCATTATTATACCTACTCCTGCATTACCACTGTTTCATTTTGTATTTATAACCCTGTATTCACCTGACGAGAAGTCTTGTTCCTCCTGCCACCGAACTTCACTAATTCCCACTATATCTAACTTCAACCTATCCATTTCCCGTTTTAAATTTTCTAACCTACCTGCCTGATAAAGGGATCTGACATTCCATGCTCCGATACGTAGAACGCCAGTTTTCTTTCTCCTGATAACAACGTCCTCCTGAGTAACCCCGAATGGGGGACTATTTTACCTCCGGAATATTTTACCCAAGAGGACGCCATCATCATTTAATCATACAGTAAAGCTGCATGCCCTCGGGAAAAATTACGGCTGTAGCCGTTCGCAGTACCAGCACAGCAAGGCCGTTTTGGTTAGTGTTACAAGGCCAGATCAGTCAACCATCGAGACTGTTGCCCCTGGCCTCTCAACAGATACCCTTCCATTGTGGTTGCACCTACGGTACGGCTATCTGTATCGCTGAGGCACGCAAGCCTTCCCACTAACGGCAAGGTCCATGGTTCATGGGGGGGGGGGGGGGACTTTTAAAGTAACAATAATAAAATACATACTAAGCCAGCAGAAGTCACTCGCTAAGCTAAATACAGAATAAATGAAACTGTGCAATCTTAATTTGCGCTGTATCTTTCGCTATTGATTTTACCAGTGAAATTTTACTTTGCTTTAAGTATCCTCTTTCATGCAATACAAAAATGAACAGTTACTGAGGCAGAAAAGTTAGACTGGTCATTAGCAAACACACAAAACTGGCAGTAAGTATTTAATCAGTTTTCATATTCTTACGACACTCGGTGATTGCGTGGAAAGGAAAAGGTGGTACTGTCTGAGGACAATGACAACACTGGTGCCCTACAAGTTTTAACTATTGCAAGTTATTATTTAAGTTATTTGTACTTCGTGAAACAAAATGAACTGGGTAAAGCCCCTACATTTCTATATCTGTCAATTAACAGTGCTACGATGTTGTAGCTGTGCGGAAGACAATGAATGTAACCGACGACAGTGATGAGCTGCCGCTGTTGCTGCTGTTGTTCGATGAGAATCCCAAGTCGTCTCCAGAGCCACGGATAACTATCAACAGGCAACAGTTGGAACTGCAGCTTCCTCCACCTGTGCAGTCCTGCCACGCTCTCAATACTCGCGGGTTATCAAATCAGGCGCGTCTACACGCGAGTACAGCCGCACACCACGGCGGTGGGAGCGCCCAACAAACACCTCCGCACTCTTTCATGACTCGAGCTGCTCTGCCTCCTCTCCGATCGCAACGCGTCAGAGACTGCCCATACGCAAAGATAAACAACGGCACAGCTACTACCATTTTGTCGTCGCTATCGATACATTTCAATAAAGTTCCCTTGGCTATTACCCAGCAATTTACAATATTTTCATTATAATTACGAGTATGTACAGTCAAAACTAAATACACTAGTACATCGATTAGAAATCCTTGGGTAACAGAAGAGATACTCAATTTAATTGATGAAAGGAGAAAATACAAAAATGCAGTAAGTGAAGTGTGCAAAAAGGAATACAAATGTCTCAAAAATGAGATCGACAGGAAGTGCAAAATGGATAAGCAGGGATGGCTAGAGGACAAATGTAAGGATGTAGAGGCTTATCTCACAAGGGGTAAGATAGATACTGCCTACAGGAAAATTAAAGAGACCTCTGGAGAAAAGAGAACCACTTGTATGAATATCAAGAGCTCAGATGGAAACCCAGTTCTAAGCAAAGAAGGAAAAGCAGAAAGGTGGAAGGAATATATAGAGGGTCTATACAGGGGCGATGTTCTTGACGACAATATTATGGAAATGGAAGAAGATGTAGGTGAAGATGAAATGGGAGATATGATACTGCGTGAAGAGTTTGACAGAGCACTGAAAGACCTAAGCCGAAACAAGGCCCCGGGAGTAGACAACATTCCATTAGAGCTACTGACAGCCTTGGGAGAGCCAGGCCTAGCAAAACTCTACAATCTGGAGAGCAAGATGTATGAGATAGGCGAAATTCCCTTAGGCTTCAAGAAGAATATAGTAATTCCAATCCCAAAGAAAGCAGGTGTTGACAGATGTGAAAATTACCGAACTATCAGTTTAATAAGTCACAGCTGCAAAATACTAACGCGAATTCTTTACAGACGAATGGAAAAACTGGTAGAAGCTGACCTCGGGGAAGATCAGTTTGGATTCCGTAGAAATGTTGGAACACGTGTGGCAGTACTGACCCTACGACTTATCTTAGAAGAAAGATTAAGGAAAGGCAAACCTACGTTTCTAGAATTTGTAGACTTAGAGAAAGCTTTTGACAATGTTGACTGGAATACTCTATTTCAAATTCTAAAGGTGGCAGGGGTAAAATACAGGGAGCGAAAGGCTATTTACAATTTGTACAGAAAGCAGATGGCAGTTATAAGAGTCGAGGGACATGAAAGGGAAGCAGTGGTTGGGAAGGGAGTGAGACAGGTTTGTATTCTCTCCCCGATGCTATTCAATCTGTATATTGAGCAAGCAGTAAAGGAAACAAAAGAAAAATTCGGAGTAGGTATTAAAATCCGTGGAGAAGAATTAAAAACTTTGAGGATTGCCGATGACATTGTAATTCAGTCAGCGACAGCAAAGGACTTGGAAGAGCAGTTGAATGGAATGGATAGTGTCTTGAAAGGAGGATATAATATGAACATCAACAAAAGCAAAACGAGGATAATGGAATGTAGTCGAATTAAGTCGGGTGATGCTGAGGGAATAAGATTAGGAAATGAGACACTTAAAGTAGTAAAGGAGTTTTGCTATTTTGGGAGAAAAATAACTGATGATGGTCGAAGTAGAGACGATATAAAATGTAGACTGGCAAAGGAAAGGAAAGCATTTCTGAAGAAGAGAAATTTGTTAACATTGAGCATAGATTTAAGTGTCAGGAAGTCGTTTCTGAATGTATTTGTACGGAGTGTAGACATGTATGGAAGTGAAACATGGCCGATAAATAGTTTAGACAAGAAGAGAATAGAAGCTTTCGAAATGTGGTGCTACAGAAGAATGCTGAAGATTAGATGGGTAGATCACATAACTAATGAGGAGGTATTGAGTAGAATTGGGGAGAAGAGGAGTTTGTGGCACAACTTGACTAGAAGAAGGGATCGGTTGGTAAGACATGTTCTAAGGCATCAAGGGATCACCAATTTCGTGCCGGCCGAAGTGGCCGTGCGGTTAAAGGCGCTGCAGTCTGGAACCGCAAGACCGCTACGGTCGCAGGTTCGAATCCTGCCTCGGGCATGGATGTTTGTGATGTCCTTAGGTTAGTTAGATTTAACTAGTTCTAAGTTCTAGGGGACTAATGACCTCAGAAGTTGAGTCCCATAGTGCTCAGAGCCATTTGAACCAATTTCGTACTGGATGGCAGCGTGGAGGGTAAAAATCGTAGAGGGAGACCAAGAGATGAATACACTAAGCAGATTCAGAAGGATGTAGGCTGCAGTAGGTACTGGGAGATGAAGAAGCTTGCACAGGATAGAGTAGCATGGAGAGCTGCATCAAACCAGTCTCAGGACTGAAGAACACAACAACAACAACATCGATTACGTACAGGTATTAAATATAGTTTCTGTAATACAGCTTACAGCTTCATTATCAAAAGTACCGTGCAAGTTATCAACAGATATTAAACGGCGAACATTTTGATGGTTCAGAACATATTTTATCTGCAGTTTCGGTGTTACAAGTTCGGTGAAGGGTTGTTCTTATCAGAATCGACAGCAAACCAACACCGACAACGATAGTTCAGGTATACATGCCGACGTCGCAAGCTGAAGGTGAAGAGACAGAGAGAGTATATGAGGATACTGAAAGGGTAATTCAGCACATGAAGGGAGATAATAATCTAATAATCATGAGGAAATGGAAGGCAGTTGTAGGGGAAGGAGTAGAAGAAAAGGCTACGGGAAAATATGGGCTGATGACAAGAAATGACAGAGAAGAAAGACTAAGGGAGTTCTGTAATAAACTTCAGCTAGTAATGGCGAATACTCTGTTCAAGAATCACAAGAGAAGGGGGTATATTTGGAAAAGACTGAGTGATACGGAAAGATTTCATTTAGATTACATCATGTTGAGACAGAGATTCCTAAATCACATATTGGACTCCAAGGCGTATAGACTCAGATCACAATTTAGTAGTCTTGAGGAGCAGGGTGAAGCTTAAGACATTGGTCAGGAAGAATCACAGCGCAAAGAAGTGGGATATGGAAGTACTAGGGAATGACGAGATAATCTTGAAGTTCTTTAAGGCTATTGGTACAGCAGTAAGGAATGGCTCAGTAGGCAGTACAGTTAAAGAGGAACGGACATCTCTAAAAAGGCCAATCACAGAAATTGGAAAGAGAAACATAGATAGAAAGAAGGTAACTGCGAAGAAACCATGGGTAACAAAAGAAATACTTCAGTTGATCGATGAAAGAAGGAAGTACAAAAATGCTCAGGGTAATTCAGAAATACAAGTCACTGAGGAATGAAATAAACAGGAAGTGCAGGGAAGCTAAGACGAAATGGTTGCATGAAAAACATGACGAAATCGAAAAAGAAATTAATGTCGGAAGGACTGACTCAGCATATAGGAAAGTAAAAAAAAACTTTTGGTGGAATTAGCGGATAGGTGGAAAGGGTACATTGAAGGCCTCTATGAGGGGGGAGATGTGTCTGATGTGATAGATGAAGACGATTTAGAAGAGATGGGCGATCCAGTATTAGAATCAGAATTTAATAGAGCTCTTGAGGATTTAAGATCGAATAAGACTGAATTTCTAAAATCATTGGGGGAAGTGGCAACAAAACGACTGTTCACGTTGGTGTGTGGAATGTATAAGTCTGGCGACATACCATCTGAATTTCGGAAAAGAAATATCATCAACACAATTCCGAAGACTGCAAGAACGCCGGCCCCTGTGGTCGAGTGGTTCTAGGCGCTTCATTCCGGAAGCGCGCGGCTGCTACGGTCGCAGGTTCGAATCCTGCCTCGGGCATGGATGTGTGTGATGTCCTTAGGTTAGTTAGGTTTAAGTAGTTCTAAGTTTAGGAGACTGATGGCCTCTGATGTTAAGTCCTATAGTGCTTAAAGCCATCTGAACCATTTTGAACTGCAAGAGTTGACAAGTGCGAGGATTATCACACAATCAGCTTAACAGCTCCTGCATCCAAGTTAATCACAAAAATAATATACTGAATAATGGAAAAGAAAATTAACGATGAAAAGAAAAATGACGATTAGTTTGCCTTTAGGTAAGTTAAATGCACCAGAGCGCAATTACGACGTTGCGGTTGATAATGGAAGCAAGACTAAAGAAAAATCAAGACACGTTCATAGGATTTGTCGACCTGGAAAAAGCGTTCGACAGTGTAAAATGGTGCAAGATGTTAGAAATTCTGAGAAAAATAGGGGTGAACTATAGGGAGAGACGAGCAATATACAATATGTACAAGAGCCAAGAGGGAATAGTAAGACTGGACGACCAAGAACGAAGTGTAAGGCAGGGATGTAGTCTTTCGCGCCTACTGTTCAATCTGTGCTTAGAAGAAGTAATGATGGAAGCAAAACAAAGGTTCAGGAGCGGAATTAAAATTCAAGGTGAAAGGATATCAATGATACGATTCGCTGATGACATAGCTATCCTGAGTGAAAGTGAAGAAGAATTACAGGCTCTGCTGAATAGTCCAGCGAGTTCATAACAATGATTGAGAGTAAATCAAAGGAAGACGAAAGTAATGAGAACTAGCAGAAATGAGAAGAGCGAGAAACTTAACACCAGGATTGATGATCACGAAGTAGGTGAAGTTAAGGAATTCTGCTACCTAGGCAGGAAAATAACCAATGACGGACGGAGCACGGAGGACATCAGAAGCAGACTAGCACTGACAAAAAGGGCATCCCTCGCCAAGAGAAATATACTAGCATCAAACATAGGCTTCAATTTGAGGAAGAAATTTATGAGAATGTTTGTTTGGAGCACAGTATTGTATGGTAGTGAAACATGAACTGTGGGAAAACCAGAACAGAAGAGAATCGAAGTATTTGAGATGTGGTGCTGCCGACGAAAGTTGAAAATTAGGTGGAGTGATAAAGTAAAGAAATGAGGAGGTTCTGCGTAGAATCGTAGAGGAAAGGAATATGTGGTAAACGCTAGCAAGGAGAATTGGATGATTTCCATGGTATTAAAAGGAACTGCAGAGGGCAAAAACTGTAGAGGAAGACAGAGACTGGAATACATCCAACAGATAATTGAGGGCGCAGGCAGCAAGTGCTACTCTGAAATGGATAGATTTGCACAAGGGAGGAATTCGTGGCGTGAAACATCAAACCAGTCAGGAGATTGATGACTTAAAAAAAAATACCGGTCCCGTGATTGTACCAAGGCGTGCACCTTTTCCTCCGAAGCAAATCTGACGGCCACGGATGTTTTCTCCAGGGCTCTTACAAGATGGTAACTCTATGGGGAGCGATCGGTATTGTATGGAGGATATGTAAGAGTTTCCCAACAAAACATCTGCAGCGTTGTAGAAAAAACCTTGGCAACATGTGGACAGACCAAAGATGCTGTCTGTCAACCCGCTGCTCATTGACTTTATAGAACACCGTCCCACAATTAGCGCACAGTGGTACGTGGACACTTTGCAAAAACTGAACAGCGCCAGCAAGTCCAAACGCCAAGGAATGTTCACGGACGGCATCATTCTGTTTTAAGATAAAGCTCGCCCACATGTTTCCAAGGTTGTTTCGACTACGCTGCAGACGTTTTGCTGCCTCGCGTATCCTACATAACGTGCCGATTCGTCCCCATGCGATTTCCATATTTTTGGCTGTCGATTTGCATCGCAGGGCGAGGTATACGGCTGGTTCCGTAGGAAACCGCAAACATTTTTCCTTGAAGAGACTAACCGTTTTGTCTCGCAGTGGGATAAATGTATCAACAGTTATGACGATTAATGTTGAAATAATAAACGATTTACTAACTTTTTCTGCATGCGTCTAGTTTTCGTTTACCTGCCCCGTAAACATAGACATCTCTGAGTAACAGGCATTATTTCCTCAATCTTATACCAATACTAAATATTAAAAGAAGAAACAATACATTTCCATTCAAAATAAATCCTGAGATCTTTAAAAGCCTGTAATTAAGCGGAAAGAACTAAACCTACTGTTCTAGCTTCAACTAAAAAACAAATGTGCTGCCTACTAAACAGAGTGGAAAGAATAGAAATTTAAAATTCCTTTTATTTTAGTTTAATGTTGGAACTTTTCAACTCTATAATTTACAAATTATTTCACTTTTCATCGCAAAAATATCATCTAATTTCATATTGAGGTGTTAAATGTAAGGCACTCTTTAGCTGCATAAGCTCTATGTCGTATGTGAAGAAATGTCACCAGTAAGTAGTTAGAGTACAGTAGTTGAAAACTGAAGAAAATGGTCAACATGTTTAAGTACGCAATTGAAAGAAACCACAAATTGGTCTGTGATACGAAACAGAAATGTTCTGTTAACAAAATCATATGTAATACCTACAGTTCTAAAGTATCTGTATTGACGATTTTCCTCTGAGATAAGAACCATATATTTAAGTTTTTCTAGGTTTTAATTAGAATCTGAATCTGTTGATTTCAATGAATCGCTTTCGAAGGATAAAACTGAAAATCCACACAGTCGGAGAGTTGACCCTTTGCAGTATAACGTAATGAGCTTTGTGGAGATCTTCCAGCAGGAAGAATGGGCTCTAAGATCAAATTTCCACCGTTTCATTTCTGCCCATTGATGTCAGATCCATCACAATTACATCAGTCTCAAGTGTCACCCATCAGGCTTTTAGTTTTCCGCCATCCTACCTCTGAATATCATGAATATTACTTAGAAAGCTTGAAGCTCTTAATACGACTGTCCATCAGATGGAATCTCTCTTTTGGTGAGCAGATATCTGCATCGACAATAAAATAGGAAAAATTATCTTAGAGGAGCATTCTTCTTCACCTTCTATAAGTTCTTCGTTAGACTCACAGATTAATTGCTTCTTCGCTCAGCTGGGAAGAAATTTCTATTCTCTTTCAATGTCTGAATGAGATTAAAGTTTGCGGGCAAGCAGGTAAGCATCAACTGTCAACTATTAAAGCCATCTTGAGATCACATCTTCTTCAAAATCCGCCAATACTTCCAACTAGATCCACAGCATTCTGTAGGTTTACACTTTACAGCAGCTCTTTGGAGAGCTTTGCTGACCTGGTTGATCCTAAATATAATTTCATACCAAACCACTGTGCAACAAAGAATCCAAATTCTTGTACTTTTCCTGCAATATCAGTAGAACTTTTCCTCCCAAAATTATATACTTTAGAACCCTCTCTAGCTTCTTCACAAACAGCGTTACACGCTTATTCAATGTAGTACCTTAAGAGGCTCCAACGCATCTATTTGGCTTTCCCGACAGATACTGCAGAGAGATTTTAGAATCACATTAGATAAATGATCATTGAAAATATCCCATCGATAGGTAGATACAGAAAAGAAATTGAAAATCTCTAGAAATGTACTGATAAAGGCGACAGAAGAGGACATGATTGCCCTGGATCGTTCACGACGAGGTTTAACAAATGAGTTCCATACGAAAACAAAATTCCCCAGGTTAAGGCTTTTAGTTCTTTTTCGAACACTTATATTTTCCCTCTTCATATCTGAGTCGTTATCATACTCTTGGCCTAGAATATTTCAAAGGTATCATCGTTTTAGAAAACATCGGTTAGAAATTCACCAACAGCGCCTGTAACTGAAATAAAGCTGAGGAAATGTTCTGTGATAGTTATTTCTTCACCATGTCTGTACTAAACGGACAACCTACGACATTTCTTCTGCGCCATTCATGCCAGGAGTACAGACTAAAATAACTGAGTGATACGTTCATTTAAAATGTCCTCTTCAATACGTGTTGATAACAGAGTAATCAACGTTATTTTATCAGATAATGACACTTTAGGAGTACTGTACAAGGAAGACAAATTTAGCACTTGGGCGCCTCTGACACAGGAATGGGAAAACCGACCGGTTAAAACCGATCCCGGTATTTTAATTCTGAATATCCGATATTTTTCGATATTGGTTTGGTTTCGGCTATAACAGGTACTTTTATTTTTTGCCGACAACCGGGTATAAAACCGATATATCAGTTTTCCAAAGCAGTTGTGCTAAAATTCTTGGTTTTTAAATCAAACTTTTTTTATAAACGAGTTTGGTAGGACGTTCTGTGGCTTCTTTGAGATTCGTATCGTCTTTGAACGATACTGATGAAAGAAGTCAACTTACGGATCAGCACATCATACAACGGGTATTCGTGGGCCGACTGGATAGTAAATATTAGCCAATGAAACTGATTATTGAAGCTGTAACTACTGTCATGTAATTGTTCGTGGCAAATGCTGTACTTTGTCTAGTATCTAAACTGTTCATTTGACTTTTTAGAAAGAGCATTTTTGAATTTGTCAAAAAAATAAACTAGGTTCAAATTCCATTAAAAAGTAAAGATATATTTCATTAAAAACGTATTTTTATTTCGAAATAATTAATGAAAAAGAACGCTAAAACTTTCACACAAAAGCTTATAATTTGTTGGTTGGTTGGTTTGGGGAAGGAGACCAGACAGCGTAGTCATCGGTCTCATCAGATTAGGGAAGGATGGGGAAGGAAGTCGGCCGTGCCCTTTCAGAGGAACCATCCCGGCATTTGCCTGGAGTGATTTAGGGAAATCACGGAAAACCTAAATCAGGATGGCCGGACGCGGTATTGAACCGTCGTCCTCCCGAATGCGAGTCCAGTGTCTAACCACTGCGCCACCCCGCTCGGTCTTATAATTTGTCCGTCATTTCTATGAAATAATGGATGAGAAAGGAAGTCATGGCAACTGTAATAAATTAAAAACTTAACTTTGTAATAAAAAAAATTAGTTGATCTGCTGCCTGTGTCTGCGTAAAATGCCTTTATTCGCGTGTAGCCCTTGGAAATGGACAACTCAATACTAAAAAAAAAAGTCGTGTAACCCGTTTTCACTCTGTAGCACTGATTCCAATTTGTGGTATGATTCACGATTACATCATGAATTGTAAGCAGAGATTTAAAAAATTAGAATCAGGGGGAGAATAATGATAAATTTAATGTACCGTCCCAGTCTCTGTTCGATATTCCACATTTATTTCTGGAAACCATAGCAATAAAAAATCGAATATCGGTTATTTTGAGTGGTGTTAATAGCTAGTTCAAACTGGGGATGCAAAAAAACGGTATTGCCGTAAATCGGTTGTGGTTGCAATAACCGCCATCCCTACTCTGACGCCCCTCTCAGTTTGGTAGCCCAGGCATCCGCTTGTGTCGCTTGTTCCTTAAAACCGATCCTGAATGGGAGCCAACACGATGTTTGTGCCGTCGATAGCGGGCGTCGTATGGAACGTCTCATGGCAAGTCCACTTTTTTGAGTTATCAATCTTCTGACTGGTTTGATGCAGCCCGCCACGAATTTCTTTCCTGCGTCAATCGCTTCATCTTAGAGTGGCACTTGCAACCTACGTCCTCAATTATTTGCTGAATAAATTTCAATCTCTGTCTTCTGCTACAGTTTTTACCCCCTACAGCTCCCTCGCTGATGATGTTTGTTTTTTGGGGCGCTCAACTGCTCGTTTACCAGCGCCCGTACAAATTCCTAACCTTTGCTCGGTCCAATCTCGCCATTTTCATTAATGATGATGAAATGCTGAGGGCAATACAAACACCCAGTCATCTCGAGGCAGGTGACAGCTCCCTCGAGTACCATGGAAGTTATTCCCTGATGTCTTAACAGATGTCCTACCATTCTGTAATTAAATACACCAGTATTCTCCTACTGATTCAAATTTTTTAAATCCTTGATTAAAAAAATCGTATCGTAATGGAGGATCATACCAAAATTTGGGTATCACGAATAGTCCGCGCTAGAGAACGAAAACCGGTTGTAGGACTCTGTTTTTCGTGTTAAGCTGTCCATTCCAAAGGGCTACAAGCGAAGAAAGGCATATTACGTAGACATAGGTAGCAGATCAGCTAATTTCTATTCTTACTATAAAGTTAAGTTTTTCATTTATTGCCGTTACCGTGACTTCCTTTCTCTTTTATTATTCCATAGAAATGACAGCCACACTATAAGCTTTTGTGTAAAATTTCTAGCCTTCTTTTTCTTTAATTATTTCGAATTAAACACACGGTTTTGGTGAATTATATATCTTTAATTTTTAATGGGAATTTGAGCATAATTTATTTTTATTGGCGAAATCAAAAATGCTCTTTCAAAAAATTCAAATGAACGATTTAGATAGCAGAGAAAATACGGCATTTGCCACGAACAATTATAAGATAATAGTTATAGTTTCAGTAATGAATTAATCCATTCATCAATAATTACTGTCCACCACTCAGCTATTTTAGTCTGTACTCCTGACATGAGTGACGCAGAAGAAACGTCAGTGGTCGTCCGTTTTGTTCAGTCCGGGCCTTGGGAAGAGATAATTATCATAGAACATTTCCTCGGATTTATTCCAGTTACAGACACTATCGGTGAATCTCTAACTGATGTTCTCTAAAACGATTTGGTAACGCGGGTGATCCCTTTGAAGTATCCGAGGCCAAGGATATGATAACAGTTCAAAAAAGAAAGGAGAAAATATGAAGTTTCAAAAAACGATTGGGGAATTTTTAGTTGCGTGTGAGTCTCATTCGTTAAATCTCGTCGTGTACGATACAGTGCGATCATATCCTCTTGCTGTCACCTTTTTCAGTAACAATTCAAGATGGTTTCAATTTCTTTTCTGTATCTACCTATGGATGAAATATTTTGAAGAAGATCCACCTACAAATTATAAAATGAAGACTGAACATATCTAAAGAAATTCCGCTGGAATGGCACCTGACGACATTAAGATGGGCGTCGTATTTAGTAAGATAAAAAATACACAAATAAATAAGATAATACGTAATGAAAAAATGTTTATATGCTTTCCAAATAGGGGACTATATGCTCCTCCCATCCAAAAATGTCAAGGATGGGGATAAAAATTAGCCTTGCTCTTTTCAAAAAAATCATCCCGGATTTGTTTGGTGCGATTTAGGTAAATTACTTTCCGTGATTTTTACCTTATGTTTCTGCTGACCACTAGATTCAGAAACACCGGTCGCAGAATCATTTAAAAACATCATATTATAGTAGTAAGAGGTGGTTTTTCCTGCCCCGGATGTCAGAAAACCACGCTTAATACTGGATACATTATCTGACAACTGCCTCTAACAATTAGTATGACAACACATACACAAAATAAACACTTTAAACCTCCTGATAATAAACACTTGTGCTCTTTTCGATAGTGTCGTCAGTGAGAGGGAGATTAGCGACAATGATGCTCTCAAAGGATTGTTGATAAACAAAGGCGAAAAGGTCATCTCACCAATAAAGCTAAGAAGGTACTTACGTTTGGTCGCACTAAAGAACAGTCACAAACACTTTGGTTACAGGACGAACTGGCACGCAAAAGCAGAACAATTGTGCTTAAAGTCCGACGACGTTCTAACTACATAAACGCATATCAAAGAAAGCAATAAAAGACAGCAAAGAGCAGCCTTGATTTGAAATTGCTACCGAAGGAAATAAGATTAGAGTTAAACGTTCCACGGATAGCACGGTTGTTAGCGACGGAGCTGTAAGCTCGGATTACGAAAGGATGGGGATGAAAATCAGCCTTGCTCTTTTCAAAGAAACCATCACGGGTTTGTTTGGTGCGATTTAGGTTACATCACGGAAAACCTAAGTCTGAATAGCAGGACGGGACTTTGAACCGTCGTGTCGTCCTCCCGAATGCGAGTCCAGTGTGCTAACCATTGTGTCACGTATTCGGTAACATTGTTACCATTCCAAGAGTGTTACGAAAACAGACTACACTCGTTACAAAAAGGGCTGAGATAACTGGTACAGGAAACTTTATAATAACTCGTGCATCCGTAAGGAGATCCAAGCGGGAAGCCTACATTAGTTTTCGCATTCAGATTCTGGAGAAGGACGTTTGAGAAAATATTTCGAAGTTAGGCCGTATGTAAAGTCACCGAATGGGTCCAGAATTCGCAGTCAATCTGTCGTGGTTCCATCTGTGTTGAAACTGAAAACAGCTGACAGGGAATATAAATATTAAATACCGTCCGTTAAAAAGTATTTACGCGAGAGGATATCAATCTCTGACTGCAGCATAGACTCACAAATGAGAGATATTAATATTAGCATCGCAAATGAAGTCTACTTGAACGACGCACCAGATCGTGACGGAATTTCAGTTACATTTTACGATGAATGAGAGCGGAATAGTTCCTTTACTAGCCCGCAGTTCCACACGTCTAGAAGACAGCGCAGGTCACTCGCGTTTACAAAAACAGTAAAACGTCGGATGCTCAGAATTACTGGCGTCGGTGTGGTCCAGGATAGTGTAGCGTGTTTTACGTATTGTAAAACTGGTCGAAAATGTTGGAATTTTTATTTGCCCCCAGATAGCTCTGTAGCATGTTAGAAGTATTGTTTATAATTTTCAGAGTTTAATTCGTGCTAGAAATTATATGAAAGCCATACTGCTTCAACCAATACGCAGTGCCGCGCTCCCTTTTCTACAAGACCCTGTCCTTGTTTGCAATGTTTTATTGTTTCCTGCCATCAGAGGAAGAGACGCCCAAATACAACATTCGACTCATCTACTATTGTTAAAATTTCCTCATATGATGCTTGTCTGGTGTTCAGTGATGTCAGCGGTTGAAGAATCAGGGCCTTTATTTTGGCTAGGATTTGATGAGGGCTGCTTTGCTGAAAACCTGTTGAAAAAGACTGATGATGTGTGTATTGCTATCTCTGAAATGCCAGCAAAGAACATTGCCAATATGGCACGCCAGAGGGACCAGACTAGAAGAAAAGAGTTACATGAAGACCATAAACACCAACTCTATGGTTATGGCCAACATTAACCTAATTGTATATTTCATAAATGCTAATATTTTTTCTGCATTTCTTGTAAGTTTCATTTTTCACCATATAAAGAACTTTTTCTTCTGAACTATTTCAGATAAAAGGGTGAATCTACGACAGACTTTGTAATGCTATAACAAAAATTCCTGTGCTGCAAAATTTTTAAAAGTGCGTCACTGTCAAACTTATTTAAATTTTCGTGAAATAAAAACTGTGATGTATCGCATACATAAATTTAATAAATTTTTGCGAGAGTTCTAAGACTGACATTAACAAATGATATACAGACTTGCTTATCTAATTACATAGAAAAACCTACCACATTTTCAAAGTGATAAGTAAAGTAATTGAGAAAATGGTCCTCATGTATTCTAATAGCCTTCAGCAACGTCCTGATCAAATTGTAAAAACAAATGAAAAAGAAACCTTCATTACAGCCAATAAAATAATGACAACATGTGCAAAATTTGGTTTAGCTATCTCTCAAACAGTAAATGTTATTTTAGCTTATATGGCCCCGCGAATTTTATCATACGCCTCCCACTTAAGCCAAAACATGACGACGTTCCTGCCTGGAAACAAGCTTATCTCACAGAATCATCACGAATTCAGGAAAAACCTGCGAAACTCAGGTTTCCCTATTCATACACATCATCTTGCAAACAATAGATGTTGCTGAACTGGTAGAGTCCGTCTTGCTAGATTTCCGAGACATTCGTCACTTTACGATATTGATGATTGCTAACCGAGATAAGATGGTACGGAATGTCTTCCCAAATATATGGCTCCCTAGAGAACTATTAATACGATTTCGCCGATGAGATTGTAGTTCTGTCAGAGACAGCAAAGGATCTGGGAGAGCAGTTGAATGGAATGGACAGTGTCTTGAAAGGAGGATATAAGATGAACATCAAGCAGTGGTTGGAAAGGGAGTGAGACAGGGTAGTAGCCTCTCCCCGATGTTATTGAAGCTGTATATTGAGCAAGCAGTAAACGATACAAAAGAAAAATTCGGAGTAGATATTAAAATCCATGGAGAAGAAATAAAAACTTTGAGGTTCGCCTATGACATTGTAGTTCTGTCAGGGACAGCAAAGGAGTTGGAAGGGCAGTTGAATGGAACGGACAGTGTCTTGAAAGGAGGATATAAGATGAACATCAACAAAAGCAAAACGAGGATAATGGAATGTAGTCGAATTAAATCGGGTGATGCTGCCGGAATTACATTAGGAAATGAGACACTTAAAGTAGTAAATGAGTTTTGCTATTTGAGGAGCAAAATAACTGATCATGGTCGAAGTAGAGAGGATATAAAATGTAGACTGGCAATGGAAAGGAAAGCTTTTCTGAAGAAGAGAAATTTGTTAACATCGAGTATAGATTTACGTGTTAGGAAGTAGTTTCTGAAAGTATTTGTGTGTAGTGTAGCCTTGTATGGAAGTGAAACGTAGACAATAAATAGTTTAGACAAGATGAGAATAGAAGCTTTCGAAATGTGGTGCTACAGAAGAATGCTCAAGATTAGATGGGTAGGTCACATAACTAATGAGGAGGTATTCAATAGAATTGGAGAGAAGAGAATGTTTGGGCACAACTTGACTAGAAGAAGGGATCAGTTGGTAGGGCATATTCTGAGGCATCAAGGGATTGCCAATTTAGTATTGGAGGGCAGTGTGGAGGGTAAAAATCGCAGGGGGATCCCAAGAGATAAATACACTAAGCAGATTCAGAAGGATGTAGGTTGCAGTAGGTACTGGGAGATGAAGAAGCTTGCATGGGATAGAGTAGCATGGAGAGCTGTATCAAACCAGTCTCTGGACTGAAGACCACAACAACAACAACAGGAGAACTATGCTACTAACAGAACTCAGTATGCTATACTGGACGGCGAATATTCAACAAAAACAAAAGTAGCGTCGGATGTAGTCCCAAGGAAGCGTTATAGAACATCTACCGTTCTCAAAAGGCACAAATGATTTATCAGACAAGAGCACTAGCAGGTTATTCCCTGAGCGAGCTGTTGTCCACGACAATGAGGAAATCAAGAAAAACTTGGACAAAATATTCACTTAGCGTAATGAACGGTCAACTGCCTTGCCACAGTGGATACACCGGTTCCCGTGGAAACACCGAAGTCAGGCGCTGTTGGGCGTGGCCGGCACTTGGATGGGTGACCATCCAGCCGCCATGCGCTGTTGCCATTTTTCGGGGTGCACTCAGCCTCGTGATGCCAATTGAGGAGCTACTCGACCGAATAGTAGCGGCTTCGGACAAGAATACCATCATAACAACCAGGAGAGCGGTGGTCTGACCCCACGCCCCTCCTATCCGCATCCTCCCCTGAGGATGACACGGCGGTCGGATGGTCCCGGTAGGCCACTCGTGGCCTGAAGACGGAGTAATGAACGGTACATACAGATCCTGTATGATTTTAAATGGAATCTTATACCATTCTTCCTGCAAAATATTGGTAAGCTCAGATAATGTCGATGGAGGTGCATAACAGTCACATACCCTCCTCTCCAAAGTCGACCACAAAGGCTCAACAATACTGAGTTCTGGTGCCTGTGGTGGCCAGGGAAGATGCGGCAGTTCATCCTCGTGCTCACAAAACCAGTGCTGGACCAAGTGAGCTGTGTAAACAGGGGCATTGTCGTGTTGGAACACAAGATCACCATTGGGGAACAAATATTGTACCATGTGAAGGACCTGAACTGCTCACAAAACCAGTGCTGGACCAAGTGAGCTGTGTAAACAGGGGCATTGTCGTGTTGGAACACAAGATCACCATTGAGGAACAAATATTGTACATGTGAAGGACCTGATCTGCTCACAAAACCAGTGCTGGACCAAGTGAGCTGTGTAAACAGGGGCATTGTCGTGTTGGAACACAAGATCACCATTGAGGAACAAATATTGTACCATGTGAAGGACCTGATCTGCTCACGAAATCATTGCTGGACCAAGTGAGCTGCGTAAACAGGGGCATTGTCGTGTTGGAACACAAGATCACCATTGAGGAACAAATATTGTACATGTGAAGGACCTGATCTGCTCACAAAACCAGTGCTGGACCAAGTGAGCTGTGTAAACAGGGGCATTGTCGTGTTGGAACACAAGATCACCATTGAGGAACAAATATTGTACATGTGAAGGACCTGATCTGCTCACAAAACCAGTGCTGGACCAAGTGAGCTGTGTAAACAGGGGCATTGTCGTGTTGGAACACAAGATCACCATTGAGGAACAAATATTGTACATGTGAAGGACCTGATCTGCTCACAAAACCAGTGCTGGACCAAGTGAGCTGTGTAAACAGGGGCATTGTCGTGTTGGAACACAAGATCACCATTGGGGAACAAATATTGTACCATGTGAAGGACCTGATCTGCTCACGAAACCATTGCTGGACCAAGTGAGCTGCGTAAACAGGGGCATTGTCGTGTTGGAACACAAGATCACCATTGAGGAACAAATATTGTACATGTGAAGGACCTGATCTGCTCACAAAACCAGTGCTGGACCAAGTGAGCTGTGTAAACAGGGGCATTGTCGTGTTGGAACACAAGATCACCATTGAGGAACAAATATTGTACCATGTGAAGGACCTGATCTGCTCACGAAACCAGTGCTGGACCAAGTGAGCTGTGTAAACAGGGGCATTGTCGTGTTGGAACACAAGATCACCATTGAGGAACAAATATTGTACATGTGAAGGACCTGATCTGCTCACAAAACCAGTGCTGGACCAAGTGAGCTGTGTAAACAGGGGCATTGTCGTGTTGGAACACAAGATCACCATTGGGGAACAAATATTCTACCATGTGAAGGACCTGATCTGCTCACGAAACCATTGCTGGACCAAGTGAGCTGCGTAAACAGGGGCATTGACGTGTTGGAACACAAGATCACCATTGAGGAACAAATATTGTACATGTGAAGGACCTGATCTGCTCACAAAACCAGTGCTGGACCAAGTGAGCTGTGTAAACAGGGGCATTGTCGTGTTGGAACACAAGATCACCATTGAGGAACAAATATTGTACATGTGAAGGACCTGATCTGCTCACAAAACCAGTGCTGGACCAAGTGAGCTGTGTAAACAGGGGCATTGTCGTGTTGGAACACAAGATCACCATTGGGGAACAAATATTGTACCATGTGAAGGACCTGATCTGCTCACGAAACCATTGCTGGACCAAGTGAGCTGCGTAAACAGGGGCATTGTCGTGTTGGAACACAAGATCACCATTGAGGAACAAATATTGTACATGTGAAGGACCTGATCTGCTCACAAAACCAGTGCTGGACCACGTGAGCTGTGTAAACAGGGGCATTGTCGTGTTGGAACACAAGATCACCATTGAGGAACAAATATTGTACCATGTGATGGACCTGATCAGCCAAAATGGTACATATTCGTTGGCAGTAACACGACCTTTCAGATTAACAATGGGGCCCAAGGAACATCATGACACGACTACACAAATCATCACAGAACCCCCATCATGTTTCTCTCTTGAGACGTAAATTCTGCATATCTCTACCCCATGACTTTCGTCACCTCATTGCATACTCTTTGCTTGGTTTCTTTTGTAGTTAAAGAATTCTGAAATACGTCTAAGTTGTCGTAATAGGCTCTGTTTCGTGCTTGTATCATTTCTTTTACACACTGGTATCCAAAATCGAAGCAACAATCGGTAATTTTGCAAGGATGCTTTTATTTTGCCACAAAACATTATAAACGGCTGTCAGTAAAGTAGAAACAGTGTAAAGACTAAAGACCATAAACAACTGCAACATGCATAACGGCAAACAAAAATGTTCTTCGTTTTTCTCAGCTTAACAGATCTGCATACAGATTCCGACAACTGGTTAATGTGTCCAGTATGAAGTTGGACCATCTCTGGCAGCTATACAGGCCTGAAAACGGTGGAGCATGCTGTGGATGATGTCATCAACCTTATTGCGAGGCAATAACGCCCATTCTTCCTGCAGAGCTGCTCACAAGTCTTGGAGGGTGGCTGGTGGTTGCTGGTGCGATGCAGCCCATCTCCCAGCGCATCCCAGACGTGGTCTATGGGATTCAAATCGAGAGAGCGAGCAGGCCACGCCGTGCGTACTATAACTTCCGTTCCCAAGAAAACACCTGTACTTATGAGGTCGAGAAATACCATCCGTCACTACGAAGTCTGGGCCCACAGCACCCCGCAAAATCCGCACATTAGGTCCCAAGATATGGTCACGCCACCTGACAGCGGTTAAGCCTTGCCCATTCATCCGTACAAGTCCATGATGAGGTGTTCGAGTGGTCAACGTAATCCCTGCCAACATCATTAGGGATCCTCCTCTATCTCGGTCTCTTTCCACAATGCTTTGGTCCCGAAATCGTGTTCCACATTCCCTCAGATTCGAATTTGCCGTGAATCACTCTCCAGACCAAATCGGGACTCATATGTAAAAGACCATCGGCCCGCTGTTCGATCGTCCAGGTGACATGTTGACGACTCCACTCCTCCTATGAAGACGTGTCAGAGGTACACACACAGCAGATCTCTGACAATAAAGGCCACTCTGCCGAAGCCTTCTGTACAACATTTGCCTCAATACAAGACGTCCAGTGGATGCTGCGCGGTCAGACGCCAGTTGCCATGCAGTAAATAAGGCGGTACCGTCGTGCCCTTACTGCCAAATAACGGTCCTCTCTTTCTGATGCAACATGTGGTCACCCCTGTCAACCGAGCGAGGTGGCACAGTGGTTAGACACTGGACTCGCATTCGGGAGGACGACGGTTCAATCCCGCGCCCGGCCATCCTGATTTGGGTTTTCCGTGATTTCCCTAAATCACTCCAGGCAAATGCCGGGATGGTTCCTCTGAAAGGGCACGGCCGACTTCCTTCCCCATCCTTCCCTAATCCCATGAGACCGATGACCACGCTGTCTGGTCTCCTTCCCCAAAAAACCAACCAACCAATCACCCCTGCCCTGGTCTTCGGTGTATGGTTTCGGTCTCTATAAACTGCCACCACACCCGAGAAGCTACAGAACAATTCACATTAAGCCATCAAGCCAAATCAGTTTGCGACTGATGCTTCCATTCTTCCTATGGCATCTTCTCTGTACCATATTGCATCGTCCGTGACTTTGTATACAGCGATTGTGGATGTGGGTCTACCCGGGAAACACTAACCCCTTTGATAGGTGCCCTGACGCCATCGTTGGCGTGCTTGTCCGTTGAATTGAATGCCACCTTGCGTACAAAACATGACCGTACAGACATCTGTTGACAGTCTGTGTGACTACGTCGTGAACTGGACACAGGATGGGGAAATAGCGGTTTGTTGCTTTAATTTTGGACACCAGTGTATTACTATCGCTCGTTAACATGGTTCAAATGGCTCTGAGCACTATGGGACTTAACATCTGAGGTCATCAGTCCCCTAGAACTTAGAACTACTTAAACTTAACTAACCGAAGGACATCACACACATCCATGCCCGAGGTAGGATTCGAACCTGCGACCGTAGCAGTTTCGCGGTTCCGGACTGAAGCGCCTAGAACATCTCGGCCACCGCGGCCGGCACTGGTTAAATGGACACATTGGTAATGGAAGCAGCAGACAGCTTTAAAACATTTGTTAGTGGTCTGCTCGTCACGTGATATTCTTCTAGCCTAATAATTGGACATTAACATGTATTCTGTGTTTTCGATTACGGTACGTCCGATATTTGTACCTTTTTTGCTTTTACCTCGTCCACATCTTTAAGCATGTTTACATCTCCTGCCGCAATTGCACAATGATTATGTAGATGTAGGCAGGATATCAGGAGAATGTTTATAAAATGAGCCATGAAAATAATTTTATACTTGCCTTTGTCAGTTGCCACTCTTAAACAACAATCTAAAACACTCCTCATTACATCTGAGCTGATTCTCTAATGGCAGAACATTACAGTATAAAAATCAGACATCTACCTGAATCGAAAGTTCCTGGCAGATTAAAAATGTGTGTCGGACCGAGACTCGAACTCGGGACCTTTGCCTTTCGCGGGTAAGTGCTCTACCAACGTTGTTTTTTTTCCGTTTTGTTCGTTATAGTTCGTTGCGATTGGTCTGGGCAGACGTCACAAGACATCCGTTCAAGTTGATCGTTGATCCTTTGACTCAGTTTTTTTTTTTATTACAGAGAGCACTCAGCCCTCTGACCGAACACGCTGAGCTACCGTGCCGGCTACCAACTGAGCTACCCAAGCGCAACTCACGCCCCGTTCTCACAGCATTACTTCTGCCAGTACCTCGTCTCCTACCTTCCAAACTTTATAGAAGCTCTCCTGCGAGCTGCGAGCTTCTGTAAAGTTTGGAAGGCAGGAGACGAGGTACTGCCAGAAGTAAAGCTGTGATGACGGGGCGTGAGTCGTGTTTGGGTAGCTCAGTCTGTAGAGCAGTTGCCCGCGAAAGGCAAAGGTCCCGAGTTCGAGTCTCGGTCGGGCACACAGTATTAATCTGCCAGGAAGTTTCATATCAGCGCACACTCCGCTGCAGAGTGAAAATCTCATTCTGGAACCACCTGAATCGTTCACCGCTGGATATTTTTCAAGCGCTTATCGAAGTTTTGACGTGTCCATAGCAGTTATTAAGTCCGGTTAATGAAAGTCCACCTTTGCTACAGTGTCCTTTATTAACAATACTACCAGGTTCGAGGGGTTAATCCTCCAGCTTCAGACAGTTTATTGTGGACCACACGGTAAAGGGTACCCTACCAGTTTCCAATGTTACTTGGGCATGTACCAGGCACCTAGCATCAAGAGCTAACCATGTATGTTAAAGTGCCAGAAGAATGAGGATCAATGCTACGCAGGTGGTAGCACTGTTGATAAAAGATTTTGTGGCAGATGCAGAATTTGATGTATTTCTTGTTTCAAATGCTTGGTCAATGTAAATGTTACTGTCTTTACTGAGAGAAATTCCTGTTCGAATTTATTCTTAGATCGCACATGAAGAGGGCGTTAATGGCCCTAGCGGTGGCTGTTGTTCTGGTGGGTTTGGCAGTCGGTCTAGTCTTCGCCTTGCGACCTCAACCCGACGATGGCCCGAAGCCACTGCCGCCCTCAGACTCCATCATGGGCGTCTACACTCATGCTGCAGTCGCCACGAATGGGTATCTGTGCGCGGGTATTGGAAGGTGAGTCTATGACTAACAGATCCAGCTCTAAATTATGTCTCTTACGTCCTCAAGACCAAATTAATATGATATCGTGATCAAATTTAGACTGCAACATGCTACCAGCAACAACAACTGGCTATTTTCACAACATCTGCATTATCTGATCAAAACTATCCGGACATCTATGGGAAACTTACCACTATAGTTCAATTCTTTTATCTTGGCGGTTCGCACATGCCCGCACAGACGCGGGAGATTGCTGCGTTGCCAGTTGCACGCGCCAAGCAAACTTACGTTTAGGGGGGAAGCGCGCAGTTTATGAAGTAAAGCCACCACGGCCGCATTAACCCTTTCGCTGCTACAGAGACGTGCTCCCCGCATTCCGCGCTGTGCGCGATTTTGTCATCACTGCACTGCTCGCCTGTGCAGACACATAGTGTTCCGACTGCTTTGACAAACTTATCATTCGATTTCCCAAAAACTATTTGGCCCAAAAATTTGATTTTCACACATCTTCTTGACTGATACCATCCCCCCATAAATGACTTAATTTTGTTTCGATGTTCAACGCAGTTATTGTGCAGCATTAAATGTAGTAAACCACTACACGTAATTTTGAAGAGTTTGCAGAGGTAAAAGTCCATAGCTTATACTTTCCGTATGGTTGATTTCAGTTGCCACTAGAAAATTCAAAAAATTACATTCAAACGAATAAAATTCGTGAAGTAAGACACTTCAATATTGTTTTTAAATAAAGAAAATACTAAGCACCGAACAAGGTTTGAACTCGGAACCTTTCACTTAGCAGCAAAACACTTTGTCTATTTTTTTTTTATATAAATTCTCATTTTGTTCACTTTTGTTCGTTGCATCTGCTCGGGGCGGACGTCGTAAGGCGTCCGTTCAAGTTCGTTGTTGATCGATTAGCTCAGTTTTTTTATTACAGAGGGCTGCTAACCCTCTGACCGAACACGCTGAGCTACCGTGCCGGCTATATTAGGCTAACGCAGCCCGTCAATCAATATACTTTCTGGAGGCCTTTACACTAGGGTGCAAAATACCAACAAACACTGTTGGTATGACTATGAATTACTCACGGTTCGTCGAAGTACAATAGGAAATAAACAATTACCGCTGTTCTTTATTGCGAAAAAGCGGTTAGTGAGAATGATACAAACACCTTTCCTTGCTATCGCCTCAATTAGGAGGCTTATTGCTTGTTTGGTTTAATTAATTAATAGAATATGAAGCATTTGGTGTAAAGAATGCGCTTTTTCCAAACTTTCTGTAAAAGAAATTCTGCTATCAAGACATTGCTTTCGTACAGTTACTTTATTTATGACTGAACGTTTCTAAAACTGAAGACACTCATCCGTGCTCTGTATTGCAGTCGAGCTCTGGCAACGTCGGTCTCTGTTGATTGGCTGACTGTGTTTTGTGACGTCAGATGCGCAGAAAGAACCTAAACTCGGCCGCCGTCATAAATGACACGCACTTTAGATGTCACGAAAGTCGGACCCGCCAATGTGAAATGAGCAGGGAGGATTGCGTTGTCAGTAGAGAAGCACTGATAGCAGAGAGGTTCGATCTGGAGAGTCAGTGACTTCGAACTTGTGTCATTGGGTGACACCTGACTAACAGACCCATCTGCGACATTTCAGCCCTCCTAAAGCTGACCAAGCCGACTGTCGGTGATGTGATTGCAAAATGGGAACGGGAAAGGACCGTCGAAGATTGCAAAAGATAGGTGTAAAAAAAATCGCATGATATCTGCGGAAGGCATGGCCTGTTGAGATTCAAAATGCTACCGGCAGTCCAGCTGACACATTGACTAAGCATAGGGCGCTGGAAAGAATTGGGTACTATGGCTGAACAGCTCCTCATAAGTCACACATTTCTGGAGTCAACACTGCGAGATACTTGATGTGGTATAACGGGGGACGCCACCGGGCAATGAGTGACTGGAAACGAATGATTTGGGGTGATGAAGCACGTTGTGCCCTGTGGTAATCCAATGCAAGGGTTTGGGCTTGGAAAATGCCTGGAGAACATTACCAGCCATCATGTGTGAAACCAATAATGAAGAGATGATGTTATGGCATGAGAATGTTTTTATTGGTTAGGATGTGGTCCACTTATTCCGCGTAAGAAAACTCTAAATGCATTATGTGCACTATGTGCAGTACCGCAGCGACTCCCAACCTTGGGGGGGGGGGGGGGGGGGGGGGGGGGCGGGGAGGGGGCGTGTTAACGTTAAATGGAGGGCACGAACTTACTGAAAAAGAAAAAAAATAGAATTCAAAATCTGCTTAATCTAGCAAAAGGTGAGCAAGGCGAAATACATTCTGTAGTAATATTAATAAAATAAAAAGTAAAAATTCGCATTTGGACTAACATCATGCACTTACAAATTGGTCTGTATTAATGCTGCGCGATGCATTTAATAATCAACTTTTCAATATTAAATTAAAAACTGGACCAGTAATTATTAATGACTCCCTTGAGCCTGGCTTGCACAGCAAAGTTTTGCCATAGAGAATTTAATATTTCTCATGTTTAACTTAAGTTTATATTTTGTCTTCAAAGCAGCCAACGCAAAAGTTCCTGCATCGTAAAGGTAGGATGTTGTAAATGGCGACAGAATAGGAATGCTCTTGTTTTCAGTGCAGAAAACTTATTTTCAGTGCGGAAAACTCATCATTCATCTGTGCTCAGTATTCCAAGGGCGATTTATTGTTGAATTATCTGTTGATTTCGAAACTTGTGAAAACTACGGAGACGTCTTCTTCGACAATTGAGAGACCTTCTGGAATATTTAGCAATGGATACCTTACCCATTCGTAACGTACTACCGAGTTTCCGTCAGCAAGAAAATAGTTTTTAAAATTATTTTACAGCGTTTTTAAGTGATTTTAATAGTTGCAGAAACAGTTTTCACACGTTTTTCTTCAGCCTTGTAAGTTTTAATACATCCATCTCTACTTGCGAACACTTCGTTTTTTTTTTTTTTTTTCCTTTTTGCTTCAAATTTCTTCATCACGGTTCCAGTTTTCTACAGAAGGCATTAACTTCACCAGTCGTTTCCAACATATGTATACTTGTTCCTCCGAGTTGAAAATTCAAAGTTTCGGATATGTCGACCAAGCAGCCCAGCTTCATCTCTCCATCACAAATAAAACATCTCGAAACTTACCAGCTTCCGGTCGGTTTTCCTCTTATAGAAACATGGCGATTTCATTTCTTAATTTATAAACAGGTTGCAACAATTTCCCGCGCGATAACCATTTTGCCTAACAATAAAATAGTAACGCTGATTGTGCTGCACCCATGTCTTTACAAAGTCCAGGAAGAATTCTTGATTTTAGAAGACTCAGTTTTATATAATTTACAACTGTTATAATCGTCGTTAGCACGATATCCTCACACTGTGTCTAGACACAGTGTGAGGATTTCTGTTTCACACGTGCTTTTGTACTACCAAGGACGCTCATACACGGGGGCAAGTCCCCCCCCCCTCTCTCTCTCCCTCCCTCCCTCCCTCCCCCCCCCCCCCACAAATCTCTTAAAGGAGAAAAAATTGTGTACTCAGGTGCTTTTCTTGCAAGAAAATGATTTAAAAGTCGGTATTACGCAGGTTCTATCAGGGTTGGAACTGCAACTTTTCTATAGGTATTCAGAAGTCGCCATTCGTCTCCCAAAATGTTAAAAATATTACATACCCCAAGGTCTCCCCTCCCCCCTTCCAAAACTATCGTATGAGCGCCCTTGTATACTATGGAATCTTCGAGGGACTGAACGAGCGCCTTCGATGCACAATCGAACTCAGTTCTTCCATTCTATGTTCGCTTGTATATAAAATCATTTAAGATAGTAAATAATGCGAGTGCTGTTGCTTTCAGTTCTACTGGTTTGCAGAAAAGAAGTTTTCTGCTGCTGACGTAGCACCACAAATTTGACCAACGCCAATCAAATGAGTATCTTTATTACTATCTATTGTTTCAAGAAGCTGTACATCTTCAGCTATATCACCAGTTCTACGGGGAAATAAATTCATTTGATACAGCAACATGGTTTCTAAAATCTCAACTGAAGTTAAAAAAAGCAAGCTCTTCGCCAATGGCATGAGACTTTTTACATCTGGCTATTTTATATGAAACTTATTTTTGGTTTTGAAATTATTTTAATTTTAATTCGAAGAAATCTCAGGGTTTTTTTAATATACTCACTTTGAAGTGTTTTCGAATTTCGTTTAAGCTTATTAGGTTTCATGCAGAATTCAAGCATTCTTCAAAATATGTTTTGATTTCACTTTCGTAACCATGTTCCTGTGTGCACTTTTTGATACTTCACTATTGTCTAATGCTCGCGTAAGTTCACTCAAAAACTTGCCCATCATTCTTTGTAAACCTACTGCTGTGAATATTTTGTAGCGTGAACCGCACTGTAACACGCAATTTACGATATAGACATTCACGGTAAATTCGATAAGTGACAGAAAGATAGAATGGACTCAGACAGGCTGGATTTGAATGAGGAGCAACATTTACACACGTTTACGTCGCGGTAGTGCAGACATTCCAAAACGTTCTAGGCTAATTAGTTCTTAAACAAGAATATTTGGCAGTCAAGATTTTATTTCCACGGAGACCAGTTTCGATGGAATCTTCCAGACACGAAGCCCGCGCCTACTACAGTAGTACAAGTTCATATGCCAACTAGCGCTGCAGATGACGAAGAAATTGATCAAATGTATGATGAGATAAAAGAAATTATTCAGGTAGTGAAGGGAGACGAAAATTTAATAGTCATGGGTGACTGGAATTCGAGTGTAGGAAAAGGGAGAGAAGGAAACATAGTAGGTGAATATGGATTGGGGATAAGAAATGAAAGAGGAAGCCGCCTGGTAGAATTTTGCGCAGAGCATAACTTAATCATAGCTAACACTTGGTTCAAGAATCATGAAAGAAGGTTGTATACATGGAAGAACCCTGGGGATACTAAAAGGTTTCAGATAGATTATATAATGATAAGACAGAGATTTAGGAACCAGGTTTTAAATTGTAAGACATTTCCAGGGCCAGATGTGGACTCTGACCACAATCTGTTGGTTATGAACTGTAGATTAAAACTGAAGAAACTGAAAGAAAAGTGGGAATTTAAGGAGATGGGACCTGGATAAACTGAAAGAACCAGAGGTTGTACAGAGTTTCAGGGAGAGCATAAGGGAACAATTGACAGGAATGGGGGAAAGAAGTACAGTAGAAGAAGAATGGGTAGCTTTGAGGGATGAAATAGTGAAGGCAGCAGAGGATCAAGTAGATAAAAAGACGAGGGCTAGCAGAAACCCTTGGGTAACAGAAGAAATATTGGATTTAATTGATGAAAGGAGAAAATATAAAAATGCAGAAAATGAAGCAGGCAAAAAGGAATACAAACGTCTCAAAAATGAGATCGACAGGAAGTGCAAAATGGCTAAGCAGGGATGGCTAGAGGACAAATGTAAGGATATAGAGGCTTATCTCACTAGGGGTAAGATAGATACTGCCTACAGGAAAATTAAAGAAACTTTTGGAGAAAGGAGAACCACATGCATGAATATCAAGAGCTTTGATGGAAACCCAGTTCTAAGCAAAGAAGGGAAAGCAGAAAGGTGGAAGGAGTATATAGAGGGTCTATACAAGGGCGATGTACTTGAGGACAATGTCATGGAAATGGAAGAGGATGTAGATGAAGATGAAATGGGAGATATGATAGTTCGTGAAGAGTTTGACAGAGCACTAAAAGACCTAAGTTGAAACATGGCCCCCGGAGTAGACAACATTCCATTAGAACTACTGACAGCCTTGGGAGAGCCAGTTCCGACAAAACTCTACCATATGGTGAGCAAGATGTATGAGACCGGCGAAATACCCTCAGACTTCAAGAAGAATATAATAATTCCAATCCCAAAGAAAGCGGGTGTTGACAGATGTGAAAATTACCAAACTATCAGTTTAATAAGTCACAGCTGCAAAATACTAACGCGAATTCATTACAGACGAATGGAAAAACTGATAGAAGCCGACCTCGGGGAAGATCAGTTTGGATTCCGTAGAAATGCTGGAACACGTGAGGCAATACTGACCCTACGACTTATCTTAGAAGAGAGATTAAGGAAAGGCAAACCTACGTTTCTAGCTTTTGTAGACTTAGAGAAAGCTTTTGACAATGTTGACTGGAATGCTCTCTTTCAAATTCTAAAGGTGGCAGGGGTAAAATACAGGGAGCGAAAGGCTATTTACAATTTGTACAGAAACCAGTTGGCAGTTATAAGAGTCGAGGGACATGAAAGGGAAGCAGTGGTTGGGAAGGGAGTGAGACAGGGTTGTAGCCTCTCCCCGATGCTATTCAATCTGTATATTGAGCAAGCAATAAAGGAAAGAAAAGAAAAGTTCGGAGTAGGTATTAAAATCCATGGAGAAGAAATAAAAACTTTGAGGTTCGCCGATGACATTGTAATTCTGTCAGAGACAGCAAAGGACTTGGAAGAGCAGTTGAACGGAATGCACAGTGTCTTTGAAGAAGGGTATAAATGAACATCAAAAAAGCAAAACGGGGATAATGGGAATTAAGTCGGTTGATGCCGAGGGAATTAGATTAGGAAATGAGACACTTAAAGCAGTAAAGGAGTTTTGCTATTTGGGTAGCAAAATAACTGATGATGGTCGAAGTAGAGAGGATATAAAATGTAGACTGGCAATGGTGAGGAAAGCGTTTCTGAAGAAGAGAAATTTGTTAACACCGAGTATAGATTTAAATGTCAGGATGTCGTTTCTGAAAGTATTTGTATAGAGTGTAGCCATGTATGGAAGTGAAACGTGGACGATAAATAGTTTAGACAAGAAGAGAATAGAAGCTTTCGAAATCTGGTGCTACAGAAGAATGCTGAAGATTAGATGGGTAGATCACATAACTAATGAGGAGGTATTGAATAGAATTGGGGAGAAGAGGAGTTTGTGGCACAACTGACCCTACGACTTATCTTAGAAGAAAGATTAAGGAAAGGCAAACCTACGTTTCTAGCTTTTGTAGACTTAGAGAAAGCTTTTGACAATGTTGACTGGAATGCTCTCTTTCAAATTCTAAATGTGGCAGGGGTAAAATACAGGGAGCGAAAGGCTATTTACAATTTGTACAGAAACCAGATGGCAGTTATAAGAGTCGAGGGACATGAAAGGGAAGCAGTGGTTGGGAAGGGAGTGAGACAGGGTTGTAGCCTCTCCCCGATGCTATTCAATCTGTATATTGAGCAAGCAATAAAGGAAAGAAAAGAAAAGTTCGGAGTAGGTATTAAAATCCATGGAGAAGAAATAAAAACTTTGAGGTTTGCCGATGACATTGTAATTCTGTCAGAGACAGCAAAGGACCTGGAAGAGCAGTTGAACGGAATGCACAGTGTCTTTGAAGAAGGGTATAAATGAACATCAAAAAAGCAAAACGGGGATAATGGGAATTAAGTCGGTTGATGCCGAGGGAATTAGATTAGGAAATGAGACACTTAAAGCAGTAAAGGAGTTTTGCTATTTGGGTAGCAAAATAACTGATGATGGTCGAAGTAGAGAGGATATAAAATGTAGACTGGCAATGGTGAGGAAAGCGTTTCTGAAGAAGAGAAATTTGTTAACACCGAGTATAGATTTAAATGTCAGGATGTCGTTTCTGAAAGTATTTGTATAGAGTGTAGCCATGTATGGAAGTGAAACGTGGACGATAAATAGTTTAGACAAGAAGAGAATAGAAGCTTTCGAAATCTGGTGCTACAGAAGAATGCTGAAGATTAGATGGGTAGATCACATAACTAATGAGGAGGTATTGAATAGAATTGGGGAGAAGAGGAGTTTGTGGCACAACTTGACTAGAAGAAGAGATCGGTTGGTAGGACATGTTCTGAGACATCGAGGGATCACCAGTTGAGTATTGGAGGGTAGCGTGTAGGGTAAAAATCGTAGAGGGGACCAAGAGATGAATAAACTAAGCAGATTCAGAAGGATGTAGGCTGCAGTAGGTACTGGGAGATGAAGAAGCTTGTACAGGATAGAGTAGCATGGAGAGCTGCATGAAACCAGTCTCAGGACTGAAGACCACAACAACAACATCATAAGTATAATGTATTCCAAAAAATGAAATTAAAGCTGTAGACAGTGTCAAATTATTAGCTCTGCAAATTGACCACAACCTAAATTGGAAAACGCACACTCTAGACTTAATGAAACGCCGTAGTACATTTGCAGCAAGCATGGTCCAGAACCGCGCTGCTGCTACGGTCGGAGGTTCGAATCCTGCCTCGGGCATGGATGTGTGTGTTGTCCTTAGGTTAGTTAGGTTTAAGTAGTTCTAAGTCTAGAGGACTGATGACAGATGTTAAGTTCCATAGTGCTTAGAGCCATTTTAACCAATATGCATGATAGCAGAAATAGGCGATTTAAAAATGAAGAAGTTAGTTTATTCGACCTACCTCCGTTCACTAATGAGTTAAGGAATCATCTTTTGGGGAAACTCCTCTCACAAAGAGAACATTTTCAAAATTCAGAAACGAGTCATTAGAATTATATCTGGTGTCAGTCCTAGATCATCATGCAGAGACCTCTTTAAGAAATTTGGTATTTTAACTACTACTTCTCAGTACTTATACTCATTGATATCCTTTGTCACTTCCAGCATGTCTCTTTTCACACAAAATAGTGCAAAACATGATTATAATACCAGAACCAAAAACAGTCTGTATAAGGACTATAGAAGTTTAACATTAGTACAAAAAGGAGTCAAATACATGAGTACTCATATACTCAGTAACTTACGAGAGCATATCAAAGGTCTTTTAAATGATAAAGATCGGTTTCAGTGTGAATTAAAGAACTTCCTGTTGGCCAACTCCTTCTGTTCCATCGATGAATATCTTCGCAAGGATTATAGCTTATAACTCTGTCTGCATTAGAATTGTACAATATCCATGTATCTGACTGAAAATGAAAAAAATAAAAGAACTTTGACTCTTTCAACATCCTAGAGATTCCTCTCCAAGGGATCCTTGGAAAACGATAAATGTAATGTAAAATAAAGGCGCCACATTGGCTTGTCGAATGCATGAAACAGAGTAAATAAAAAGTCCACAGCACCAACAGTGTGCCGCTGAGGTGAGTTAGTCAATGGAGCAGTTATTGCTACGGCACATCAGGGAATGTAAGTATCTGACAAGCCAAAGTGGCACCTTTGTTTTATAGGTGGACTATGCTCTCGTTATGTTTGCCCGTTACGTTCGTGCGATTCATGCGCAGAAACATTATTTCCAGGAACATTATTTCGAGAAGATCAAAAAATTACAGCTAGACCCTGTCGAAACCGACCACTGAGGAAACAAAACACTACACACTCGATCTCGGCTGCCAAATATTCTCATTTACCAAATATCAGATTGCTGCCAGCAATATGAGCAGATTCTCTCGAAGCCGCGATGGTGTCCGTTATGGTAGGCGTTTTAAAGTTTCCTTTAGGCGGCAATGACTGTTGAAGTGCAGTCAGCGCGCGAAACATTAGCTTACGTCCCTCCAGTACTGATAGCTACAAGTCGGCGTCATTCGGGACACTTTGAGTCAAATGCGCTCATTGTTTCATTGCTGCCAACGTCAGCGAAGTAACTGATTTGGTACTATAGTCACAGAACAAGAAAAACATCTGGGTGGAGGAGCTTACTTTTGACTTGTATTCATTGAAACACTCACATTTCGTTCGAATTAGTACTTATGAATGTGCCTTGCAATACTTTGAAAGTAGACGGCATCTAAATATAAGATTTTTTGTGATGATTCCCAGCCCCTGTACAAATACAAATTTCTTGACACTTGACAGGTTGTGGAATAGTTTTCCTTGACATAATCAATTTCGCGGTATTTTGTGCGGTCTCGAGGGAGCAAACTCTGACTATAGTACACAGCACAGGCAAGCGAGATTTGTTGTTCTAAAAAAAACCGGAAGTGACACAGGAAAATTAGGATCGCGACCAAGTTTTGTGCCACATGCACACTGTGTGTACTAATTAGGTAGTATAAGCAGCTACAAGTAAGTGCCACATTTAAAGATGATTATCTTTGTGACGTGTATTAACGAACACATGTTACTTACGTGTGTAATTTATGCCATTGCACCAAGTGGCCGCTCGTGAGTGTGTATTCTGGACGTTCACAAATTCAGATAAATTTGAGAGTGTGAAATTAATAGCATATGCTGTATAACAGTTATGCTTATCAACAAGTTTATACAACTACAGACACTACCAATAGTAATGATATCAGTAGCAATAATAATATTAATAGTATGCATAACTTATCCGACAAAATGAAGAATTTTTTGTGGAACTTGTTTTCTACATACTTACTTACAGTTTAAGGTAAGATTGAAATAATTTGTAAGCCCTCGCAACTCTGCATTTCGCAGTTTTGTGTAAGTGAGAGTTTTCATGCTTTTACATTTTCCGGACAGATGTACAAGATCCCTAACAGATGTATTAGTCCACACTCCACAAATGTACTTCCGGGCTGAAAATCAGATATTCTTATGTGCCATACACACAACAACTTATGCTGATTGTACAATTCCTCGTTGAATTTTTGTTTGTAGTCATGCTTATTTGATTTCGTCACCCTTACAATCAACGGACGTGGTCTGGGAGGCCATAATTTATTTTTCTGTTCCCAGAATCAGATTTTCACCCTGCAGTGGAATGTGCACTGATATGAAGCTTCCTCGCAGATTAGAACTGTGTGCCGGACCGAGACTCGAACTCGGGACCTTTGCCTTTCATGGACAAGTGCTCTACCGCCTGAGATATCCAAGCAAGACTCATAATCTGTCCTCACAGTCTTACTTTTCTGTTAGCATTTAAAGTAGATTGAACATAGTTCATGTTTACACTGCACAGGAAACCCGATCCCTGCCCAGTAAACAACCGACTTCATACACGAACTGCTGTTTGTAGAAAGGATTAATTCAAGTAGTGACGTCTAGCAAGATGGTCACCTGACAAATACAAATGAGGCCCTGAGATCCATAACGGCCTAAAGCACACCACTGTCGATCCCACATTTAAGTGAGTATTGGAGAAACCAGTGAGACAGCTTATCATGAATGTTCATATTTACAATGTGGGCCTGCAGCACAGATAAATCTGACCCACTATAAGATCAACAGATTTCAGACGCATGAATAAATGCTACAACTCACAATCAACGGTGATGTGCTTTAGGCCCTTATGACTCCCAGCATTCCAAATGGATTACTGTATGATAAAATTCAAAACTTAATATACTATAACTCATTCGGAAACTCACAAAATAGATTTTCTATCAGTATAGCCTAACATATACTGACTTTCGATCTAGTTTTGCTATATAGTGAGTGAACTGGCCTATCTGATGAGCGTGCTATCATCTAGCGTGATTTATGCATGCTAAAAAATGGAAATGTATTTATTCAAAATAAATCTGTACATGAACACCATACAAGGGCAAATAGTGACATACACAGACATCATTGTTATACCACACTGTGCAAGAAAGGTGTATAACACTCAGGTTCACATTTGTTTAATAAGCTGCCAAGTAACCTAAAGGCCATAAACAAAATCCATAGCTTTAAAAAATCTGTAACTTCATATCTCTTGGAAAACTGTTTTTACTCAGTAACACAGTATCTTGAAAAATAAGTCAATTTCGGTTGTAACAATATAAAAATGTAATGTAACAATATAGCAATATAGAAATGTAACAATTTATAAATGTAATGTATACAATCAATGTAACAGTATATTAATGTAATGTCATTTTGTCCAACATCTAAGGTATGGTATATGTACCTCAAAGATTCAGGACGTAAATAAATAAAATAAATAAATAAAATAAATACCGAGTGAATGAGGATAAAAGTCTGCCACAGTGTGCTACCACTGGTGGCACTGACGTAAACTTGCAGTTGAGTGGTAAGAGCTAGCTGTGCAAATCATGGACCGTGCATGTTGTTTATCAAATCCGTATTTATTTGACTCGGAAGGCAATTACATCACCCCAGCTGTGCATGCACAGAAGCCCCTTAAATCGTGCACAATTGAAGGTGTGCTCGCGACCCTGATGCCAGGTTTCATGACGTCCAGAAGAGCATTAGTGCAGTAGGTTTTAGTGCTGTATCTTTCAGATTGCAGTGTCTATGCTGGAAACATTTAACAGCACTCAAAGAAAAATAACTAATAAATCCGCAAGCTGTTGGAAGTTACGCCGTCGGCACACGGACCGCGCATCCGAACGTTAAGCGTCGAAAGTGACGAGTTTCAGACGTCATACCGTGGAATAGCACGTCCGGGAGTCTTTCCGAACGTGCAGAGCAATATCTGGCATCTCAGATATTCTGAACGTGCGTCTGAGCGTTGACCAATGAGATGGCGCAACGCCACCTACGTCACACGCACGCCGTCTCCCTTCAGTACAGAGTTGTGAGGCGCCATATTGGCATTCATTTCAAGCTTATATGTATATATGCTATTTCTGGGCACCAGCAAATTCAGAATCACTGGAAAACCCGTTGTTAACTGTGTGATTCGTTCCAATAAAATAACGAGAAACATCATATTCATAGCAAAAGAATTATTGTAACTTGTGTATAATGAGAGTAGGCTATTTGAAGGCAGCCACACACTGAAGATCCGCCCAAAACGCATTATTCTTGGTACAATTTCTTATAATTAACTTTCAATTAGTAACATATCTACCATAAGGTTTTCTGAAATGGGTAACATACTTTGATTACTTCAGTTGTCTGTGGTGTTGGTTTAGCGTAATGAATAGCATCACTGTCTTGTATAGATTTGGTAGTTGGGGCGGAGGTTTGCGTCTTGACACTACTAATTTTTATTCCCTAACATTGGCGTTTTATTAAGTTCTGATACTGTATTATTAGTTTAATATAAGTATATACTATAATATTTTATGTTATGTAAATATAAGTTCACCTTTTTTGAGGGGTGACTTTGTTCGATTGGCTTAATCTACAGGACAGCTTGCGCTACTTGTATAAAGATATTTTGCTCCTTTTTCTTTTACGCTTTGTAATTCACATGTTGCAAAGATTCTGCTACTGGGTAGGAACAGTGATTAAGTAAGACTGACCTTGGGGTATTACTAAAATGTGGGAATGATGAAACAATGTTTATCTTATGCGGAGAAGTATTCCAAATTTGTACCGCACTGTTTGTAATGCAACTTTTATATGTGTCTGTCCTTATTGATTGGACATGGTACTTTCCTCTTCGTGGACGATGGGGAAAATGTGCGTTTTAATAGAGCTAACGTGGGAATTTCACGCGCGCCCGTTGAGTGAACAGTGTGATTTACGAACTAGAACCATCCCTCCACTGCCACTGGAGTGCGTTGCGATCGCGTATTCCACGTTGGGGCCCACATACCGTATGCTCGAGTCCCATCGTTCCTGAACGTTCAGCAGCACGTCGAACTTGGCACGCTCAACGTTAACGTTCGACAGCACGGTCCGTGTGCCGACGGCTTTAGGGCGTTCACGCGCTCTTACACAGCAGTTGCCACTGATTGCTGGTGATCCGTAAGAGCTGTGAACACTTCTGAATTGCCAGCATCAGAAGACAAACAAGAACACATTTCTCCTCTGACACCCTTAGACACAGCAGCCATACTATTTCTCCTTTGCACCCCACACTCCCCTGATGTAATCCATCAACTATTCACATGCATAGCTGTAACAAGAGCAACAGCGAAACAGCAATAAATTTACTTATTCTTGGTAATTTGTAGTGTTTGTAACTTTGTAATTGTAGTGTCAACGTACTGGAAATACATTATATATATATATAATGTACTTTGACACTAAAACTGCTAAGTTACAAACACTACAAATCACCAAGAATAAGTAAATTTATTGCTATATATAATAAGGAAGGGGTTGGGAGGGCGATGATGGAAATTATGTTTGAAAATTGGGTCATTAATACTGAAACGTGGAGAAACGATGTAGTAGAGGAACAGCTCAGAGGCAATGATAGTTTGTATCAGCATGACAATGTGATCTATCACAAAACAGCTGCTGTGTGGCAATGTTGTGTGGACAGTAACATACCTGAAATGGACTGGCCTGCCAAGAGTCCAGACCTTAGCCGCATGGAACACATTTACGTTAAGTACGAGGGTAATCCCAAAAGTAAGGTCTCCCATTTTTTTTATAAGTTCAGAACTCTGTGTGGCAGTTGGTCACACTGTTATGAAGAGTGCTTCACGCGCTGTGTGTAAACATGCGCACGCCGCGCTGAGCCGCTCAGTCTTAACTTGGCAGCCGTTGAGAACGGAGGTCCCGTTGGATGTTACTGCCAACTGTGAATTGCGCGCAGTTATTCGGTTTTTGAACGCAAAGCATACTGCGCCGATTGAAATTCATCGCCAATGACGGAAGTGTATGGTGCATCGTGCATGGATGTGAAAAACGTTCGTAAGTGGTGTAGAGAGTTTGCAGCTGGTCGGACCGAAATTCGCGACAAACAAGGGAGCGGGAGACCGTCTATTTCTGAGGAGACAATGTTGAAGGTTGAGCAAAGCATGCGTGAAGAATGGCAGATCACCCTGGATGATCTCTGTACGTTGGTTCCTCAGGTTTCGCGAAGCACCGCTCACAGAAGTTTAATGGAAACATTGAACTACCGGAAGGTGTGCTCAAGATGGGTGCCATGCATACTGACTGAGAACTACATGCGGGAACAAGTTGATGCTTCCCGCACATTTCTTCACCGCCTTGCAGCCGAACAGGGCAACTTTCTGGACTGAATTGTCACAGGTGATGAAACCTGGGCATACCACTTTACACCTTAGACCAAGCAACAATCATGCCAGTGGCGGCATCCTTCTTCGCCAAAGCCGCGGAAATTCAAACAGACACAGTCTGCCAGTAAAGTCATGACAACCATCTTTGGGATCGGAAAGGGGTATTGTTGGTCGACTTTATGCCTACTGGGACCACAATTAACGGTGACAGGTAATGTGAGACTCTGAAAAAACTCAAACGGGCAATTCAGAACCGGAGAAGAGGAATGTTGAGCAAGGGCGTACACATTCTCCATGACAACGCTCGCCCGCACATCGCTCGGCAAACCGTTGCTCTCCTGCAACTCTTTCAGTGGAACATAATCACCCACCCACCAGATAGTCCTGACTTGGCGCCCAGTCACTATCACCTGTTCCCTAGGTTAAAAGAACATTTGGCCGGAAAGCGATTCAGCTCCAACGAAGAGGTTCATAACTTTCTGAACAGCACGGCAGCGAGCTGGTATGATATGGGCATACACAAACTGCCACAGCGTCGACAAAAATGCATCGACAGAAATGGTGATTATGTCGAAAAGTAGTTAATGTTCAAGCTGTAAACCGATGTAAACCATTGTAGAAATAAACAGGTCTGTGTACTTATAAAAAAAGTAGGACACCTTACTTTTGGGGTTACCCTCATAACATTGTTGACATCGTTCCAGACCCCAGTAACAAACGTCATTCATTACCTTCTCTGGTTTCAGCTTTTGAAGAAGAGAGGGCTGCTGTTTCTCCACAGACATTCAGACACTCATTGAAAGTGTGCACAGCAGAATTCAAACCTTCATAGAACAATGGTTTTTTTTTTTTAATAAGCGTCTACAAGATGGTATACTCAGTGATAAAACAAAGCAGTAGGCTTTACCAGAAATATCGACCCCTAGACAATGTGTCTAATAGTGTATTTTAAATATGACAGTATGCCATCTTAGGCAGTGTATAACACTTAAAACATTTGATAATGCGAGTTTGAAGCCGAAATCATGATCGTGTAAATGTAACACTGCAAATAAAAAACAGTCTAATGGCGGTACTGACTGTAAAGAAATATAATATGACTGTGGCCCCACATTACGAAAAATAATTAATAAAGCAATGTGTGCACAATTCCTGTATTAATGTTCACTAATAGGTGATCACACAGTTTTGATCAGAAGTGTATTATCATCTGATTTTTTTGGCCTGCAGCTTTGCAGAGTTTTAATGACTTTTTTATGATAATTTCACTTTTTAAAGTACTGAACAGAATATAACAATAAGATTTTGCTTTTGATCTACGACAATCCTGATTTAAACTATGTCTTTATTTGAACAATATCCTTTTTTAAAATTCTTCACTTACGGTCTTTTCAGAGATATATTGGAGATGGGAGGTAATGCTGTTGAGGCTGCAATAGCTGCTCTCTTCTGTGAGGGAGTGATCTGTCTGCAGAGCATGGGAATAGGGGGTGGCTTCCTAATGACAATTTACTCTCGAGAGAACCAGACTGCAGTGACACTGAATGCACGTGAAACAGCGCCTGCAAATTCCTCTGCAGACATGTACCATGGAAATTCTGCACTTTCTCAACGTGGTAAGTGTCTTCCAAGGATTTAAAAATAGTCCATAGCTACTGTTTCAGTATGTAGGCCTACTCTGACGTTATTAATCAGTTATTTTTAGATAATTTAATTAATTTATTTTGTTTTTATGCTTGTGGGTCTGTGGCATACAGTATTTTATAAGATATCGATACTTCTATAAAACAGAGATGTCAGAATAGTAATGGGTCATAAAACAGTAGAACATAATCATCTTTATCAACTGCAATAACAATAAATTTAATAATGAGCAATGAAAGGGGAAGGTTTTGGGCATAGGATCAGTCACATGGAACGCAGAACCATAGGTCTTGGCCATTTTATGCATTATTTTTAATATGTAGGTATTTGCATTCCTGCCCATAACTTTCTGAATCTGCTCATGGATAAACTAAAGGAAAATTTAGAATACTGCTGTGGTGATGTTTACTTCTATAGGATCTCATTCCACATGTCTGGCATCAATTTCAAGTTCTGAAAGAAAAGCATATCACTTCCTGACATTAAAACTGGGTGCCACACCAGTACCCAGACAAGGGTCCTTATATTTCCTGAGCAATGGTCTAACTGATTTAGTTATCCAGCTGACAGCCTTTGCTGGCGCAGGACTTGTGAATCAATAGGTAAGACAGTATGAGCAATGGTGGCAAAAGGTAAGCTTGCAGGATTGAGTCTTCATCAGGTGTACAGTTTAAATCTGTCATGAAAGTGAATAAGAGTGCAACTACATTGCATACATTGCAGCCTAAAGGTCCATGCTTAAATACAACTGATATGGACTAATCACTGTTTTATCATTTACCAGTTGGTGTGTGTGTGTGTGTAAATAATCAGTCCAGCAACTTGTAATCTTACCCCCCCACTCATCACTATCAAATTTTCATTAGTGACTTCATTAATTTTAAAAGGTTCGAGAGGCTTGAAATACGCAAAAGAAAAACTTGTCACTTATCTTCATTTTCTCTTCTTGTTGTTGGCTCCAGTTCTTGCACCTAGGGGTACATTCTTGTGGCTGAAATTTTGATCTATAACATTGTGAGTTCTTGATGACTAAATAACTGATGAAGATTTGCCTGTTTACTTCTTGAATTTTACTCTTTGTCACATTTTTCAAAATCACACTGACTTCACAATCTCATTTTTCATAAAACCATCAATTAAATTGTTGTAGACAAAATGTTAAAGAAACCCATGCATTTCCATCAGAGACATGCCTACTACTACTAACATTCTGCAGTACTCACAATACTCCAAAGAGTTTACAAACTTTCTTGACAAAAGAAGAATCTTAAAGTTATATTATTATTTTATAAATGAGTCCAGAAATTAATTTACTAATTTGCATTAAATTATGCAATTAATAATGATTTTTAAGTATGCTAGAAATTTCGTAATTTCAAATATTTCTAAAAGAAGAAGAATTTTAACTGTACATGCAGAGGGTGACAAATTAAGTTCTTTTTATACTTTTTAGTTTGAAATACACTCCTGGAAATGGAAAAAAGAACACATTGACACCGGTGTGTCAGACCCACCATACTTGCTCCGGACACTGCGAGAGGGCTGTACAAGCAATGATCACACGCACGGCACAGCGGACACACCAGGAACCGCGGTGTTGGCCGTCGAATGGCGCTAGCTGCGCAGCATTTGTGCACCGCCGCAGTCAGTGTCAGCCAGTTTGCCGTGGCATACGGAGCTCCATCGTAGTCTTTAACACTGGTAGCATGCCGCGACAGCGTGGACGTGAACCGTATGTGCAGTTGACGGACTTTGAGCGAGGGCGTATAGTGGGCATGCGGGAGGCCGGGTGGACGTACCGCCGAATTGCTCAACACGTGGGGCGTGAGGTCTCCACAGTACATCGATGTTGTCGCCAGTGGTCGGCGGAAGGTGCACGTGCCCGTCGACCTGGGACCGGACCGCAGCGACGCACGGATGCACGCCAAGACCGTAGGATCCTACGCAGTGCCGTAGGGGACCGCACCGCCACTTCCCAGCAAATTAGGGACACTGTTGCTCCTGGGGTATCGGCGAGGACCATTCGCAACCATCTCCATGAAGCTGGGCTACGGTCCCGCACACCGTTAGGCCGTCTTCCGCTCACGCCCCAACATCGTGCAGCCCGCCTCCAGTGGTGTCGCGACAGGCGTGAATGGAGGGACGAATGGAGACGTGTCGTCTTCAGAGATGAGAGTCGCTTCTGCCTTGGTGCCAATGATGGTCGTATGCGTGTTTGGCGCCGTGCAGGTGAGCGCCACAATCAGGACTGCATACGACCGAGGCACACAGGGCCAACACCCGGCATCATGGTGTGGGGAGCGATCTCCTACACTGGCCGTACACCACTGGTGATCGTCGAGGGGACACTGAATAGTGCACGGTACATCCAAACCGTCATCGAACCCATCGTTCTACCATTCCTAGACCGGCAAGGGAACTTGCTGTTCCAACAGGACAATGCACGTCCGCATGTATCCCGTGCCACCCAACGTGCTCTAGAAGGTGTAAGTCAACTACCCTGGCCAGCAAGATCTCCGGATCTGTCCCCCATTGAGCATGTTTGGGACTGGATGAAGCGTCGTCTCACGCGGTCTGCACGTCCAGCACGAACGCTGGTCCAACTGAGGCGCCAGGTGGAAATGGCATGGCAAGCCGTTCCACAGGACTACATCCAGCATCTCTACGATCGTCTCCATGGGAGAATAGCAGCCTGCATTGCTGCGAAAGGTGGATATACACTGTACTAGTGCCGACATTGTGCATGCTCTGTTGCCTGTGTCTATGTGCCTGTGGTTCTGTCAGTGTGATCATGTGATGTATCTGACCCCAGGAATGTGTCAATAAAGTTTCCCCTTCCTGGGACAATGAATTCACGGTGTTCTTATTTCAATTTCCAGGAGTGTATAATACATTGTATACAAAATCATATGAAATTCTTTTAGTTAAACAGTCGAAAACGTTCACCTATATAAGAATTGATAGTATATATGGTATCAGTTATTTCTATAAAAAAAAAGGTAGTGCTAGAGGAGGGTGTCCCATTGCAAGGTCCCCATCACAAAATTTGGATACAGGGTGTTTACAATATCCTGTGACAGACTACAAGGTTTGCCAAATAGTGTACAAAATTATGTCGAGGATAGCAGATAGGTGTATAGAAGTATCTAATACGTAACATATTACGGAAAATATATGAGAAATATCTACTATACACATCATAATCTATACATATATCAGGATATGGTATTCAGATTTTCACATCTGTGGAACGTACTGTCACAAGACAAATAACACAATGTCAAAACTACAACATTACACAACTAAACTATAGAAATAAATACAGAGACAATGTAAATTACTAGAATTATAAATTGTAAGTTAACATCCATACAATCAAACATTCAAATCAAAAGAGAAGAGAAAAATTTCAGAGCCTATGAGTACGACAAATGAACTGACTCGAAAAACTCAGAACGATAGGTACAGACCAGAAGAATATATTCAATCATGAGTAGGAATATAGTACAAAATCAGTCAGAGACATACACCATAGTATTTGAGGATGTGTTGACTCATGAAAGAACAAAATAATGGATAAATATTAAGGCCTAAGTTTATGATGTGGGGATTGACCCATGAATCCAAACACACTGGGTACAAACCAGCAGAAAATGTTACAACACAACAAAATGAATAAAGTTCATAATCACATCAATAAGTTCAATTATATGCAAAAGGTAATTGTAAGAAGCATCAAGCTGCAATCAATGGTTGGACGTTCTCCTTGAGCACACACAAACATAGTCGCGATGACCACAGTTACCCAAAACAGAGTTAAGTATTAATCTGTCCACAACTCAAGTTCCAATCAGATGCAATATTGCAATACTCAAGAAAAATACAAGTAAACAGAGTCATAGTGATCTTTGAAGGATGACACAATCTGGTAGCTTGAGAACCAAAACCAGTGAATGAAACCAGGCATTTATATATCTTCTTATATTGGCCATACTGGTAAATGTCTTCCACAGTATTTGCTAATTGTCCATACAAACTAACCTACGTACACAAAGACCCAGAAGATTCATTTACAAATGATAAATAAAAAATACATAATTATTTAAATTTACATAATGCATTGGAAAGTCAATCCCCCTACTTGAAAAAAAAAGTGCATTTATGCTGAATAACACTGTCTGTAGCAGTCTTGGCTAACAATTCACAAATATAAGTCACAACACACATGCAGTCAACAGATGCTCGAGTACGTTACCCAGCACCCATGACCTCTTGCAAGTCGACTGGTCCAGTAGGGTGCAGCCATACAACAGTGTGGGGACTAGAACCACCCACATCTTTCCGTTTCCTCCCTAGAGTTCTCACCACAAGCTCCAATGGATAGGTAACTTCCTGTCTAGCAATCACATCAAATCCTGAAACCTTGTTTTGTGTACTGAATATGCTGTTCAGTACCTTCTTCACATCACACGAGATATGTTCTCCTTAGTAACTTTTCAAAGTCAATTATATGGGATTTATATCAGGTGTGAATAAAAAGTGTTCACATATGAAACATCAATATTCAGTAAATGTAATGAGAAGGAATGGACTAATAAGGCAATACACACAAATTATTACAAATATAAATACCTGGAATTACAAAATAAATGTAGTTGATATGATGATAGCAGACAACAGTGCATTAGTCATGAGACTACTGTCTGGGTAACCAACAGACAAATACATGGCAATCGAATTATGTATTTCACAGAAGAATAGTGCCAAAAGAAAAACTAGACACTTTCAATGCCTCACTGTCCAGTATAAACTGGCAGCAATTAATTACAGAAGCAAAACCCAATGGTGCCTTAAATGTTCTTTTCCAGACACTAAAAACCAATTTTAATGAGATGTTCCCACTGATACCAAAGAAAAGCCACACAGGCAAAGCACAAGGAAAACAGAAAATAGTAAATGCAAAAACATGGTACACACCTGAGCTAGCCAATCTAAAAATCATTGTTCTAATGTGGAATCACTGTGCCAAAGCAGCCACAGATCCAAATAGTAAACAATTGTTATGCAGCAATTACTTAGAGGCCAAGAGATTTTAGAGAAAAAAAAGTAGAAGAAGTTAAGAGGAGGGGAATGATAGATTCATAAGAGAAGCCTAGAATCTGTGCAAAGCACCCTGGACTCTAGTAAATGAACATAGGAAGAAGCCCACTTCCTCTTCTAATGCTTGCAGTCCTGATGACTTCAATGACTACTTATCAATAGTTATAGAAAACACTGTTTCTGAAATCCCAGACTCGGTTATAGATCCTGCTGTTTAAATACAAAATAAAACTCACAGTAAATTTGAAACATGGAAAAAAGTACACGCAAATGGCATAGTGAAAATAGTAAAATCTTACAAAACTTTGGAGAGTCAAGATATCTATGTGATGTCCTATACTGTCCCAAAGAAAATTATTGGAAAAGTAGCACAGTCATTAACAACAGCTATAAACAGCTGTGTATGTGCAGGAGTATTCCCAGATTTCTTGAAACTTGAAGGACAGTAACAGTTTACAAAAAAGGAAACCCAGATAATGTGTTAAGTTGCAGGCCAATATCAATCATTCCTATACTAGCAAAGTTGACTGAATCCATCATGAAAGATCAGATCCTAACTTATTTTGGAGAAAACAATCTCTTCAATGATGCACAACATGGTTTCCAGAAGGAAAAGCCCTGTACCACTGCAGCATTAGACTTATTAAGAAAAGTAATGCAGGCATTTGAGGAGAGAGAGTTTGTGGCACTCACACTGTGCGATCTAAGCAAAGCTTTCAACTGCATCCCCCACAAAATCTTGCTCAAAGAACTAAAATGCTATGGTGTGGGAAGAACAGCCATAGCTACACTTCAGTCTTACTTGGAAAACAGAAGGCAAATTGGTTCAGTCCAATGAGTAATATCCCAGGAACAGAAGGTAGAATACGGTGTGCCACAAGGTTCAGTCATAGCCCCACTCCTCTTCCTCATTTTTGTAAATGATCTAAGTGAAGTTGGTGAGACACTGAAATTTGCGGACGACACCACTCTTATTGCCAAAGGGGAAAATTGTGCCCAAGGAGTCATGAAGTCTGATGTACAGTTTGAAAACGCTAAAAAATGTTGCATCACTAACAAGATGAAAGTAAACAAAGAAAAAACTCAGCGTATGGTACGCAGTCTCAGAAAAAACACATACACTGACCATACAGAATCTGTGAAACTGTTAGGCTTCACCATATAACACAAACTCTCATGGAATGGACACACTGTGCATGTAGGCAAGAATCTCTCTCTTGTAATATACCTCCTATGAAGATTAAAAAAATGATTACAGACCAGTTTCTGATGACTGTCTGCTACGCTTTGTTCCATAGCCACATTCTGTATGGATTACAGCTATGGGGTCATTCAGCAGGCTGTACGGATGTGCTGCTACTGCAAAAGAGGGCAATAAGAACTATTGCATCAAGCAGCAGCCAGGAACAATGCAGATCGTTATTCAGAACATTGGGAATAATAACTGTTTATAGCCACTATGTATTACTATGCCTTATCCACATAAGGGAAAAACTAGACACCTACAGCAAGAGGCATAACATCCATAAACGTAATACCCGCAGCAAAGAAGACAATAAATCTACCAACCTGCCGACTGTCCAAAACAAGAGACAGTTCTCCAATGATCGCTGTGAGGAATTTCAATAAACTACCTGTTCAATTGCAGACCCTGCCACTGTACAACTTCAAGAAAGAAATTGCTGAAGGCCTAAAACAATACCCACTATACTCGGTCCAAGAATTCTTTGACTGTGAAGAAAGCGAATGGACACAGTGAACATGACATAGTCTGTATACATTACCTGTATAAAGTTAAGATGTTATTCTGTAATTCACTATATTGTAAATAATTTGATTATAACTTTGATGCAGTAAGTCCAGCCAAGGCTGGTGAATTACGAAGACCTGGTAATAAATGGTAATAAATAAATGGTAAATGATACTATTATTAATCTTTGCAGTACAAATTTTGAACATTATTCCATTTCAAAACTGTAAAAAGATCTACTCCTTTAGTCTCATGACATATATGTATCTAATTCTAAAGCCCAAATCTATTACAGAGCACAACTTATATAGTGTATCACAGATTTTAATTCAGTCAATAGATAAGACAGAACTTTAAAATTCACATCATCTTACATACTAAACACAGACAAACAAAACACAGTTATCTAGTCTTATAAATCTACAAATAGATTTGACCTCAGCCACTGGATAGGACAGAACTTTAGAAACTGCATGACCTTACATACTACATTCATGGCAAACAAAACACAATTATATAGTCTTATAAATCTACAAATATAGTGAATATTTTTTATACACTAGGTATCATTATGCATCCATGTTCATATGTCTTGTCCTTCATGTTAACTGTACTTGACAATTACATACTTGCTTTCCTTAACAGTAGCTCCTCTTATCTTTACATGTGCAATTTCCACAAATTTCACTAAACATAATCTTGTCTCTAAATTGTTCAGATATACGACAAATCAGACTACCTGTATCAGTCAAGCATTTCCCTTCCCACTGGTCAGTTTTAATCATAATGTAAGGACATACAAAATATGAATCATCATATCCGCTATTAGACACTTCATGTAAGAGCTCACTTTAAATTTCATCAAATGCTACATCCATATTGTTTTTGCAGGGTTTTATCAATGTATAGTCAAGTAAAGGTAGAACACATGGAATGGGTTCCACAGTACAACTAACATCACTTATTACAGAAGGAACACAAAATATTTTACTGTTAAAATTACATTTCGTACTTAGATCTACTTTCACTTCATTCCACCAATTTAGATACAAATTTTGACTAACCACAGCTAGCTTATTCCAGGATGCATATTTATCTATGTTATCATCAATCTGGTCACAAACAAATTTCAAAAATTTTTCACCTTTATTCTTTAGGCTTACAGATAATTCACCTTTACTGTTTGGATCGTTATACTGCATGACATTAATGAAAAACTGCTTTGACTGGACTGGTATCCTATGCCTCTCACATACATCATCACAAACATCACTTACCTTATCTGTATTCACAAACAACTCTGAAATTTCTTTATTCTTAAACTCTACAAATACCTGATACTTATCATCATCATCATCATCATCATCATCATATGCTTCCAAAATTAGTTCATCAACAACATCATTAACAACACAAGTCTCATTACCATCAAAGTCACACACTTCTCCTACATTCATTTGCAATAAGCTACCAGTCTCAGACATACCAGCCTCTGTCAGTTCACAGCTCTCATTCACATGTACATCAAAAATACCACCTAATTCATATCAATACAATCATCACCTGTTTTACATACATCAATAATACTTTTTTTCTGACCAGGAGAAGAAATTATTAGTACACACTACATCAAAATTCTCATTATTCTCACATCCTGGTTGGTGATTAGTAGCTACATCACTATAATTAAACATAGTATTCCAAAACTTTTGATCAAAACATAAATGAGAAATCAAATATTCCTTCTGTTCAACTTCAGATACTTGTGCCACATTATTAACACTATTATGATCGTCTAATTGCAAGTGTAAATTGGGTGTCCTGTAGTTGTTGTGTTCCTCACCCCAAAACTGTGGACCTTCATTGAGGCGGACTGCTGTTTCCTGAATAGTTACCTCTATGATTGTTTTTCCTATTAAATTGCCCATAGTTATCCCCATTGTTCCTATTCTGCTGATGTTAAAACTTTCTTTCTCTATTACCAAGCTGACCCTGATAGAAATTACCATTATCTCTGTTTCTGGAGTTATTGTGATCTTTATCATATCGATTATTATGGTACATGCTTCTTTCTACTGCCCTATCCAGCCTGTACACATATCATAAAAATTGTTAAAGGCAATCATCAAGTCCGTGTACTAAATCTCACTGCAACCTCTCTGGTAATCTCCTTTTTAGTGCATCAGTCAATATCATTTCATCAAACGGCCTGTCAATATGTGGTAATTTCTTAAGCTGATTCTTACAGAACTCTTTCATTGTACCCTCCCTGTTCCTATAATTTTGACCATTCAGAAATTCACTTTTAATTCTCCATTGTTCAGCTTCCAACCAAAATTTATTTTAAAAAACTTTTTCTGAACTTCGGTATGTCTCCCACTGACTTAAATTTAGATGCACCCAAGACAGAATGTCGCCTTCAAGACCTCATGCCTGACACAAAACTGTCTCTACAGTGGTGCAGAAAATCTATTCGATGTAAATTGTCTCTTGACTGGAATGTTGGACCATCCAATACCATTGTTTGAATAAAGATTTTTGTGAATACAATTTTCCTGAACTACTGAAATTTTTTGATCTAGAACATTTGCATTAATTATCGCACTGTTTTCAACATTGTAAATTTTTTGATCTAAACTACTAAAGTTCTGTTCCATTTTTTCTGCTACGGCTTTCTGTTCAACTTTAATTTCATTAACATTCTTCTCCTGATTTGCAGATTTTGCAGCTAACTCATTCTCCAAAACAATCAATTTATTTTCTATGACATTGACTTTTTCATTCAACATTTTCATCCATCTGACAACCCATTTTTTAGTTCTGAAACCTGACTACTAAGTTGGCCTATTTGGTGTTGTACCCTGTCCATTTTATCATTGTTTTCAGTTTTCAGGTCATTTAATTGTCGTTGTAGTGAAGTAAATTTTTCAGTTAACTGCTCATTAAGTGCATGGAATTTGCTATGTTATCTGTTTTTATTTCTGTTAATTGATCATTAACTGCACTGTTTTGCCAAAATCAACTGCATAATATCAGTTTTCGCTGTTTCTTTGCTGACTACACTTTTACTTAGTTCAAAGATTTCTAAGCTGGATGCTACAGCTTTCACATCTACTTCACTACCCTCGTCTCTATTCATTTTCCTAGCAATCAAGTCAAAAAAAAAAAGTTTCACAAATAGTTTCTACTTATCTTTTCTTATGTCTTTGTCGTATTTATAAAGTCCTCTTTCAATTCATTCGATCTGTCATTGTTGATATTATCTTGTCACTGTTGATATGACTTTGTTGGGCAACTCTCGGGTCTTCTTTTGTCAAGTCATTGTAATTACATTTATATATAAACTGCAAATGACACAAATCCAAAATCCATTCTTCTTCTGCAACAGACAAAACTTCATTATCAGTCAGTAGATCATGGCTCAAGCCCACACTTGTAGTCTTACTCTCCCACACATCACTATTAAATTTTTCTTAGTGTCTTCATTAGTTTCAAAAGCTTCGAGAAACATAAGACATACAAAAGAAAAACTTTTTACTTATCTTCATTTTCACTTCTTGTTGTTGGCTCCAGTTCTTGCGTCTGCAGGTACATCCTTGCGGCTGAAATTTTCATTTATAATGTTGTGGGATCCCTGATAACTAAATAACCGATGAAGATTTGCCTGTTTATTTCTGAAATTTTCTACATCTACATCTACATCTGCATGTATACTCTGTAAATCACATTTAAGTGCCTGGCAGAAGGTTCATCGAACCACCTTCACAATTCTCTATTACTCCAATCTCGTATAGCGCACTGAAAAAATGAACACCTATATCTCTCCGTACGAGCTCTGATTTCCCTTATTTTATCGTGGTGATTGTTCCGCCCTATGTAGGTCGGTGATTGTAATTTCGTGAGAAGATTCCGTCACAACGAAAAACGCCTTTCTTTTAATGATTTCCAGCCTAAATCCTGTATCATTTCTGTGACACTCTCTCCCATATTTCGCGATAATACAAAACGTGCTGCCTTTCTTTGAACTTTTTCGATGTACTCTGTCAGTCTCACTCGTAAGGATCCCACACTGTGCAGCAGCATTCTAAAAGAGGACGGACATGTGTAGTGTAGGCAGTCTCCTTAGTAGGTCTGTTACATTTTCTAAGTGTCCTGCCAATAAAACGCAGCCTTTGGTTAGCCTTCCCCACAACATTTTCTATGTGTTCCTTCCAATTTAAGTTGTTCGTAATTGTAATACCTAGGTATTTAGTTGAATTTACGGCTTTTAGATTAGACTGATTTATTGTGTAACCGAAGTTTAACGAGTTCCTTTTAGTACTCATGTGGATTACCTCACACTTTTCGTTATTTAGGGTCAACTGCCACATTTCGCACCATTCAGATATTTTTTCTAAATCGTTTTGCAGTTTGTTTTGATCTTCTGATGACTTTATTAGTCGACAAATGACAGCGTCATCTGCAAACAACCTAAGATGGCTGCTCAGATTGTCTCCCAAATCGATTATATGGATAAGGAACAGCAAAGGGCCTATAACACTACCTTGGGGAACGCCTGAAATCACTTCTGTTTTACTCTATGACTTTCCATCAATTACTACGAACTGTGACCTCTCTGACAGGAAATCACAAATCCAGTCACATAACTGAGACGATATTCCATAAGCACGCAATTTTACTATGAGCCGCTTGTGTGGTACAGTGTCAAAAGCCTTCCGGAAATCCAGGAATACGGAATCGATCTGAAATCCCTTGTCAATAGCACTCAGCACTTCAAGTGAATAAAGAACTAGTTGTATTTCACAGGAACGATGTTTTCTAAACCCATGTTGACTGTGTGTCAATAGACTGTTTCCTTCAAGGTAATTCATAATGTTCGAACACAATATATGTTCTAAAATCCTGCTACATATTGACGTTAACGATATGGGCCTGTAATTTAGTGGATTAATCCTCCTTCCTTTCTTGAATATTGGTGTGACCTGTGCAACTTTCCAGTCTTTGGGTACAGATCTTTCGTCGAGCGAACGGTTGTATATGATTGTTAAATATGGAGCTAATGCATCAGCATACTCCGAAAGGAACCTAATTGGTATACAGTCTGGACCAGAAGACTTCCTTTTATTAAGTGTTTTGAGTTGCTTCACTAATCCGAGGATATTTACTTCTACGTTACTCATGTTGGCAGCTGTTCTTGTTCGAATTCTGGAACATTTATTTCGTCTTCTTTTGTGAAAGTGTTTCGGAAGGCTGTGTTTAGTAAATCTGCTTTGGCAGCACTGTCTTCGATAGTATCTCCATTGTTATCGCGCAGAGAAGGCTTTGATTGTTTCTTGCTGCTAACATCCTTCACATACGACCAGAATATCTTTAGATTTTCTGCCAGGTTTCGAGACAAAGTTTCACTGTGGGAACTGTTATAGGCGTCTTGCATTGAACTCAGCGCTAAGTTTCAAGCTTCTGTAAAGGATCGCCAATCTTGGGGATTTTGCGTCTGTTTAAGTTTGGCATGTTTGTTTCGTTGTTTCTGCAACAGTGTTCTAACCCATTTTGTGTACCAAGGATGATCAGCTCCATCGTTTGTTAGTTTATTTGGTATAAACCTCTCAATTGCTGCTGATACTATTTCTTTTAGTATTAATTTGTAATGAGTGGAGATTGTCTCTCAGGAAGGCGTCAAGTGAATTTTTATCTGCTTTTTTGAATAGATATATTTTTCGAGGATTTGGGGATTACAATATTCAATCTCGCTACGACAAACCTGTGTTCACTAATCCCTATAACAGTTATGTTGCTGGTTATTAACTCAGGATTATTTGTTGCTAAGAGGTCCAGTGTGTTTTCACAACCATTTACTATTCGCGTGTGCTCATGAACTAAATGCTCAAAATAATTTTCAGAGAATGTGTTCAGCACAATTTCAGATGATATTTTATGCGTACCTCCGGAATTAAACATGTATTTTCTCCAACATATTGAGGGTGAATTAAAGTCACCACCAACTATTATTTTATTCTTGTCACATTTTTCAATATCACACTGACTTCACAATCTCCTTTTTCATAAAACCATCAGTTAGATTGTTGTAGCCAAAATTAAACAAACATGAGCATTTCCATCAGAGGCATGCCCACAGCTACTAAAATCCTATGGACGTAACGTTAGCGACAGCCCCGGACGGTGCACAAGTCCCGCCCAATCACCCCCCTCCACACCAATCCATATCCTAAGCTCCGCGCATGGTCTGCCGCATGTTCCAACATCAGAGTTGTTCATATCACAGATATGCCAGTCATAACAAGGGAGAAAATCAGTAGTTAGTACGAAATACAGTTTTTCCGGTACCATTGTGAAGAGAATTAGAGATATGTTCATTGAATGTGCGAGTTGAAAAATCATCAATAAGAATGAAAAATAAAAATGGTATCCACACTGTCTTTTTTATTTCATTAGCTTTCATCTTCACTCTATCAAAAAATCCGATATTTGTTAACTGCAGTGAGCGAAAATTTCCGTCACATCGCGTAGTGTAAGAAATTCTGTTGGGAAATATTAATTGGCAGTATCGCCAAGGATGCTGTCCATTATCTCGATGGTCTAAAGTCAATGTTGTGCATAAACAAGGCAAAGTCGATGTCTTTGTTTGTTTCTGATTACCTCATTAAGACTAAAGAATATAAGAGTGGGATAATGTAGAAATGCGTAATGCAAGCAGTCAGATATTTATACAGTGACATTCTTCATTAATATTTGCCTGTGTAATGGGTGAATTTGTACTTGTGAACTCTTATGACTGCTTGCTTATAGGAGACACGAGGTTACTTTGAGTTCTTCCTCAGTGTTTGAGAGCTTTAGAGCTGCCTATTGTTAAACATATGTACATAATTTCGTCAGTGTCATTCCAACACATGTTATTGTACTTTAATGACTGTTAGATATCAGTCTGTTAGCTATCAGTTTTGACAGCAGTTGGCCACAACAGTCAAGATTAGGTACCTTGTGTATGATAACTTTATTGAGAGTGCATATCTATGTTTCATTTTGACAGTATTACACAAACTGCTAAGAAGTACTAACACCACAACACTGCTAGTATGAACAACCGCGGTAAAACAAAAAACGACGAACAAAAACACGACAGCGACGAGGACTACCAAAGATCATATTGATGCGCTCTTGTTTGGCGGGGCGGGGATGTGGAGGGGTGGTAAGTGGGCGGGGCTTGTGCAAATGTCCGGGGCTGTCACTAACGTTTCCTTTCTATGGTACTCACAATATTCCAAAGAGTTTACAATCTAGACAAAAGAAGAATCTTCAACTTATATCATTGTTTTATAAATGACTCCAGAAATAAATTTAGTAATTCATGTGAGATTGTGCAATTAATAATATGATTCTTAAGTATGCCAGATATTTTGTAATTTCAAATATTTCTAAAAGAAGAATAATTTTTACTGTACATACAGAGTGTAACAAATTATGTTCTTTTTATACATTTTAGTGTGAAATATAATACATCGTATACAAAATCATATGAAATTCTTTTAGTTAAACAGCAGAGAATGTTCTTGGTATCAGTTATTTCTATACAGAAAAAAGGTAGTGTTACAGGAGGGTGTCCCATTACAAACTGAATATATAGTGTGACACAGCTGGTACAAGGGTTATCATTGAAGGTAGTCCCAGTGTCAAGTTATCTGTCTTCATTTATGAATGTATACTTGTGTTGCTAGAAGCATAAAGCAATGCTGTGAGCTTTATTTCTGTGTGCATTATTTCAAGTGGTGTGTAAGCCTTACCCACTACCCATACATTTTGTGACCCTGTCAATGAAGAAACATATATAATTTTGGACAGCCCTTTTTTTACAGTTAAATATGGTGCCATGAGAATAGAAAACACTCACAAACCATTAGCAATGAGATTGAACAAATTTGCAGTGAAATTCAGGTTTTGGATCTCTCCCTTCTTGCAATACAAAAAGTGGACACAGTGCAGTGCAAAGAACTGAATGCTAAATCAGTAAACAATCCTGCTTCAGTTCAAAAAATTCAGACAACTGTGCCAACTACACACCACTATGAATTTGATCTTTCCATTACCCCAGGGAAGTGATGTTAAGAGATTTGAAACTGTTGACTGTCCAGTGATTTCTTCTGCCTTGCAATTGCCCTCAGAAGTTAGAACTGCCTCTCAATTGGCTCATGCAGTTCTTCCACTCTGCATTGGCAGTTATTGGGCCCACTATTTGATTCATGGTTATAGAAAATATTATCGGGCACCAACAAGTTACTGCTGCCTGAGAACAATTACACTAGTGATCAGTAATTTAGACCACTGGGTGACAGCATTAGTGTCAGACATTAGTGTGCAACTCCCTTGTCATCAAGTTTAACTTGTTTTGAAAGCTGTATTAATTGTTCACAGCAAAGAATCAACAGACCAAAGGCTTAGACAAGTGCTTTATCAAGAAAAAAGGATTAACAAAACCCTTTCAGAGCTCTGACAGCACACATGACATACGATAGACACAATTCTATTTATTTATTTATTTATTAGTGTTCCATAAATCCCATATACAAGAGAATTGTGTGGATGTGGAATGAGTCATAATTAGACATGAGAACAGTAGCCTACTCATAGATACTAATAGATACAATGTTAACATTTACAAGCATAGGAATTTCTTAAAGTAAAACAGATGTATAAAACAATACAATAATAAATTACAATTATTCCATAGTAAGTTCAAACTTTTCTAGAAGTCAAGTATGTTGTTACTCTGACATAGGTCATCATGTTCAGTTACTAAGTGGCAACAGCAAATTTTACAAGTCAATGTTCCATATCTCACTTAAATATAGATGTCGAAGAATTCATCTAGAGAGTAAAAAGAGTGTTCCAGAAGATATTCTTTTAATTTATTTTTAAATTATGGTATTACAGTAGTAAGATTTTTTATGCCGATATGAAGAGCATTAAACATTTTTTTGCTTGAGTAGTGTACCCCTTTTTGTTCTAGGCCCAAGTTTTTTTCCATGCACATGCAACACGTGTTTTGACCTTGTGTCATTGTCATGATAGTCACTGTTAGTTTTGTGCAAGGGCAGGTTCTTAACTGAAAAGGACATAAGGGATAGGATACACTGTGAGGTCAGTGTTAATATTTTGTGTCTTTTAAAAAGATTTCTGCATGAATGATTTCTACACACTCCACTTAGAATTCAGATTGCTGTTTTCTGAGTGACGAATACTTTATTTCTCATTGGTTGATTTCCCCAAAACATTATGCCACATGACAACAATGAATGAAAACAGTCAAAATAAGCAGCCTTGACAGCTTCAGTATTTGCGGTCACTGCTACAATACACAGAGCATAAGTTGCTGTACTAAGTATTTTTCTCAACTCCAGAATACGACACAACCAATTTAATTTATTAAATTTAGTGTCGATATGGACGGTGATACCCTCTGCTTTCAATCAGTTAGGAATGATTGAAGATACTTTCCCATTGTGCCTCTTAAACCATAATACACAGCTTTTGAAAGGAGGATTTCATGCTTCACACAGTCAAAGCCCTTGGTTAAATCCCAAAATATACCAACTGAAGCTAATAAATTGTTCAGAGCTTCCAAAATATTATTGGTAAATGCAAATATAACATCGTCAATTGACAGCCATGCTTGGAATCTCAATTGACAATGGCTAAGAGCCTTGTGGATGTTCAGATGCTCCACAATTCTCTTATGTATAATTTTCTCAAGAACTTAGGAGAAACTTGTTAAAAGGGAAATCGAGCGGTCCTCTTTCTTGAATAGAATAGTGGTTTCACATCTGCATACTTTATTCTGTCTGGGACGATATCTTGATGAAGGGATTCGTTAAATATAATTTATGAGAATGTTTAAGTACCTTAGAGGAAATATTATCAAAGAAAAATTTTTTGTTTGCATTTTAGTGATCATCACTGACAGTAACTGGGGCTATATGCATTTGACTTATTCTGTCCAATCTCTTTCAGAAGGTACATAGCCTCATTGATCAAGCCCTTACAATTCGTTTTTTCAGAAGCTGTTAGAAAGTGCTCATTAAGGACACTTGCAACTGCATTAGTATCTTTAATCAAACTACCACAATGTCTTATTTCTACCTTAGAAACACTATCATGTTTTTTCCCCGGCTCCCTTTTGATAGCACGCCAGATGGTTTTTATTTTATTGTTTGAGTTATCTATTTTGGATTTAATATGTAATGTTTTAGAGCACCTTATAACTCTTTTCAGTATTTTACAATATGGTCTATAATGTTCTTTTACAGCTGGCTCATCAGAACATCTTTGTGATGTATATAACTTTCTTTTTGTCACATGAAATTTTTATCCTTTTTGTAATCCAGGGTTTCATTTTGAAAGCCTGGGGACTCAGTAATTTCACAGTTTTTTTAATATTTTTTTTATTTATTTATTTTTATTTTTTATTAGAAATACTGCTTCAAAAATGGGTAGGTTGAATTTAATACTAACATTTCTTTAGTAATACATTGCGCTCCAGTTAGTCTGCTGCAAGCGCTTATTGAAATTCTCTAATGTGCCCACATTGATTGTTCTGAAAAAATGACTAAATACTTGGCCTTTGAATATATTTTTAACAAAACTGATTCAAGCTGTTTAAAAAAAAAAACACAAATTTTCCCTGCAGGAGCCCTATATATTGTCACCACTATAACCAACCAATTATCAGCAAAAATTTCAGATAACAGGCTTCAAAATGAAAATCTTCACAATGAATACTTAAGTGATTTATGAGCTATACCCACTTTGATGTATACTACAGCACCACATTTCTCTCTATTTCTCTACAGTAACTATCAGCTAGGACATAAACCTCCAAGTGAGGCATCAGCATGGCAGACTTTACATTCTGCTCTGTGAAACACAATAAATGGGCTTGGGCTAGGGAGTAATTTACATTTATGGTGAGCCAAAAGCTCCACTTTATTTCTAAGGCTCCTGATATTTTGGTGGAATATACATAATTTATCATTCATAACAGATTTTAAATTGCAGCATTTGGAGGTTAAATTAATGTCTCTCAATTAATAAGGACTGGTACTTGATTTACTGACAGGCTTCCTCTTATAGGCTATGTTTGTGCACACATTACTTACAAATTGACCAGAGTCTTGCCATGATTCTTGTTGCACTGATCCCATGAAAAAAATTTGACTGTGAATATCAGCTCTTCCACCCCTGTCACTTTTCATAAGTGATGGTGTTGGACAGTTTGCTGGTGATGAGTTGGTTACTGCTTTTGACTGGCTATGTAGTTTAATTCCATACTATTGTGTAGCTTCTTGTGCATAAAAAATCCTGTTGATTGTAGTCTATGGTGGTAGGGTCCCTGGTTTTATGTAGTTCGCTACGAAGTTCCACTACCTGGTTCACCAACTTGTGCCTTCCATTTCTGTTTAAGTGGAGTCCATGTCTGGTATGTTCTTCGTGCTTTATTTTGCTCATATCTGTTAGGTGCACATGATTAATTTTTTTACACAACTTCTGTAGTTCGGAGTTGTAGTGCTCAATTTCTCTGTTCACACATGACCATTAAGGGAGATCATGCCACACTGGTACATTTATTAAGGTGACATTTGTGTTGTACAGTTTAGGCAATAACTTCCTGTAAGTTCCGAGTGCTGTCTTGCTCTCATTTTTGTAGACATCATTGACACTGCCTATAATTAAAAGTGATTGTCTTTTTTTCAGATTGTTTGTTTCTATCATAAGGTTTTCGAGTACAACACTTAATATTGCTCCAGGTTTAAATTTTGTGAAAACATAATACTCTCCATGTAGAGCATCATGAAGGGGAGTTGAAAGGCTTTTCTCATGACTGTCTGCATACAGTTACAATTTTTTCTTGCACCCATCCGTTAGTATCTTTTTGTTTCACCTATTCTCATTAAATCCATTGCATTTACTGTCTCAGGAGGTTTATTGTTACATACTTGATAATAGCAGTACTTTCACAAGTGCAATTAGCACTGGCAGTGCACGATGACCAACCAGTGGACTAATTGCTAAAAGTAGCCAACAGCATATATGCAACACTGGATCACCAGCTGCCGTAATGTCATCAGCAGATGATGTGCCATCCAACTCCGTCTGGTGGATGCCAAACTCATCCGAAGAGAAAGTGCTGTAGTGTGGTTCTTTCACACTCCGAATGACTCCCCTGAGAAATTCTGAAGAGCTATGCAGTTTAGGTGATGCTGGCCAGACAGATATAACCCCACCTGCAGCCAGGAGGACCTAGGAGAGCTATCTTTCTGGCACACTGTAATGCTGCCCACCAAGATTATTGGTGACCTAGAAACAGCTCTATTAACATTTTTGGGTAGTATGACAGGCATGTTGCCGATAAAAATTGAAATTGACAAACCATGTGCCTATTCAAGTGATGATCATGATGTAAATTAGGCAAGACAAATCACAAATCAAACAAATTGCCACTCCAACCACCTTCCTGGTGTTGTGATGAGGAGTCAACACCATCAAGACCTTGCAAAATGGCAAAACCACAAAGGTCTCTATTGACTGGATCAAGCTAGTGTAGTCCTACCTTAACCTCTGCAATACACCATGCAGACGTTACAAGTTTCATCATACCTGGAGACACTGATGCAGAAACATCTTCACCACATCCAGCAGCTGCATTGACGCTGTGGCTAGCTGTATGCACAAGACAGAGGTGATTGGTGACTGGGTGTGGGGGCTATGAACTATGAGAGGGTAATTAAACCAAAAACTGACTGTAGAGTGTGTTGCAATACGACATTTATCTTTGATGTTAATCTCAGTGCTTAATTATCTGAGTTTATTAATGAATATTAATTCTGTAAATGTTCTTTTATGTATATTATTCTCTCTCTCTCTCTATCTCTCTCTCTCTCTCTCTCTCTCTCTCTCTCTCTCTCTCTCTCTCTCTCTCATGCATGCACACACACACACACACACACACACACACACACACACACACACACACACACAAATGTGTAAAATAGTTACAAAGAGGTTTCAGAAAGAATTTCTCCAAAATTTTTACCATCACAACAACAGAATTACTCTTCTCAAACACAGTTCTGTGTGCTGTTACTGTCGTAGCTAATATACCGAAGTACTTCCCTGTCTGAGTTGTATCGTTTGGTTTATATTTCTTGTATAAATGCATAAATAGTATTTCACTAACACTCTATCATATAAATATGCAGTCTGAACCATAAATTAAAGAAAATAGTATAAGATAATAGCATATGGTCACAATATATGGCATTTGCTATAATGCTAGATAAGAAACTTAAATACCACACACTTAAAAGCAGTTTTTATGAACTATAGTGGTGCATGTGCAAGTACCAGCTCATATAACAGATGGACACTTAATTAACAGCCTAAAATAGCAGGCTGTAACTGTAGAAAGAATATGTGAGAATTACAATAAGTGTAAAGGTATATTATAACAAAAGCAGTTACAGCAGTTAATATTTCCCTGGCATAATAAATATGTGTAATTGCTCACATTTAAATACTTGCTGTTTCTATGAAAGTGTGAAACAGTGTTAATGTAAGAATGTAAATAATCTTTGATGTGAGAATCACAAACATTTTTTTATTTTTTTTTTATTTTTTATTTTTTTTATTTTTTTTTTGTACATTGTTATCCTACTTGTATATTTTTATGTTAATGTTCTAAAAGTTCTATTAAAATTGTAATGTCTAAGTGACAAGTAAATTCAATTATAAATTTTCATGTATATGTATTTTAAATTGTAATGTTTATTGACAAGTCCTATGTCATTTCGATGATGCACTACAAGGACGCTAATAAACTGAACTGAACTGACATATGATAAAATGACAATTTTTATTGTGTGTTTAAAAATGCAGATCCTGAAATTTTATTGAATAGTGAGAAACTACATAACTACAACAAGAATCTTTCTCTGTAGTTGTGTGTTCCGCAAGCCTCACTGCAACTTAGAGGACTTGAGCTTTACCTAGGTATTAGTAGTGGAATGTGCTCCACTCTGCCTCCTGAGGATGACTTTGTAGCCTCTTGAGGGAGATGTGGTGGCTACTGCTGTGGAAACCAATATGAATAGGCATGAGGAGAGTCTGCTAACTTTTCCTCCAGTTCAGTTGTAATAGAGTCTGTACGGAGTGGTTGCTGAGACGCCACCACCAAAGGCACAGCCACAGACAGTGTGCAAAAACTGATAGAAAAAAAGAAACAGAGAAGAGAGACAATTTTAGATATTTATTACCATTTTAATGAAAATATGTTTAAGATTTTTTGATGTTTTCCGCATCCATAAGGATAATTTCGCTTGGGATCTCTGGAAAGTATATTAGCATATTTGTTTCTCTTCGTAAATACACTGAAGAGGCAAAGAAACTGGTACACCAGCCTAATATAGTGTGGGTATCCCGCAAGCATGCAGGAGTGCTGCATCATGACATGGTGTGGGCTCGACTAATGTCTGAAATAGTTCTGGGGGGAACTGAAACCATGAATCCTGCAGGGCTGTCCGTAAATCCATAAGAGTACAAGGGAGTGAAAATCTCTTCTGAACAGCACGTTGCAAGGCATCCAAGATATGCTCAACAATGTTAATGTCTGGGAAGTTTGATGGCCAGAGGAAGTGTTTAAACTCAGAAGAGTGTTCCTGGAGACACTCTGTAGCAATTCTGGATGTGTGGGGTGCCGCATTGCCCTGCTGGAATTGCCTGAGTCTGCTGGAATGAACAAAGGAAATGCAGGTGATCAGATATGATGTTTACATATGTGTCACCTGTCAGAGTTGTATCTAGACGTCCCATAGCACTCCAACTTCACATGCCCCACACCATTACCAGGCCTCCACTAGCTTAAATAGTACCCTGCTGATGTACAGGGTCCATGGATTGATGAGGTTGTCTCCATACTCGTACTCATCCATCCACTTGATACAGTTTGAAATGAGATTTGTCCGACCAGGCAACATGTTTCCTGTTGTCAACAGTTCATTGTTGGTGTTGACGAGCCCAGGCAAGGCGTAAACCTTTGTCATGCACTGATGAAGGGAATGTGAGTGGGTCTTCAGCTCCAAAAGTCTGTATCGATGGTGTTTCATAGAATGGTTCGCACTCTGACACTTGCTGATGGCCCAGCATTGAAATCTGCAGCAATTAGCAGAAGGGTTGCACTTCTGACACACTGAATGATTCTCTTCAGTCATTGTTGGTCCCTTTCTTGCAGGTTCTTTTTCCAGCTGCAGCGATGTCAAAGATTTGATGTTTTACCAGATTCCTGATATTCACAGTATGGTACATTTGTGAAATGGTCATACAGGAAAATCCCCACTTCATCACTACCTCAGAGATGCTGTGTCCCATTGCTTGTTCGCCAGCTATAACACCACATTCAAACTCACTTAAATCTTGATAACTTGCCATTGTAGCAGGCAGTAACTGATCTAACAACTGTACCAGACACTTGTTGTCTTATATAAGCATTGTCAACCACAGTGCCATATTCGGGCTGTTTGCATATCTCTGTATTTGAATATTCATGCCCGTAGCAGTATCTTTGGCACTTCAGTGTATTTAGTGTGTATTCTTGTTTTTCTGACATGTTCTATGCCCTAGACAATCTACACACTGATCTATGAGATCCTATAGTAATATAGTGAAATTGAAACAAGAACTTCATTGTTGAATAAGCAACCCTTGAACTTCTGCAGTGAATGAGAATGATTTAATAGCTTGATCAACAACTGTGGACATCCTCAGTATGTCAAGATAAGTGTCAACACAATAGTGTATCAATCCCAGCCCAAAGAACTTTTTTTGTCATTTACAGGTAACTCTTTTACATTTAGAGTGCATTGCAATGTCTGAAATGATATTTATATTTTGATCTTATATGGGGGTTGGAACTTAAATAGTGGCAACTATTGATTCACAACTGATACAAAAGAGTTACATGTTACTGTCCTTCAAAGTTGTCGCCAGCATTGTGTAGAACCTGTTGCCAGTGTTGTGGAAGGCGTAGCATACCATTAGCAGAGCCTGTTCTGTTGATGGTGCGAATGGAGTGGTCAGCTGCCTGTCAAATCTCTGGAACAGTTCTGAAGCGAATGCCATGAAGCCAAAATTGAAACGCCAATCCAATGAGTGGCATCATTATGGGTCACCACAAAAGTCGAAAGTGCGTCAGAGCACCAGTATGGTGAAAGTTATGGTGATTCTTGTGTACGACTGTGACGGTGTTATTCTAACATTACATTCCTCTGTGGAAGACTGTCAGTGCACAGTATTACTGTTCGTTTTTGGAGCATCACCTGTGACAATCTTTGCAAAAGAAGCGTCAATACTTTCTGTGCAACCCACCCATCATTTTGCACGACAGTGCACAGGCGCATACAGCACAAGCTGTGGCTGCTCTGTTTGGCTGATGTGACTGTGAAGTACTGTACCATCCACCATACTCCCTGGATTTAAGTCCTTGTGACTTTGATTTGATTCTGAAGATGAAGGAACCACTTCGTGGCATTTGCTTCAGAACTGTTCCAGGCAGTAGACTGCTCCATTCACACCATCAACAGAACAGGCTCTGCTAATGGTATACTAAGTCTTCCACATCACTGGCAATGGGTTCTACACAACAGTGGTGATTACTCTGAAGGACAGTAACAGGTGAAAACATGTAACTCTTTTTGTATCGGTTGTGAATAAATAGTTGCCACTATTTAAGTTCCAACACTCGTATATGATTGGGAAATTTATACCATGTAGAATGTCACACAGTAGTTGCAGCCAAGTTAGTATCCTCATGGCTGCTATCGCAGGTGGCCCTGCCTTTGATGGGGTAGGAGATGACTGTGACAGGAATGGAGTAGGTGTAAGCAGGAGGATGTATTGAACCGGTCTTGCATCTGGATCTATCACAGGGAATGAACCGTGGGGCAAGAGGTTGATAGCAGGAGTGGAATGGGGACCTGCAAGCACACCTACATAGTCCTTTCCCCTTTTCTTCTCACACCCCCTCACCCCACCACACAAGCACAACCTCCTGAGGCTGCGCCTAAGAGCCCACCTTGTCCCTGTGATGTCCCTACACCCTTCTACAAACGGTGCTACAGTACTTCTCCCACCCCTACCCTGCTATCCCTCTCCCTCCTCACCACATTCCCCATCTGTACCCACACTACCCATCCAAGTTAAAATCACTGTTCACCACAGTCAGCTCTTTGTGCTCTGAGATGGCAGTTATCATGTGAGTTGTGTCTGTAGGAATATATATATATATATATAACAGAGGGAAACATTCCACGTGGAAAAAATATATCTAAAAAGAAAGAAAGTGATGAGACTTACCAAACAAAAGCGCTGGCAGGTCGATAGACACACAAACAAACACAAACATGCACACAAAATTCTAGCTTTCGCAACAAACGGTTGCTTCGTCAGGAAAGAGGGAAGGAGAGGGAAAGATGAAAGGAAGTGGGTTTTAAGGGAGAGGGTAAGGAGTCATTCCAATCCCGGGAGCGGAAAGACTTACCTTAGGGGGAAAAAAGGACGGGTATACACTCGCACACACACACACATATCCATCCGCATATACACAGACACAAGCAGACATTTGTAAAGGCATATATATATATATATATATATGTGTGTGTGTGTGTGTGTGTGTGTGTGTGTGTGTGTGTGTGTGTGTTTGTAGGACTCAGACAATAAAATCTGACAGTCTTCTCTCAGAATGTGTGTCTACAACTCAATGTCTCCTATATTTTGTGAGTAGCAGTATGTCCTGTTTTATGTTATTTGAATGTTGTTAATTTTGGGAAATTAGAAGAACAAAATTCCCATGTATCTTCAATGAACTCATGCCTGTGTGTAGCTAGTAGTTGCAAATTACAGATTCAACATTCTCTTACTCCTTTTGAAGTGGCTAATGAACTAGCATAACACTTGGTTGATAGTCTCACTCTTGTGAGCTGTAATCCATACAGTGATTTTCTTGTGGTGTCATTATCACAAGGAAGCAATTGAACACATATGAACAATTGGTAGTGTAAGCTCATGGCAATGACTTCTGAGTGGGTTAGTAAAACATTAAAATTTGCATTATTTAATAAATTGCATAAAGTGTTTCCACATCATACACAAACAAGCACTGTCTGCTAACAGATCTCCCATGCTATACCCACACAGGTCCATCTCCTCCAACTACCCACATGAAACAGCTGCAAAGGAACACCCTCCTAATCAAGCAATATCATGCTGGAAAGGAACAACTTAACACATCCTTCACTAGTGCTTCAAATACCTATCATTGTCCTTGGAAATGAGAGACACTTTTCCCACAACTCTATATATGTCACTCAAAGTGGTATTCCAATGTTCACCCAACTTATCCTGTTTCATTCTTATGCCACACATACTTCCAAACCTTTGCCACATGGGTTACATTCCTGTGGAAGTACCAGATGTGAACCCACTTTATGCACTCACCAAGCACATACTATTGTAATCCATTCACAAGCATGTGCTACCCTATCAGAGGCAGAGCCAACTGTGAAAGCAGTCATCTCATATGCCAGCTTTGCAGCAACTTTTGCACAGCCAATTATTTGGGAATGACCACTTACCCCATTAATCAGCTGTCCACCTAAATGAATGGGCACTCTAACTTTGGCACAGAAAGTGCAGCTATAAAACTCTTTGACTGTCTATCCATGGAAATAAAAGCCTGACAGATAAAGTGTTTTCAAACGTAGATTAAAAATGTTTCTGTTTAACAACTGCTTATATTCCAGAAAGGAATTCTTGAATACAAATAATATGCCACTTTTACAGAAAAAAAGCCTATAGAAGGCCAGCGTACATAAATATTGAATAACTGACTAACTGTGGCCAAGACCAATTCATCACCTAGTGACACAACACACTGCTGAACACAGCATACTCAACTTCAGTCATTGCACTGCAACCCATTACATCTAGATGCTCCATCCCAACACCAGATTCAGTGCAGTCTATCTTTTCCTCTGTTCTAGCTCCCCCTTCCAATACACTTCTTCACTTCAGTGTGAGCCACAAACAGCTCCCCCTGCCTACACCACTGCCACATTCCTGTCCCATCTCCTTGCTGCCTCTCCCTCCTAGCTGACAGCAAAATATACCTTCAGTTGTCCACCACCTCTATGCCCCTTTTCCCCTTTCATCAGTTTCAACAATCTCAGCTCCTCACTCCAGCTGACCTGCAACATCAGAAAGTTGAAGCCATATGTGTATATGGCTATGTTTGTGTATTCTATACGTCAGCTCTGATAAAGGACACCATCCAGAAGCTTAGCAATGTTTTCAGTTTTATATATATAGCTACTGACCACTGAATACCTTAACTATATGGTGCATTGTCATATTTACTCCTCTCTTTATTTAAATTGTCTACAGGTTTCTGTAACACAAAAGTAAAAATCTTGTGCACCTCTGTGAAATAACCTGTAGTCTTTGACAGATGATTCCTTCTGTATAATATGACTATTTAAATAATTCTAGTCCAACCTCCTTTAGCCAACAGCTGTCTGTCTCAAGTGTCTATAAAATAATTTTTGTTTTCAAACAATACTTTTTAAATATTACACACATATTTTTTTAATAATTTTTAATGGGGTACAGTTCAGCTATTCAATGAAAATGATCCATTTCTATGTTTATCGTACATCTACATATGTTATCTACACAAAATATTTAACTAAAATCATGTGTTCAATGTGCAATTCTAGGTGGGATGGCTGCTGCTGTGCCCGGTGAACTGAAAGGTTACTGGGAAGCATTTAGTGCCTATAAAAGTGGGAATGTAACATGGAGTGATCTTGTATACCCATCAGTTAAAATCTGCCAGGAAGGCTTTGAGGTTAGTTCCTACTTAGCAAACGTTCTTAAATCAAATGAGGACAGCATTAAGGAGAGTGAGACACTTAGGTAAGTGACATTCACTTCAGCCTTAAAAGTCTGACTTCAAAAAGCAGCAGCAACATATAATAATGTGGCTGCATATCCAGTTGTAATGTGATTTATTTGTGATGATGAAAGAGAAACAATCCATCATTTTATAGATGAATTTAGATTTACCATTACCATAAATGACATGCAGGTGCTCTATCGAACAGGAAATTATTTACTAATTAAGAACTGAAGGCATATCCTCCTATCAGAATGTTGTTAAGTGAAATCCTTGTATAACATCATGATTTGGGGAACCACTGCCTCTTGTTAAAGGCTCTGATGACTCATCTTTTGCCATTAGCATTCTAAACTCTCACATTTTTCATGAAATAATATCCAGGCCAAAGTATCCTGATGCAAATCTGTGTGAGTGCTTTTCATCAGCTCCCTCTTTTTAAAGCCACTGTTTCCTTAACCTCCTCATCTGTATCTATAATATTATTTTATATTTGGCTCCAAAATCTGCTGCATATTTTTCAAAATAAGATACAGAACTTTCATTTAAGGCGTTCCTAACAAGGAATTAAAGTGAGATGTTTCTCAGTGTATTATTATTCTATCAAATGTTTTGAAACACTCTCACTTAAACAGTTTCACTCCAGTCCTCAGGTTGCAGAAATTGGCAGCCTTCAGTCAAATAGCATATTTGCTTCAGCCCCACTTGCCAATCTATGAGATCCTACAAAATTGTAGTGAAGTAGCAGCAAAAACCCTATTGCTGAAAATGATGTACCTCTGTAGGGCAATAGCTGTATGAACCAAGCACACTGTTGACACACAAACCATGTGATGTTTGTTCAGTAGTAGTCATTTTGGTATGATGCCACTTGTACAAAATGACAGTGTCACAATATTGTGCAAGTCTGAGGCTGAGGGAAATGCAGAATGTAGGAATGCATGAGGCAGAATTCATGTATCTCTCCTGGTTAATTCTTAAAGTGTCCTTTCCCACCCCATCCCCCTTCCCAGGCAGTTGAATAATTTCATTTGTCACATTATTACAGTGGGTCTTTAGTCATTAAATGATCCTTTTTACACACAATGGATGTGTCAACTGTGTACAGAACTACTTTGGAATGTAGATAGAAATATTTAAGGTCATTTACATGCATCAAAACCAGAAGAGGGCCTTGTACTGAGCCCTTTGGCACTCCATATTTTATATTAACAATATGGAAAGGATGGATTGCTGTTCACTAAATAGAGGATGCATTGAGATCCAGGCAGGCACAATGAAAAACTCTACTAAAATATAAAGCTTCTTCCAAAATAGAAAACACACACAAAATTTTACATTTTCACATTCACACAAGCACAGCTCACACACGCATGGCCACTGTCCCAGAGTACTGGAGCATCTGACATGAGCAATAATTTTCTGGGGTGGTGGGGTGGGTGGTGTGGGTAAAGAGGGGGCACGAAGTGGTAAAGGGAAGGCATAGCAGGGTACGAGTTGGGGAAAGACTTCGAGGTGCATTGGTGGGATAGAAGGCATGTGTAGTGCTACGGTGGGAGCAGGGAAGGGGATAGTAGTGGAAGACAGAGAGTAACGGAGGTTGAGGCCAAGGGGATTATAGGAACAAAGGATATGTTATAGTGTAGTTCCCTCCTACACAATTCAGAAAAGTTGAAGTTGGTAGGAAGAATCTGGAGGGCACAGGTTGTGAAGCATTCATTAAAGTGAAATGCATCAAGTTTGGCAACATGTTCAGCTCTTCTTGGCCACAATTGGGCCATGACCATTCCATCAGACAGAGAAGCCACCAAGCCCATGCAATATCCTTGTCCAACCCTACTCCACCCCTGCTCCCATCCCTTGCCTCATTGCTCAAATCCCTGCAATAGAATTAGATGCAAAACCTGTCCATACACCCCCCCCCCCCCACTACTATCTATTCCAGTCTTGTCACAGGCATCTCCTACCCCATAAGAAGCAGGTCAGCCTGTGGAAGCAGCCATGTGATCTGCAAACTAAGCTACAACAACTGTGCCACTTTCCACATGGACATGACAACTAACAAGCTGTCTGTCCAAGCATGGTCACTGCTGAACTGTGGCTAAGAAACAGCTGGAGCAGCCAGTTGCTGAACACACTGCCCACAGCCTGTTCCATCTGGATTTTTCCTACCAACACTTACTTTATTGAATTATTCAGCTGGGAACTCTCCCTACAACATATCCTCCGCTCCTGAAACCCTCCGTCATCCCCGCCCACAATCTTTGCTAATCCTTGTTCTCCACCTACATATTCCCTTCCATGCTTCCTATGCAGCACTACAAATGCCTCCTATCCCATCAGTGCTTCTACTAGTCTTTTCCCTTCTCTACTTCCCTCCCATCCCTCATCCCACACCCTCCAGCATAGCTTTCTGACATTACATCTAGCAGCCCTGTCCTGCCTGTACATGTCGCTGCATGCTCCCACAAGCAGCACAGCATCTTTCCCCACCCCTACTCTACTATCCCTTCCCCTCCCCACTTCATGCAGTTATAGTTCTGCTCCAGTGTCCAGAGACAGTGACCATGTGTGTGAGAGTTGTGCTTGTGTGAATGTGAAAATGTAAAAATCAAACAATGGAAAATCCAGGATGGAATGTAACAGTACCAGAGAAGGAAAGTTGGAAAGTTGCTACTCGCCATACAGTGGAGATGCTGAGTTGCAATAGGCACAATAAAAAGATTCACACAATTAAAGCTTTTGGCCATTAAGGCCTTTGTCAGCAGTAGACACACACACACACACACACACACACACACACACACACACACACACACACACACACACACACACATAAACGCAACTTGCACACACGTCTGCAGTCTCAGAGAGCTGAGACCACACTGCGAACAGCAGCACCAGTGCATGATGGGAGTGGCGATTTGGTGGGGGTAAGGAGGAGGCTGGGGCAGGGAGGGTTGAGAAATAGTATGGTGAGAGTGGTGGACAGTCAATTGTTGCAGTTTAGACAGAGGGCAGGAGAGAAGGTGCAGAGGGGGAGGGGGTAAGTAGTGGAAAGGAGAGAAAATAAAAGACTGGGTGTGATGGTGCTGTGCAATTCAGAAAAGCTGGTGTTGGTGGGAAGGATCCATACGGTACAGGCTGCGAAGCAGTCATTAAGATGAGGGATATCATGTTTTGCTGCCAAACATGATATCCCTCATCTTAATGACTGCTTCACAGCCTGTGAATATGGATCCTTCCCACCAACACCAGCTTTTCTGAACATTCCCGTAACCTCCTGGCCTCAACCTTCATTAGTCACTGTCCTCATCCATCCAACCCCCTCCCTGTTCCCGTTCCACCACTACAAAGCCGTCATTTTACCACCACACACAGTCTTTTATTTTCTCTCCTTTCCGCTACTTACCCCCTCCCCCCTCCACACATTCTCTCCTGCCCTCCATGTAAACTGCAACACTTGACTGACTACCACTCCCACCATACTATCTCTCCCCCTTCCCGCCCCTGCCTCCTCCGTACCCCCACCCAGTCGCCACTCCCATCATGCACTTGCGCTTTCGTGAGTGTGTGTGTGTGTGTGTGTGTGTGTGCATGTGTGTAAGTGTGTCTACTGCTGACAAAGGCCTTAATGGCCGAAAGCTTTAATTGTGTGAATCTTTTTATTGTGCCTATCGCGACTCAGCATTTCCGCTATATGGTGAGTAACAACTTTCCTTCTCCGGTATTGAAAATGTAAAAATGTGTGTGTGTTTTCTAATTCAGAAGAAAGACTTTGTCCGAAAGCTTAATTTTTTAGCAGTCTTTCTCCACTGTGCCTGCCTACAGCTCAGTGTCTCCTCTAGGTAGTGAGTAGCAATCTATCCTTTCCATATTGTTGTTATTTCATCCATGACTTTCCATATTTTGTATTAGTTATTTTAGATTTGTGAACCGCACTTTCAGTTTGACGTAGCACAAACTGTTTTCAGTTATTCATGTAGGAATCTGTTAGGTCATAAGCAGGGCCTCTTATGCCAATGTTTGATAGCTTATCTAATAGGATAGTAACTTTTACAAAGTCAAAACTTTCTCATGGTCTAGGTGTATACCTGCAACACATTCATTATTCTCAATGGTGCTTGAAATCTCTTCAATTAGCTAAGCCACTGCTAGTTGATTTACGTTTTAGGAATCCATTTTGATTTTCAAACACTATGTTGTGGTTGTTGAGAAAATTTATAATTCAGTTATACAGCATGGTCCATTGATAGTGACCGGGCCAAATATCTCACAAAATAAGCATCAAACAAAAAAACTGGAAAGAACGAAACTCATCTAGCCTGAAGGGGAAACCAGATGGCGCTATGGTTGGCCTGATAGATGGCACTGCCATAGGTCAAACGGATGTCAACTGTGTTTTTTAAATAGGAACCCCCATTTTTTATTACATACTCGTGTAGTACATAAAGAAATACGAATGTTTTAGTTGGACCACTTTTTTTGCTTTGTGACAGATGGCGCTGTAATAGTCACAAACATATGGCTCACAATTTTAGATGAGCAGTTGGTAACAGGTAGGTTTTTTAAATTAAAATACAGAACATAGGAAAGTTTGAACATTTTATTTCAGTTATTCCAATGTGATACATCTACCTTTGTGAACTTATCATTTCTGAGAACGCATGCTGTTACAGTGTGATTACCTGTAAATACCACATTAATGCAGTAAATGCTCAAAATTATGTCCGTCAACCTCAATGCATTTGGCAATATGTGTAATGACATTCCTCTCAACAGTGAGTAGTTTGCCTTCCATAATTTTCGCACATGCATTGACAATGTGCTGACGCATGTTGTCAGGCATTGTAGGTGGATCACGATAGCAAATATCCACAGAAAGAAATCCAGGGACATCAGATCCAGTGAACATGCGGCCCATGGTATGGTGCTTCGATGACCAATCCACCTGTCATGAAACATGCTATTCAATACCACTTCAAGCGCATGCGAGCTGTGTGCTGGACATCCATCATGTTGGAAGTACATCGCCATTCTGTCATGCAGTGAAACATCTTGTAGTAACATCGGTAGAACATTATGTAGGAAATCAGCATACATTGCACCATTTAGATTGCCAGCCATAAAAAAGGGGCCAATTATCCTTCCTCCCATAATGCCGCACCATACATTAACCCGCCAAGGTCGCTGATGTTCCACTTGTCACAGCCATCGTGGATTTTCCATTGCCCAATAGTGCATATTATGCCAGTCTACGTTACCACTGTTGGTGAATAATGCTTTGTCGCTAAATAGAACACATGCAAAAAATCCGTCATCATCCCATAATTTCTCTTGCGCCCAGTGGCAGAAGTGTACATGATGATCAAAGTCGTCGCCATGCAATTCCTGGTGCATAGAGGTATGGTACAGGTGCAATCGATGTTGATGTAGCATTCTCAACACTGACGTTTTTGAGATTCCCGATTTTCACGCAATTTGTCTGCTACTGATGTTCGGATTAGCTGCAACAGCAGCTAAAACACCTACTTGGGCATCATCATTTGTTGCAGGCCGTGGTTGACGTTTCACATGTGGCTCAAGACTTCCTGTTTCCTTAAATAACATAACTATCAGTCGAACGGTCTGGACACTTGGATGATGTCGTCCAGGATACCGAGCAGCATACATAGTACGCGCCCGTTGGGCATTTTGATCACAATAGCCATACATCAACATGATACCGACTTTTTCCGCAATTGGTAAATGGACCATTTTAACACGGGAAATGTATCACGAAGCAAATACCGTCTGCACTGACGGAATGTTACGTGATACCATGTACTTACACATTTGTGACTATTACAGCGCCATCTGTCACAAAGCAAAAAAAAGTGGTCCAACTAAAACATTCATATTTCTTTATGTACTACATGAATATGTAATAAAAAATGTGGGTTCCTATTTTTAAAAAAACACAGTTGATCTCTGTTTGACCTATGGCAGCGCCATCTAGGGGGCCAACCATAGTGCCATCTGGTTTCCCTCTTCAAGCTAGACAAGTTTCGTTCTTTGTAGTTTTTTTGTTTGACGCTTATTTCATGAGGTATTTGGTCCGGTCATGATCAGTGGACCACCTTGTATATGACTTATTCAACTATTTTGGAAGTGATGAAAACTGTCAAGATAGGCCTATAATTTTCAGTTTTGTACTTGTCAACTTTTTTAGAGATCAGTGCTACCTGGACTATTTTTAGTCTGTGGGAAGGTGCTAGGTTCTATTATGTTATTTGCTGCTAAAGACAGAGATACAGAGGCATTTTGTGTGCACACTTTTAATGCAGTAATTTTGATGCTGTTGTTCCCAACAGAAATGGAGGGTTTTAAAGAGCTAATGATGTTCATTATTTCTTTGCAATTTCTGGGATCTAGGTATAGGCTCTCCTACTGAAGAAAAGTATCCATTGAATATGTTTGCAATTTCAAGTTGACCTTTTATGAACATTCCATTGTGGTTAATAATGAACTCCCAGCAGTACTTGTCTCTGCATGTTCAAAACTGTTCATCATGGCCCAGACACCAGCAGTAATATTGTGTCAAGCCTGAAGCTTGTTTGCAATATAAATGCTCCCAGTCAGTCTTAATAAATCTAAATAGTATTCATGGTAAATTCTGATGTCTTCCCTTAGTTTGAGATTTTCTTTGTCATTCAACACCGAACTATTGAATCATTTTAATTATAATTAAATCATTTAATTGTTATAACATGTTTTAATATAATTGTCATTTTATTGAAACTGCCATCACATTATGAAGACAATGATATTTCTTGTGACCTGCATGTCATTAGAGTATATCTTTAAGTTTACAGTATAAATCTTCATCATCATCAGCAGCAGCAGCAACAAATTCGATCACTTGATGATGTGGCCTCTTTGAGTTGGTGTGATTTCTGCCAATCTTGAGCTTCCTGTTGCCAATTCAATCATAAGTTTTTTTTTTCCATATCGGAAATATAGATTGCTACTTACCGTAAAGAAGACACATCAAGTTGCAGATAGGTACAATTAGAAGACATTCACATATCTTCATCAATAAAGAGTTACTAAACACAGCCTTCCGAAATGCCTTCACAAAAGATGACAAAGTAAATATTCCAGCATTCAAACCAAGAACAGCTGCCATCATGAGTAACAAAGAAGTAAATATCCTCAGACTTGTGAATCAACTTAAATCACTTAATAAAAGCAAGTCTTCTGGTCCAGACTGAATACCAATTAGGTTCTTTTCTGAGTATGCTGATGCATTAGCTTCATACTTAACAATCATATACAACTGTTCACTTGATGAAAGATCCGTACCCAAAGACTGGAAAGTTGCACAGATCACACCAATATTCAGGAAAGGTAGTAGGATTAATCCACTAAATTACAGGCCGATATCATTAATGTTAATAAGCAGCAGGATTTTGGAACATATATTGTGTTCGAACATTATGAATTACCCCGAAGAAAATGGCCTATTGACACACAGTCAACATGGATTTAGAAAACATCGTAATTGTGAAACACAACTAGCTCTTTATTCATGTGAAGTGTTGAGTGATATTGACAAGGGATTTCAGACTGATTCCTTATTTCTGGAAGGCTTTTGACACTGTACCACACAAGAGGCTTGTAGAGAAATGGCCTGCTTACGGAATTTCATCTCAGTTATGTGACAGGATTTATGATTTACTGTCAGAGAGGTCACAGTACCTGACAGAAAGTCATTGATTCAAACTGAAGTGATTTCTGGCATTCCCCAAGGTAGTGTTATATGCCCTTTGATGTTCCTTATCTGTATAAACAATTTGGGAGTCAGTCTGAGCAGCCATCTTAGAATGTTTGCAGATGACGCTGTTGTTTATTGAATAATAAAGCCATCAGAAGATTGAAACAAACTGCAAAATGATTTAGAAAAGATATCTGAATGGTGCAAAAATTGGCAGTCAGCCCTAAATAATGAAAAGTTTGAGGTCATCCACATAAGTGCTAAAAGGAATCCATTAAACTTTGGTTACGTGGTAACTCAGTCAAATCTAAAGGCATAAATTCAACTAAATACCTAGGAATTACAATTATGAACAACTTAAATTGGAAGGAACACATAGAAAATGTTGTGAGGAAGGCTAACCAAAGACTGCATTTTATTGGCAGGACATTTAGAAAACGCCTACACTATGCTTGTCTGTCCTCTTTTAGAATACTGCTGCATTTTGTGGGATCCTTACCAGATAGGACTGACAGAGTACATCGAAAAAGTTAAAGAAGGGCAGCATGTTTTTTATTATCATGAAATATGGGAGAGAATGTTACTGAAATGATACAGGGTTTGGGCTGTACATCAAAAGAAAGGCATTTTCCGATGCAACAGGATTTTCTCACTAAATTTCAATCACCAACTTTCTCCTCCGAATGCAAAAATATTTTGTTGACACCAACCTACATAGGGAGAAATGATCACCATGATAAAATAAGGGAAATCAGAGCTCTTACAGAAAGATAAATGTGTTCGTTCTTTCCACGCACTGTACGAGATTGTAATAATAGAGAATTGTGAAGATGGTTCGATGAACCCTCTGCCAAGCACCTAAATGTGATTTGTAGAGTATTCATGTAGATGTAGATGCAACTTGATGTGTCTTCTTTATGGTAAGTAGCAATCTATATCTTCCTATATTGTTGATATTCCTACCTCGAGTTTCCATTGCTTGGTTTTATCATAGTTCATTTTTAGGCCACCCTGAGGGCAGACTGATGCAAGTTCAATAACCAGTACTTGAAGTTATTCTATAGTATAAACAATGATCACATTCCCTGTAAATAAGATCTCCTAACCAACATTATACTTTCACATACTTGAGGCTCATGTCTGCAGGAAGACATTTAATTGTAATAAAAAAATGTTGCAATTAAGAAACAGAGAAAATTGGCTACCAAACAACTAAAAATGTAGAAATGAGTTCATACTGAACTGAAACAGTTGTTGCAGAATGAGGAGGAGCATAAATTAGGACAAGGCAGTCAGTGAGATGAAATGTTTCTACTTTTTAGCAGAACATAAAATGATTGAAAGTAAATATTGTATGCCAAAGTGGCATTCATACTGGATTCCTACATTTTGCTAAGACTGTGGTATAAGTTACTCTGAGTGCATTAGTTTTAATAAGGAGAAATCAACAGATGCGACACAAGGCTCATGCATATTCCAAGGTAGTTCCAGTAAAAATATCATAACTCTGGAAATAAACAACAAAATGGCCTCAATGATCAAGTTGTCTGTACACTCTAGACAGCTCACTCAAAAGTAAAGCTTTGTCGCTCACCACTAAGATGAAGATATATAACACCATTATCTGCACTGTGATACTGTATGGTTCAGAAAGCTGGATGCTTAGCAAGAAAGAAAGAACAAACTGAATGTTTTCAAAAGAAAAGTGATGAGAAAAATGTGGAGATCTGTGTTGGTGAATGGAATATGGAGAGCTCAAAAGAACACTGAAATTTATCAGTTAATGAAGCAGCCCACAGTCATCTCGAAATTAAAAAGTAGGAGACTGCAATGGGCTGGGCATGTGGCTAGAATGGAAACAAACAGAATTCCTAAGAAGGCATTTGACAGCATTCTCCAAGCAACAAAACCATTGGGTCAACCTTGCAATGGTGGAAAGGTGACATAAAGAAGGACGTTGCAGAATTAGGAATCCCTGGAGGGTGGAGCGAGACAATGAAAGATAGAAGAAGGTGGAAGCATATTGTGGATGCAGCATATGGTCTATAGGACCTGTGATCACTGAAAAGAAGAAGAAGTTCCATGGAACATTTACTATTCATGGTATATTACAGTAGCAGATATTGCAGGATCGAAACAATAAACAATAATTAAGGAAAGCAACCACTCACCTGCTCCTATTCCTATACACCACATCAGTCATCTACAGGTGGGTGGTTGTGTTTCTTTATTGTTCAAGATACACACAAATTATCTGGAGAAAATATCAGAAACTCTCTGAGGCTGATCACAGATGATACTGTTGTAAAAAGAAGTCACAAAACCCAGAAACTTTAGCAAAATTCAGGAAGCCCTTCAAAGGTTCAGCTTTTGGTACAAGGACTACCCACTGATCTTCAACATGAATAAATATGATATACTGCCCACAAATATGTGGAATAGCAATTATTGTTTGATTAGAGAATTGGGGACTAAGAACTGGAAACAACTGCAACTGTTAAATATTTGAAAGTGTGTATCTTATAACTAGCCTGTAATTAGATGACTAAACTAAGATTTTAATCTCTTGCCAGCTATTGAAAAGTCACCTTTGCTGAAATAAAATGTTTGTAGCCTGACTCTTATCTGCTTGCTGAAATAAGTTTGTAGTACTCTAATTACCAATTAATGAAGGTGACACATATTTGGCTTTAACTTTTCTATCTATTCACAAAACTGAAGAATTTATCATGAACTTATAAGCATTATCCTGAGTGGTATAGACTACATTCCACAAAGACTGATATGAAACTGACACACATGATATCTGCCATGTAATCTTAAATAATGTTACAACAATTAAGAAACAGTCTTACATTATTGGAAAAATAGTTTTACCAATATTGTAATTAAAATTGGAGATTTACAAAAGTCACACATAACATATTGCAGTGTCAAGCAATGGAAAATCCAGGATGGAACGTAACAATACCAGAGAAGGAAAGTTGCTACTCGCCATATAGCGGAGATGCTGAGTCGCGATGGGCACAACAAAAAGATTCACACAATTATAGCTTTCAGCCATTAAGGCCTTCATCAGCAGTAGACACACACACACACACACACACACACACACACACACACACACACACACACACACAACTTGGACACATATGTGCAGTCTCAGAGAGCTGAAACCACACTGCTGTTCATAGCTCTCTGAGACTGCAGACGTGTGTGCAAGTTGCTTTTGCGTGTGTGTGTGTGTGTGTGTGTGTGTGTGTGTGTGTGTGTGTGTGTGTGTGTGTTTTTTTCTGCTGCTGACAAAGGCCTTAATGGCCGAAAGCTATAATTGTGTGAATCTTTTTGTTGTGCCTATCGCGATTCAGCATCTCCGCTATATGGTGAGTAGCAACTTTCCTTTTCTGGTATTGATAAATTGCAGTGTGTTGGACATCATCTATTGCTTTAATAATATTTCTGGGTATTTTATGAGCTTTGCAAGAAAATATACTATATCACTCTTCAGAACAGTATTTTTTACTTATTTACAAATTGTTCCAAGCTGGTTCTTCAGTGACCACAAAGACATTTAATAGGCAGCTCACCAAAGGGGGCTGAGCTTCCCGGGCCTCTTGCACCAACTGCCATTGACATCTGTACACCCAAACCTATTTGCAGTGGTGTTGGGTACATTTGACCTCGTGTCTCATTGACTGGAGTAGAATTGTCTTAACTGTCTTCGGTGGTGAGCTCCAGTTCAGACTGAACCGTGGTGACTGCTGAAGACATATCTGAAGATGGCCCAGACAACAATGGGATCCAACCTGACTTTCACCCACCATATGGTCCAACAACCAGAAGTGATGGTATGGGCTGTCATTTCATTTCACAGCAGAACCACATTGGTTGTCATTTACAGCTCCCTTACAGCACAATGGTATGTTGACAATATTCTACTCCTCGTTTTGTTGCCCTTCATTCCAAGCCATCCTGGGCTTACATTTCAGTAATATGATGCCTGCCCGCGCACAGTAAGAATTTCTATTGCTTGTCTTCATGCTTTCCCAACCCTGTTTTGGCCAGCAAGATCAATGTATCTCTCCCCAATCACGAATATTTGAAGCATTGTCAGCAGGGCCCTCCAAACCGCTTTGGATTTTGATGATCTAATGTGCCAATTGGACAGCATTTGGAGCAATATTCTTCAGGTTGACATCCAATAACTCTATCAGTAAAAATGCCAAGCTGATATCTGCTTGAGTGAGGGAAAGAGGTGGACCATCATGTTATTGACTTACTTGATTTGTGAAGTTCTTTTTTGTGGATAAACCATCCAATTTTTGGAAATTGTAATCGTTTGTTTGTCTGTACATGTACATCATGCCTACCACCGATTTCTGTACCATTTAGATAATTCCTTCTTGGAGTCTCTCTCTCTTTTGCTCTCTCTCACTCTAATTTTTTTTTCTCAGGGTGTTTATCAAATGTAAACTGAAATAAAGTTCACACAATGGTAAACATACGAAACTTCCTAGCAGATTAAAACTGTGTACTGGACTGGGACTGGAACTCACAAACTTTGATTTTTGCAGGTAAAGGTAAAGGTCTTGGATTCGAGTCCTGATCCAGCACGCAGTTTTAATCTGCCTGGATGTTGCCCACAAAACCGGAAGGTCTGGGTTCAATTCCCGGTCTGGCAGACTGCTGTAATCTACAGGAAGTTTCATATCATTGCATATTCCACTGCAGAGTGAATGAATCATTCTGGTAAACATATGAATTCATAATTTAAATGGAACCCATAGTGTGTGAGTAGAATATTCTGCTGTGGTATCAGGTATTCAAACTGATGTGGAATCGGTCACATCAGCAACTGTTATACCACTCTGCAGTGTTACAATCTGGAGCAGTTTAAAATGGAACAATCACATAAAATTAGTTGTAGCAAATACCAAACTGAGATTTATTGGTAGAATATTATGCAAATATAAAGCACATATACAGGAGATAGCTTATAGAACCCCCACTTATCCAATTGTTGAATGTTACTCTTCAGTCCGGAACCGTTACCATACAAAATTAATAGAAGAAATAGAAAACACCCAAGAAAGAGTGGACATCATCATACATTCATTTAGTAAATACGAGAGTTTCATGATGATGCTCACTGAACTCCAGTCAGATTTTCTATGCATTATTCACAAATAGAACATTAAAAAGGAAAATGACAGTGGTGTACAAAATATCCTTAGTCACTTCCAAGTAGGTGACTTGTATAATAAAGATGTAGATTTACCAACAGAGACTGAGACTACAAAGTACCAATAATAATCAGAATTCATTATAATGGTCATATTGATTCATCAGGCTCTATAGAAACCATCATGAAGAATTAAGTCAAGGCTCACTTGAATAAGGTAGCGACACTGCACATAATTGCATTGATAATTAACTATTGTTAAACTGAAATAACTATTTCTGCTTACTGAAGTTAAATATAATGTAGTAAAATTAACAGAAATACTTTGAAAAAAGCTGCTGCTTCGCCAGTTATTTTAAACAGCTGCTATTCATCTTTTATTATAAGGTAATATCAATATTTATAGTATTGTAGAACAATAGTAATCTGTGCACTGTAAAAATAGATTCCTGTTTACAATGTGCTTTGCTACTGTCCATTATGAATATCCGGGCTGTTATGCCGTGGTCGGTTGATGAATTTTGTCTCAATTCCCAACGTTTCGTCCTCGTCTGCGGGAGACACCTTTAAGGGGGTCTTGATTTGATTGATTTGATTTTATTTATTTCGTGTTCCATAGGTCCAACTGTGTTGGATACACAAGGACGTGGAACGAGTCAGTTTTTTACAAATACAATCTGATAATCTTGTAGCATATACAGAAAGTTGAGTACATAATTATATAAAATTGTCTCCATACCCGTACATGTCCATACACACGATGCAGTTTGAAATGAGACTCGTCCGACCAGGCAATATGTTTCCAGTTGTCAACAGTCCAATGTTGGTGTTGATGGGCCCAGGCAAGGCGTAAAGCTTTATATTGTGCAGTCATCAAGGGTACATGAATAGGCCTTCAGCTCCGAAAGCCCATATCAATGATGTTTTCTTGAATGGTTCACATGCTGACACTTGTTGATGGCCCAGCATTGAAATCTGCAGCAATTTATGGTAGAGTTGCACTTCCATCTCATTGAACAGTTCTCTTCAGTTGTCATTGGTCACTTTCTTGCAGGTTCTGTTTCTGACTGCAGTGATGTCATAGAGTTGACATTTTACCAGATTACTGATATTCACAGTGCACTCGTGAAATGGTCATTTGGGGAAATCCCTACTTCATTGCTACCACAGAGATGATGGGTCCCATTGCTCATGTGCCAATCATAACACCACTTTCAAACTCACTTAAATGTTGATTACTTGCCATTGTAGCAGCAGTCAACAATCTGACAACCGTACCAGACACTTGCTGTCTTATATAGGCGTTGCCGAACGCAGCGTCATATTCTGCCTCTTCACATATCTCTGTATTTGAATATGCATGCCTATACCAGTTTCTTCGATGCTTCAGTGTATAAAGCAACCAAATTCGGCATGGAAACATCAGGCCTCGCACGTATCAGTACTGTGAGGTTTATAACCCCCTAACTCCTGTAGGGGCAGAGATATGAGCAAAAACATGTTTGTCCAGACCCTGATGTGCAGGTTACCCTGCACGACAGACATGTTGTGTGGGGACATTATGGGCCAGCCAAATCAACTTGTTGTGCAGGATAGCCTACAGGTCAGGGGCAAGAAATGGTTTCCCAATTCCCTGACATGTAGCTTACCCTTCATGACAGTGTGCTGTGTTGGTGTAGTATCATCCTGCTGTATTGACCTGCTTTGTGTGAGAGGGAAATAAATGATTTTTGAGCCCCTGATGTGTAGACTGCTGTGTAAGACAAGCATGTTGTTGGAGTAGTATCGGTCTGCTTTACTGAACTATATAGCAGGTGCTACACAGGCTGATCAGCTTGATTGGTGACAGGTTGGGATGGATACTGGAGGGAGTGGACAGATTGAGGGGGAGGAGGAAATGTTTAGAAAGAGGGTAGGAGGGGGAGATGCATGACTCAGATGGAAGATGTAGAGGGGAGGTGGACAGGCAGAGATGGAAAGAGAGAGGGGTGGTGGGTATAGTTAGAGGCTGGGAGGAGGGAGATATGGTCAGAAAGAATGCATGGAGGAACTGGACAAAAAGAGGGAGAGGAGAAGATGGAGGGATGGAGAGACAGAGAGAATGGGGAGTAGAAGATAGACGGATAGAGGAGGGAGGATGAGATGGACAGACAGAGAGAGGAGGAGGTGGACACAGAGAGGGGAGGAGGAGGAGTTGTGTTAAATACATGTGCTGAATGTATACATAGGCAAAGCATGGAGGAAATGCTAGCATATCTTTAAATCTATATGGAAGTGAGTGTAAGAATTCCAAGATCTTTGAAGACAGTTCTCAAAAACAAAATTTCCCCTACTTTATACAGTATTGTTGTGAAAGCTGGGTTTCTCCTGGCATATAAAATGAGGATGCAGTCAGGCAATGTCTTCGACAATGTCTAATACTCCCACAGGTCCACACCCCTTCATTTTGAAGGCACAGATGCAATGAGACAGCACTGTGAACAGAAATTTTAAATCTTGGTATATGGGTTACATGCAGAAAGATAACACACACACACCTTAAACAAATAGCACTGCTAGTTACTGATGGGGAATATTAATTAACAAGAGGTGAGCTTATATAGCACTGGCTCTGTCTCTCTTTTGTTTGACCAAGGAGAGAGCAGGAAGGTTGGTTGTACATTGGACAGTCCTTTTACAGGAGGTCAGTTCACAGTCATTTGTAGCCTTAGGCTGGTAGTAGAAACCAATCAGCTCAGCATGAAGGGATACTTCATATCTTGTTTTATAAGGCCTATGTCTTCTCAGACTTTGAAAGTTAGTTAGTTGATTTAGCCCACCTAGATTCCACTTTCCGCCACAATGGTTATATTGAAAGACAGATGAGATGCATGTTGCATTATCGACCAACCATGAATCAGGTGAGTCATGGAAATAATAGGATAGCACTGAAGTCAACAGCCTCTTAGCGTTACACTGTTAGAATTTCCAACAGGATTGGTTGCATTCATCAGGAACATGGTATGAAGTGTCCAGAATGAGATATTCACTCTACAGCAGAGTGTGCGCTGATATGAAACTTCCTGGCAGATTAAAACTGTGTGCCGGACCGAGACTCGAACTCGGGACCTTTGCCTTTTGCGGGAAAGTGCTCTACCAAGCAGGAGAGCTTCTGTAAAGTGTGGAAGGTAGGAGATGAGGTACTGGCAGAAATAAATCTGTGAGGACGGGGCGTGAGTCATACTTGGGTAGCTCAGTGGAGAGCACTTGCCCGTGAAAGGCAAGGTCCCGAGTTCGAGTCTCGGTCCGGCACACAGTTTTAATCTGCCAGGAAGTTTCAGGGTATGAAGTGTGTTTTTCAACCACCAACTAAGATCAGGGCCCTTTTAGGATCTGTAAAGGATGATTTCAGTTCCTTGGGGCATGTTATACATCGGCCAGATCATCAGGTCTGCTGAGGACCAGAATATTGAGCATAAGTGTCACACATGCTTATGATAGATGAGCTAAAATGCTATTGCAGCACAATGCCTTGGCACTGTCATTCTATCGTGTATATCAACACAGATTCTAGTGTGCACTTCCAGCTCTTGGGATAGTGTGATTAAGGAAATACTTGAGAGTCTACTTCTACACCTACATCTACATACATACATACATACAGTTGAAGCTACTGTATGGTTCATGGAGAAGGGTACCTTGTACCACTAGTAGTCATTTCCCTTCCTTTTCTATTCGCAAATAGCCTGAGGGAAAAATGACTGTCTGCATGCCTCCACATGAGTCTTAATTTCACTTATCTTCACAGTCCTTATGCAAAATGTGTGTTCGTGGCAGTGGAATCATTCTGCAGTCAGCTTCGAATGCCGGTTCCTCGAAAAGAATGTTGCCCCTCCAGAGATTCCCATTTGAGTTCCCAAAGCATTTTCATAATACTTGCATGTTCTTCATACCTACCAGTAACAAATCTACCAGATTGCCTTTGATTTGCTTCAGTGTCTCCCTTCAATCCAGCGGTGGTGGGGATCCCAAACACTAGAGCAGTACTGAAGAATGGGTCACACTCGTGTCCCATAAATAGTCTCCTGTACGGATGAAGCATGCTTCCCTAAAATTTTTCCAATAAACTGAAGTCAACCATTTACCTTCCCTACTAAAGTCTTTATGTGCTCGGTCCATTTCATATTGCTTTCAACATATGCCTACATATTTCATCAATGTGACTGTGTCAAGCAGCACAATATTAATGCTACAGTGAACATTACAGGATTGTTTTTTCCTACTCATCTGCATTAACTTACATTTTTCTACATTTAGAGATAGCTGCCATTAATCATACCAACTAGAAATTTTGTCTAAATCATCTTGTATCCTCCTACACTCACTCGAGGCCAAACCCTCACAGTACACCACAGCATCATCAGCAAATGCCTGCAGGTTACTGCTCATCCTATCTGTCAGATCATTTATGTATGTAGAGAATAATAGTGGTCCATTCATACTTCCATGGGGCACTTTTGATGATACCCTTGTCTCCAATGAACACTCGCCATCTGGAGTCTAGTCATTAAAAAAGTCTTTGAGCTACTTACATATCTGGGAACCTATTCCATACGCCCATGCCTTTGTTAACAAAGTGCATTGAGGTACTGTGTCAAATGCCTTTCAAAAATCCAGGCATATGGAATCTGCCTGTTGCCCTTCATCCATAGTTCACAGGATGACATATGAGAAAAAGGCATGCTGAGTTTCACATGAGCAGTGCTTTCTAAAACCGTGATCATTTGCAGATTGAATTTTTCTGTCTCAAGGAAATTTATTATATTCAAACTGAGAATACATTCATAAGGGACCGATGGCCACAGCAGTCTGGTCCCTTTAATCCCTCAAACCAACCAACCAACCAATACATTCATGAATTCTGCAGAAAACTAGTGATAAAGATAATGGTCTGTAATTTCAGGGGTCTGTTCTTTTACCCTTCTTGTGTGCAAGAGTCATCAGCACTTTTTCCAGCCACTCTTCACAGTTGCATGAGAGACACACAATTGACGCAAGCTAAGTAAGGGGCCAATGCCACAGAATACTCTTTGTAAAAATGAACTAGAATTTCATCCAGACCTAGGGACTTATTGCCTTTTTTGACTCTTTTAGTTGTCTGTCTATGCCTGAGATATGTATTACTATGTCCTCTATGTGAGAGTCTGTGCAATGGTCAAATGACAGTCTGTTTGTATGATTCTCCTGTGTGAATGATTTCTTAAATGCAAAAGTTAAAACTTTGCTTTCTGTTTTCTATTTTTTATTGCCACATCAGACTGGTCAACATGACCCGTTTCCTTGTTTTACATAGGACAGAATTTTCTTGAGTTTCGGCAAGATCTTTTATTAAGGTATGATGGTGGTAGTTCTACCTCACTCACAAGGAAAACTGGCATAATTTGTGTGTGATATTTAAAGTGTGCTGCAGCACATTAGCACATGATAACTGGCTGCCGCAGCATTCAGCTGATAGTACTTTTGACTCATAACCTCCCTCTACACCATCACAATGATGACACCACTACTGCATGACAGCAATCCCACTGATCCAGTGCTCTCAACACCTGACAAGTAGTTCCTTACCCACCCTTGAACTTTGTGAGTGAAATATGGTTTCCTCTGGATGGGGAATCATGGGTCCCTTACAACTTCCATATGTATTCATTGGATATGATACAGTGGATACCATTGTTGAGACATTTTATCGAGCCTTAAAATTGATGGGTTTTAGATACAAAGGAAAGATATTTCAGTAAAAGCCTTCCCATAACATGAATGTGTGTTTGGAATAATAGGTAGAGAATACCTTGAAAGCCAACAGAAAATTCACCACAATTTGCTGATGATATTGTGCAATGTGTTTATATTCTACACAATACTACCACTGACCCAGAAGAATCCCTAAATGTTGATGAGGAAAGTACTGTAGAGATTGAGCATTCTAGGCAAGTTGCTTCAAATGAGGCTGTAATATTACGAGAGTCTTTTTTTTAAACATTATCTCACATAATAAAATACAAGTTTCATGTTTGTCAGCTATGCTACTTTCAAATTTAGTATCACTTCTCATTTTAAGACAATAAAAGGAATAACATGTTAAGGGAACATATTATGAACTTACTTGTAGTCTGTAATTCTGCTGCTAGCTCATCCCGTAACATGTATACAATTTTCAGCAAATTGTGTAAAAGCCTCTTCAACAATCTCAGAATATTTTCACTAATGTTCCAGTACATTTGCTTCTTAATGTATTATGTTGCAAATAGTAAAATTAAGTTCCATATGAAATGTAATTTACACAAACACAATAGAAAACATGAAAATAATGAAACATCCTGGCAGATTAAAACTGTGTGCTGGACCAAGAATCCAGCTTGGGAACTTTGCCTTTTGCAGGAGAGCTCCTGTGAAGTTTGGAAGGTGGGCGACAAGGTACTGGCAGTAGTAAAGCTGTGAGGATGGGTCATGAGTTATGCTTGGCTATCTCAGTTGGTAGAGCACTTGCTCGCAAAAGGCAAAGGTCCCAAATTCAAGTCTTGGTCCGGCCCACACTTTTAATCTGCCAGGAAGTTTCATGCCAGGGCACACTCCACTGCAGAGTAAACATTTCATTCTGGAAACATCCCCCAGGCTGTATCTAAGTTATGTGTATGCAATACCCTTTCTTCCAGCAGTGCTAGTTCTGCAAGGTTTTCAGGAGGGCTCCTGTGAAGTTTTGAAGGTAGGAGATGAGGTACTGCAGAAGTAAAGCTGTGAGGACGGGTCATGAGTCATGCTTGAGTAGCTCAGTCAGTAGAGCACTTGCCTGTGAAAGGCATAGGTTCCAAGTTCGAGTATCAGCCCAGTACACAGGTTTAATTGGCCAGGAGGTTTCATATCAGTGCACACTTTGCTGCAGAATGAAAATTTCATTCTGCACACTTTGCTGCAGAATGAAAATTTCATTCTGGCATAAAAATAATTGTTGTTTACATTTTACTTTTTTGTTTACAGTCCAGAGTGGGGTCTGTAGCCTTATGGAAAGGCCTTTAACAAGACACCATAAGCATAAATTAGAAAATTGGGAATACATATGAATTATAAAATAATTCTACTGGTTCTTTTCCATTTTATCTGACTGCCTCAATTTGAGGATTGTAGATTCCCTTTACCAGCATGTCCACAGCAGTGTTTATTGTAAACAGGGTTCTGTTCTTATGTTATAAAATAACTGTTCCTCTTTCACAAATACCAATGTAGTCATGTAACTATTAAGTTATAAGTAAGAAATAAACTGCAGATAGTTGGTATAGCTGAAGAGGTGTCAGCATTTTTTGAATTAGTAGCTTTCATGCTGATTTTATTACTTTAAATGCAGCCTCAGTGCACAAAAAACAGTTTCTAGTGGGTTAATAATGCGTAATTATAAATGCAGTTTGTGACAGATGCTTTTCCCTTTGTTAATGTATAACTTGGTTCGTTCCATATCCCTTAAGGTATCCTTCATAATGAGATCATAACCAATGACTAAATGACGAGCTAAAAGATCTTCACTGGACTCACATTTGGGAGGATGACAGTTCAAATCCCTGTTAGGCCACCCAGATTTATGTTTTCCACAATTTCCCTAAATCACTTAAGGCAAATACTGGGATCATTCCTTTGATAAGGGCATGGCTAATTTCCTTCCCCATCTTTCTCTCACATGAGCTTGTGCTCCATCTCTAATGACCTCATTGTCAGCAGGGTGTTAAACTCTAATCTTCCTTTGCAAGACTAAAATCTGAGCTACTCAACTATTCACCTGCTAGTACTTCTATCCTCTCCTATTGTTTTCCACTCATGATTTTCTATTACAGTAGCCATTGTTTTCTGTGTTTGATATTATGATTTTGTAACTATGAAGGCCAAAAATACCTTTCACTGAGACACAGCAAAGCTTAGTGTGAAAATTAAATGATGTTAGCATGTGTTTGGTATTCAGTTTATATAGTTTATTGATGTAACCAGTGTTGAGTGTGAACTAATTCCTCATCAATAGCCCAGTAGCTGAGGAAGAATTAGTCACCACAGGCCAAAACTCTTACATTGAAATGGAGAAAAATATTGTTAATTTGTGTTATTTTTAAAGTTATATTTATCTTGCAGTGTTTCCTGTGATGCTGTTAACTGTCTGTTGTTTTGTACCATTAAGGTTGATGACCAAACATGAAATGGGACAATTTATTTCATATAAATTTTTAGTATAGTAATATATACTAAAAAAATACAGTGTATGAAAATTTGTCTATTTGATGACTTGATCTAATAGCAGGGAAAATATTGCTGTATTTGTTACGTACTGTCTTTTTAAAAACTTCCATTTTTTTTATAATCCAAAAAATAATTAACCTTTAAACTGAGTGAACATAAATAAAACCAACAAACTGCAAGGGTGGATTCCAGACTGGAAAGGGAGGTAAAAAGGTCCTATGAACATGTGTCCAGAAATTGACGGTGTTCATGGAACAACAGCAAGTTGTCCCAGAACACAGTACAAAATTGCATCGAATCCACGTCACAACAGATGTTCAAACTGGCCTCCATGGTAGCAGTTGTTATGCAGGATACACAGACTGTACTTCGGCTTACACCATGTTGGCAGGCCACTTTCCTGGAGCTTGTACTAGGGTTCATCTCAATATCCTGTAGAACCCAGATCTCCAAATCTGGTGCACACACAGTCCATCACCTCCATGCATTTCCATGCACATTCATGTGCCTGAAAGGATCCATGATCACATAAATGCCCAAAAAGGGCTTGAAATGTTGTGTGATGTGGTAGGTGTCTGAGAGGGTACTTGTTTTGTTATAGGCATGCTGCCTCTCGACAATTTCCATCTGCTTAGCCATACACAGACACCATCTCAGCTTGTTCCTGATGTGAATACTGCACCATTCTGCTGCTTACAGAATGCTATGTCAATCACACAGCTTGCGACACACTAGGAATACATGACACATGGTCAGAGAAACTGTCTTTCATCAGCGCCATCTACCATGGCAACAATGCATTTCAGACACATATTAATAGGACCTTTTTTCCTCCATTTACTGTCAGGAATCTGTCCTGCAGTTTGTTGGTTTTATTAATGTTTACCTTGTATATAGTCATGCACTTATTTTAAATTAAAATTACATTTCCTTAGTCTGGTGTATTACCCTTGGTCTGGCATATTGCTATAATGAATTAATATTCTTATAAATGGAGGTGTTGTACCTGGTGCTTTGAATCAGGAATAAACAGAAAATGGACATAATATATTCTTGTATAATGAGACAATGAAAATTATTTTGCAGTGAACTTTTGATCAATCCTGAAACTGGAAATGTGTGGCAGCTGGGCGACATTCTGAAACGACCTACTTTAGGTGAAACATTAATACAAATTGCTGAATATGGTATAGATATTTTCTATAATGGCACACTTGGTGAGGACTTTATTCAGGATGTCAAAGATCTTGGAGGAGTCATGACAATGGATGACCTAAGGGATTATGAGTATGTTCATGTATGCAATTCAATTTAAGTTAGAGAAATAATATTACCCTTCTGTCATAAGTGGAGGTTTCCTTGAATCTTCTTAAACATAAGTGTTGTTTATTAGCTCTGGCAATCATGTAACCATAAAAATAATTGTATTAAGGACACTGGTAACGTAACTGTTCTTCTCATTTTACAGCTTTTTCTCATATCTTGCTTTACATTCGACGTGACACAAATACACTTTAAAAATGCATTTTGTATTTATAATGATCTGTTAATGCAGTTATCATTGTGTGTGTGTGTGTGTGTGTGTGTGTGTGTGTGTGTGTGTAATACCTGGTCTTTCAGACATGTCCAAAAGAACAGATGCCATTTCGATCTGGCAGCCATTATGAATTAAGACACAAAGGAATGACAGACATTGGCTGTGACAGGGCATTGATTGAAATCAATGGGGAAAGTAGAAAATTTACACTGGACCAGCGTCTCCTGCGTTCTAGGCAGGTGCTCTGACCACTAGGCCATCCAGTCACAGTGGTCATTACAACTGCGTGGACTACCCCAGCATGCCACCCATTAGACTCAAATTCTCAACTTGTCCGCACACTACTAATGTAGTGCCCCTTGGCCAATATCCTCATTACTCATGCCATTTTGCCAATTCCCATAAGGGTTCGAGCCTAGTGTGCATTGCACTGAAGAGGTCACTGGCTGTCGCACCTTATATATATGTATGGTACCTGATCTTTTGGATATATATAATTAAGGCAAGGTAGCCAATAATCTCCTCAGTGCAGATGCACACCAGGCTTGAACTCTTACAGGAATTGATGAAATGCCATGAGTAATGAGGATCAAGGGCAAGGGGCGCTACAGTAGTAGCGTGTGAATAAGCAGAGAATTCTGATCTGACAGGAGGCATGCAAGGGTAGTCCATGCAATTGCAATGACCCCTGAGTCCAGGTGGCTTAGTGGTCAGAACATCTGCCTAATAACCAGGAGACCCAGGTTCAAATCCTGGTCCAGCACAAATTCTCAATTTTCCCCATTGATTTCAATCAATGCCCACTCACAGCCAATGCCTGTCATTCCTTTGTGTCTTAGTTATCATTGTTTCTTGGAGAGCCCTTTTGATATAGGTTAGTGCAACACAGTTGTGCTCAGGGTATTAAGGAAAAATTTAGTACGATAGGTAAATTCCTCATAAATATCTGCATCATTAATGCTGGATAACATTTATTCACACTTAGACAATGAGGCTGCTTACTCATTGTGGTTGATCTCATCAAAGTCAATCCATGATCATACTGCAGTTTGTTATGGATTTCATCTTTCATTAGCTTGCAAGGTGAAACAAAAAAGCAAGTAGAGTCTTACTCTAAAATCCTCTTTTATTATCGATTGACAGCAAATATTTGGTTTAAACTGAGTCATATGCTTTCTCATGACTTACAGACCTCAGCAGGAGCAGTAATTTGTCCTCATTCTTACATTCTGTAATTTCATGTGCAACTTACAGATGGCCCATTGTGCTATACCAGTCTGTCAATTTTTATTCACCATTCACCATATCTGAAACAGAATAAGCTTCATCTCTTGTACATAATTACAGACATATGTAGTTATTCTTAGTTACAGGCATACATAATTACTGAAATTTAGTCATGGATTTTGAATTTTAACTTCACAAGTTCACACTCTGTACATAAAAAAAATGAGGTACATTGTAATATGAGTTTGTAGCTAGACAGTTTTCTTTGAAATAATTTCCAGTCATGGACCAATCAGAGGATAGTAATTTATTACAGATTTTAGAGAGCTAACTCTGGTAGGTGGACTGCTTTCACCAGCCTGTGTCTTGGAACACCAGTTTTCATTTGGCATCTAGGGCTGTGCTGATGGGTGTGTCTTCTTATGTGCAGTTCTTTTACATTTAGTTTAAGTATAATAATGAGACATATTTGTAAATCCATTTGATAGCTGAGTGTTTTAAAGTGCCCGCTCCAGAGCCCAAGGAGGTGCTTCTGGCCCTAGTTTGAGTCCATCGTGCAGGTTGATGATGGGAGGCCAGTATGCCAGACAGCCTGGATGTAGCTATTAGGCAGTTTTCCACATCCCAACTCAGATACGAGATGTGCAAAAAGTTTGTAAAATGATGTGACATTTGACTGTCTGATTATACTAGATGCAGAAAGGAGAAGGAAATGGATTCCTACCCAAGGGGGCTGGCGGTAGCTTTAAAATGCCTTTGGGAGTGATGGTGACCCCATGTAATAATAGCGTATATAAAGGTATGGTTTGTTTTCTAAGAAACTGGAATATACCGTACAAATCCTAACCCAGTGTTGGTTGGATAAACGGCAAAAGAAAGGAAGGAAGGAATGAGAGATATATATACAGAAGTACAACTGTGAGTATCTTAAGTTTTCTTGTATGAGTTAAAATCCTAGGTCAAAATCACAAAAGAATATCTTTATTCATAGCTAGTTTCAGATCTGATGGGCCATCTTCAGACCTAAAATACAGAAAATGTATAAAAGATGTGAACAATAACAAAATATATTTAATAATTGAAGTTCCATTATACAGGGTGAGTCACTAACTATTGCCATCTATAATAATTCTGAAAGTACGATAGGAGCTGAAAAGTTTGTGGGACAAAAGTTGCTTGGGACAATGGGGGCCATAATATGACATTGGTTTCTTGTTGCTAGGTGGGATCGCCTTTTTTTTGAGAAGATGGGATGCTATAGTTTGATACTTATTTTCTGACAGCGGCTATCAAGATGAATCCAATGATGTGTAAAAGTAAGGTCTTTGAAAGTCAACAAAGGAACAAAGGTGACATGAACATCCATTTACAGAAGGTATTCGAACTGATGACCATTGTTATCAATGCAGTGCTGCAATCTTCTTCTTATGTATTGAGTGGTATTCCTTATCACATTGACACTTATCGAAGCACATGCTCTGACAATTCTCTCACGCATATCTTTAGATATAGTTGGAATGTCTTAATAAACAATGTCTTTTACGAATCCCCCCCACAAAAAATCCAAAGGCATCTCAAGTGTGGTGAATGAGCTGGCCACGACACATCTCCTCTGCATCCAATCCAAAGATCTGGGAATTGTCTCTGCAACTCATTTCTAACCGTCAGCGAAAAATGTGCCAGACACCCATCGTGTTGATACCGCATTCTGTTCCTTGTTCCTAAAGGTATTTCTTCCAATAACAGACCTAATATTTCTTGCAGGAATATGCTGTACTTCCTACCATTAAAATTCCTTTGATGAAATAGGAGCCTATAATTCTGTCCTCCAGAATCGCACACCATACATTAACCGACCATGGTTTTTGGCATGCAGCTTGCTGCAGCCAACATAGATTTTCAGTTGTCCAATAATGCATGTTATGCAAATTAACATTTCTATGCTTTGTGAATGTAGCCTCATAAGTAAATAAAATGAAATTAATAAATGTGTTGTCCCTCTGAATCTGAAGTTCAGCCCATCGGCAGAATTCAGTGCAATGCATACAATCTGTACCAATTAATTCTTGGTGGAGACTGATAGGGTAAGGATGATATTTACGGTGATGCAGAACATGAACACCTCTACTCTGGCTCGTGCTCGATTCCCTTGGGATTTGACGTGAACTAACATAAGGATCTCGAACCACAGTGGCAAGAGTACCAATTTCTGTTTCCTCATTAGTAACTTTCCTTTGCCGGATATGTTTCCAATCCATTAAAGATACAATTGTTCTCAATTCATCATACACATATTTAAATGTATGATATGTAGCGTGAGTACATTTAGGATATCTTTCAGCATATAATTCTCTAGCTGTCACTGAATTTCATTGGCTTTCTCCATAAATGAGACGCATATCGACTTGTTCTTTGAAGGAATACATCATCCACATTCAGTTGATTCAATGATATTAGTCTTACCATTCCTGTTAGTGGTGTACTGCAAAACCATCAAATGGTGTTTACATGTCAATGGCACATTAGATGGATACGCTGTATTTGGCGAATATTTAGTATTTGCATGATACACGACAGAGAACTGTCAGATCATGTGCTTTGATAAGTGCCAAAGTGATTAGGAATACCACTCAGTCCAAGATAAGAAGATTGCAGCACTGCATTGATACCAATGATTATCATTTTGAACACCTTCTGTAAAAGGATGCTCAGCCACCTTTGTGACCTTCATTCACCTTCAAAGACCTTACTGTTACACATCATTGGATTCATCTCAATGGCCATTATCAGAAAATAAGTACCAAACTATAGCATCTCATTTTAAAAAAAAGTTGACCTTCATATCTCTGAAGCAACCCCACCTAGCAACAAAAAACCAATGTCATATTATGGCCCCCATTGTCCCATGCAACATTTGTCCCACAAACTTTTCAGCTACTATCATACTTTCAGAGTTATTCTAGTTGGCAATAGTTAGTGACTCACCCTGTATGATTCCTATCAATATAAAATTATTATTTTGTTCAGTGTATATCACCCACCAAGCTTTGTACATTGTCATAACTTGTTGAGCTGGATTTCTCTTATTATACTGAAAGATCTTATGGGCATGTATATACTGGAAAATATGTAAGATCATGACAAAAATAGAGCTGTACAAAAAGTATATTTGGTAAGTGGTATAAAACTATTATGTTATCTAAAGTAAAAGGTTGTCATTGTTTACAAAAATTTCTGATGTTGCCCGTTTATCAGTTTTAGATCCCATGCTCATACTGCCATACCTGTGTGTTTATATGAACAATTGACAGCAGGGGTCTTGACTGAACCTCGGTCTCAACATCATAACCATAGACCCATGCCTCGTCACCAGTTATGGATTCTCTTAAGGAACACCTCATTTTCATTTGTGCTATCCAAAAGCTCTTCACAGATTGCAAGGCAAAGGTCTTTCTGATCATGAGCCATGGGATGAACTTCATGGCAATACAATGCATTACAAGATTCTGTGTCAGGATTTCATGACATGATCCAACTGAAATGTTATATTCTTCTGCAATCTCTTGGACAGTCAGTTTTTAGTTGGCATACACAATTTTGTTGACATTCCTGAAATGAGCATTGTCGGTAGATGCCAAAGGGCGTCCTGAACGAGGGTCATCTCTGCATTCCATCCAGCCATTTTTAAACCATGTGAACCATTTATAACACTGGGTACAGCCTAAGCATTCGTCACTGTAGGCATCCTGCATCATTTGATGTGTCTCTGTAAAGGTTTTCGAGTGTCATATGAAATGTTATGCAGACGTGTTGCACCACTAACTTTGTCATCTCAAAATTGCAAACTGTGTGACACAGCGTTCTACTCAATGCATACTCAACAATAACTAACAGACATACAACAATGAAACTTCCAGCAGTTGCATATTAAACACAGGTGTGTGCAGGGATGCCAACAACATTTTGCTCCAATACACCATTGGCACAAGATTACAAATGCTCCGGAATTTCTGAACAGACCTGGTATTTGGTTTAATATCTGGGTGCTAAAACTTTAATGAATAATAAAGAACTTTACATGAGTTTAGCACAATTATATTCCGAATTTCAGTTGTCATGATTTTTTATGTAACCATGATGCTACATATAAAGCATCTCTCTGACAACCCTAGTACTTCCAAGATACATCTTGTTTACATCCACTTAATGGACTATGTAACTGTCACCCCTGTCAATCACTTGTATTAACAAAGTGTGGAAATAAGTACACTGGATCTATAAATTTCAAAATGATGGAGCACAGCAATCAGTCATCATTTTCTTTCAGGTTTTATTAAAGCAAATCTAGATTTCAGCTAGTGCCTAGCCATTATTCATATTCTATTTCATTGTTTCAATACATGAACTCATATGTCAATCCCCTGTTGTTTGGACTTTTGTTACAGTTCTTGAATGAACCCAAACAATGGAAAATCCAGGATGGAATGTAACAATATTGTGAAAAGGAAAGTTGCTATTCATCATATAACGGAGATGTTGAGTCGCAGATAGGCACAACAAAAAGACTGTCACAAGTCACTGAGTGTGGCCTCAGTTGCCTCAGTTTGCAGTCATGTGTGTGAGTTATGTTTGTGTGAGTGTTTATGTGTGTATTATCATCTAATTCTGACATAGGCCTTACTCGCCAAAAGCTATTATTTGTGACAATCTTTTTGTTGCACCTATCTGCGACTCAGCATCTCTGCTGTATGGTGAGTAGCAACTTTTCTTTTCACCATATTCTTGAATGAACTGTGACAGAAGCCCAAACCAAAGGGGACTGATATATGAGGACATGTACTGAAACTATGAAATAGTGCACTGGTAATGGCTAGGCACTAGCCAAAATCTATATTTGCTTTAATAAAACCTGAATGAAAAGGGCAACTGATTGCTGTGCTCCATCATTTTGAAAGTCATATCACAGTTGAGACATATCGTTGAGTGCATCCACATTCCTAAAGGAAGGTACCTAAATGAGGATCTATAAATGATAAATGGCCAATATTAGAAATTGTTTTAACCAATGACAACATTCTACTTTATGTTAAGATATTCATTTTTATACCACTTACCAAATATACTTTTGTGCATGTTTATTTTTTGTCACAATCTATTATATTTTCCATTTTGTACATGCCTTCAAGATACTTTAATTTAAGAGCAGTTCAGTTCAACAGGTTACAGCAATGTGTAAGGCCTGGATGCTGGTATGCACTGAACACTTCATGATCCTTTAATTTAATAAGAACAATTCAGCTCAACAGGTTATGATGATGTGTAAAGCCTGGAGGCTGGTACACACTGAACAAAACAATAATTTTATATTGGCATGTATCATATAATGGATATTAAATTATTAACTGTATCTTGTTGTTTAGCTCTTATATGCTTTTTTCTGTATTTTTTATCCAAAGATGTCTCACCAATGAGCTGGAACTAGTTACCAACAAAGATATTTTTGTGATCTTGGCTTAGGATATTTTATCCATACATTTCAACATAACAGATCACTTGTCTCTCTATTTGACAGTGTCAGATAACAACAAAAACCATAAGTTTTCCAAACAGAGGTTGACAGTGATCTCTTTAGCCAGCCCTACACGTTTCCTTTATGATATATATATTAAATTTTCTATATGTTGCTTGTACAAGGGTTGGAACTTTAATAGTGGCAACTATTTATTATTTACAGCTCGTACAAAATATATACATGTTTCAAAGATTTTCTGACCTTCAAAGTAGTCAGCAGCATTGTGTATAACCTGTTGTCAGTGATGTGGAAGTCGCAGAATGCTCTTGGCAATGCCAGTTGTGTTGACAGTTCGAGCAGTGCGTTCTATTGCCCAACAAATTTGTAGCAGTTCTGAAGCAAATGCCATGATGTGTTTCCTTCAGTTTATAAATCAAGTTGAACTCACGAGGGCTTAAGTCAGGGGAGTGCAGTAGGTGGTATAGCACTTAGCAGCCCCAGCAGTCAAACAAATCAGTAACAGCTTGCACTGTATGTGCTTGAGCATTGTCCTGCAAAATGATGGTCCGTTCCTGCAGAAAGTGTCATCACTTCTGTCTCTATGCTGTTCATTTTTGGAACACAACATATGACCATGACAGAAGTGATGACATTTTCTGCAGGACTGGACCATTGTTTTGCAGGACAATGCTCAAGCACGTACAGTGCAAGCTGTCACTGATTTGTTTGACTACTGGGGCTGCTAAGTGCTATACCACCTACTGCACGCCCCTGACTTAAACACTTGTAAGTTCAACTCGATTTATAAACTGAAGGAAACACATCACGGCATTTGCTTCAGAACTGCTACAAATTTGTCGGGCAATAGACCATGCCACTTGAACTGTCAACACAACTGGCACTGCTAAGAGTATCCTATGACTGTCACATCGCTGGCAGTGGGTTATACAAAATGCTGCTGACTACTTTCAAGGTCAGTAAAACTTTGAAACATGTATCTATTTTGTACGATATAAATAGTTGCCACTATTTAAGTTCCAACCCTCGTATGTGAAGTGTGTTCCCATTCCAGCAGTCCATAAAAAATAAGAGACTGGAACAGTCCAAAATATCCCCTTCTAAAGACAGCTTGTTACTGGGCTTGGTTTAAATGCAGTGTCTTTTCCATGTGGTTGATGATGATTTTAGAAAGTACATTGTGCATTATGGAAGAGGGATGATATGTCTGTAGCTTTTATGCATCCTCTGTCTCATTTTGTTTGAAAATTACAGTATAATTCCCATTCTTAGGGAATGTCTTCCTCTGCAGAATTTCTGTATATAATTTTGCAGGTTCATTTATTATTAATTTTCATCACCTTTAATGATTTCTATTGAGAAACACCATCTCCAGGTCCCTTTTCTTTCTCTTTGTACCTTGAATAGTTTTTATTTCCTTGTGCCTTGAATGGATTTTGTGTTTCACTAGTTGTTACTTCCACTATGAATTTTCTGTGATTCTAATTCATCTCTTGATTCTCTGTACTGTTAGTCTCCCACTGCTGAAATGTAATGGCTACCAACATACTCTTTTCTCAATTGTTTTTTGTATCAGATTTGCATTGTACCTTCATAAAGCCTCTGGAAGGTTTTTCTCAATTGTTTACTTTAGTTTAGTATACTTTGTCTTTCTTTTCTTCTCTTTTACTTGAAACTCTTGCCATTCCATCTCTGGTTTCATCCGTTAACAAGATACATTGCATGGATGTAGTCAATTACAATATAATTTCTTATATTTAATTTGTTTCAAAAACTTTGATAATAAATACAAATATTTTATATCAGTATATATAAATAATATTACTTTTCCATATTCAGATATTCTTCAACGTTATAAAAACTATGTGCTAGTAAAAATTGTTTAAGGTCTACCTTAAATTTATGAAATTCTTTAATTTTGTTTATTGTAGCAGGCAAAGCAGTAAAAAGTATTTTGGGCTGGTAGTTTACCCTTTTTTGGTAGAGCGCTCCTTTGTGGATGTCTCTGTGAAAATCATCTCTGTTCCTTGTTTCATGGTTATGAAACTGATTATTTAATGTTGAAAATTCCTGGTGAGTTTTCAGAAAGCAAACACATTCTTAGATGTATAAGTTAGGAAGAGACATTTTTTAAATTCGTTAAATATTTTCCTGCATGACACTCTACTGGGAACCCCTTTCATTATTCTAATGGCCCTTTTTTGAAGTTTGAAAGCTTGTTTTGGCATACCTGTATTTCCCCAGAAGATCACACCATATCTAAGCAAACTGTTCATACAAGCATAATAGACACACAGCAGTGGTTCAGTGTTGCAACATTCCTGAAGCATTCTTAGCACATAACAGTATTTACTTAGTTATTTACTCAAAACTTCTAGATGCTTTTCCCCTCTCAAGGGCTCATCCACCCATATACCTAGGAATTTTGTGTGAAGTGTATGAATGCTTAATCATTCCTTTTAAGGGGATGCTGTTGTCAAATCATCCATGTTTACTAATCAGCAAGCATAACAAAACAGGAATCTTTGTCTTTTATATAAAAGGATGTAGTAGGTCACATGAAGACTTGTAAACTCATTATATCTTAATCAAAAAGCCTCAGTTAAAGTGAGAGGAGAAAGTACAACCTGGATTGGACAAGGAAAAGGAGCAGGACAAGGATGCTGTCCATCACCTACCCTTTCCAACATCTACTTGGAAAATATGATTGACCAGTGCTCATTAAATGACAAAGGAGTAGAAATTGGAGGAAGAAGAGTAAGTGTGTTTGAGGTTTGCTGATGACATGGCCCTTCTAGCCACAGGGGAAAAAGAATTACAGGATTTAGTGGACACCATTGAAGCTAATTAAAAAATTATGGAATGAAAACTAACAAAAAGAAAACAAAAGTATTGGCACTAGGAGGAAATAAAGAAATAAAAATTATGCTGAATGGAGAAATATTAGAACAGGTGCTAAATTTTAAGTATCTTGGAAGCAGGATAGACACCAACTGGAAGTGCACCACAGAAATTAAAACAAGGATAGCAATGGCAAAAGAGGCATTTTATAAGAAAAGGAGAATTTCTGCAGCAATCTGGACAGGGAACTGAGGAAAAGACTCATAAAATGTTTTGTGTGGAGTGTTCTTATGTATGGTGCTGAAACATGGACTTTGAGGAAGAAAGACAGAGAAAATCTGGATGCTTTTGAGATGTGGACATGGCAGAGGATGGAAAGAATAAGTTGGAAGGACATAGTAAAAACTGAAGAGGTACTGAGAAGAGTGGGAGGGAAAAGACAGTTACTAGATGTAATAAAAAGAACAAAAAGAAATTGGATTGGGCATATATTAAGAAAGAATGGTAGACTGTTAAAAACAGTTTTAGAAGGGTATGTAGAAGGGAAAAGGAAGCAAGGAAAGAAAAGCTTTCAGATACAGCAGCCTTAAGAAGGAAGCAATGGATCACAGAAAATGGAGAGGCAAAGCCTCTGCTAATATTGCAGAAAACTGATGATGATCAGTTCACATAATAATTCTTATTGATTTATGTCATGTGCACTCTTTGCTTCCAACCTCCCAAGTTAGGTGAGAGCACTAAATGCATTGCTTCCTGGGCTCGGGCATGAGCACCGTCCCCGAATCGAATCCGCCCAGCGGATTAACGACGATGGCCGGTGTGCCGACCAGCCTGGTTGTAGTTTTTAGGTGGTTTTCCACATCCTACTAGGTGAATACCAAGCTGGTCCCCATGTCCTGCCTCAGTTACACAGCTTGCGGACATCTGAACACATTCGCACTTTTCCATGGATTATGCTAATCGCAGACAGTTGGGGTACACTAATTCCGTCCTGGGGGATATGGGGTGGCGGCAGGAAGAGCATCTGGCCACCCGTTAAACTAACCTTGCCAAATCCAATTAACCATGCTGACCCTGCGTAACTGCGGGAATACGGCACAAACGATAGACAGACTCTTTGCTGCCAAATGTCACTCCTAGTGGATGCACTGTGAGAATCAATAATGCAGATGACTGAATTCAGTAAGAAGTATAATATGAAGTGCTACATCCTTTTATATAAATGACAAACATTCCTGTCTTATTATGCACGAAATGTGTAAACATGCTTGACAGAAAGACAGTATCCTCTTATAAGGAACAATTATGCAATGAGACACGTCATAATGAGCTTGATATTGGCTGATAGGCTGAAATTGCAACTTGAATAAAAACATCTAATAACAGCAGAGGCAGAAAAATTACTCATTTCTAAAAAAATAAATAAATAAATAAATAATAAAATAAAATAAGAGCATGAAATTGGAGGGGAGGAGTGGCTAATTGCTAACAGATATCAAGTCTGTTCTATTCTTTCATAAACATACTTGGATATCAGAACAGGAAACCTCTGTGTATCAGTTCAAGAGCTCGGAGTCCACCAGTGTGAGATGACCCAATGAGTGAATCTGTTTGGAAGTATGGAGTTAACCAAAGTATTTTTGTGGCCTATCCTGCATCTGTACTTCATTCTCTTGGCTATCAGATTTCTTTATCACTCCTCCCACTTTTTGTTTATTGATCTGGACCTGCAGTCTGATTTTCACTTCTTTTATAGTTTTAATTTTGGTTTTTCATATTCAGAATAGGAAGTTTATGGTTTTCATATGAAACCCAAATAAATTGTTACTAGCATAATTTATTTTTGTTAATTTTTAACCAATCACAGCAAGATAAGTGATTTAAAAGGTCTATTTCAATTATTTTACTAATAATTTCTTCCCTTGTTCTTAGGGTTGTTTGGGAGCCTCCAGTTTCTGCTAAAATGGGTGGTAACATTACACTATATACATCTCCCCTACCTGGATCAGGACCTTTGCTTGTATTTATGCTGAATATCTTGGATGGTTATATACCTACCTCTGATGAGATCACAACATATCAGCGTATCACAGAAGCTTTGAAATATGGGTATGGCAGAAGGACAGAATTAGGTGATCCTTATTTTAATGAGAGTGTTTTAGAGGTTGGTGCTTGACTAAAAGTTTGCTATTACATTGTGGCAACTCTGATAACATTTTCATTGCAATCACTTTTTTCTTTATTCACAGATTGTTAAAAACTTAACATCAAGAAGTTATGCAGAAAGTATACGTGCACAAATAACTGATACTGAAACATACAGTGACCCGGAACACTATGGAGCTGTGTTGAGTCAGCCTGATGATCATGGGACAGCACATATTTCAGTCATTGCACCTAATGGAGATGCTGTCTCTGTCACAAGTACCATCAATTTAATGTACGTAATAAGGTTTTTGAAAAGTTCAAGTTCCTTAAAATGTGAAAAATTATTTTAATGACAATATTATGAAAAGGATAGATAGCTACTCACCATTAGGTGGTAATGCTGTGTCACAGACAGGCACAACAGAAAGACTGCTAAACAAGGAAGCTTTCGGCCAGACTTGAATTTGGCAGTGGCAGGCAGACAGTGGTCAAGTGTGAGAGTTGCATTTGTGTAAATGTGTGTGTGTGTGTGTGTGTGTGTGTGTGTGTGTGTGTGTGTGAGTAAGTGTGAGTGGATAGGTGGGTGGATGCGTTTTTTCTAAGGAAGAAGAAGGCATTTTAACCAAAAGCTTACTTCTTTGGCAGTCTTTTTCTTGTGTCTGTCTGCGACTCATCATTCCACTATATTTTTTTGTATGTCCATCCTTATGATTGGAGGCCTGAGGGACTTCGGCCGTTCAGTTGTATAATAAAATGGAACACCTACAGCCATCCTTATGATGCCATTATATGTGTACCAGTTTCAGTGCTTCAGTGCACCATTTTCAGGCCTTAGCTGACACTGAGTGGGTTAACACCATCTGTATACACAATGTATCAGTGGCCAACATCTATAACTGGTTGTGACAAAGCAAGCTGGGAATAATTTTAATTCCCCTCTTGTTTTCGCATCTGCCTCCTTAAATTTGTTTTGTTACTTTTAACTATTTAACATTAACATATGCAAATATAATCTGTATTTTCATAAAAGAAAAAGGTTGGCCCTCAGTTTCAAAGAATATAACACCAGATCTAATTTTGTGCTTAGTTTTATATATGTAATTGATTTTCTAATTTATTTTTACTATGCCTAGTTAGTATTTTTCATTATGGGGTGAAATCAGCAATTGTTTCATAACTTAAATTCTATTGTTTACATATAAACAAATATAAATTCTGTAATAACTGTAAACATTTGGAAGATGAAATGGTAGTAATCTCAAAGTACCTATTTTGCTCTAGTCAGAAACATGTTACCAAAGCCAGCTCTTCATTTATTCCAAAGTAATTAACTGTTTTGTCAAAAGTGTTGTTTATATAACTATAGTTGTTAATTTCATGATTTAAACAAATAACTTGACCTAACTTTTGTAGTAGAAGAAACTGTTAAAGAGGCACAACTTTTCTATGCATTCGGTTAATTTAATGAGTTAAATTTAACTTTGAACAATGTGTAGTTTCAGTACCAATTATTGTGATGATATATAAGGGCCCAATTTTTGGTCACGAGACAGTCAGTTCAAGGCCGAGTTTCAGACGAGTAACCTGTGCTGGTTAGAACAACAACAATGCTTCAAATTAACTGTGGAATAAGTGTTGAACAATTAGGCCAGGTGTAAAAACAGTGACAATGTCTGCTGCATATGTACCTGATTATTCTTCAAGAACTGTGAACTTTGTGGTTAGGTTTTACTGCCCGTAGATGTTCAACAAGAAACTGTTGTAGCAGTATGAGGAGTTTTGCCTGCAAATTATTATTAAAGGTTATGGAAAATTTAACCAATAGTGCATTGGTCATACACATATAACTGTGTATTATTAGGAGGTTGTGTAAAGTGAAAATTAAAGTACTGTAAAACGTAACTGTGCATCTATCGGCTGCATCATTTAAAGTAGTCATTGTCGGAAACCACAACTCATTTTTCAGCCACTGTAGCAATGCAGTATGAAGACACCGAGGACAATCAACAAACATCAGTCGACAAATAAATAAAAGCAGGTGGGACCCCCACATGGTTTTTGCAGACTGCCTCTAATAGTGATGCTATCTCTCCAGCCATAAACTAGTTGATGATTGGAGAGACAGTACACTGTTACAGGTAGTCAGTGAAAACCAGTTATAGGTGTTGGCCACTGTTGCATTGTGTATACAGATGGTGTTAACCCTGTCAGCTAAGGCTTAAAGATGGTGCACTGAAGCACCAAAACTGGTAGCCATATAATAAAAGACATCATAAGAATGGCTGTAGGCATTCAGTTTTATTACGTTTTCAGTATATGGTGAGTAGCAATTTATCCTGTTCATAATATTGTCATCATTATATCCTGGACTTCCATTATTTGGAAAATTATTTTAAATTGTTGCATTTCCATTATCAAAACTAAAAAGAATGCAGAAGAATCAAATTTTAGGGGAAAATGTTAAATTATCACCATTAAGTATAATCTTGTTTGAATGAGGTTTTATCTGTGTTTGTAGATGCACACTGCGTATTGTACTAACATTCTGATTCATAATCAGCATAATTATAATATACTACAAATTTTCAGCAGTCACCAGAATTATCCCCCCCCCTCCCCCCCACAACATTTGTTTAGTCATTGTTAAATTTCAGCTATCCCTATTGCAGTAGTCAGCACAACACATGTCCCACCCTGAAGTTGGCTCACTGCAACAGGAAAGGGAAAGGGCTCAGGACCTTGAGTATTTGTATCTGTAGCAGTCTGTCTATGGCAATGACACCATCCCTTGAAGAGTATGACTGAATGTGGCCTGGTTTTATGACTCATCAGCTTTCAGCACTTCACTTCGAGGTCTCAGATGGGGCTTTCAGCTCGTCTGCTTAGCACTTTCTACAATGTCAGTGGGCTACAAAAATTCTTATTTAAGATTTGTGTGTTGTTACAGTACCTTCCAGTGTGGTCAGAATGGCATTATGTTCCCTTCAAAGTGAGGTCATATGGCTGAATTGGCAGTTCAGACATATCACTCAAGTGATGTTTGGCATTGATCTTAGTTGTGTGCCATGATATTTGCAGTATCGGCTCTCCTACCTATCTAGCATTCCGGTTGTGACACTGTGATCAAGACTGGCTTGGCTCAGTGTCAGCTGGGTGTAATGACAGCCTTTCCAAAACTGCATGAAAAATAACTCTTGCCATTTTGTATTTATTTGTTTACATGTCAAGTCCCCTAGGACCAAATTGAGGAGCAAACCTCCAAGGTCATCGAATGTATCAGTACATGAAATTACAACATAAAAGTAATAAGAGATTAAAATAAAATGTTTATGAACCCAAAAAAAGTCAAGCCATAAATAAAGGCAATGAGTGTACATAATAACTCTACAAACAACATAAAAAAAAACCATCAGAGACTATGTATCTCCTAATCTCAATGTATAAGGTACACTGTGTGCAATCTGACTGTCATTTGGTAACTGGTTCCTAAATTTATTAAATGCTTCCTTTGTTACTGGGACAGCTGATGTGACTTGCAGCAATGCACACATGACTCATGTGAATGGCTTGACTCTACTCACATAAATTGTTGGCAATTGTAACTTAACATTTGCAGATGAAGTCACTCCAGTGATTTGGTGTGGTCCATGGTACTTGGTTTAAATATTCTTAGTTTTACCCTTAAGGGTATATGGGTTTGTTATCAGTATCCACTGACCAATTCTATACTGCAACAGTTTCCCTATATGTTTTCCCATCTGTTTCTGATGTTCTAAGCATTTGTGCTGGCTTGCTTCTGTCTTTGCCAGACTTTATGTAATCATTCTGCAAATTCCTTTACTGACTCACCGTTAGCTCCAAGTTTGGGTTTTATCATGCTGAAGGGTGGTGAGACCTTTCTGCCAAAAACCACTTGATATGGCAAGAGATTGGTACTTGTATGGACGTTGAGTTTTATTTCGAGACTATGAACTGAAGGTGTTGTTGTTGTTGTGGTCTTCAGTCCTGAGACTGGTTTGATGCAGCTCTCCATGCTACTCTATACTGTGCAAGCTTCTTCATCTCCCAGTACCTACTGCAGCCTACATCCTTCTGAATCTGCTTAGTGTATTCATCTCTTGGTCTCCCTCTATGATTTTTACCCTCCACGATGCCCTCCAGTACTAAATTGGTGATCCCTTGATGCCTCAGAACATGTCCTACCAACTGATCCCGTCTTCTGGTCAAGTTGTGCCACAAACTCCTCTTCTCCCCAATTCTATTCAATTCCTCCTCATTAGTTATGTGATCTACCCATCTAATCTTCAGCATCCTTCTGTAGCACCAGATTTTGAAAGCTTCTATTCTCTTCTTGTCTAAACTATTTATCATCCATGTTTCACTTCCATACATGGCTAGACTCCATACAAATACTTTCCGAAACGACTTCCTGACACTTAAATCTATACTCGATGTTAACAAATTTCTCTTCTTCAGAAACGCTTTCCTTGCCATTGCCAGTCTGCTCTTTATATCCTCTCTACTTCAACCATCATCAGTTATTTTGCTCCTCAAATAGCAAAACTCCTGAACTCAAGGTATGTATCCCAATCTTTGTAGTGGCTTAACATTTTAGAAATGGGTTTTATGCACCCTCCCTGTTTGTCCACTTGCTTGTGAATGAAAAGGACTGGTTCAGAGTTTTCAAATGTGAAGAAAATGACACAACCGTTTCATTAAATTGGACACAAAATTTGTACACTTTTAAGTATTTATGGTATCCGGTACACCAAATGAAGGATCCAACTATTTACCTTTGCTTGTGCTACTAGTTTAACTTATTGGTCTGGAATTGCTATCACTGCTATATACCATGATAAATGATCTATTGTTGTTAATGTATACTTATTCACTCCTGGTGTCATGTTAAATGGGCCTAAAATATGTAGTACAACCATTTCAAAAGGTTTCGATGCATCCAGTAACCTTTGTAACATAATTTTATGAGGACTAAGGTTAGCCCCCTGCACACATGGTGTGCAGTCTTTCACATATTATTCCACATCAAGTCTCCTAGTCTTTATCAGAATTTCTCTGCGACTTATCTATCCATTGTTCTGTGACTGCCATGATTTGCTAAAATGTGGTGATGCACTTTTTAAAAATCTCATCCCTGAATGCGCCAGAACTATCATGTGTGGTCTGTTCATTGATCTGCAGAGTAAGCAATCATGCATCAAGAAATAAAGCTGTGACCCAAATCTCTGATAGCCTATGACAGATGCTTATGCCTTTTGCCATTCAGCCACATTCTTGGCTTGTGTTTACAGCACTACAATTTCAATTTTTTTTTTTTTTTTTTTTTTTTTTTTTTTGACTTATAGTATCTGCAGTTGTATGCTTGTTACCAAGTTTATGAATAACTTCATAGTCGAATTCATTCAGTTTGAGTGTCCATCTCATCAGTCTTCTAGAAGGATATTTTAATCCCAACAATCAAATTAGTTGATCATACAAATGGCAGCGAAAATAGTTGATTCTGTAAATAACTGCTAACATCTCCTTTTCTGTAATGGAGTAGTTCTCTTCCACCCTATTCAGTTGTCTGGATGCATAAGCTCCTGGGTGTTCTTTATCATCTACCTTTTAACTCAAAATTCAACCAACTGCTCTGCTGCTGGGATCACATGAGAATAAGGAAATATCAGTACTGGATCTGATATCAATACTTGTTTTGATGTTTCAAATGCTGTTTGACACTGTAATAACAAATGAATGGCATGGCTACTATACAAGAACGTGTACTTCTCTGCTGTTGCCACAAAATATATTAGCTAAAACTAACAATAGTCATAAGTATATGGCAATTAAAATATATAACAAATTGTCTAAAAATGGGTCAATCAAGCCTGACAAATTATTTAAAGATAATGTTCATAACTTCTTGTTAACTAATCCATTCTATTCATTAGAAGAATTTTTAGAAATGCCCAATATCAACTTAAATATGTAAAAATTTATTTTGTAAAATTAATAGGTTAAGTGAACTGACGAAGTCTATTGCATGTAACAATGCTGAATGACTAATAAAGAATCTGAATCTGAATCTGAATCACCAGTAGAGTTTCAGTTTCTTCACAATAATTAACTTATTTTACTAAGCTTTGTGGAGTAAGATTTACAAATAAACATTTTAACTTATCTTTATTTTCTCATTGTTGACTGTAGTTCGTCATGTCTAGGGGTAGATTCTTGAGGCTGTAATTTTTGAATTTGTGGGTTCCAGATGACATGATAACTGATGAAGTAAGCCTTCTGCATAGTTCCTGTTTCTATGACTTTTTTATTTTATCCCATTTTTCTATGTCACACTGTCTTTACAATCTCCACTTTAATAAAGAAATTTACATTGTTGTTGCTAAACATAAAAACACATCAGATTCCATCAGAGGCTTGCCCACTACTCACTCATTCTGTGGTACTAACTATATTCCAAAGAGTTTACAAAACAAAAAGAGTTTACAAACTTTCTTGACATAAGAACAATCCTCACCAAGATATATCATTATTTTATAAATGAGTCCAGAAATAAATTTAATAAATATTGTCAGATTATGCAATTAATAATAGGAATTTTAAGTATGCCACATATTTCATAATTTCAAATGTTTCTAAAAGAAGAGTGATTTTAACTGTACATACAGAGTTAATACATATCTATTGTAATAAAGTAATTTCTTTTTATAGATTTTAGCCTGAAATATAATACATCATATACAAAATCTTATGAAATTCATTTAGTTAAATATCTGGGATAATGTTCACCTATACAAGATTCAAAAATATCTTTGGTATCAGTTACTTCTGTTAAAGAGAGGTAATGTTAGAGGAGGGTGTCCCATTACAGCACTCTGTCGCCCACCCAAATTTTATACCTTGCCTTAATAAATGATTCAATTGTTCGCAATTTCAGCAGAATTCCTGATGAAATTTTGATAATAATTATGTAGGACTATGAGTGATTGCACAGTAGAACCTCAATAATCTGTCCCCCAAGGGGCTGGGAGAATGGCTGGAACATGAAAAGGGTCAGATTATCAGAGGAATAAAAGCTGTGAGGACCGGGCATGAGTCGTGCTTCGGTAGCTCAGTTGGTAGAGCACTTGCCCGCGAAAGGCAAAGGTCCAGAGTTTGAGTCTCGGTCGGGCACACAGTTTTAATCTGCCAGGAAGTTTCATATCAGCGCACACTCCACTGCAGAGTGAAAATCTCATTCTGGTTATCAGAGGAATGCTTTTATTGATCTATAACACAATGACACAGTATCTTGTGATTGCCATTAGCATCACTATAGAGAGCAGTAGTTATTCTATCTTAAGCAAGTTTTGTAACTGTTACAGAATCATTTTTTGCAACAAAGTTTTTGTAGCGAATATTTTGTAGTTTAAGCCAGACATGGCAAAGTTATGCACTTGGTCAGATTAAGCACTTTAATTAAGTTTTCAGTTTTCAGAACAAATTAATTGACAGCTGTTTCATCAGCAGACAGCATCTCCCTGGAAATAATTACATTTTGATTGCCATGTCTTTTTTTCCGCCAATGTAACCAGCCTTCATTCATGGTAAACCTTTCATTTTCATTTCTTCCATTAATTTTTCATGCAATATCAGTGCTTTCTCTTCTGCTAAACTGGGCCCTCAAAGCATTATCTAGAATTTCACTTTTAGGCTTCTGCAAAGTCTTGGGTATTTTCAGTCCCTTCTCATCATCAATCTTGATTTTTATGGCTTTCAAGAGTTTTCCTATTTTTTTCTCCAGTATTTAACAGTTGTTACACCAATTCCCACCTCACTTGCTGTGTTTTGAAGAGGCTAGGCTTATCTAATCTTTCAAGCAATTTAAATTTCTCAGCCAAAGACAGCGTCATGTGTTTATGTTCATTTGATGCCACACTGTAGTTTCACCCACATTAATGTGAAAAAGGAACACTGTCATTAATTTATAAAACAAATACATACCCAATAACCTTTATTGACTGAGTTATAAAGAAGTTATTTCATACTAAAACTCATCGAACTACTACACCTATCAACAATCAATGGCCTAGTGATCTATCTCGCAGATGATGAGTCATGCAAACAAACAGGGACAGTTGGACCAAGCAGGAACCATCTGAGGTTGGATTAATGAGGTTCTACTGTAACTGAATTGTTGTTTATGGTGTCAAGAAGTCACCCAATAATTACATGCATGGAGTAGTTAAATTCCATCTGTATAAAAAGGCATTTACCCATGCTGAGTGACATATATGCTGTTCATAGTCCATCACTGAAGAACACCTGCCTTGGCATAAGTTGTCCAATGTATCTGTAATATTGTGGATGTAATACACATCAGTGGCAGTTTTTGTGTTCAAGTAATGGGAATTGCAATAGAATCTGTTTTTCGTAGTACTATACGGTAGTTTTTTGGAACAATGATGGCATTTGCACTCCATTGACAATCATTATGTTCTATTATTCCTTCTGCTGCTTGATGATCAATGAATTCTGAAGGTCACAGTTAAAGCAGGCTCAAACATGGAAATTGGATGTCTCTATAGGCCCCCTGGCTCAGCGGCTGTTGTGGCAGAACATCTGAAGGAAAATTTGGAAAATATTTCAAGTAGATTTCCCGATCATGTTATAGTTTTGGCTGGAGATTTTAATTTACCAGATATAGAATGGGAGACTCAAACGTTCATAACAGGTGGCAGGGACAAAGAATCCAGTGAAATTTTTTTAAGTGCATTATCTGAAAACTACCTTGAGCATTTAAACAGAGAACTGACTCATGGCAATAACATATTAGACCTTCTGGTGACAAACAGACCCGAACTATTTGAAACAGTTAACACAGAACAGGGAATCAGCAATCATAAAGTGGTTACAGCATCAGTGATTTCAGCCATAAATAGAAATATTAAAAATGTAGGAAGATTTTTCTGTTCAGCAAAAATGACAAAATACAGATTTAACAGTACTTGACGGCTCATCACAAAAGTTTTATCTCAAGTACAGATAGTGTTTAGGATCAGTGGACAAAATTCAAAACCATCATACAATATGCATTAGATGAGTACGTGCCAAGCAAGATTGTAAGAGATGGAAAAGAGCCACTGTGGTACAACAACCAAGCTAGAAAACTGCTACGGAAACAAAGGGAACTTCACAACGAACATAAACATAGCCAAAGCCTTGCAGACAAACAAAACTTATATGAAGCAAAATGTAGTGTGCGGAGGGCTATGCAAGAGGCCTTCAGTGAATTCAAAAGTAAAGGTTTATGTACTGACTTGGCAGAAAATCCTAAGAAATTTTGGTCTTATGTCAAAGCGGTAGGTGGATCAAAACAAAATGTCCAGACACTCTGTGACCAAAATTGTACTGGAACAGAGGATGACAGACTAAAGGCCGAAATACTAAATGTCTTTTTCTAAATCTGTTTCACAGAGAAAGACTGCACTGTAGTTCCTTCTCTAGATTATCGCACAGGTGACAAAATGGCAGATATTGAAATAGATGACAGAGGGATAGAAAAACAATTAAAATCACTCAAAAGAGGAAAGGCTGCTGGACCTGATGGGATACCAGTTCAATTTTACACAGAGTACGTGAAGGAACTTGCCCCCCTTGCTTGCAGCAGTGTACCATAGGTCTCTAGAAGAACATAGCATTCCAAAGGATTGGAAAAGGGCACAGGTCATCCCCGTTTTCAAGAAGTGACATCAAACAGATGTGCAGAACTATAGACCTATATCTCTAATGTTGATCTGTTCTAGAATTTTGGACATGTATTATGTTAAAGTGTAATGACTTTTCTGGAGACCAGAAATCTACTCTGTAGGAATCAGCATGGGTTTTGACAAAGACGATCATGGGAAATCTAGCTTGCGCTATTCATCCACGAGACTCAGAGGGCCATAGACACGGGTTCCCAGGTAAATGCTGTGTTTCTTGACTTCCACAAGGCGTTTGATACAGTTCCCCACAGTCGTTTAATGAACAAAATAAGAGCATATGGACTATCAGACCAATTGTATGATTGGATTGAAGAGTTCCTAGATAACAGAACGCAGCATGTCATTCTCAATGGAGGGTAGTCTTCTGAAGTAAGAGGGATTTCAGGTGTGCCGCAGGGGAGTCTTGTAGGACCATTGCTATTCACAATATATATAAATGACCTTGTAGATAACATCGGAAGTTCACTGAGGCTTTTTGCGGATGATGCTGTAGTATATCGAGAGGTTGTAACAATGGTAAATTATACTGAAATGCAGGAGGATCTGCAATGAATTGACGCATCGTTGAGGGAATGGCAATTGAATCTCAATGTAGACAAGTGTAATGTGCTGCGAATACATAGAAAGAAAGATCCTTCATCATTTAGCTACAATATAACAGGTCAGCAACTGGAAGCAGTTAATTCCATAAATTATGTGAGAGTACGCATTAGGAGTGATTTGAAATGGAATGACCATATAAAATTAATCGTCGGTAAAGCAGATGCCAGACTGAGATTCATTGGAAGAATCATAAGGAAGTGCAGTCCGAAAACAAAGGAAGTGGGTTACAGTACACTTGTTTGCCCACTACTTGAATATTGCTCACCAGTGTGGGATCCATACCAGATAGGGTTGATAGAAGAGATCGAGAAGATCCAATGGAGAGCAGTGCGCTTCGTTACAGGATCATTTAGTAAGCATCTACTAATCACGAAAGCATTACTTAGATGATAGAAAAACTCCAGTGGAAGACTCTGCAAGAGAGGTGCACAGTAGCTCACTATGGGCTTTTGTTGAAGTTTCAAGAACATACCTTCACCGAGGAGTCAAGCAGTATATTGCTCCCTCTTACGTATATCTCACGAAGAGACCATGAGGATAAAATCAGAGTGATTAGAGCTCACACAGAGGCATACCGACAATCTTTCTTCCCACAAACAATATGCGACTGGAACAGAAGCAAGAACTGATAGAGGAACTCAAGGTACCCTCTGCCACACATCGTCAGGTGGCTTGCGTAGTATGGATGTAGATGTAGAACAGCCGCAGATGCTTTAGGACATGGTATGGTGGCCTGTAGACCTAAATATTGTTGCATGAGGGTATCCAGTGCTGTATGACAGGTGACACTACTATTGTGCCATCTGTATTCAGCAAATCCATGAATTTTAGTAGTAAAGCTTCCAATGCTTATCAGGCACTCCCTTGTAAGTGATTCACTTTTTTAGAAGTTTGTTTGTGGCTTTGGTCATCACATGGGTCAATATATTCCTCATCAAAAGCCTTTTTAAGCTCTTTGGCAGACTAACACCAACCACGCCAAAATTATGTAGGCTAACAGGAACTATAAACTCACCATTTATATTAATAATATGCAGTACACTTCTGGAAGCAAGCCAATGCATTTTATGCAATTCTTCAATACTCTGTAGTGGCTCTACCACACACAATACTTCTTGTGGTAAATAGGTACTTCTTGTGGTAAATAGGTACCTACAGGAATCCAAACTAACTTCTTGTGCCTGATGGTATATTAACATGAGAACCAATCCTTAGAATATGTGTTCGCAGTTCAGTTGGCAGCACCTGCATAAGTGCATCTTGTGTCATTGCCTTACTTGGTATTATTGTTCCCAGTGGAAACAAAATTTCTCCCTAAAACATAATTTTAGCATGACATTTACCAAGGACGTCTAGTTCGAGAATTGCAGAATACCCTTCACCAAAATGTGACAACACTTCCCTGTGTCCACAAAAACTCTAGCCTCCAATGCTAAAGTCAAGCACTGTTGTCACTAATGACTTCACATCATTGTCACCTACCTCATATAATATGTTATGTGGAGAGCTAAGTATCTTCCTGCCTAAGGGGCCCAGACTAATGACTGCATGTGCACACACCTGAGTCTACTACAATCTCATGTTCCTTGCTCTATACTAAGCCTAACAAGCAGCATTCCATCTCTGCATATGTCTGTGCAGTATTATGTCCTGCTGGGAATGCTTTCCATCATGCAGTGGATTCCATTTGCATTTCCTGTTTCTTATTTTTACAGTCCTATGATTTATGTCTGACTTGTCCACATTTTTAGCACTCTGATTCAAGACACTGATCCTGAAGATGGCCCTTACATCCAGACATTCTCAGATGGATTCTTCACCCTGACTCTGCATGACATGACAATGTGGATAACCCATAAAAAGAGACTGAGAGCTCTGTCCTCTACTTTATACAGGATGAGTCCATCAGCAGATGCACTTCACATTAGCTGTTATGTTTCTGCATTTATCTCCTGGGCACTATCGAAGAAGAATCCCAATGATTTACTGTGCTTCTGTGCCAAACTATTAAATTATTCCCTGAGGAATCATGTGACATTCTGTTTCTGGTGGCACTGACACAGGTCATTAGCAAACTGCTGGAAAGTTTCTGTCTTACCAAGTGTTTCATGCTACATCCCATATGTTTTAGCCCCACTCCCAATTGTTCTTTTCTGACCAATTATTCAATTTTGTGATAGCTATAAAATCATTAATAAACACGGTTACATCCTACATTCTTTTCAACACCTATTTTACTTTCTGTTGAATGCTCTGCAATACTTCTTCTTGCCTATGTAATTCCTCACTGCATTCTTTCTGGTCAGCATTAACTGGCAGTACTTCATTACTTATTCCAATAAAGCAGCAACAGTCTCAACTGTAATGGCTGCACATGTGTCTGGCATTTTGTATATTCTACAACTGTTGTTACAGTAACAGAAAAATGGGAAAAATTGTACTTACAGTATACACATAAAATGAACTAAATTAGTTTTTGTGCTGAATCATGGCCCAACAGGACTCAAAATAATCTTGTGCCAAATAATCAAATTGTCTACAAGTGTCACAGGAAGTTGGCACAGAAATGCTCTGACAAATACAGGAGTAACACCTCACTGGTGTTAAATACATTTCTTTGCAACTTAAAGGAAATTGCAACAAGTCTCTAGGCTCCTGCATCCTGACCAGGTGTCTAAGGATTTCCAGTACCATGTTATACAGTCTTTTTCAGAAACAAATATTGTTAATGGCATGAGGAGGAGAATAGTTAAGGTGCATATAGCACCTCCAGTTTTATGGAGAGGTCTAATTACAGCATATTGCATGTTATTACAATTTTTTTCCAATTCTGTGGAGTTGCCTCCTTTCATAGACATTCTCTTAATAATTCTACGAGTACCCACCAGTTTTAATAACTTCTACCAAAACCTCATCTATTGGTGTGTTCCTTTTCTTCAAATATTGATATTGCATTACAACTAGTGCTAATGTTGGAACACTTTAGAAACATTTGTAACAAACTTTCTTTTTCGTTCTTGTCACATAGAATGCAGTCAGCTGGTGATGGATCCACAACTCCATCCACTCTTGCACTTCCTCATCCAACTGAAACTGACATTCATGCAGGTCAGTCTTCAAGTCCCCAGAGGTGTGAAAATCCCACTGTGAAAGATCCAGGCTGTGAGGGGGATGTTGCAGTGTATACCAACCTTACTGGAACTTGCGTGAACAGCTTTGGAATTCTTTGGTGGTGGAAAAGTGGGATGTTTCCATTGTTGGCTTTTCAATTTGCCACCGGGCCTTTGGAATGCTGTCAGACAAATCCATCCTGTTGCACAATAATGCCCACCCCTCAAATTGCCATGGACAAAGGCTACACTTCAGCAATTTGTTTGGGTAACACTGCAACATCCTCCACACAGCCTGGATCTTTCACCATGTGATTTTCACATCTTTGGCAACCTGAAGAAAGATATGTATGGACATCAGTTTCCGTTGAACAAGGAAGTGCAAGGGTGTTTGCTGTTGTGGATCCATCACTGGCTGACCATGTTCTACAAAACAGGAAACACCCAGTGGGATAATCGTCTTAAGGCATGTGGTGACTGCTTTTGAATGGAACTAAATTCCATGGTACCATTGTGGTGGGTATCAGTTTTCATTTGACAGCATAGAGACTTTAGAGTAAGAGTTGGAAGTAGACAGTCAGTCACAGGAGCAAGCTATAAGACAAGGCATTCCTTACAATTCCACACTTGGACCACTTCTGTTTATTATATTTATCAATAATAACAATTAATAACCTCATGTGGCTTAATGGTCTGGTATAAGTCTTTCAACTGGATGTCACTGGCAAATTGTGGGTCCCTAACCTACCACAGTTATCCAGCGATTGGAAAGGGACCTACAGTGTAATGTAGAATCAGAAACATGTGGCATTTTTAGTGAATCATTACATCATTAGCAGGTGATGGCTCGGTTAAAGACAGACTGAAAAAATCAATGTTAATCAATCAATCAATCAAATTTTATTGTCATTCAGCTCATAGAGCAATAGACAACATCAAGATAACTTACATTTTTAACATTAATTATTAAATACAATTTAGTTTGGATTACATAACATTGTGACAACCTTTCAGTTTCCAGGCATGCACTGTACTGCTAGACCTAAGGCCTGACAGGTTTATCAATGTTCTGCTCCAAAGCATTCAGAAAGACCTACCAGTTATGCTTGCTGATGACACCAATAACCTGTACTCAAATCACTGTGTTACACTGTTTTAATGAGTTCCATAAATGGTTTATGATAGAATCTACAAGTTTGTTAAACACGAACAGACTGTTACCGAATAATGACAAAACTGAGTATACAAATTTTAGCCCATAACATACAATTTTATCACAGAGAGAGAAAGTCAAGTTTGAAAATGTGCCTAAAAACCAAGAGGTAATCACTAAACTTCATAGAGTGTGGACTGATGACAGTTTACGGTGGGGAATACATAAAAAAGGTTAGTAAATAGACTGAGCAGTTTGTCCTATGCATTTAATGTCCTGAGTAATGTCTGTAACATCAAAACACTAAAATGTTCGTAACTTGCACTAGTACAGTCAGTACTCCATATCACATTCCACTTTGGAGTGTCTTAGAAAGAGGTATTTGTTATGCAAAAGAGAATAGCCAAGATAATGAGACACATGTCTCTCTCATTCACCACAAAATATATATTTCTGATGCTCAATATTCTGCCAGTGTCTTTTATTTATTTTCACCCAACAGTGTGTTTTATTCAGGAAAATTTACATATTTTTGCAAACGATAAAATAATCCATGTCATCAGATCCATGATTCTAATGACAAATCTATAGCTATTAATGGCTACATAAAGGACACAGCAGTGTACTTACATAGGAGTTCTTCTATACAACAAGCTTCAAGTCTAATAGGTAGTGATTCAGAGAAAATGTAAAAACATTCCTTCAAAAGACCGTTTCTATAAGGCAAAATAATTTATGAATGGCCGTCTAATACAACAAAGTTGAAATATTTTCTTAAGCTCATAGCTAATTCACTTCATTCTATAAATGTAACTTACTTTTCTTATTAAGAGTTAATTATAATATTTATCCAAATTTTAATTTGTGACTTGTTCCATGTCCATATGTGAATATGTGACAACGCAGAACATGATTTCTGGGATCAGTTCAAAAAATGAAATCAAATTTAATCTTTATACATATAGTACATAAGCTTTCAATGTAAAGTAAAGTAAATATTCATCCACCAGTAGAGGCTATTTGATATAACTGGGGCTTAGCAGCTTTTTCTATGGTAGCATATTTCATGATAACTTTCAGGGGGAAACCTAAATAGAAGTGGGTGTTTTAAAGTCAATGTTGGGTCTTAAGGCTTTACAACCTCTAAAGCCTACAGACTACAGTTTAGATGCCAGCTTTTCAAACAAAATGTTGTTATGTGGTGATGATTCTCTGGATCGTGTCACTCTGTGATGAGTCAACATTTCACCTAAATGGAAGTGCGAACACACATAATGTGGGCATCTGGGGGTCAGCAAATTCCCACAGAATGGTACAGTTCCAACAAGACTCCCATAAATTGAATGTCGATTTTTTATTTATTTATTTTGCCACATTTCAGCAGAAAGTTTATGGGTCTTTCTTTTTATTGAAACAACTGTAATTGGTGTTTCTTATCTTGATGTGCTAGAACTATGGCTATTTCCTGAATTGTAAGAAGTTGAACCACAGGATTTTATTTGGCAACAAGATGGTGCCCTGCCTCACTGGCATAACTCAGTATTTGATTGGTTAAACAACACTATACCTGGCCACTGAGCTGGCCACAAGGGGCTGCATGACAGAGATAGTTTCGCATGGCCTCCACACGCACCCAATCTGATCCCATGTGATTTTTATCTTGTGGTTTCATAAAGGATCATGGATATGTACCTCTGCTACCAGCTGGTCCACCAGACTTAAGAAACAGGACTGAAGTAGTTGTTGCAACAATTATTCCATGTAAAATAATCAAGTTTCGGAAGAACTCACCTGTCGACTTGACGTGTGCTGTATACAAATTATGCTCACATTGAGCACTTGTAAGAAAAACTGTTTGAGTTGATCTTTCATTTGATGTATTATTTATAATTGTATGTTGGATATAATAAATGTTACACAGTCTTAAACTCTGATATTCATTTTAAAAACACCCAGTATTGAGTGGAGAGTGGCAGTTCATTGTTAATACAGTGAACAGGTTGGGTTTCTAAGAGTTGTTTCTCTATTGTTAATGTATACTTTGACTCATTCCACGTCAATGAAGGTTTTCCTCCTAGACAGGCTGTTTTAAATAAAATGAATGAATTAACATGTTCACTCAGGAGTAGAAAAATAGATTTATGTGAAAAACAGTAGTCAGAAAACTCAGCAAAAATACTTTCTTTTTCCACGTGTTGCCCTCTTCTCATTATTTCATTTGAGAACATTTACATTAATCATAGTTGAGCTAAATCTGAATGTAATGTTATACAAACACAGATCTAGTATCTCATGAATGTGTCGCTTCAGTTGCTCTACTTTCTCTCTTTACATGTTTCTATAATTACTTATTGGATATTTTTATTTATTACCATTTGGATATGGTCAGCATCACAGGATAATTTAAAGTTAGTAACTAAGGATTACTCTTATCAACCTAATGAATATTGTGCAGGATAAGCTTCCTTTCCAGAAAAGAAAAATAGAATCCATGTTTTTTTGAAATTCAGTTCCTTTCATTGATTACTGGAGTAACTAGAGGAGGCAGATTGTGAGACAGAGATACATAGTAATCACTTAACATTTACAGCCTACATAATAATATTGTGTAATATTGCCAGAAGTTGAGATCTAATGTAGAGTGGATGATAGATGTACACTTATGAAGATCACTGTGCAAGCATCAGCTTAAAGGCTTCTTTAGAGTGGGCACATTGGAGATTAGATCGAGAGAGCAACAGTCAATGAAATGTAAGGTTCACAGCAGGTCCAAGGGCCTGATGCTTGAAACAGATGATGTTGGTGACTTGTTAAATATTTGCAGTGATGAAGGGTAGCGGATACTATGTGTGCAATCGTCCTAGGGTTCAACTGCAATTTTTTGTCATTAGATGATAAAAAAGCTTTCTTTGTTTGAAACTTTGCACTTCAGCTCAATAGTAATGTTTTCATTCATTGTGCAATAAAATTGAATTTCAGCTGCAAAATTCTGCACATATGTCATACAGTGGAACTTTGATTTTACAATCTTGGAGTTTACATTATTCACAATTCTATGCCATAAATTCGTAGCTCCTGTGAAAAACCCATAAGATCAATGCTAAAAATTCCCTGATTTTATGTTTCTTCCTAATAAGGTTTACTCAATTCTACATTCTCATTCAATATCTCACTTGACTTCATTTGTTTTCTTGCCATTGACATTTGATGGGACTGAACGAGTTATAAGTGGTAAAAAAGGCAGATGAATTGCGCCACAGTTTGGTGGCAGAGCTAAGGGAATATTTTAGGCCATTTCAAGAAAGGAGGGGGGGGGGGGGACATGGGAGAGGAAATTGTGACATAATCCATGATCACAGTAGCCAACACATCTTGCAATGTTTAGCTTCACCATGCAGTTATGATACAACTATTGCTAGGTTTCAGCATCAATGGAATAACAAGACTGTCAACACAAAGTATTCAATACCAAACCAATAAGTCACAAAGGCGTCCAGCCGCCACCTTTCTTTATGCTACTTATAACGCAGTCTCATCTTTTTGCATGTATTTCTGATGTACTGAATTCAGCAATAAGATCAATGCTCAACCTTTCAAATTCAAGCACTGAGTTTCGAATGATATGCTCAGTCAGAATCAAGGAAACTGCCATTTCCTGCTAGTGAGCTCTTATACTTGTTATGTCACTCAATAGTCAGCACAGTCACCACAGCACACTAACACACTTAATAAGTTTACAGACCTTAGCCTATGAAACATTCAAAATTCCTAAAGTACTGGATTATAAAATATAAACAGGCATAGAATTTATAAATCAAAGTTGGTGTGAGAATTTCATTCTTCTCCTCCTAAGTAGCAATTTTACCAACACAAACACTCATAACATCAACTGACATAACCAAATTGCAAGTCCATAAACAAACAAGAAAGAAATTCAAAATTTTACATCTTGTAATAGTCCTATTAGAAAAAAAAGCGGATCTTGCCACTAGTAGTACTGTAGAGTATACAATTGAAAAGACAATCACTTTTGCTAATGATGTATGAAGTAACTGAGCCATTTATTTATTTATTTATTCATCCGTGGAACAATAAATATTGTATGGATGTCGTCAGTTTACAACACATGAGCACACATTTACATTTACAATGAAACAGGTTTCTCATATTTTGTGTAGTTTTTATAACTAGTCATACACATATTTATAATTACATAATATTTTGGTGATAATGTCATATGTTGCTAATTATCTACATCTATGTTAAATATTCTTTTACAGTATAATAACTTTTACTTACTAAAAAGGTTTTAAGCTTTTGTCTGAAAGTGAGGGGCTCATTTATTTCTTTAATTTCTTGTGGTAATTTGTTATACAGTTTTATCCCATTATAAAATATACTTTTTTGCGTCTTTGCCTTGTTCTTTCTATCTAGATGGAGGTGGTGACAAGCTCTTGTTTCATGGTCATGTATTGGGCTGTTTGTGTTGTACATGTTGAGATTTTTCGTAATGAACATTATGTTCTGAAAGATATACTCACAAGAAACAGTTAGAATGCCTAGCTTTCTAAATAATTCTAGACAGTGGGCCCTGTTGTTGCTGTTTGTTATTATCCTTATGGCTCTTTTTTGTACTTTGAACACAGTTTGTATGTTACTGGCACTTGTTCCCCAAAACATGATCCCATAGCTGAGGACTGAGTGTAAATATCCGTAATATGTTATTTTAAGACAGGTATTATTGCATACCGGTGCAAGGATTCTAACAGCATAGCATGCTGCGGATAATTTCTTTGCCAAAATGTTGACATGGTTTGTCCATTTCAGTTGGCTGTCTACATTCATCCCTAAGAATTTGGTACTTGTTACACATTCTAATTCATTATTATTAACTTTTATTCTAGTGGCATTGTGTTTTTTGTTCAATTGGAAGTTAATATAGTTAGTTTTCTTTACATTTAGGGTTACTTTCTTTTTTAAAGACCAGTTGTGGACATCATTGAGAGCCTCGTTTGCTCTTTCTGACAGTTGTGTTGGATTTTCACCTGTTATTACTATGTTGCTGTCATCAGCAAAAAGTATTTTTTCTCCATGTCTGATACTTTGTGGGAAGTCGTTAATGAATATAAGAAACAATATTGGGCCTAATACACTTCCCTGTGGGACGCCTATATTCACATTTTCTGGGTCAGACAGGTGTTTTATAAGGGAATTGTTTGAAACTTGCAATATCTCAACTCGTTGAACTCTGTTTTCCAAGTATGATTTGAACCACTACTTTGTCACACCTCTTATTCCTATTTGCCCTAATTTATGAAGTAAGATTTTGTGATCAACTGTATCAAAGGCCTTGGAAAAGTCTAAAAAGATACCACTTACATTTTCACCTTTGTCCAGTGCTTCTAAAATTACTTTAGTGAACTGTGCTATAGCAGATTGTGTGCCTTTTCCGGGCCTAAAACCAAATTGGTCATTGGAAAGAAGATTATATTTATTCAGGTAATTTAGCAGTCTCTTTTTGACTAGTATTTCTATTATTTTAGAAATGATAGACAGTATAGAGATCGGCCTGTAGTTCTCTACATTTGCCACATCTCCGTTTTTAAGGATAGGTATAACTTTTGCTTGTTTTAGGTACTCCGGAAAGTATTCAGATTCGAAAGATTCATTAATTATGTCTGTTAATGGGCCCTTTATGGAGTCTATACAATCTTTAATTACGCAGACTGGGATTTCATCAAGTCCTACTGAAGTTTTGTTTTTTAGTTGGTGTACTACTAGTGCCACTTCCCTTTCTGTAGTTGGCAAGAGGACCATTGAGTTTGTTGGCTGGTTCTGAGTAGGTAAATCATACGTATCTGGAAATATCTGCTGTAATTTTTTTGCAATACTACTGAAATATGAGTTTACAAAATCAGCTAATTTTTTTAGGGTTACCTACTGGTACATCTTTGTTTTTAATATATGAATTGAGGTCCTTTTTAGCAGAGTTAGATGTTTCCTGTTTGACGATGTTCCAGGCTGCTTTGCTCTTGTTTTCAGCTTCAAGTAATATTTTGTTGTTTGACAGTTTTTTTTGCGGCTAGCAACACCTTTCTGTATATTTTCCTGTACTTTTTTAGAATTGCAGAACTTCTGGGTTAGATTGATTATTTTTTATGGAGTTGAGATATCTAAGAGTTTCTGAGGATTTTTTGATACCTGTAGTCACCCATTGATTTCTCTTTGTAGTTTTAATTTGATAAAGAGTTTTGGGAAACATCTCTTCAAATCTGAGTTTAAAAATTGACATGAACTTGATAAATTTCTGATTTGCATTGGTTTCTGCATAGACTTCCCTCCAATCTTCATATTCTAGCTGGGATTTAAACTGATACAGTGCTGATTTGGAAAACATTCTTTTGTATGTACAAAGTTTAGGAGGAGTTTCTACATGAATGTTAGTTTTTAAGATCTGGCAGAGGTGGTCTGATAGGCCCAGGTTTTGGACAACAATATGACATTTTTTACTATCAATATCTGTAGCTACATGATCTATAGATGAAGAGGATTCTTTCATTATTCTAGTTGGACAATTAACAAGGGAGGATATTCCATAACAGCTTAGAATATTCACATATATGTTGCTAGCCTTATCAGGCTTCATCATATTAATGTTTAAGGCACCACAGATAATTACATTTGCTTTTGGTCCAGAAACCTTGTCTAAGCTTTGATTCAGTTTTGAGAAGAATATATCAATGTCTCCACTGGGAGAGCGGTACACACAAAATATGACTAATTTTTTTTGCTATGCCAGGTCCTATTATTTCAACAGCTGAAAGTTCGAAATGTTTGTCCTCACCTAGATCTAAAAGATCATATCTAACTTTAAATGACACACTACTGCCACAAATTATACCTTAAAACACACAGTTCTCAGGGTTCTTTCATTTTATGTTCACCTCGAAAACAGAAAAAATTTATAGCTTACATGATGGAGTAAACTGAAAACTATGAAATTAATCAATTTCTCCTTTTTTCAGGGTGAGCACAAAGGAAAGATCTCTCAAAAATGTGTGTTTTAATGAGCAATTTGTGGTTGTAGCAAGTCAGAAAATAGCTTAATTACATCAGAAAATAGCTTAATTACCTTGTCTCCTGATACCAATTTCAATTTTTTGACAAACTTTTACTTGCTGTTACACATCTGTGATTTTTTAAGCACTGCTGAAATTCATTACCACAAATTATCGTGTAAACATTGCATTGTACATTAAATTTCCTTCACTTACACATATCTTATACAATGTATTGGTGAGAATAACGATTTTCAATAATATATGCCAACTACATGTTTTTGCTCCTGTTTTGAGGATTTTAATATTTTCCTCAATTCTGCATTTTCCTCAACTTTGCGTCTGTATCACATGAGAACATATTAATTTATAACCTGTGTAAGTGCAAACAGAATATTGCAATTTATGATAGTGGATTATTAATATAACATGCAGGATTAGTTTCTGTAGCACTTAATTTATTCAAATGCGGTGAAGAGTCTCCTTGAAGTGATCAATGGACTGTGATGAAAGAATTAATGTGCATTTATTTATTTTTTGTGGTTGCTCTTTGTAAACCGATAAAATTCTCATATTTTTCGCAGATTTGGTGCAAAGGTTGTATCAAAATCTACAGGTATCATCCTTAATGATGAGATGGATGATTTCTCTGCACCAAACATTACCAATGCGTTTGGAATTCCTCCATCGCCAGCCAATTTTATTCAGCCAGGGAAAAGACCACTTTCATCCATGACACCCGCAATTTTTGTCAATGGCAGTGGAGATGTACAACTTGTTACTGGGGCAGCTGGTGGAACTAAAATTACATCAGGGACAGCACTGGTATTTCCACATTTAATTAATTTCTTGCTGTAAAGAACATGCAGACATATACCAATAATTACAAATCATTATGCTACTACAGTAGAATGTATTTACAGGTCTCTATGTATAGCCTATGGTTCAATAAAACTATAAAGGAAGCTATTGATCACAGGCGAATTCATCATCAATTATTTCCCATGGCACTTCAATATGAAGAAGGGTTTGAGGAGGTGAGTATAAATTAAATGATAATCAACAAATTTTAATATTTTTTGCTGTGTAAGATGCAAAACTTAAAAACTGCAAGCATCCAAGTCACATAAAAGATTCCCCATTTAGAAAGATGCTTTCTACAAAGAAAACAAGACATCCAAGCAGTAGAAACTGTCACCGTGTATGGGTGGGCATTATCCTTCTGAAATGTAAGCCCAGGATGGCTTGCCATGACGGGTAACAGAACAGGGAATAGAATATCATTGATGTAGTGCTGTCCTGTTACGGTGCCATGGATGACAACCAAAGTGGTGGTGCTGCTATGAAAATTTATGGTGCTCCAGACTGTTACTCCTGATTGTCAGGCCATATGGTGTGTGGCAGTCAGGTTGATGTACCACTGCTGTCTGAGGAGTCTCCAAACATGTCTTTGTCAGTCATTGGGGCTCAGTTCTAACTGGAACTCATCACAGAAGACAATTCTACTCCCATCAGTGTGATTCCCATTGAAACGTGTTTTGAGATGCCCTGGACAGTGGTGGGATACCAACATGACTGTTGCCTGTGATATGGCCCGGCGCCATCTCTTTTCATAGCGGGACCAATTTAGCTGCCATCCTTATCACTCTTACAGTGCAGTGGTACATCGATGATATTCTATGCCCTGTTGTGTTGCCCTTCATGGCAGCCATCCTGGGCATACATTTCAGAAAGATAACACCCACCTGCACATGGCAAGACTTTCTGCTGCCTGTCATGGTGCTTGCCAAACACTGCCTTGGCCAGTGAGGTGAAATATTTAGTGCCCCCAATAGCCTTTGGAGAGCTCAGATACTGCCATGTATTTTTATGTGTGTCTGTTGGCAGTACAACTGCACTGGCCAGTAATTCTGTCTGAAATTTTACAACTGCACTCTCTGACATAAGAAGTGAAGCATCTATAGGCGTAGGAGGAAATTAATTGAAAATTCAAGTGTTGAGACAGTATGTGATATTATTTCAGTGATTACTAAACCGATTCCAATTTACAAAGAACTTGGCAGAATAAGCACACTTATCAATATCACATTATACCATCCTTGATATCCTGGATTCTGGCACTGGGACAAAGTTGACATCCAAGCTGGACCCACACACATTCTATCACTCTCTAGGGGACAGAGTTGGGGATTTTGCCAACCTTGGAATTACCTTAACATGATGCATACAGTTCATAGAGTCATGTGCCATATGTGGATGCGCATTGTCCTGTTGAAAAATGGAACCGCAATGCTGTCGTATGAGAGGTAACACGTGAAGCTGCCGGTTGTCTGCTGAGTTCCATTGTGCCATCAGAGTCCCCATAGTCACTACCAGCCTTGGTCCGAAGTCTTACCTGATGGCTCCTCACATCATGACACCAGAAGAAATAGCACTGTGCATCTCCAAAACATTGGAAGAATGGGACCTCTCCATAGGTCATCGTCATACTCTCGTCATCTGGGCTAGTGCAGAACCACGAATCATTGACTGAATACAATATGACACCATTCTTTGGCAACGCTCCGAACACTGCCATTTGTGTTATGTTGTTAACAGCAGCAGCCTATGCATGGAATAGTAATTCCCAAGCCCAGGTGCTGTTAGTCTCCAACCAATGTTGTGGAATGACACAAAATGTCACAGGGAGTCTGTTACTTGTTCTTAGATGGCAGGCACTGACATGAAGGAATTGCCGTGTGCTTGGTGCAGAATTTGGTGATCCTCCTTGTCATGGTCGTGGTCAGATGTGGTTGACTGGAACCTTGACAATGAGTATTCCTTCCCTCACATTGTCCTGGAGTCCAACATCGGGCCACTGTCACATCTTAATGTGCCACAAATCTGGATATTGCAGGATTCAATCAGCTGACCAAATGGAAAACCATGTTGTGTCACACTAGTATGCTTCATCTCTGTGTACTTCACAGTGGTCACTCAACATCTGACACTGTTCACAGTCCTTATGTACTCTACCAGGCCTGGTAACAAAACTGATACACTGTGGTGGACATTATAGCAGTCACAGCAAATTCCAACATACATACCCACCAATGGTGCATACCTGTACAGAGTTGCATTTGAATGTGACCATGTCTTCTGGGTGCTTCACTTTTTTTGTCAGGCAGCATATGTTTTTATACAAGTAGTGAATTCTCAAGAATCAAAAGTAATTATTTGTACTATTGTGATGTAACTAACAGTACAAAAGTCACCTCACACTGTTTGCAGGTAAATAAGTAGCCCCACACACACTCTTTACTTTGTCTGTTATGACTGATTATGAATTTTACATCTACACTTAGAATGTTAATATTATTTTGGGCTCTGACATTTATTTTCTGAATTATTTAATTAATTTGCAGAATGTCATCAAAGGCCTCACTGCAATTGGCCATGATGTACAAGAATTTGCTGTCGGTGGATCAACAGCAACTGGGATTGCTGTGTCTGGTGGGAAAATTTACGCAAATTCAGACTTCAGGCGCAATGGAGTGGTTGCTGGTTTTTAAGATCGTGATCCTAAGCTGTGGAATTTTCAGAATGTTAAAAAGTGTTGTGCAGCAAGACAAAGAGATTATGGTGCATCTTGTGATACTTTGCTTTGTCTACCCTACTCTCCCTCCAAGCATCTCCCCTCCCTCCACTCCTTCTCTCTCTTTATGTCTATGTTGGTTTAAATCTACTCTCTGTGTGTGTGTGTGTGTGTGTGTGTGTGTGTTTGTGTGTGTGTGTAAATATGTAAAGCTAAATGAATGGATAGGTATGTGAGTAACGCAGTGGTGTACTAGGAGCAGTGTTTTATGAACAAGTCATAGCCCTAAGCTTCAAAGAGCTAAGAAATGTTTAACATCTAGTGATTTAAAATTCAGTATTACTGCTTCCTTTTTTATGTGTAATATTTATTTTATTACTTGCCAATGTTCTCTTGTACATAATGTGCAATTGTGAATTTTATTATTGATTATTTATTGAAAATGTGATTATTTTGTTAAATCTTGTTTTGATATCCATGCAATGGAAATACATGATTGACAATTATGAACTAGTTTTGTTAAATCAATGAACAGTAAAAGGGAAAGAAAACAAGGTTTATTTTCAGCCACTTAAAAGTTTCCAAGTGTGAAGAGAAACACTGCAACAACTGATTGCTGAAGTGGTTTTCATCATCGTTTTATTCTTTCTGTTGTTGGTTTTAGGATTTTACACAGAGAATAAGATGATTGCACACATCTGTAAAAAAAAATTACAGTGAAATGAAACTGTATGATAAAATATTGTTGCCATATTGTAAGAAGATCACGTACGGATGTCTCTGGTCATATGGATATTGCTAATATTCTGGCTGATCACTTACTTGCAGGCATACTTCATTTGTTTTTAGATACTTATTCACTCATTCCTCATGTTCTTTAGATTGGCTAATGGAGGAGAACCTTAAGGAATATGAAACAAGTCAAAGACATAAATCAACAAAAGACAAGAAATCATAGCAGTTTAATCTGTATATTATGCCTTGGAAACCACAGTCTTCACCAGGGCTTTGATTATTATCATCCTGTGCCCTGAAATGAGGGACATCCTATTCAACATCTCAGTCCATCTCTATACCACTCCCAATCCCAAGCCCTTGTCACAGGAATCGTATCCCTGTCTAAGACCAAGGTGCAAAACCTGTCCAATCCACTTGCCCAGCACTTCCTATTCCAGTTCTGTCACAGGCTTATCCTACCCTATCAGAAGCTGGGCCACCTGTGAAAGCAGCCATCTCATATACCACCTCTGCTGTGAATCACTGCACAACTTTTTATATTGGTATGAGTACCAACCAGCGGTCTACCAGGATGAATTGCCACTGCAAAACTGTGGCCAAGAGCAAAGTAGACCACTCTGTGGCACAAAATGCAGCTGAGATTATGAAACATGCACTCACCACATAGCGGAGATGCTGAGTTGCAGATAGGCACGACAAAAAGACTGTCACAGATAAAATGTTCAGCTTTCATCTAAAATAGGTGAAATACACACACACACACACACACACACACACACACACACACATGTGAATACAACTCACACACAATGACTGTAGTCTCAGGCATCTGACGCCACAGTGTGAGCAGCAGCACCAGTGCACTGTGGGAGTGGCAACTGGGTGGGGATAAGGAAGAGGCTGAGGAGGGGACGGGGAGGGGGAGGGATAGTAACATAGGGTTTGCGGACAGTGAAGTGTTGCAGGTTAGATGGAGGGCAGGTGAGATGTGGGGAGAGGGGGAGGGGGTAGTGGAAAAGGAGACATGTAAAAAGACTGAGTGTGATGGTGGAATGAGGGCTGTGTAGTGCTGGAATGGAAACAGGGAAAGGGCTGGATGGGTGAGGACGATGACTAATGAAGGTAGAGGCCAGAAGGGTTACAGAAACATAAGATCTATTGCAGGGAGAGTTCCCACCTGCACAATTCAGAAAAACTGGTGTTGGCAGGAAGGATCCATATGGCACAAGCTGTGAAGCAGTCATTGAAATCGAGGATGTCATGTTTGGCAGTGTGCTCAGCAACAGGGTGGTCCACTTGTTTCTTGGCAATAGTTTGTCAGTGGCCATTCATGCAGACAGACAGTTTGTTGGTTGTCATTCTCACATAGACTGCAGCACAGTGATTGCAGCTTAGCTTGTAGATCACATGACTGGTTTCACAGGTATCCCTGCCTTTGATGGGACAGGTGATGTTTGTGACTGGACTGGAGTAGGTGGTGGTGGGAGGATGTATGGGACAGGTTTTGCACCTAGGTCTATTACATGGGTATGTGCCGTGAGGTAAGGGGTTGGGAGCAGGGGTTGTTTAGGGATGGGTGGGTATATTGTGTAGATTTGGTGGACAGTGGAATACCACTGTGGGAGGCGTGGGAAAGATAGTGAGCAGTACATTTCTCATTTCAGGGCACAATGAGAGGTAGTTGAAATCCTGGCGGAGAATGTAATTCAGTTGCTCCGCCCCTTGGTGGCACTGAGGGGAATGCTCCTCTGTGGCCAGACAGTGGGACTTTGGGAGGTGGTGGGGGCTGGAAATAAGGCATGGGAGATTTCTTTTCGTAATAGATTGGGAGGATAATTACAAGTCTGTGAAGACTTCAGTTAGACACTCGGTATATTTCGAGAGGGATTGCTCGTCACTGAAGATGCGACTACCAAGGGTGGCTAGGCTGTATGGAAGGGACTTCTTGGTATGGAAAGGGTGGCAGCTGTTGAAATGGAGATTTCACTGGTGGTTAGCAGGTTTGATATGGATGGAGGTACTGATCCAGCCATCTTTGAGGTGGTCAACATCTAGGAAGGTGTCTTGTTGGGTTGAGTAGGACCAGGTGAAGCAAATGGGGTAGAAGTTGTTGAGGTTCTGGAGGAACATTCCATCCTGGATTTTCCATTGCTTAAGATTATGAAAGCAATTCAAGCTAATCTGCCAGTTTACTACAACATAAAGAGAGCAGAGTTGTACACATGCCACCTATGTAATTCTATAAAAAGGAATAAATCCAATCAGTGGGCCATGCAACATGAAATTCATACCAAAAAATGATTACAGGTTAAGCAATACTCATCACCCCTCTGGCCATGAAAATCATAGTATACAACACTCGTATTACCAATTCTTGTACACAAGAGAATCTCATGTAACACCACAGATGAGACTTAATGAATACTGTTAAAACTAATGGGTTTTGAAAGAGGTCATTAAATACAAGTTGACCTCACCACATTAAAAGCCCCTTAAAAACACATTTAACACTGTTACTATTATTTTAGTTCACCAAAGTGCAGCAGGAACTTTACAATAAAATGAGTCTCCAATGAATCAAAATCATTAGTTCAGATTTAACAAATTGAGGCTCACTAGATTCAACATAGTACATTTACTTAGATGAACTTGTAGTAAATCATCAGTGAAATATGCCAACAGTTTAAGGCCTTCCCAAAAGGAGGATTCCATCCATTGTGACACACCACACACACGAACAATAACTGTTAAATACCACACATCCTCATAGTACACCATACCTCATTTTGAGGTACAATCCATGGTACAATCCATCTGAATCACATCATATCACTTCAGCATTCTAATACCATCAGCACCAGACAGTGTACCAAACAATACAAAGCTCAGACAGGGGCATCTGGCACTAAATTTTCATAGTTTCCCCTCTGTGTTCCCCCTATCAGGACACTGCAAAATCCATCACCCAGTGACAAAGTAACAAGGTCTCTTGCCACACTTGTAATTCACCAATATGAGCTTGAGCACGGATTACCACATATGTATATACCAAGTCCTATACTATTTGTCATGCGAGCTTAACAATGAATACTGCTGTAGTTAGCAGAACTTTTCAATTCCTGAAACTAGATACCCAGATAAATTGTAGAAAGAGTGACTAATAAGGTATATTTCTAATTTCCTTTTTAATTGGTAGGGATTCCAGATGTCTTACTTCATGTTGCATGGAAGCCTATTTAACATCTTCCCATCATAGCACATAACCTCATTCTGAACCATAGAGAATTATTTTTTTTGCCTTGTGTCGTGAGTATATAAATCACAATTCAGTTGAACCATTCTGTTACAAGGGAACCTCCCCATCGCACCCCCTTCAGATTTAGTTATAAGTTGGCACAGTGGATAGGCCTTGATAAACTGAACACAGATCAATTGAGAAAACAGGAAGAAGTTGTGTGGAACTGTGAAAAAATAAGCAAAATATACAAACTGAGTAGTCCATGGGCCACATAGGCAACATCATGGACAATCTGAACTCAGGAGCGCCGTGGTCTCGTGGTAGCGTGAGCAGCTGCAGAACGAGAGGTCTTTGGTTCAAGTCTTCCCTCTAGTGAGAATTTTAATTTCTTTATTTTCGCATAGTTATTATCTGTCCGTTCGTTCATTGACGTCTCTGTTCACTATAATAAGTTTAGTGTCTGTGTTTTGCGACCGCATCGCAAAACCGTGCGATTAGTAGACGAAAGGACGTGCCTCTCAAATGGGAACCGAAAACATTTGATCGCAAGGTCATAGGTCAACCGATTCCTCCACAGGAAAACACATCTGATATATTCTATACGACACTGGTAACGGCATGTGCGTCACATGGCAGGAATATGTTGTCGACCCACCTAACTTGTACACTTGGCGAATGAGTAAAAAGATTCTTCTACCTTGCCCGATTTAGGTTTTCTTGTGGATGTGATAATCACTCCCAAAAAAGTGATGAAAACATAAGAGTTTGTCACATAAACTGAAAATAAAAAAAATAAATGTTTCACTCGATGGAAGATTTGAACCAAGGACCTCTCGTTCCGCAGCTGCTCGCGTTACCACGAGACCACGGCGCTCCTGTGTTCCTAGTGTCCTTGATGTTGCCTATCTTCCCATGAACTACTCAGTTTGTATATTTTGCTTATTTTTTCACAGTTCCACACAACTTCTTCCTGTTTTCTCAATTGATCTGTGTTCAGTTTATCAAGGCCTATCCACTGTGCCAACTTATAACTAAATCTGAGGGGGGTGCGATGGGGAGGTTCCCTTGTTAGTACTAGCAACAAAAACCATTAAGGATCAATGTATTGGTAAGTGAGTGTCCGATTTCCAAGATGCTTAAAAATACTTCTGCAAGATGAACACAACTTTCTCACTGTTCACTTTACACATTGTTCTGCTTGCCTTCCCCTGAATTTACTTATTTAGTTACTTTTAAGTTTTAGTTAAGGCATATCATGGACGAAATAAAGATACAGCCTGAAGGAAAAGTGTTCTTTTCTGACATTTTTATTCATTTGTTTCACTTTGTGAAGTCACTAGTCTGTCAGGACACCAAGTGTGGAAAGCTCTGATCTAGGTGAACATGCACAGCATTTAAGTTCCATTTAAGTTATTGTGAAGTGTTTGATGTTGCAAGGTCCAGGTCTGGAGCGTATATTGTTCATATTTTGCATAAATATTCTATTTGTGGAATATTCTGTCAGTTCTTGGAGGAGCACAGACATATTAATAACTTGAATACAATGTATTAATGTTCCACAGAAATAGTTATTAGTTCATTGTGAACCAGGTTTCAGCTTCTTAGGCCATCTCAGATACTGACCGAGTATGAAAGGAACTGGAGACTGAGAAAGAAAGATTCCACATTTTCTGAACACGCTCTGAATGAATTTCATTCATATGATGTGAAATGTTATGCCCTCGATAAAGGAAGTAAAGGGAGAAATCTAACATTACTTGAAGTTCTGGCCATTAATAAACACCAGTCAAAGAATCCTGACCTGGTCTTCAATGACTAAACACAGTTCCACTCTTCTCCTTTATTAAAGTAGCAGCCAGTTATTATTCCTCTCACCATTACTAATAAGCCTTTTATAACTGTTCGTCACCCCGATTCCATAGACGTCTTTCTTCCCCTCCCTTTATTCGGTATTTTCATCATATTCACCAGTTTGTCCATATGACATAGTAGCCTGTGCTGTTACTCACTTGTAGAACATTTCTGCTTTATACACTCACATAATTTTAATATGTGAATATACTGTAATGAAAGATTTGTGTGAAACTACCTGGCAGATTAAAACTGTGTGCTGGACTGAGACTCGAACTCGGGACCTTTGCCTTTCATGGGCAAGTGCTCTACTATCTGAGCTACCCAAGCACGGCTCATGCCCCATCCTCACAGCTTTACTTCTGCCAGCATCTTGTCTCTTACCTTCTGAACTTCACAGAAGAGCTTCTTTGAAGTTTGGAAGGTAGGAGAGAAGATACTGGCAGAAGTAAAGCTGTGAGGAGGGGGCGTGAGTCGTGCTTGGGTAGCTCAGATGGTAGAGCACTTGCCCGCGAAAGGCATAAGTGCACACTCCGCTGCAGAGTGAAAATCTCATTCTGGAAAGGTTTATTTGTTCAGTGACTCTTTATGCATTACAAAACGATTGTGTTTTGCATCAATATAGTCATAAAATATCACATATCTTTGTGCAGCATTCTTTGTATAGCTATGAATGCTCACTGAAGTTGTGTGGACTCTGTTCAACATTAAGTTATCTGACAGTGGCCTAAGAAGCCAAGTTTAGGTGGCAAAGACTGTTTCTGTAGGAACAGAAAGGGGAGGGTGGACTTCAACACAAAACAGGACTCTCAAAGGAATGTAGGTGTCCATGTAGTAAATGTTAGGATCCAATTATTATACCTGTTTTGGATGGTTGCAGTAAGTTATAATTCTTAGTGCACTCTGCAAGTTAAATTATGTGGAGCCACACAAAAAAAAATATTTCATGAATTTTCAGATTTCTGACATGCTCACACTATATGTAGAAGTCGTGAAACTGAGGAAAAATTAAACAGAGCATTATCTTTCAGCCTATGAAAAAGTGTCATCTGAGTTTAAAAAACAATTTGCAATTATTGTAAATAGGTATTGTGACAATAACAGAAATAATAAGAATAAGAGTTTATTAATTTGTAAAGACTGTCTAAAAATTATTATTAGAAGTAATTATATAACATCAAACTCTGTGCTTCTTCGACGATCAAGGCTGACAACATATTGATTGGAAGTGGTATTTGCTACCCCAATAACACCCGTTCTAAAGGAATATGCTTCAGAAACATTTGCATCATGCTTCTTAAGTGCTCCAGTTTCATCCTAAAACAGAAGAAAAGTTATTAGGTACGGGAGAAATTGATGTGCTACATAGGCCGTCAAATACCCATAATGTAGGCTTACTACAATTTAATAAACATGCACATGTAAATTTGATGACTGCAAAGATTGAGATTTGCATTTCATAGTTACTACAATGATCATATGTGATTTGCTGTCTTGTAGATGTTGATTATAAATCAAAAGGTCCAGGGTTCAAACCACAGTTTGTCCTAGGATATTTTTTTCTGTTCATTGTCTCTTCATTCACCTCTGGCAACAGCTCAATGGGAAAAATTTGAACTAGCACCATGGTTCAGTCTCTGGTAAAACTGTAGGCCCCCTGTATCTGGTGGGTAAGTCACTTCAGAGTCAGAAAGAGGCAATGAGACTGCAGCATCCAAACCAACCTTGTGGTTGAGGACCACTTCACTAACTACACTGACCAATCTTCTGATTGAGGACAGCTTCACTAACTACACTGACCATAAAATTATTATTCAGTAAATACTGAACAGCTTAAGCCCTGTTTCCACAGACAACAAACACTTGCAAATGCATCTCCCCACCACCGTACCAGGCAGTCAATTGGCCTGTGAAAACACCATAATGGCTCACTGTCAAGCCACTTGGCCTGACAGTCAGAAATTAGGTTAAAAGCTGTTTAACTTACTGGTATTGTACACCTTTCCCCTCCAACATCTAATGAATGTCCACTAGTTGGATCTACTTTCACTCTGCTTTCATTCATTCCAGACTATACTTCTTCAGTCATTTGTTTGAATCCATGAATAGTTAGTGTACTGGCAAAAGGATCTGCTTCATCTTCAACTAAGTAAATAATACCTTGTAATGTGGCAAAATATTCTTAAACGTTGTGATAGGAATCTTATTCTAGCCTTCAGCAGGTCATTATAATCACTTATTTGTACAAAAGTAAAACAGCATCACATAGTAGTCCAAAGATATTGTAACAGAGTATAAATTTGTAGAGGCTCTCATTACTGCAGAAATGTCAATACTGCAAAGGTACTTTTATTCCAGTATAATAATAATCCCCCCCCCCCCCCATGAACCATTCTCCTTGAGGTGGTGAGGTGGATTGTGTGCCTGAGTCATACAGATAGTGGTACCATGTGTGCAACCGCAAAGGGACGGGTATCTAAGAAGATGCCAGACAGACATGTGTTTCCTGAAGATGGTTAGCAGCCTTTTCAGTGGCTCTATGGGCAGCCTGGATGACTGGCTGATCTGTCCTTGTATCATCAGCCAACATGGTCACACTGCACTGGTATTGTGAATGGCTGAACAAAAGGGGAAACTACAACTGTTACTTTTTCTGAGTGGATGCAACTCTATAATGTGGTTAAATGATGATGGTGTCATCTTGGGTAACACATTTTGCAGGTAAAATAGTCCCGCATTCGGATCTCCGGCTGGGCACTACTCAGGAGGAATGTTGACATTATGAAAAACAAAATTGGCATTCACTGGTCAGAGCACATAATGTTAGCTCCCTTCACTGTGGTGGGTAGGCTAGAAATTTCAAAAATGGAAATGGATAGCTGGAATTTAGATTCACCAAGAATTAGTGAAGTTTGGTGGCTGGATGAAGAGGACTTCTGGTTAGGTGAGTACAGGGTTACAAATTCAAAATCAATTAGGGGTAATGCAGGTTGGAGTGGGTCTAATAATCTTTTTCTTCTTCTTTGTGCCCTTATCTCATGCCTTCAAAGCATTGGCATTTTATTCTGTATTTGGCATTATTATTGGTAGAGGGTGGCCGGATGCCGTTCCTGTCACTGCCTGTACCCCCTGGGATCAGATTTGTGTACTCCATCTGTCTGTGTCTAGTGTTATGCCATGGGAAAGTGGGAGAAGGGTTTCAAAATGTCTGCAAATCATGTAACTGAGGTGGGATGTGGGTGCCAGCCCTCTATACACCTAGTCAGGTGTGCAAATAGACTACAAACTGCCCTCATATTAATCCATCAGGCAGATTCAATCCAGGGTCGCATGCCTCATTGAATGCTAAATCATCTTGTTAATGCATATGACTACTCAGATGGGTCAGTAGTACATCTAATAATGAATAAGAAAATAGTGAACACCATTATCATAGCCAGCTTCCACTACAGTTGTACAGGTTTATATGCCAACTAAGTCTACAGACGAAGAGATATAAGAATGTGAGATAAATGACATTATCCTTCAGTTAATAGAGAAGAAGATTTAATGCTGATGGGTGACAAGAATTCAGTAGTAGGAAGAGGAAGAGAGGAAAGACGGTAGGAGAAATGGACTAGGGGAAAGGAATGAAAGAGGAAATCACCTGGTAAAATTTTCCACTGAGCATAATTTTATCATCACTAACACTTCGTTCAAGATCATGAAAGACAATTGTATATGTAGAGAAGACATGGAGACTCTGGAAGGTTTCATATGATTATATAATGGTAATACAGATTTTGGAACCATATTTTAAACTGTAAGACAGTTCCAGGGGCTGATGTGGACTTTGGCCACAATTCAGTGATTATGAACTGTAGTTTAAGCTGCAAACAGGTAGGAAATAAAGGATATGGAACCTGGATAAGTTGAAAGAACCTGAGGTTGCTGAGAGTTTCAAAGGGAGCATTAGGTAACAATTGACTGAAACAGGAGAGAGAGACACAGTAAAAGACTAATTAGTAATTTTTAGAGACAAAATAATGAAGCCAGCAAAGGATCAAGTAGGTAAAAATACAAGGCCTAGCAGAAATCCTTGTATGTCACAGAAGGTATTGAATTTAAATGATGAAATGAGAAAATGTAAAACTGCAGGAAGTGGAGCAGGTGAAAGGGAATACTGTTGCCTACGAAATGAGACTGAAAAAAAAATGGCTAAGCAGGAATGATTAGGAAACAAATGCAAGTCTATATACATACACATACTGTATACACATACTGTATACATACTGGAAAGATAGAAATCTCCTGTAGAAAAATTAAAAGGCCTTTGGAGAAAAGAGAAGTGGCTGTATGAATATTGAGAGCTAAGACGGAAAACCAGTACTAAGCAAAGAAGGGAAAGCTGAAGGGGGAAGGAACATATAGAGGGACTATACAATGGAAATGAACTTGAAGGCTGCATTATAGAAAGGGAAGAGGAAGTAGATGAAGATGAGATGGGAGATATGATACTACGAGAAGAATTTGAGAGAGCACTGAAAGTAGTTTAGTGTCACTAGTATTTTACGTAAAGCATTGCAGCAGGCACTGGTAGCTGGCGAGTGCAAGGTGTTGGCATTCCAATTACAGTAACCGAGCTGTTGATTTATTGGGAGAGGGGTCAGGCTCTGCTCTGTGAAGCTTGCCAGCTCAGCAGTAAGAGACAGCTGTTGCAGTACAGGCCATGGATGTCTCCACTGATGGGTTTCAGCAGTGTTGCCAAGAATGTGACTAGAAGTAATGCATTAGCATAACAGGTGTGTTATTTTAGTGATAGATACATTGGCTGCCCCCACAGTTTTACCAGCACATAGGAGTTATGCCAGCCAAGGGGACATCATGGAGCCATCAGCAGAAGTCACGAGTTCGGGTATTCATTGTGGTACCAGCCTCCCGCACTAAGTACAGGCTGGCTGTGGTGGCCAAGCAGTTCTAAGCGCTTCAGTCCAGAACCGCGCGACTGCTATGGTCGCAGGTTCGAATCGTGCCTCGGGCATGGATGCGTGTGATATCCTTAGGTTAGTTAGATTTAAGCCGTTCTAAGTTCTAGAACCATGAACCATGGACCTTGCCGTTGGTGGGGAGGCTTGCGTGCCTCAGCGATACAGATAGCCCTACCGTAGGTACAACCACAACGGCGGGGTATCTGTTGAGAGGCCAGACAAACGTGTGGTTCCTGAAGAGGGGCAGCAGCCTTTTCAGTAGTTGCAAGGGCAACAGTCTGGATGATTGACTGATCTGGCCTTGTAACAATAACCAAAACGGCCTTGCTGTGCTGGTACTGCGAACGGCTGAAAGCAAGGGGAAACTACGGCCGAAATTTTTCCCGAGGGCATGCAGCTTTACTGTATGATTAAATGATGATGGCGTCCTCTTGGGTAAAATATTCCGGAGGTAAAATAGTCCCCCATTCGGATCTCCGGACGGGGACTACTCAAGAGGATGTCGTTATCAGGAGAAAGAAAACTGGCGTTCTACGGATCGGAGCGTGGAATGTCAGATCCCTTAATTGGGCAGGTAGGTTAGAAAATTGGAAAAGGGAAATGGATAGGTCAAAGTTAGATATAGTGGGAATTAGTGAAGTTCGGTGGCAGGAGGAACAAGACTTCTGGTCAGGTGACTACAGGGTTATAAACACAAAGTCAAATAGGGGTAATGCAGGAGTAGGTTTAATAATGAATAGGAAAATAGGAACGCGGGTAAGCTACTACAAACAGCATAGCGAACGCACTATTGTGGCCAAGATAGATACGAAGCCCACACCTACTACAGTAGTACAAGTTTATATGCCAACTAGCTCTGCAGATGACGAAGAAATTGAAGAAATGTATGATGAAATAAAAGAAATTGTTGAGATAGTGAAGGGAGACGAATATTCAATAGTCATGGGTGACTGGAATTCGAGTGTAAGAAAAGGGAGAGAAGGAAACGTAGTAGGTGAATATGGATTGGGGCTACGAAATGAAAGAGGAAGCTGCCTGTTAGAATTTTGCACAGAGCACAACTTAATCATAGCTAACACTTGGTTTAAGAATCATGATAGAAGGTTGTATACATGGAAGAACCCTGGAGATACTAAAAGGTATCAGATAGATTATATAATGGTAAGACAGAGATTTAGGAACCAGGTTTTAAATTGTAAGACATTTTCAGGGGCAGATGTGGACTCGGACCATAATCTATTGGTTATGACCTGTAGATTAAAACTGAAGAAACTGCAAAAAGGTGGGAATTTAAGGAGATGGGACCTGGATAAACTGAAAGAACCAGAGGTTGTACAGAGTTTCAGGGAGAGCATAAGGGAACAATTGACAGGAATGGAGGAAAGAAATACAGTAGAAGAAGAATGGGTAGCTTTGAGGAATGAAATAGTAAAGGCAGCAGAGGATCTAGTATGTAAAAAGACTAGGGCTAGTAGAAATCCTTGGGTAACAGAAGAGATACTGCATTTAATTGATGAAAGGAGAAAATACAAAAATGCAGTAAATGAAGCAGGCAAAAAGGAATACAATCGTCTCAAAAATGAGATCGACAGGAAGTGCAAAATGGCTAAGCAGGGTTGGCTAAAGGACAAATGTAAGGATATAGAGGCTTATCTCACTAGGGGTAAGATAGATACTGCCTACAGGAAAATTAAAGAGACCTTTCGAGATAAGAGAACCACTTGTATGAACATCAAGAGCTCAGATGGAAACCCAGTTCTCAGCAAAGAAGGGAAAGCAGAAAGGTGGAAGGAGTATACGAGGTGCGGCTAGAAAAAAACCGGACTGATGCTGGAAAAAACATTTATTTAAAATTATTTACAATTTCATGTTATCTCCTTCAATGTACTCTCCTCCTCGGTCTCTACACCGCTCCATACGAATTTTCCACTGTTCATAGCAATGCTGCAGATCATTTTCGGTTAGTCCATACATTACTTCCGTCGCTTTTTCTTTTACTGCTTCAACAGTCTCAAATCTAGTTCCTTTCAAAGCTGACTTGACTTTAGGGAAAAGAAAAAAGTCACAGGGGGCCAAATCAGGTGAGTAGGGTGGATGATCTAAGATGGGAATGTTGTGTTTTGCCAAAAACGTCTTCACTGACAACGCACTGTGAGCTGGGGCATTGTCTTGGTGAAGGATCCATGACTTTTTTCTCCGCAAATCGTTCCGTTTTCTCCGTACTCGCTCACGTAGGGTAGCCAGGACGCTAATGTAGTAATGCTGATTCACTGTTTGTCCCTCTGGTACCCAATCAATGTGCACAATCCCTTTGATGTAAAAAAAAAAAAAAAACAATCATCATTGCCTTGAATTTTGACATTCGTGCTTTTTTTTTGTCGTGGAGAACCAGGAGTTTTCCAATGCATCGATTGGCGTTTAGTTTCGGGATCGCAAGTAAAAAACCACGATTCATCTCAAGTAATAACATTTTGTAAGAAGGTGGGATCACTTTCAATGTTTTCCAGGATGTCAGAACAAATCATTCTTCGGCGTTCCTTCTGTTCAATTGTGAGACACTTTGGAACCATTTTTGAACACACTTTGTTCATGTTGAAACTTTCATGAAGAATCTGCCTAACACTTTCCTTGTCAACTCCTGTTAATCTTGTCGAACAAGTGTACCGATTTTTCAATGTTTGCATCAGTTTTTGCTGACAATGGTCTGCCAGTGCGAGTGTCATCACTGGTGTCTTCGCGGCCATCTTTAAATCGTTTAAACCACTCAAACACTTGTGTTCGCGATAAACAATCATCGCCGTACACTTGTTGTAACATTACAAACGTTTCACTTGCAGATTTTCCTAGTTTGAAACAAAATTTGATGTTAACACGCTGTTCTTTCTGTACACTCAACATTTTCCGACGCACAGACAAAACGTCAACTACTTAAAACAGACGCCACGGGCAGACTGAGTGCAGGAGGCAGATGAAACTCGAGCAGTAGGCGGAGCGAGAGTCACGTGACAGGCCACGCGACTTTCAGCCTTATTGCATCCGTTTTATTCTTTCACCAGTACTAGTCCGGTTTTTTTCTAGCCACACCTCGTATAGAGGGTCCATACAAGGGCGATGTACTTGAGGACAATATTATGGAAATGGAAGAGGATGTAGATGAAGATGAAATGGGAGATACGATACTGCGTGAAGAGTTTGACAGAGCACTGAAAGACCTGTGTCGAAACAAGGCCCCCGGAGTAGACAACATTCCATTGGAACTACTGACGGCCTTGGGAGAGCCAGTCCTGACACAACTCTACCATCTGGTGAGCAAGATGTATGAAACAGGCGAAATACCCTCAGACTTCAAGAAGAATATAATAATTCCAATCCCAAAGAAAGCAGGTGTTGACAGATGTGAGAATTACCGAACAATCAGTTTAATGAGCCACTGCTGCAAAATACTAACACGAATTCTTTACAGACGAATGGAAAAACTAGTAGAAGCCGACCTCGGGGAAGATCAGTTTGGATTCCGTAGAAATACTGGAACACGTGAGGCAATACTGACCTTACGACTTATCTTAGAAGAAAGATTAAGGAAAGGCAAACCTACGTTTCTAGCATTTGTAGACTTAGAGAAAGCTTTTGACAATGTTGACTGGAATACTCTCTTTCAAATTCTAAAGGTGGCAGGGGTAAAATACAGGGAGCGAAAGGCTATTTACAATTTGTACAGAAACCAGATGGCAGTTATAAGAGTCGAGGGACATGAAAGGGAAGCAGTGGTTGGGAAGGGAGTAAGACAGGGTTGTAGCGTCTCCCCGATGTTATTCAATCTGTATATTGAGCAAGCAGTAAAGGAAGCAAAAGAAAAATTCGGAGTAGGTATTAAAATCCATGGAGAAGAAATAAAAACTTTGAGGTTCGCCGATAACATTGTAATTCTGTCAGAGACAGCAAAGGACTTGGAAGAGCAGTTGAACGGAATGGATGGTGTCATGAAGGGAGGATATAAGATGAACATCAACAAAAGCAAAACGAGGATAATGGAATGTAGTCGAATTAAGTCGGGTGATGTTGAGGGTATTAGATTAGGAAATGAGACACGTAAAGTAGTAAAGGAGGTTTGCTATTTTGGGAGCAAAATAACTGATGATGGTCGAAGTAGAGAGGATATAAAATGTAGACTGGCAATGGCAAGGAAAGCGTTTCTGAAGAAGAGAAATTTGTTAATATCGAGTATAGATTTAAGTGTCAGGAAGTCATTTCTGAAAGTATTAGTATGGAGTGTAGCCATGTATGGAAGTGAAACATGGACGGTAAATAGTTTGGACAAGAAGAGAATAGAAGGTTTCGAAATGTGGTGCTACAGAAGAATGCCGAAGATTAGATGGGTAGATCACATAACTAATGAGGAGGTACTGAATAGGATTGGGGAGAAGAGAAGTTTGTGGCACAACTTGACTAGAAGAAAGGATCGGTTGGTAGGACATGTTCTGAGGCATCAAGGGATCACCAATTTAGTATTGGAGGGCAGCGTGGAGGGTAAAAATCGTAGGGGGAGACCAAGAGATGAATACACTAAGCAGATTCAGAAGGATGTAGGTTGCAGTAGGTACTGGGAGATGAAGAAGCTTGCACAGGATAGAGTAGCATGGAGAGCTGCATCAAACCAGTCTCAGGACTGAAGACCACAACAACAACAACAAGTTCTAGGCGACTGATGACCTCAGATATTAAGTCCCATAGTGCTCAGAGCCATTTGAACCACTAAGTGCACCTCCTAGAATTAGTACCAAGGTGCAGCTGGGTCATCTGAGCTGCAGTCCAGCAGGAAAATGGACTCCTGCCCAAGGGGACACCGATTTGTGTTCCAGGCAAGGAAACTGCCTCCCAATGTTGCAGTGTGGGTGCCACTGCATCTCACACCACGGGCAGCCGGGGTGCAGTCATATGCCGCAGAGCTGCTCACCGGTGCAAGAATCCTGACTGTCTCTGAGTGCCCCTGAAGCAGGGTGCTTGTAGCATGACTCACGTAACTGGCTCGTGTGCCGCATACTGAGCTCTCTCATCAGCAGTCCTAGGGGTATAGGTTGCAGCCAGGTGGCTCGACACTGGCTATCAACTCGCAGGCCACGTGGTTCTCACCACGCACTGCGGGGGACGTGCTCACTGCTCTGTTCCGGCATGAGGCACAAATGCTTAATTGAAATAAAGTATTTATTCTCATAGTTGAGTGCAATGTGTTGGCATTCTGCTTCTTGCTACCCGGCCTCAATCCCATGTCACCAGCCATCCTGCACTGTACCAAACTAATCACCTCCGGGGCCGGGTGCAGCACATTTGTTTCAGCCGATATGTCTTTGGAACACTCTCCTTTTAGACACTAAAATTTTCATACCGATATTTAACACAGAAAACTGCTGAAAGTTTGAGAAAAACCTCCAGCAGCTGGTAATTTCGACAAGTTCGGGCAGCAAGATGTACGAGACTGTTTCCAATAACATGCAGTAGCTGCTTCTGGAAGCTGACGCAACTTTCGAAAGTTGGCTTGGTGGGGGTGCTCCAAGCGGAACCACACGATACCTAGCTATGTTTGGACATGTTCCAAGTGAAATTTGTGGCACGATGTCACAGTTAATGAACAGTAGTTTCATTACTTTCCACTCTACTTTAAGGAAGGCGAAAACATTTACACGAGCTCGAAAATGTTAGGAGGTTTTTTTTTTTTTGGAATTCTGATCCGAATAAATTTTGGGAGAAACAGTTCATAAAGCAACTAACAGGTCGCAGTGAAATATTAATTTTTACCAGATAATGGGCTGCTCACGCGTCTCTAGTTCAAAATAATCGGGTGGAACAATACGCTTCCGCACTTTCTCTAGTATCTATTTTTGTCCGCTTCTGATGAATTTCTCTAGATAGAACTGAAGAAATAGTTCGATAAAAGTTATTTACGTCGAGTGAAATAATCATGGCCGAAACACGGCCCAGTTTTTCAGTCCTCGCGAAATCGTCTTTCTGAAAGGCCTAAAAGTGTTGAGAAAAGCATTGTCCCAGGTTCACAGAGTAATATGGAGACTGTGCAGAAACAGAATGTAATGTAGTGAGGAAATTTCCCCTGTTAAACGCCGCTGACAGTCAGCTTGCCGCGCTACTCAGACGATACGTCGATGCGTTTGACAGACAGTGACTGCAAGCTCGCACTACATTCCTTTGCTATCTCGGGATGTTTCTACAACATTATTCGATAATGCAGAAAGAATCACGTGTTTTTTTGTAGAATGGTCAAAGAATCAGTCAGTCGTCCTTTTCTTTGCTGTTGCCTAAAATTAAGTGACCAGACACCCTAAAAGACGTAGTGACACTTATTCAGTCGCATTTCCATTCCTCGTTGCAACTGATTTTGTTTCCCTTTAGCACAGATTCAATGGGATTCGTTTTTCTCGTTGTCAAAGATAAAATGATATTTAGTTTGTGTTTTTAAGTAATGTAAACAAAATAAAATTACATATGGGATACTTACCTTAGGAGATCTTCTCTCATGTGCAACAATATCAGTAAAAGGAAGAACATGGTGACGTGTTTGCGCGATAGATGACCGCAGATGTCGTCTTAAAATCAGTCTGTTAATTGCAACCTGTAACGAATCAAACGAAATTTATCAGTGATTTGCAGAACATTAGATGAAACAAGTTCTTTCTAGCAACAGCTGCTGGAACACATATCGTTTATTTGATTTCTCAATTATTACGAGACAATGGAGTGTTATTATAGCATTTCGTTTATTTGATTTCACAATTATTACGAGACAATGGAGTGTTATTATAAAGAGACGAAACTCTGAGAGGGAAAAAACCGATACTTTCACATATGTCTTCAAGACAGCAGCTACTGAAATACTGTTTGCCAAGCTGTACTCTTATATCACTCCGATTTGATTAACAGTTTGACGTTACGTGTAGTTACGATCTGCTAAGATGCTACGTTATGGTCTTGAGACCAAAGACTGCTTTGTTGCAGCCCTACACACCAATCTGTCCTAAGTCTATGAAACTGTCCTGCATAAATCAGCTAATACATACACCCATTGCAGCCGGCTTACCGTATTCAAACCTTGCCCCTCCTCAGTTTGAAGTTTTCACTCCTTAAACTTACCATTCTCAAGCATCAAGAAATAGTTAATATGATAAAGGAGGTAAGTTTAAGGAGTGAAAACTTCAAACTGAGGAGGGGTTGTTGTTGTTGTTGTTGTTGTGTTGACTGAAGACCACAACAACAACAACAACAACCCCTCCTCAGTTTGAAGTTTTCACTCCTTAAACTTACCTCCTTTATCATATTAACTATTTCTTGATGTTTGAGAATGTGTCTTACCAACGCACTCCTTATTTTGGCTGAATTGTTACAATACAGCTTTTTTTTTTTCTTCTTGGAGTGATTCAATACCTCTTCGTTAGTTTTGTCCACTCATCAAAGCTTCAGCATTCTCTGCAACACTGTTTTCCTCTTGTCTGTAATGTCTGTCTTCCACGTGTCACTTCCACATAACGCCACACTCCAAGGGAATAGCCTACTTCGAGAAAGGTTTTCTTATATCCGAAGTTGACGTATTTATTTTTTCGTAAAAGTTTTCTGTGCTATTGCCAGACTTCTTAACTTCTAATTTGGTAGCATTCAAGTACAGGGTTATTACAAATGATTGAAGCGATTTCACAGCTCTACAATAACTTTATTATTTGATATATTTTCACAATGCTTTGCACACACATACAAAAACTCAAAAAGTTTTTTTAGCCGTTCACAAATGTTCGATATGTGCCCCTTTAGTGATTCGGCAGACACCAAGCCGATAATCAAGTTCCTCCCACACTCGGCGCAGCATGTCCCCATCAATGAGTTCGAAAGCATCGTTGATGCGAGCTCACAGTTCTGGCACGTTTCTTGGTAGAGGAGGTTTAAACACTGAATCTTTCGCATAACCCCACAGAAAGAAATCGCATGGGGTTAAGTCGGGAGAGCGTGGAGGCCATGACATGAATTGCTGATCATGATCTCCACCACGACCGATCCATCGGTTTTCCAATCTCCTGTTTAAGAAATGCCGAACGTCATGATGGAAGTGCGGTGGAGCACCATCCTGTTGAAAGATGAAGTCGGCGCTGTCGGTCTCCAGTTGTGGCATGAGCCAATTTTCCAGCATGTCCAGATACACGTGTCCTGTAACGTTTTTTTCACAGAAGAAAAAGGGACCGTAAACTTTAAACCGTGAGATTGCACAAAACATGTTAACTTTTGGTGAATTGCGAATTTGCTGCACGAATGCGTGAGGATTCTCTACCGCCCAGATTCGCACATTGTTCACTTCACCATTAAGAAAAAGTGTTGCTTCATCACTGAAAACAAGTTTCGCACTGAACGCATCCTCTTCCATGAGCTGTTGCAACTGCGCCGAAAATTCAAAGCGTTTGACTTTGTCATCGGGTGTCAGGGCTTGTAGCAATTGTAAACGGTAAGGCTTCTGCTTTAGCCTTTTCCGTAAGATTTTCCAAACCGTCGGCTGTGGTACGTTTAGCTCCCTGCTTGCTTTATTCGTCGACTTCCACGGGCTACGCGTGAAACTTACCCGCACGCGTTCAACCGTTTCTTCGCTCACTGCAGGCCGACCCGTTGATTTCCCCTTACAGAGGCATCCAGAAGCTTTAAACTGCGCATACCATCGCCGAATGGAGTTAGCAGTTGGTGGATCTTTGTTGAACTTCGTCCTGAAGTGTCGTTGCACTGTTATGACTGACTGATGTGAGTGCATTTCAAGCACGACATACGCTTTCTCGGCTCCTGTCGCCATTTTGTCTCACTGCGCTCTCGAGCGCTCTGGCGGCAGAAACCTGAAGTGCGGCTTCAGCCGAACAAAACTTTATGAGTTTTTCTACGTATCTGTAGTGTGTCGTGACCATGTGTCAATGAATGGAGCTACAGTGAATTTATGAAATCGCTTCAATCATTTGTAATAGCCCTGTATATTTCTGTCCTACACACAGCTCAACAACACATTTGAGAGACAATTCTCTTATCGACAGGTTGAATTTCCTCATGAGGTTACAACACTAAAAATCTACCGACGTAACTGCTGCGTTCACAAAATGAAATGCAATAAAAACAGTTCGTACTGTGGGTTCTCATCTTGCACTTAAATCGTCGACTTCAGTGAACTGGCTCCCCGTCTCACATCGCACACTAGCTACTGCCAGACTGTGTCACGTCGACGCATCTGCAGAGGTCCGGCAGTTGTGTAACAGTTATGTTTTTGTGTAAGCGCAGTTAATGGCTCAAAAGAAGCTGTTCTATTGGTCATCAATTTTTCCTCATTTCCAAAATCTACGATAGTCAGCCTCTATCTATTTCGTCAAAGAATTATTACAAGCTTATAATTATGTCCCTGCTTAAAATAATTCTAAGAAGTCGTTAAGAAATCACATTCTGTTGTCTTTCACCTGAGTGTTGAGATTATTGCCATGTATCTTTCCATGAAAGGCGATCTCCAGTTCTTAGGTAAAGTTGAGTTTTAACCCCTTTCTTTTCTATGTTCAAGCTTTCTGAGTCCACCTCTATTTTCTTAATAGGATGGCCTGTTTAGTATGCTAGGTTCGCAGCAATTGATATGCCGTAGTTATTTAACGTGAATGCACCGCACGGTATCGAAAAAGCGTTCCAGGCAAGTAATCTGGTGAGGCATAACCTGAAACATGATGTCGGTAAAAAGATAAGTACGAACGATCGGTAGTTTATAGAATTCAATGCATATTCTGTGATGCAAATTATGTTGGACAGAAAGAAAGAACAATTTCAATCAGATACAAGGAGTAACAGAGCACTGTCTCTCAGGAAGCATTGTTGAACTGTATATAGGACAAAAATACAGTTGAATGCTAACAATTACTCTGTTAAAACATAGAAACAGTTACCTTACACACTTAAAATGGGTAATATTATATCTTTACTTCTCCCGTTGTCAGTTATTTTGCTGCTCATATAGCAGAACACATCTACTGCTTTCAGATTCTCTTTTGCTAATCCTATTCCCTCAGCATCACTTGATTTCTTCTACTACGCAACAGTATCCTTGTTTTGTAGGTAGTATCCGAAATGAGACTGGTTATAATAAGTACATATTAAAAACAGAGCTTACATAAGCTGTGTCTGCGCTGGTATATCTGCCACCACCCCCTGACAACACCAGCTCAAGATCTCCGTGTGAAGACAGGATAATCGTTGGCGCAACAGAAACCACCTCTTGCTTCAGCTTGATGGTGTTGCTGCCGTTCTCATGCGTCACATTGTCAGCCAGAACAAATTTATCCATCTGATTATTTAAAAGTATACCAGTGTATCGAGACATTACGCCTGAGCCAAACCTGAAAGGTAAACGAAACGATAAATAACAATTCTAATTATAACACGAGAATAAATGTTCATTGGAAGAACATTTCGTAAGAAGAAATGTCATTTATTTGCTACAAAATATGATATAAAGTGGTAAAGGACTTAATCTATTACTGGAAAGCTCCAACGGAAAAATAAATAAATGAATACAAGTATCAGGATGAATGTTTCACTCTGCAGCGGAGTGGATGCTGTTTTAAAACTTCCTAGTGTATTCAGACTGTGTGCCAAAATCCTGCCGGTGACCAAGTCACTTCTCCATCAGGCAAGGGCACCAATACAATAGTTTGTTATTTTTTTGGGGGGGAAGGGGGCATACCTGGAAGTATTGAGTATTTTTAATATTTTGGGAGACAAATATGACGACTTTTAAGCAGCCATAAAAAGTTCCAGTTCCGACCCTGGATAATACCGACCTTTAAATCATTTCACTTAGAACACTGCCGGCCGCGGTGGTCTAGCGGTTCTAGGCGCTCAGTCCGGAACCGCGCGACTGCTACGGTCGCAGGTTCGAATCCTGCCTCGGGCATGGATGTGTGTGATGTCCTTAGGTTAGTTAGGTTTAAGTAGTTCTAAGTTCTAGGGGACTGATGACCACAGATGTTAAGTCCCATAGTGCTCAGAGCCATTTGAACCATTTGAACTTAGAACACTATATCTTTTTTCCTTTTCCTGAGGGCTAGAGGTGGCAGGCGGCTCCCCCTTTCCCTCGGGCATGGGTGCCCTTGCTGTGACGTACTTCTTTCCAAGAGTGCTAATTCAACAATGTGTACGAGAGATTATGTGAAGTTATGTAAGTTGGAAACGGATAGTGGTAGAATCGAAGTTGCGATAGTGAATCGTAAGTCACGCGTGAATAGTTCAAATGGGAGAAGCATGGCCGGTGAAAGACAAGATTCTGGGTTCAAATCCAAGGTCAGCAACCAGTGTCATTCTGCCACGGAAAGCAAAAAGTCATTGATACAACTATGGTAACATACTGAAGTGTACATACATCAATGCTACAGCTTCCATTAGACTTATCAGAAAAGAAAAAATTCTGAATTAAGAGTGTAGGCACACAAGGAAACTTGGTAACACCATAACTTTCTCAGCAGTTCTACAAGGATTAGTCATAAGATTTTACTCATGATCTCGAAAAAAAATTAAGTTGCATAATTACTTTTTTGTTTGTTTCCGGGTACATGGCTGCAGTCCCCGGTACACAGTGAAATCACTGCGTGACAATATCGTAAAACGGAGCTGCAGAAACTAAAACAACATGGCGCGGCAAATTGATAGGGTAAATTAAAGGTAAGATAAAGTTCTGTGTTCTGGCCCGTCCGACCACCGTGTCGTTTTCTGCTAATGGCTTCATCGAATTCGGTACAGTGGGGCATGCGTTCAGTACATCTCTCTCCCGGTCAATGTTGGGCTTCTTGACCTTGGAACGGCTATCTCTCCTTCAAGTAGCTCTTCACTTTGCCTCACGAACCCAGGTACCTCGTTCCAGTCTTCACACTAAGGAAAAGGGCCTAACACTACCGGGAATCGAACCCGAGTCCTTTGCATGCTAGTCAGCCTCGCAGATCACCTCATTTTTTTTATTAATGTGTCGACTTGGTACGTTCATGAACATTCAGACGCCCGTAGTCAAAACCATCATGTAATATGGGCTGAAATTCGAGAAAACAAATAATAATTAATAACAAGACAAGAGAAAAAGATTCCGAGTAACCAGGAAACTACGAGTAACTCACAACCTATTGTACATTTTTTGATAATTTTATTTACATATCTTTTTAATTTTTTAATTTTTTATTTGTATAAGGAATAAAAGTGAACAAAATAGGTCTTCATGTGTGCGGGCATCAGTAACAGGGAGGCATCAAATATCACAGGGGAACTTATCCAACACCATGTCTATTACAAACAAGAGAAAGCGTATTTGCAAAAAGTACTCAGTAACGTGGGAACCTTAGACTCTTCCAGTGCACAGTCTCCAGATACTGGTGAAAAACATGGGGATCAGCGTCCTCCCCCCTCCCCCCACCCCTTCAGCAACGAAGTGACCCAGGAGCCAGATGATCGTATTCGTTTTTGTCTGACGAAAAAACGATACGTCCGGACGATGCGAAATTCATTCGAGAAAGCCGGCCGAAGTGCCCAAGCGGTTCTAGGCGCTTCAGTCTGGAACCGCACTGCTGCTACGGTCGCAGGTTCGAATCCTGCCTCAGGCATAGATGTGTGTGATGTCCTTAGGTTAGTTAGGTTTAAGTAGTTCTAAGTTCTAGGGGACTGATGACCTCAGATATTAAGTCCCATAGTGCCCAGAGCCATTTGAACCATTCGAGAAAGCGGATCCAGGCCCTCGGGAAAGAACAGACAATTGTCGACGAATCTAGAGCCAATGAACCCGGCCACAAGAGACCAGCCTGTGGAGTAAGATATCAGCATGATGACAATCAGCACAGTGGTCAGTCGAGCGGAGGCCTATGCGAAAAAGGCGGTCGCCAGTCGATATCAAACGGTGAATGACCCTTTACCACGACGTAGCATTTTCCATCTGTAATATAGGAAAACTAAGATGAGACCAGCCAGTTTTCCAGCATGTGGACAGGGAAGCTATTTCAAAAGAGGATACGCCCGCATCTCGTGGTCGTGGGGTAGCGTTCTCGCTTCCCACGCCCGGGTTCCCGGGTTCGATTCCCGGCGGGGTCAGGGATTTTCTCTGCCTCGTGATGGCTGGGTGTTGTGTGCTGTCCTTAGGTTAGTTAGGTTTAAGTAGTTCTAAGTTCTAGGGGACTTATGACCACAGCAGTTGAGTCCCATAGTGCTCAGAGCCATTTGAACCATTCAAAAGAGGATAGACAAGATGGTTGATCCCAACGGGATAATAACTCTCCAGTAGTGAGGTGCGTCTTTGAAAGGACATCAGCACCTAAGAAACAGACAGTTATAAAATACTCGTGGATATGTCGCGAGCTAGGGTTAACTCGTCCGACATCAACGGGAAGAGTCAGACCGACCGGCTGGAGATGGAACATAAACGAGATGTGACGGAATACGCCGCCTGTGTACATGTTAAGACATTGCGTCGTACAAACAAGATGGACGCCTTCACCCTAATATCGGGTAGACCTAATCCTCCTAGCATGCGGGGCCTGGCCACCAACTCGTACTGAACGGGAACGAGGTGTCGTTGCTACAAGGATCGACCGGATAGTTGATTGAGGCTGCAGGCCATCATCGCGGCAGGTGGGACAATCTGTGCTACCTAATACACTTTACTGAAAATACAGGTGTCTAAGGAGGCTAAGGAAACGGAGCTCGTATTCAAGGATCGCTCCCTGAACACGAATCGCAACCTTTCGCCAGTTAACTGCCGCCATTTTGGTCGGGTTGCGATCGACTACGACCTCTAAAGTCTTGTGGCGATCTACCACCGTTGCCCAAGGCGGCTACGGAGGCGGACGATAAAGTGGAGTGCTGTGCAGTTAGTTAGTAACGTAATTAGTTAGTAACATGTTTCATGGATCATTTTGCACGATAAATCGTAATGATGTAGAATGGGTCGTTATACATTGACATCGCAAATTAATTTGTACATATCGTTAAATTCTGAACATTTCATTTTCTTTCTTTCTTTCTTTTTTTTCCAAAAAAAGAAAAAAGAAAGATACGCAGATGTAACTTAGTAATCCCTACTCATCACCTTTTACACATTGCAATAATAGAAGTTCTTTTACAGAAAAAAGGAGATCTCAAGGGGAAACTTTCTAAGTTTGTTATCAAATTTTGCTTTACTATCTGCAAAGATGATTTTGTGCATTTGAAGGGGAACGACGCTGCAACAGACCATTCCAAGTCGGTGGGCACGTACGGCAACAATGCACCGTCATATGACAGTGCATAGATTGCACGACCATTCCAGTGTAGTCAAACACGTCTGAATGACGACCAACAAAGTTGTAGACCATCTCACTCTCTGAAGAACCAAGAATCGCAACAGAAGTGGAGGCCCTGGCGCTCTAAAGACCGGCGTATCACAGTCTACATCTACATCATATTCCTCAAGCCACCTAATGATGTGTGGCGGAGGGTACTTTTGTGCCACTGACTGAGCCCTCCAGCCCTGTTCCACTCTCGGATAATCCGTAGGAAGAATGATTGTGGGTAAGCGTCAGTATCGGCTCTAAATTCTCGAATTTTCTCCTTGTGGTCATTAGGCGGGACGTACGTGGGGGAGGGAGGGGGGGGAGTACTATGTTGTCCGACTCTTCCCGGAATGTGCACTCTCGTAGAAATTTCAATAGTAAATTTCTCAGTGGTGCACAACGCATCTCTTGTAACATCTGCGAATGGAGTTTGTTGAACATCTCCGTAACGCTCTTGTGCCCACTAAACGATCTTGTGACGAAACGTGCTGCTCTTTATGGGGTCTTCTCTATCTCTTCGGTCAGTCCTATCTGGTAGGGATCCCAGATACTATACTCTAGAATCGGTCGAACAAGCACCTGATGAGCCACTTCTTTCTTGAATGAGCTACGTTTTCTTAATATTCTTCCTACGAATCCGAGTCTGGCATCCGCTTTTCCCATTATTTGTTTAAGTGGTCATTTCACTTAAGGTGTGTTATAGCAGTAGTGGACACCGGAAGATCCTGAGGAAAATCCCAGCAGAGGGGTCGAAACGTCGACTATTTTAGAAGAAATGTGACGCGGCCTAATAACCCAGAAATTTTAACTTCACTTAAGGTCGCTCTGAATAGTTACGCCTAGATATTTTACAGCGAAGTGCAGCCGAAAAAAATGGTTCAAATGGCTCTGAGCACTGTGGGACTTAACATCTGTGGTCATCAGTCCCCTAGAACTTAGAACTACTTAAACCTAACTAACCTAAGGACAGCACACAACACCCAGTCATCACGAGGCAGAGAAAGAAGTGCAGCCGAGGCGACAGTAAAAAACACTGGTCAATTGCAAGTAGGACTCTCACACTGAGGGTTCTGTGGAGACTTACACATAATTCACCCAAACTGCGAATCTATAATCTCAACGATTTTTGCCTGTTTTCGGTATAGATACTGGCAAGATATCTGTTGTAACCGCGACCGGAACTGTCGCGGGATTACAGAGAATGAAAGCGCGGCGGGACCAAACGGGGGCGGCCCGTGAACAAACAAAACAAACGGGAAAGGACGGACAAGAACAATGATGGAAGATCGAGCAAGACCTTATGAACAACAACACGCAAGAAGCAATGCGGTTACAAGAGAGAACCTCACGAATCCACAACGTCCACACGTACACGGAAACGAAGTAAAGTAAACACGCTGTCTGTAGGCGAGATGTCGATAGACTCACACGAATATCAGACTGCCTCATTGAGCTTTGTTTTTGTTATTTCACTCCCCGAAATGGGGCGGGCTGACTGCGGCACAATATTCCGCTCTTCAGCCCGGAGAGTTACAGAAAAAAATGAGAAAAGTACACATAACATAGAATGGTATAAAGTGTTGATTAAACAAGAACAGAAATAGATGAGTGTAAATGGTAGATTTAAAAACAACATAGACCACAGGCACACACACATGCGAAGAATGAACACTGTGAGCCGGCCGAAGTGGCCGAGCGGTTCTAGGCGCTTCAGTCTGGAACCGCGCGACCGCTACGGTCGCAGGTTTGAATCCTGCCTCAGGCATGGATGTGTGTGATGTCCTTAGGTTAGTTAGGTTTAAGTAGTTCTAAGTTCTAGGGGACTGATGACCTCAGAAGTTAAGTCCCATAGTGCTCAGAGCCATTTGAACCATTCTTGAAACATTGTGAGTCGACACGAAAACAAAGAAGACTCCACAGTGGGAATTCAAATAAATGATACTGGCGTCTCTGTTGGTGCTGGTGGAACGTAGTACTGCACACAACACTGAAGAAACACTGACACCACAATGAACACGTTATATATCACTGCACCGAAGAGGACCTACCACGGGGTGAAGGGAGGAAGGGGGAAGAAAATGGGGAGCTAAGATGGTAGGGGGAAACCAGGAGGGGGGTAGGAGGGGGCAGTGGAGAGGAGAAGGAAAAGGAGCTGGAAGCCCAGGGGAGGGGGGGGAAGGAGAAAGAAGGTGTTCGTCAGCAGGGAAAAAGGAGGAAGAAGGGAAGGGGGAGAGGGAGGGAGAGAGGGAGCCCCAAGGAGGGGGGGGGGAAGAAGGAGGGATTAGATCTGGAAGGAGGGGTAGATGGAAGGCATGAGGACATCATCCTGGAGGGGGAGTTGGTGGAAGCCACCTTGGGCGAGGGTATGGAGTGTGTGGAGGTGGAGACTAGGCAGGACACTGTGGTACAGGGGTGGCAGCAGGCTAGAGAGGGAGAGGATGCGGGAAACTAAAGGATGGGGGGGATCCAGTTTGCGGGAGACGTATAGAATCCGTATTCATTAAAAGGAACAGGAGGAGATGGAGGAAGCAAATCAGATCATAAAGGATCTGTGTGGGGGATGGGAGACAGATGCAATAAGCGAGGTGGAGTGCATGGCACTCAAGGATTTGGAGGAATTTGTAGTAGGTGGGGGGGCGGACATCCAAACAGGGTGGGCATAACATAGGATGGGGTGAATGAGGGACTTATAGGTATGTAGGATAGTGGAAGAGTCTAATCCTCATGTTCGACCAGAGAGGAGTTTGAGGAGACGGAGATGTTTAGGTGCCTTGGCTTGCACTGTGAGGAGCTGGGGGGTCTAGGAAAGGTGGTGGTGGAGGGTGATGCCAAGGTACTTGAAGGTGGGAGTGAGGCCAATGGGGCGGCGATAGATGGTAAGGTAGAAATCTAGGAGGCAGAAGGAGGGGGTGGTGCGGCCTATGATGATTGCCTGAGTCTTTGAGGGATTGATCTTAAGGAGCCATTGGTTGCACCATGCAGTGAATGGGTCAAGGTGGGACTGGAGGTGGCGCTGGGAACGTTGGAGGAAGGGGGCAAGAGCAAGGAAGGCGGTGTGATTGGCATATTGCAGGAGATGGACGGGTGGTGGGGGCTGCGGCATGTCTGCCATGTATAAGAGGTAGAGGAGAGGGGAAAGGGCGGAGCCTTGGGGCACACCTGTGGAGGGGTAGAAAGTGTAAGAGTTGGAGTTGTGGATGGTAACATAGGAGGGGCGGTGAGAGAGGAAGGAGGCTACCAGGCGAACATAGTTGATGGGGAGGGCGTAAGTCTAGAGTTTGAAGAGGAGGCCGGGGTGCCATACACGGTCATCGGCGCGTTCGAGGTCGAGGGATACAAAGATGGTGGAGCGACGGGAATTGAGGTGAGTGGGAAGGAGGGGTCGTCAGGTGGAGGAGGACTCACTGAGCAAGAGGCAGATGCTTAAATACATGACAGGGTATGTCGCTATTGGCAACCGGGACCACGTGCTCCACCGTGGCGCCCTCACATTATACTCGGGCCAGGAGCGCGCACAGCCACGGCTTACAGAGTGACGGCTGCAGAGCCCTCTAGTGGTAATTGAGGTCCATGCTGTCTGGTGTGGATTCGAAACCCACGGCACTCGGTAACGGAATATCTGTCCCAGGAGTTCCGAGAGCATATCAAGATCTCTACAGTAGTTCCTCAGGCTAGCCCCGATATACAAAAACAAGGGAGTGGAGGATTATGTTTATATATGTAGATACAGAAGAAGACTTATTAAAAGATTTTTATTTACTTACTGAAACGTGAGTGCAACTTGCATTTTAAGTTTGTGTGCAGTAATGTTCATCTATTATCCTTTTGATGGATGACGAGTGCAACGCATGTTATAATGGCAAAAAGATATTTTTATGTGATATAACTACAGTTTAACGTTTTTAAGAGTTTTTTACTTTGCTTTTACTGTAAAATCTTGCTTCTTATCAAATTTCATGATTCTAGGTTAACAGGAATTACCCTGAAGGGTTCTGATGACTGAGTTTGCAAGTTGCTAAATGTTTGACATAAATGGTCGAATCTTTTTCTCAAATTGACTTACAAGCGTAAATGTTTTACACCGCCAAGGAATCATAAGCTTTTGTGTGTGACACGAATTTGAACATGATATAACAACTTGTTCCAAAGAAAAAGGGGTCTTAATAGGCGGACAGACAGAGGGATGGATACAAAATGATCAAAAAAACATTCTTTTCGTATGATATAATTACAAATTAAGAATTTTCCGGTTTTTTCCCTTTACTTGTAATCTGAAACAGTGCGTCTCTGCAAATTCCATGATTCTAGGTCGCTTTTGAAGATGAGTTTTCCAGTATCTAAATATTCGACATAGATGGTCGTATTTTTTGACTTGTGTGTTGTGTACTAAACTGGGGACCTAGAACCGACAGAGAGGCTTCGTCCCACCGTAGCCATCAGTGGTTCACAACCCCACAACATAACACTCACCCCACCGTCGCCCCACACCCAACCCACGGTTATTGTGCGGTTTGTGCGGTTTGGCCCCCAGTGGACCCCCCCCCCCCCTCCTCCCCTAGGAACGTCTCACACCAGATGAGTGTAATTCCAAATGTTTGCGTGGTAGAGAGTAATTATGGTGTGCTCGTACGTGGAGATAGTGTTTGCGCAGGAATCGCCGACATAGTGTAACTGAGGCGGAATAAGGGGAACCAGCCCGCATTCGCCGAGGCAAATGGAAAACCGCCTTACAAACCATCCACAGGCTGGCCGGCACACCGGACCTCGACACTAATCCGCCGGGACGATTAGCGCCGGGGACCGGCACGCCTTCCCGCTCAGGAAGCAGCGCGTTAGATGGCGCGGCCATCCGGGTGGGCTCTTTTTTTTTTTTTTTTTTTTACTTAATTGACTTACAAGTTTAAAATTTTAACGCTGCCAGGGGACCACAGACGTTAGTATGAGGCAAAAATGAACTTGATAGTTCTACCGGTTCCTGAGAAAAAAGATGCTTAACAGTCGGACAGACAGACAGACAGGTGGACAACAAAGCAATCCTGGAAGGGTTCTTTTTTACAGATTGAGGCACGAAAAGATAAAAAGCAAAAGTCTGTCAGGATCAGCTTTCAATATCTTGCAACCATCTTGAACATGACAAAGGTCACCGTCCGCTGGATTTTGCGACTGGTTACACAAATTAAAACAGCCTGCCGAATAGATGCAGCAGCAAAAATATTGCAGCCAAATGGTTCAAATGGCTCTAAGCACTATGGGACTTAACATCTGAGATAATCAGACCCCTAGACTTAGAACTACTTAAACCCAACTAACCTAAGGACATCACACACATCCATGCCCGAGGCAGGATTCGAACCTGCAACCACAGCAGCAGCGCGGGTCCGGACTGAAGCACCTAGAACCGCTCGGCCACAGCGGCCGGCTATTGCAGCCATGCCAGGCCTCACCATACGGCCTTTTTAGGCACCTAATCACTATGTGCAAATTATGGGTATCTCCCTATCATCCCAAGACAAACGATAGAAGCAAGCAATTAAAACAAGTGCATTCAGCGCTGCTGAAGCAAATGGCTCAAATGGCTCTGAGCACTACGGGACTTAACATCTGAGGGCATCAGTCCCCTAGAACTTACAACTACTTAAACCTAACTAACCTAAGGACATCACACAGATACATGCCCGAAGCAGGATTCGAACCTGCGACTGTAGCGGTCGCACGGTTCCAAACTGAAGCGCCTAGAACCGCTCGGCCACATCGGCCGGCTCTACTGAAGCAGGTGAAGACCCAACCAGCAAGGTGATGCTGTGTGTCTTTTGGGAGTTGCCATGGTGTGGTGCTACCAGACTATGCTAACTGTCAGAGAAGTACACTACCCAAATCTCTTGACGAGATAAGTGAGGTCGTCAAGACCCATCGTTGGAGGAGCGTATCCAACGAGGTGCTTTCGCTTCCTGTCAACACTGCAACTCGTTCTGCACAGGAGACTGTGATGCATGCTGCTTCATTGGGCTATCAAATTTTGCTTCACACAAAGCATTCTCCTGAAATGGCACCCAGTGACTTCTTAGTTTTTCCTCGTATAAAGGAAACATTCCGTGGCAGGCGTCTCCAGAACGACGAGAGATGATTATCGAGGTGGAACATTTCCTCAAGAACCAAAATGCAGTCTTGTGCAACTAAGGTCTCCGCCAGGTCACCCACCATTGTGAAAAATGTGTCGTATTGAAGGGTGAATATGTAAACAGCACTAAACACCATTGTTATGTTTCATGGAAGTATCTTGATTTCTTCGAGCTGCTAATTAAACATTATGACGTTGTCAAATGCTTAAAATGTAAAAAAATAAACAAAGATTACATTCCAACGATACGTTTGTGGGACAACGTTTTGTTGGTGAAAATAATCAGCTAGTCTCTAGTGTGCGAACACTATAACAATGAATGGAAAAAATTAAAAGAGTTGCTTTGAAAAATGGCTTCAAATCAAACATAGTAAGACTAAAGTAATGTATAACGAACATATCTAAAAGAAAATAGTACTAATTAACAATAAAATAATAGAGCAAAATCATATGCAGCATACGACTCAACAGACTGGCAATCCCTCACCTCTACACTAAAAGACAACAAAAACCACAAACCTGGTCAGAGAAACCCTTCCAAACACACACTCCAGAGTTAAATTCATGGGATAACCCACTGATTCTTTTAAGTTAAAAACTGGTGAACGGCAAGGGGATGGACTCTCCTCATTGCTCTTTAACTGTGCCCTAGAAAAAGTGGTCAGAGAGTGGAACACAAAGAATTTCGGTCGCAACGGCTTTCCGGCACATCCGAGGGAATTGTTTTCTTAACTCACTGGGACAAGCCGGCATCAGAGATTTAAAATAGTGCTTGTATTAAATCGCGATGTAACTGTAATTTGTAGCTGCGCCAGCACCAGTGAAGTGACAGTATGTGACCAACGTGGTGTTATGCAATGACCAACGTGATGTTATGCAATGGGCAGGGCCGTGGGGCGAGGTACTGTATGTGTATGTGCGTGTGTGTGTGTGTGTGTGTGTGTGTGTGTGTGTGTGTGTGGTAGCAGCTGAAAACGTGACGCCACAGTCACGAAGACTATCGTCTTGTGTCGATTAGTATCGAGCAAGACTGAGGAGCAAAGTGACACAGCTACAGGGACAGAGGGAAGCACCTGTTGCTTATGTTGAATCTCGTCGTTTTATTGTTTTGGTTATAGGAAATGATATTTTAAATTGAATTTCAGAATAATATTTTGTAAAAAAATGATTTCTCACTGTAAGTTTTCGAAACTGGTAATTTTTACGGCTGTGGTTGAGGGAGAGGTGAGGGGCGGGGGGGGGGGGGGAGCGGTTGTATGGTTGGAGAGATGCGTTGCGACACCTAAAATTTTAGAAATCAAACCCTGCGATGACGCATAGCGGAATCTGACTCGGAATAAAAAACAGAGACAAAGTCAGTTGCCTAGCGTTTGCAGAGATATGGTCCTGCTAGTCGAGACCTGAGAAGAAACCAAACTCGGACTATAAAAATGAGCAGAAAAAATTGGTCTCAAAATCTTCTTCGAAACTACCAACATAATGACAAACATAAAAATACCACCGAAGAGTCTTAAAATGGGAGGAAAAAATAGAAATCGTTAGAGAATTCAAATATCTTGGAGAGTGGATCAGCTGCAATGTCATCGACAAAAACTATGGAATCTAGAATAAATAGAGTTGTACTGGCCTTCCAACGCAACAAGGACACGTATAACAAAACGTCTCTCTCACGCAGTGCAAAAATTAGGCAATACAGCACGGTAATGAGATCAGAAGCGCTACACGCTGCCGGAACGCTGTCCATCAGCAACCATGGCCCATTTGAAAGGCTGGAGATAAAAAAGGAAGATATTAAGAAACATCCTAGGCCCCAAATTACATAGGAACAAACTGATCCATCAACAGATCGAAAAACTCTCAGACTGAAAGAAGAAAAGAAAAATTGATTTTTATGGTCACATCCTGAGTATGAACACAAATAGACAAAATGAAAAAAAAATTTTTTTTGACTACTTCTGTAACAAAGAAACAGAAGACTTAAAAGAACTACAAATCACAGAAAATATGCTCACAGATAAAACTGCAAAAAAGTGACCCAAGGCAAGAAAGACAGGTTCCAAGTCAAAATCAAAATGAAATGAACGATCCAAAGCTCTGAAGAAGAAAGGAAAACAATTGAGAAAGAATGAAACATTACTGGGGTAATAGAAAGACAGAGAACATTAAAAAGTGTCGGATCTAACTTATTCCAATGTCGGCTGAAATGAATGAATGAAGAAGAAGAAGAAGAAGAACCAGTTGATGAGTGTTTGTATGTGGTTAACTTGAAGACAATGTCTGGCTGGACAGAAAGAGATACAAATGGAAGAGCAAAATTGTGTGGAGTGTTTTTAGGAATACTAAGGTTTTTCAAACTAACCTTCTACTGTTTCTGAAAAGACAAGTTTACAATGAGGTTATGTTGTCAGTTCAGACTTGAGACATTGAGTTCCATGTCAAAACTGTCAAAGAATGCAGAGTGTTCAGCGAGGAATGGACAGATGCGTATTGCCAATTGGTAGCACAAATAGGAACCACGGACGGATCAGGGAGCAGGATGAGCGGACGATATAATTATGGTTTCAATGAATATGAAGGGTATTCCATAGAGAAAGCAGCTTTTGAAGTGCCCGCAATTACTTTCCAGTGAGCTGGCAGCATTGAAAGTGGCACGATTTTCATCCGATTCCTTTGTGGTCAATAACGAAGCGCTTTACAACGGAACAGCGTGTTGTCATAGTGAAAACGTCTTACAAATGTGGTGAATGTCGGTGCAAAAGCTGTTCGCTAACTCAATGGAATGTTTGGTCTATATAATGCATCGAATAAGACGACTATGCGAGACTGATCACTAAATTTGGGTAAACTGGTTCGGTTGTGGACATAAACCCTCGGGGCGACCTTGTGTTAGCCCTTCTGCTGAAAACGTGGGCATAGTGAGTGATAATGTTGCTGTAAGTTTGGTGAAACCTATTCGCCGACGTTCACAGCAGTTGGATATTGCCAGAACTAGCATGCAAAAAATGTGTGTGAAATCTTATGGCACTTAATTGCTAAGGTCTTCAGTCCCTAAGCTTACACACAATCTAAATTATCCTAACGGCAAACACACACACCCATGCCCGAGGGAGGACTCGAACCTCGGCCGGGACTAGCCGCACAGTCCATGACTGCAGCGCCTTAGACCGCTCGGCTAATCCCGCGCGGTAACTAGCATGTACCGAGTTTTCAAAAAAGATATATACCTTTGGCCAGAAAATCCAACTGATACAAGAACTGAAGCCAAACGAAAGTGGAAAGAGTGAAACATTTGTACAATGGGTGCTTACGAAATAAAGAGTGAATAATAATTTCATAATTTCATCAACAAAATAATGTTCACTGATGAGGTGCTCTTTCTGTTGAACGGCTTCGTGGACAAGCAAAATTGCACGATCTGGGGCACAGAAAATACTCGAGTAGGTGTGGAGAAACCAGTAATATTTCATACATGATTACAGGTGGCATATACAGCAATAATATGCACAATTACTTAATGTCATCAATAAATTTATGTGTTATTATGCACTCAGAAGTTGCATTCTTTATGGGACACCCTTCAAAATGGAGGTGGGTGGGACGTGTAGGCTGCCACACGAGTGGTAACTGGCCCAAAGAGATCCTTCGCTGAGACGATGACCTAATGGAAGATGGGTAGGTGACATTAGAAAACAAGCAAGAATTACTTGGGTGTGTGTAGATGAGGATTTTAATGCAGGGATGAATTCCGAGGAACCTTTTCTCCAGCAGTGGATGCCAGATGACTGGTGCTGATGATGGCTACGATGATAATGATGATTTTAGCCCGACGAGTATTTTTTTCTGAAGGAAAAACAGCGACTTAGACACATCTACTCACCTGTGCAAAATGTCGTAGGCAGCCTGTAACTCTGTGATTAAGAACCTGTTCACTCTACAAGCTGTATAATACGTGAATAAAATGTCACCCTTGTGGAACAATTGATTCAGGTCACTGTAAATCCATTACCGAGGAGCAGAGGGGTCCGTAAGTGGAGTAGGGGACGGTTTACCCCTCATGGAACTTGAAGCACAGAAGTTTTACTTATCACAGAATTCTGACATATTTCTAGATTTCTGCGATTGTACTACATCACAGATTGCGCAGCGTGACGGAAAACATTGAGGATCTAGTAACGTGTATGTAGTGTTGGTCTGTTCGGTTGTTAGGCATGTCCACAATTTCACAAAGACGCCCCATCCCTCTGCTACATAACAATGATTTACCATTTGTATGTGGTCAAAGAAGATCAGTCACGGCTTTCTCCTATCACATTCCTTTCTACAGTCACCGAGCGGTTGTAACAGATTCTCAAAAGCATGGTTTTGCAATAACGTGAGAGAGTTCATCCAGACTTCGTGTATGGAATCAAATGTGTTGACTGAAGAGAGAAAATATCATTTTCTGCGCTACAAGACAGAAAATAATAAGAAATTTCAAGGTCAAAAGCTCTCTACTCCAGCAATGGTGACTTTCTCAAACTCCACGGAGTGCAATACAGCTCGAGACGCAGCAATAGAATTACGAATTCAACACTCCAGTTTTTTTCGTGGTTGCACAAAAACGTGCTAAACTGGGAAAACGAGGACCATATTGAGTAAGCCATATGCGGTTAAGAGTCGGTTATAACGGCCATTTTGAGTTTGTTTCGGAAGGCTTCCCACGTTTGTCTGGCCTGAGTTACGTTTCATCCAAACAACGAAAAAATATAGTTTTCAAAGCAGATTTTATTTGAACTCAATTACACCAGACAAATCTGAAAAACATAAAGCAAGCAAATAGCTTAATAAATCCGTTATCGCGATGTGAAATTCTGTAAGCAAACGATGTGTTGTAGATGGGGTCAAAGCTGAATAACCGTTTTTAAAGTTTATATCCTGTTTCTCCATTTCGAAAAGTATTAATCAGTGACATTTCTGCAGTTGGTTTTGTTGACCAACAAGCTTATATCCAGTTTTTTTTAATTGTTTCCTTCTTCAGATTTTTAATTTTCTGTGTGAAACTAACATTATTGTTATATGAAAAAAGTTTTTTTGTGAATATTTCTAAGTGTATTTTGTAACTCGTTGGTGGTGCTGGATTTAACCACATGGGGGATGTAATTTTACATTGTTAAATTGAAAAGGGCGACTCTATACTCATAATGACACTATAAAAATTGTACTTTACACATAATAAAGAAGTATGCTTACCTTTCGGGTAACAAAGTAATCTGCTTTCAACTTGATAGGATTGGAAATAACAAACAACCAGTAGGCAGAATTAAAGGTTTTTTAATCCTTTACCATGGTTTCGACAAATTTGAATTTGTCTTCTTCATAAGAAAAACGAACTCGTAAAATCACATATTGACATAAATGGATGCTGAAGCCATTTTTCTTATTAAGAAGACAAATTAATTTTTGTCGAAAGTATGGTAAAGGGTTAACAAACCTTTAATTCTGTAAATAGTTGGCTGTTACTTCCAGTCCTATCAAGTTTCTATGTGCACCATTGCTGAAGTGCTGCCATATTTAAAATTCTAGAATTTTATGATTTACTTTCAAAAAGTATGGTGTTGAAACTATCAATCTGCTGACATACGAAACATTTAGTGTACTGCCTGTCAAATTTAGTTACAGGGGTATGACACATTCTCAAACACGTCGAATCAGTTATATCAAATCTGGTCCCTTCTTGGATAAATTTCTATGGATGACTATGTCAGAAATTGTATTTTAAGGGGTAAGACGAACTTTGTCTATCTTCATAGCTGATCACTCAGAGAACCCAGGTTCGATTCCTGATACTGCCAAGGAGTTTTCCTTGGTGGCAGAACTGAAACAGGATCCACTCAGTTTCATGATGCCAATTGAGGAGATACTTGAGCAAGTAGTCGTGGTGTGTCTGGGTATGCCAACCCGACAACGGCTGGGAGGACAGTGTGCTTACCACGAGCACACCGCATCCAAGTGATGCTATTGGCTGATGGGTGGGACCCGATTGACCTGCTTGTGGTCAGAACAGTAGAGCTGAAGATGGAACCTCTCGGTTGTATTGGAATGCCATGAAATGGATATTTGGTGCATACATATCAGGATACAGGCAGAAGTAATGCTGTGAGGCTGGGTAAGAACATAGCCCAGAAGAGGCGAAATCATGAGTTCGTGTCGCAGACTGGCACACAGTGTTAGTAAACCAGGAAATTTCAAAGACATATTTTTTTATGTTTGCTGTGCAGCAGCATTGGTGGACTGAATTCTGAGAATTTGTTGGAACACAGTGCAAGAGTCTGATATAGCACACACAACTACTACAATTCACTTCATCTTTTGTTCACATATCCTCCCATTCAAAGAATGGATGTTTCTTGATGCAGGCAGTTAACAGCTGATTCATACTTAGCTTGGGACTGTATTTATACTGACACTGAGTTGAGAGTGCTGGCAACTGCGACTGCATCTCCATTCGATGCCCTTATACAAAATCCACTGGCGTCAGAATCGAGATCTGTGTCCATGTTGTCCGCACTGTAGAGAATATCCTCTGTAGATATGCGGTCGGATAAGATTTTCATAATTCCCACAAGGCGGTCACTGGAAAGCAACTGCTGTAGAGTCTTGTTCACCTGAAGCAGAAAACCCATATTCCAAAACAGAAGAATGATTCTGGAAGAATATCAATGCACATAATACAGGGTGATTCAAAAAGAATACCACAACTTTAGGAATTTAAAACTCTGCAACGACAAAAGGCAGAGCTAAGCACTATCTGTCGGCGAATTAAGGGAGCTACAAAGTTTCATTTAGTTGTACATTTGTTCGCTTGAGGCGCTGTTGACTAGGCGTCAGCGTCAGTTGATGCTAAGATGGCGACCGCTCAACAGAAAGCTTTTTGTGTTATTGAGTACGGCAGAAGTGAATCGACGACAGTTGTTCAGCGTGCATTTCGAACGAAGTATGGTGTTAAACCTCCTGATAGGTGGTGTATTAAACGTTGGTATAAACAGTTTACAGAGAATGGGTGTTTGTGCAAAGGGAAAAGTTCTGGACGGCCGAGAACGAGTGATGAAAATGTAGCACGCATCCAGCAAGCATTTGTTCGCAGCCCAGGAAAATCGACTCGCAGAGCTAGCAGAGAGCTGCAAATTCCACAATCAACTGTATGGAGAGTCCTACGAAAAAGGTTAGTTATGAAACCTTATCGTCTGAAATTGGTTCAAGAACTGTCTGCAGCTGATAAGATTAAAAGAATCGATTTCTGTGATTTTATCCTTGCTCAAATGGAAACAGATGAATCTTTCGTTTCAAAGATTGTGTTTAGTGATGAAGCAACTTTCCACACTAACGGGAAAGTCAACCGTCACAATGTCTGTATATGGGGCACTGACAATCCGCGGGAAACAACTCAGTATGAACGTTACTCGCCTAAGGTGAACGTTTTCTGTGCCATTTCAGCCAATAAAGTTTTTGGTCCCTTTTTCTTCGAAGGTGCTACTGTAACTGGACTACAGTATCTGGAGATGTTAGAGAATTGGCTGTTCCCTCAGCTCGAACAAGAAGCACAACAATTCATATTTCAGCAGGATGGAGCGCCACCACATTGGCACTTATCTGTCCGTAACTACCTGAACGTCAACTACCCGAGGCGATGGACCGGCCGCCAGGCAGCCCGTGACAGAGCACTTCATCACTGGCCTCCAAGAAGCCCTGATCTTACCCCTTGCGATTTTTTCTTATGGGGGTATGTTAAGGATATGGTGTTTCGGCCACCTCTCCCAGCCACCATTGATGATTTGAAACGAGAAATAACAGCAGCTATCCAAACTGTTACGCCTGATATGCTACAGAGAGTGTGGAACGAGTTGGAGTATCGGGTTGATATTGCTCGTGTGTCTGGAGGGGGCCATATTGAACATCTCTGAACTTGTTTTTGAGTGACAAAAAAACCTTTTTAAATACTCTTTGTAATGATGTATAACAGAAGGTTATATTATGTTTCTTTCATTAAATACACATTTTTAAAGTTGTATTCTTTTTGAATCACCCTGTATAGTATTTCAAGGACGTGGGTAAGTATTGCATTCTTAATGAAAAGAAGTATCACCGTACATAAGTGAAATGGCAGATGTAAAAATCTTTGGTCTTACCTGTGATGACATGAAGAATCCACTGAATGCTGTCCCTGTTGTAAAGCAGGAAATAAAAGTTTAGAACCCACGTTTGTATCGAATGAAGTAGTAGCTACTTACCTTTTATTTATGTCGGTTACACGTTTCAAAGGCATAAATCTCCATCATTAGGTGCATTTACATGGAGTAATTAGCATGTGTATGTTGTGTTACGAGTTTGGAGTAACTTGTGGCACTGCCTAGCAGAGAAAAACAAAACACTAGTTCAGTACATGGCTCATAGTTCTTAGGGGTATTTGACTGAAAGTACGAATGAAAATATAAATGTCTCTACCGGACATTGCCCGAGATTACTCCAGAATCATAACACAAGAATCCATAGAATCCACCTGATTATGGACGTTTGAACCTTTAAAACGTGTTGTGGAAATAAACAGTAAATGGTGACGGTAAACTTGCTTGTTTCATTCGGTATCTATGACCATCAAGGTAAAGCCTAACAAAAAAAGTTTCCGTTTTTGTTATTTTAGTCCAGAAATGTTCAAACTTTCTTGAGTCGCATGGTGCACCCTTCATTCATATCTGTAGTGTCCCTAAAGTTCATCTTCTCACAGCAACAGTTCCTCTCTAGATGACACATCGGCGGAGAACAGTTCCTGCCCTGACAGCTGACTCCATCCGACATGCTTACGTTATGTACTACTCATTTACATGGTATGTACCCTGTGTTGGTCCACCTTTGGAACGCATTATAGCCGCGAATTCCTTGGTAGGTTTCCGAGAGTTTAATGAGTCAAATACTTACGCACAGGTCTCGCAATTCCCGCAAATTGCGGGGCCCGTGGTTTGTGAGAGCAGAGTTGATATCCAATAGCATCCGTAATGTGTTCCATCGGTTTCAGATCAGGTGAACCTGGCGGCTAAGACATCAACGTGAGTACACTATCATGCTCCTCAAGTGACTGTATCACGAATCTAGCCTCGTGACACAGACAGTTATCCTGCAAAAAAATGCTATTGCTGTCGGCAAGGCCACCAAACACGAAGGAATGGAGATGGTCCGTAGTAATATTCATATTATATACAGGGTGTTTCACTAAATGTGTTTGCCTCTGTAAGTTACGAAGTAACAGGCGACGGAAATATTTATTGCGTTAGGTCACCATAAGAAACGTTACACTGTCTGTGGAGCTATGAACATAGTTTATTGTGTTACTATCGAAAAAATGTTCAAATGTGTGTGAAATCTTATGGGACTTAACTGCTAAGGTCATCAGTCCCTAAGTTGACACACTACTTAACCTAAACTATCCTAAGGACACACACACACACACACCGATGCCCGAGGGAGGACTCGAACCTCCGCCGGGACCAGCTGCACAGTCCGTGACTGCAGCGCCTTAGACCGTGCGGCTAATCCCACGCGGCTATTATCGAAATAGTTACAGCAAAAAGGTACAATTTTTTAAATGGAACAATTGTTGTTTCTATTGTGCACTGGAATCAGTAACATCAGCTGTGTATACATCAATTTAAATTACATTTCTATCATTTTTAGTTTGGGAGCTACAACCCTTCAAAGTTTCAGGGGCAGATACCATATACGCTGCGCATAACGCAATGCGACTTCTAAATGTGGTGCGGCCGAGTTGTAACGTTGCCGGTGGCACGGAGCGAGAAGCTTCCTCGATGCGCTGTTAGACTACCGACTGTCGCCGCACACGGCCGTATACCTGACAGTTCGAGCCACACAAACAAACGGGACTCAATATACCACAGTTACTGGCACCGGATGAAGATGGAATACAGGAACAACGAGTACGTTGACATGTTGCTGATGTTCGGCGAGTGCCGACACGATGCCACTAAAGCAGCCATGGCGTACACCGTGAGATATCCTAGGCGAAGAGCTCCGGCAGCCATTACGTTCTTACGTGCCGAACAATAACCTCGGGAAAGAGGCAGCTTAGTAATGCGCCGCAGTAACAGACGAAGAACTGCAAGAAGGGAGGAGACGGAGGTGTTTGTTTTAGCTGCAGTACACCAGCCGGCCGAAGTGGCCGTGCGGTTAAAGGCGCTGCAGTCTGGAACCGCGAGACCGCTACGGTCGCAGGTTCGAATCCTGCCTCGGGCATGGATGTTTGTGATGTCCTTAGGTTAGTTAGGTTTAACTAGTTCTAAGTTCTAGGGGACTAATGACCTCAGCAGTTGAGTCCCATAGTGCTCAGAGCCATTTTTTGCAGTACACCACGATCCTCATGACAGCTTACGAGCAGTTGCTGCAGTCGCTGGTGTCAGTCTCACATCTGTGTGGCGTATAGTACACAGCCACAGGTTTCACCCGTACCGCCTCTCACTGACCCAAGTGCTGCATGGGAACGATTTCCGTGCGAGAGCTACGTTCTGTGAATGGGCCATGCGGAATTTCACGCTGGAGTCTTTACAAGGTGTTGTGTTCTCTGATGAGTCCACGTTCACAAATTATGGAGCAGTGAATCGCCATAACTTGCACTTCTGGGCCGCAGACAATCATCGGTGGATACGACCTGTCGACCGTCAACGTAGGTGGTCTATTAATGTATGATGTGGAATCCTTGGGGATGAAATCATCGCCGGCCGATGTGGCCGAGCGGTTCTAGGCGCTTCAGTCTGGAGCCGCGCGACCGCTATGGTCGCAGGTTCGAATACTGCCTCGGGCATGGAGGTGTGTGATGTGCTTAGGTTAGTTAGGTTTAAGTAGTTCTAGGTTCTAGGGGACTGATGACCTCAGATGTTAAGTCCCATAGTGCTCAGAGCCATTTGAACCATTTTGAAATCATCGATCCACACTACTTCCCAGGTACAATGACAGGTGAGTTATATCGCGCGTTTATAGTTGACAGTTTGGGTGGTGTCCTTGAACATGTGTGTCTACACACGAGAGTCCATATGTGGATGCAGCACGAAGTCACCCAGCACATTATGCGCGTGCTGTTGTGGAAGAACTACACTCCTGGAAATGGAAAAAAGAACACATTGACACCGGTGTGTCAGACCCACCATACTTGCTCCGGACACTGCGAGAGGGCTGTACAAGCAATGATCACACGCACGGCACAGCGGACACACCAGGAACCGCGGTGTTGGCCGTCGAATGGCGCTAGCTGCGCAGCATTTGTGCACCGCCGCCGTCAGTGTCAGCCAGTTTGCCGTGGCATACGGAGCTCCGTCGCAGTCTTTAACACTGGTAGCATGCCGCGACAGCGTGGACGTGAACCGTATGTGCAGTTGACGGACTTTGAGCGAGGGCGTATAGTGGGCATGCGGGAGGCCGGGTGGACGTACCGCCGAATTGCTCAACACGTGGGGCGTGAGGTCTCCACAGTACATCGCTGTTGTCGCCAGTGGTCGGCGGAAGGTGCACGTGCCCGTCGACCTGGGACCGGACCGCAGCGACGCACGGATGCACGCCAAGACCGTAGGATCCTACGCAGTGCCGTAGGGGATCGCACCGCCACTTCCCAGCAAATTAGGGACACTGTTGCTCCTGGGGTATCGGCGAGGACCATTCGCAACCGTCTCCATGAAGCTGGGCTACGGTCCCGCACACCGTTAGGCCGTCTTCCGCTCACGCCCCAACATCGTGCAGCCCGCCTCCAGTGGTGTCGCGACAGGCGTGAATGGAGGGACGAATGGAGACGTGTCGTCTTCAGCGATGAGAGTCGCTTCTGCCTTGGTGCCAATGATGGTCGTATGCGTGTTTGGCGCCGTGCAGGTGAGCGCCACAATCAGGACTGCATACGACCGAGGCACACAGGGCCAACACCCGGCATCATGGTGTGGGGAGCGATCTCCTAAACTGGCCGTACACCACTTGTGATCGTCGAGGGGACACTGAATAGTGCACGGTACATCCAAACCGTCATCGAACCCATCGTTCTACCATTCCTAGACCGGCAAGGGAACTTGCTGTTCCAACAGGACAATGCACGTCCGCATGTATCCCGTGCCACCCAACGTGCTCTAGAAGGTGTAAGTCAACTACCCTGGCCAGCAAGATCTCCGGATCTGTCCCCCATTGAGCATGTTTGGGACTGGATGAAGCGTCGTCTCACGCGGTCTGCACGTCCAGCACGAACGCTGGTCCAACTGAGGCGCCAGGTGGAAATGGCATGGCAAGCCGTTCCACAGGACTACATCCAGCATCTCTACGATCGTCTCCATGGGAGAATAGCAGCCTGCATTGCTGCGAAAGGTGGATATACACTGTACTAGTGCCGACATTGTGCATGCTCTGTTGCCTGTGTGTATGTGCCTGTGGTTCTGTCAGTGTGATCATGTGATGTATCTGACCCCAGGAATGTGTCAATAAAGTTTCCCCTTCCTGGGACAATGAATTCACGGTGTTCTTATTTCAATTTCCAGGAGTGTAAAAACAGGTTTGCAGGAAGATGGTTGGGGCGCCATGGTACTCAGTCATGGCCTGCAAGGTCGCCCGATTTAACACCATTAAATTTCTTTTTGTGCGTATATCTAAAGGATCGTGTTTGTCACTGAACCCACATCCCCAGATGATCTAAAACGGCGCATCGAGGAAGCACGTTGCTCCGTGACACCGGCGATGTTACATCTCGTCCGCAGATCCTTTAGAAGGCGCATTGCATTGTGAATTCACGAACATGGACACACATTTGAACATTTCATTTAAATCAACTTCCCACCGCCAGAACATCCATCACCCACCACACAGCCATGTATTATGTACAGCGAGTGGTATCTGTCCCTGAAACTTTGAAGGGTTGTAGCTCCCAAACTAAAAGTTATAGGAATGTAATTTAAATTGATGTAAACACAGCTGCTGTTGCTGGTTCCAGTGCATGACAGAAACAACTATTGTTCCATTTAAAAAATTGTATCTTTTTGCTGTAACTCTTTGGATAATAACACAGTAAACTATGTTCATAGCTCCGCAGACAGTGTAACGTTTCTTATGGTGACTTACCGTAATAAATATTTCCGTCGCCTATTACTTCGTAACTTAGAGACACAAACACATTTAGTGAAACACCCTGTAAACTTTCAGGAAACATTCCTCACACACAAAGAAAGAAAATGTTATGTGGACATGTGTCCGTAAACGCTTACTTTCCATGTTAGAGCTCATTTTATTACTTCTCTTCAAATCACATTAATCATGGAATGGAAACACACAGCAACAGAACATACCAACGTGACTTCAAACAATTTGTTACAGGAAATGTTCAATATGTCCTCCGTTAGCGAGGATACATGCATCCACCCTCCGTCACATGTAATCCCTGATGCGCTCATGTAGCCCTGGAGAATGGCGTATTGTATCACAGCGGTCCACAATACGAGCACGAAGAGTCTCTACATTTGGTTCCGGGGCTGCGTAGACAAGAGCTTTCAAACGCCCCCATAAATGAAAGTCAGGATGGTTGAGGTCAGGAGAGCGTGGAGTCCATGAAATTGATCCGGGTCTACCAATCCATCGGTCACCGAATCAGTTGTTGAGAAGCGTACGAACACTTCGACTGAAATGTGCAGGAGCTCCATCGTGCATGAACCACATGTTGTGTCGTACTCGTAAAGGCACATGTTCTAGCAGCACGGGTAGAGTATCCCGTATGAAATCATGATAACGTGCTCCATTGAGCATAGGTGGAAGAACATGGGGCCCAATCAAGACATCACCAACAATGCCTGCCCAAACATAGAGCAATGAGTCGCATGTCAACACAAGCACCGAAGTCAACATTACCTTCCTTCAATTGGGCCAACTGGCGGTGAATCGAGGAAGTACAGTACATACTGACGAAACTAAAATGAGCTCTAACATGGAAATTAAGCGTTTCCGGACACATGTCCACATAACATCTTTTCTTTCTTTGTGTGTGAGGAATGTTCCCTGAAAGTTTGGCCGTACCTTTTTGTAACACCCTGTATAGCTGTCATGGTGTATTCCGTTGCTACTATAGATCCTATAGAAGCCCAGGTAAATCTTCCTCATAGAATAACATTGACCCACGTCGGTCTGCGTAGGTGGTGCAGTGCGTGTTTTGAGAAGCCATTTGTCTCACTGATGGCTTATCTGGACACGACCATCAACCTGGTGTAGCAAAAAACTTGATTCATCTGAGCAGACGACGCTTATATTGAGCCACGGTCCAATCTCAATGATCCTGCGTCCATTGCAATTATAATTGATGACGTCATCGGGTCCACAGGGGAAGATGTGCAGTCAACTGCGAAGCACAGTGTTCAGCGGTATGCTGAACTGTGTCCTCTGAAACAGTGGCGCCTGTACCAGCTGTTGTCAGATCTGCCATATATGGCCACCTGTCCCGGTATACAGAGCAGGAAAGCTCCAAACTCCACGCTCTGTGATGAGATGTGGACGTCCAACATCATGTCACCAATATGTGGTTTCAGTACCCTTCTATCACTTTCTGTAGATGCTCACGAGAGTAGCAGGGGATCAGCCGACCAGCTTTGCAGTTTCCGAGATGCTCGTTTCCAGGCGCTGGGCCACAACAATCTACCCTTTCTCATAATCGCTTATGTCAGTGGATTTCCCTGTTTGCAACCAGTATCATCGCTAGAATGACAACTCATTCGTCTCTGGTGTGCCCATCACGTCAAGTGCCCGAAATGCCAAGATTCAACTTCCGGTGGGCAGTAGTCGTAATGTTTGGGCGCATCCGTGTATTTTTGGTGGGACTCGTGCTCAGGAAATCTATTTTAAGCTGTAACTCCTCACTCGTGTTACTTCAGTCAGTTGTACAGGTGATAACCTCAGTCTCGTGGACAGAGGAAACTTGTTGATTTGGTGATTCTGCAATTTCGAAGAGCTTGTAATTCAGTACCCCATCAAAGCGGCCTAAAAAAAATATTTTTTTACGGGTTATCTAACGAGGTTTGCCATTAGAACAGCCGTCATATGTGATTAAATGCAACCCCCGTAAATATTTAACAGCGGTACAAATACTGTCACAATCGGATACGTCTCACCATAATTTAAAAATCTAGAGTTAAGCGCTATTGGGCTTGGCTAGCACATGGATAGCTGACCGTCCGAGTCTGCCAGTTGTTGGCAAGCGAGGTGCACTCAGCCATTTTGGGACCAATTGAGAAGCTACACTACTGGCCATTGAAATTGCTACACCACGAAGATGACGTGCTACAGACGCGAAATTTAACCGACAGGAAGAAGATGCTGTGATATGCAAAAGATTAGCTTTTCAGAGCATTCACACAAGGTTGGCGCCGGTGGCGACACCTACAACGTGCTGACATGAGGAAAGTTTCCAACCGATTTCTCATACACAAACAGCAGTTGACCGGGGTGAAACGTTGTTGTGATGCCTCTTGTAAGGAGGAGAAATCGGTACCATCACGTTTCCGACATTGATAAAGGTCGGATTGTAGCCTATCGCGATTGCGGTTTATCGTATCGCGACATTGATGCTCGCGTTGGTCGAGATCCAATGACTGTTAGCAGAATATGGAATCGGTGGGTTCAGGAGGGTAATACGGAACGCCGTGCTGGATCCCAACGGCCTCGTATCAGCAACAGTCGAGGTGACAGGCATATTATCCGCATGGCTGTAACGGATCGTGCAGCCACGTCTCGATCCCTGAGTCAACAGATGAGGAACGTTTGCAAGACAACAACCATCTGCACGAACAGTTCGACGACGTTTGCAGCAGCATGGACTATCAGCTCGGAGACTATGGCTGCGGTTATCCTTGACGCCGCATCACAGACAGGAGCTCCTGCGATGGTGTACTCAACGACGAACCTGTGTGCACGAATGGCAAAACGTCATTTTTTCGGATGAATCCAGTTTCTGTTTACAGCATCATGATGGTCGCATCCGTGTTTGGCGACATTGCGGTGAACGCACATTGGAAGCGTGTATTCGTCATCGCCATACGGCATATCACCCGGCGTGATGGTATTGGGAGCCGTTGGTTACACGACTCGGTCACATCTAGTTCGCATTGACGGCACTTTGAACAATGGACGCTAGATTTCAGCAGATCATGCACGACTGCATGTTGCAGTTCCTGTACGGGCCTTTCTGGGAACAGAAAATGTTCGACTGCTGCCCTGACCAGCACATTCTCCAGATCTCTCACCAATTGAAAACGTCTGGCCAATGGTGGCCGAGCAACTGGCTCGTCACAATACGCCAGTCACTAGTCTTGATGAACTGTGGTATCGTGTTGAAGCTGCATGGACGGCTGTAACTGTACACGTCATGCAAGCTCTGTTTGACTCAATGCCCAGGCGTATCAAGGCTGTTATTACGGCTAGAGGTGGCTGTTCTGGATACTGATTTCTCAGGATCTATGCAGCCAGATGGCGTGAAAATGTAATCACATGTCAGTTCTAGTATAATATATTTCTCCAATGAATCCTGTTTATCATCTGCATTTCGTCTTGGTGTAGCAATTTTAATGGCCAGTAGTGTACTTGCTGAGAATAAGCGGCTCCAATCACGAAAGCTGACAACGACCAGGAGAGCGATGTGCTGACCAAATGCTCCTCCATATCCGTATCGAATGACACCTATCGGCTGAGTATAACACAGCGGTCGGTCGGCTCGGTTGACTCTTCTAACGTCTGTTCGGTCGAAGAGAGCAGCTATTTTTTATTTAGTGAAAACGACCTGCCACTGGTTACACAAACGTTAAGTGCAGTTGGCTTTTTTTACATGGCACTGTGCCATTGGTACACATGTAGTCCTTAATCATATTAAAGAGAGTTAAAAAGTAGAAAGAAATTCAGAGGATTAAGAAGTGCTAACATTAGTGAAAAGTGACAAGCAGTAAAAATTATTTCATAAGTCCGCAATACTGTCGCTGACCTCAACCAATTCTATAAAACATCGATAAATTTAAGTTGAATTTAAATTGAGAACCATCCCATAATTCGGAAATAACAACTTAGATTCATTTCTGTACAACAAAGTAACAAAAACAGTCCACATAGTACATGAATTGAGAGTGAGTGACTAAGGTAGAATGTTCCCAAATTACTATTGAGCCCAAACAGCTCTGTTCAGCAACTTACCGTCCACGTAATTGTTAGTTTCTGATACAAACAGAACTACGTCTTAACGTATTTCGCATATTTCTGCTCTCAAACCGTACCTTTCTGACCTAACCCACAAATTTGAAAGAAAGAATGGATCATATAAAAGCGAGCATTATAAAGAGTTCATCTGCATATTCGCATTATGCACCGTCCATCCAAAACATTCCGAGACGGATGTTGTTGGTGGTGTACATGGGACATCAGTGCAGTAATTACGGTGGCAACTTGAACTAGCAGCTCTAAACAATAGCTGTGCATTCAGCCAGTCATTTGTGAGCTGGCAGAGGTAAGCTGTGGGCGTGTGGCGGCAGTGTGTCAACGTTGTTGTGTCGCATATCGCACTCAGCTGCACCACCAAACAACAAAAATAATTTCAAATTTAATTAAAAATTCAGAAATAACGTTAGACAGCTATATTTTTAGCCTAGGATATTATGAAGTACTTTTAAAAAGAAAGTACTTGCCAGCTGCTACGACAAAAAGCTAACGTTACAAGAAATTTTGAAGAAAAATGTTTTTTTAATTCAATTTGTGGAAAAAAAGTAGAGCCACTGACTTATTTGGAATGAAAGTAATGTATGAAGGCTTTCTAACTGTACCGATCCACGTGGTACATATTTCATAGTTAAAACTTAAAAGTATTTGGACATAAAAAATAAAATCTACATCTACATCTACGTGAATACTCTGTTATTCACAATAAAGTGCCTGGCAGAGGGTTCAATGAATCACCTTCATGCTCTCTCTCTACCGTTCCACTCACGAACGGTAAGCGGGAAAAACGAGCACTTAAATTTTTATGTGCGAGCCCTGCTTTCTCTTATTTTGTCGTGATGATCATTTCTCCCTATGTAGGTGGGTGCCAACAGAAGGTTTTCGTAATCGGAGGCGAAAACTGGTGACTGAAATTTCACGAGAAGATCCCGTCGCAACGAAAAACGCCTTTGTTTTAATGATTGCCACTCCAATTCACGTATCATATCTGTGACACTATCTCCCCTGTTTCGCGATAATACAAAACGAGCTGCCCTTCTTTGTACTTTTTCGATGTCACCCGTTAGTCCCACCTCATGGGATCCCACATTGCACAGCAATACTCCAGAATAGGGCGGACAAGCGTAGTGTAAGCAGTCTCTTTGGTAGCCCTGTTGCACCTTCTAAGTGTTCTGCCAATGAATTGCAGTCTTTGGTTTGCTCTACCCGCAATATTATCTATGTGGTCGTTCCAATTTAGGTTATTTGTAATTGTAATCCCTAAGTATTTAGTTGAATTTACAGCCTTCAGATTTGTGTGACTTACCGCGTAATCGAAATTTAACTGATTTCTTTTACTACTCAAGTGAATAACTTCACATTTTTCTTTATTCAGGGTTAATTGCCACTTTTCGCACCAGATATTTTATCTAAATCATTTTGCAATTCGTTTTGATAATCTGATGATTTTAAAGACGGCAAATGACAGCATCATCTGCAAACAATCTAAGACGGCTATTCAGATTGTCTCCTATGTCGTTAATATAGATCAGGAATAATAGAGTGTTATAACACTTCCTTGGGGAACGCCGGATATTACTTCTGTTTTACTCGATGACTTTCCGTCTATTACTATGAACTGTGACCTTTCTGACAGGAAATCACGAATCCAGTCGCACAACTGAGGCGATACTCCGTAGGCACGCAGTTTGGTTAGAAGACGCTTGTGAGGAACGGTGTCGAAAACCTCCTGGAAATCTAAAAATATGGAATCAGTTTGACATCCCCTGTCGAAAGCACTTATTACTTCATGAGTACAAAGAGCTAGTTGTGTTTCACAAGAACGATATTTTCTGAATCCGTACTATGTGTCAATAAATTGTTTTTTCGAGGTACTTCATAATGTTCGAATACAGTATATGTTCCGAAACCCTACTGTAATTCAGCGGATTGCTCCTACTTCCCTTTTTGGATATTGGCGTGATTTGAGCAATTTTCCAGTCTTTAGGTACGGATCTTTCTGTGAGCTAGTGGTTGTATACAATTGCTAAATATGGAGCTATTGTATCAGCATACTCTGCGAACCCCCCCCCCCCCTCCCCCCCATAAACCATGAACCTTGCCGTTGGTGGGGAGGCTTGCGTGCCTCAGCGATACAGACAGCCGTACCGTAGGTGCAACCACAACGGAGGAGTATCTGTTGAGAGGCCAGACTAACGTGTGGTTCCTGAAGAGGGGCAGCAGCCTCTTCAGTAGTTGCAGGGGCAACAGTCTGGATGATTGACTGATCTGGCCTTGTAACACTAACCAAAACGACCCTGGTGTGCTGGTACTGCGAACAGCTGAAAGCAAGGGGAAACTACAGCCGTAATTTTTTCCGAGGGCATACAGCTTTACTGTATGGTTAAATGATTCTGGAGGTAAAATAGTCTCCCATTCGTATCTCCGGGTGGGAACTACTCAAGAGGACGTCTTAATCAGGAGAAAGAAAACTGTCATTCTACGGATCGGAACATGGAATGTCAGATCCCTTAATCGGGGGGTAGTTTAGAAAATTTAAAAAGGCAAATGGATAGGTTAAAGTTAGATATAGTGGGAATTAGTGAAGTTCGGTGGCAGGAGGAACAAGACTTTTGGTCAGGCGAATACAAGGTTATAAATGCAAAATCAAATAGGGGTAATGCAGGAGTAGGTTTAATAATGATTAAAAAAATAAGAGTGCGGGTAAGCTACTACAAACAGCATAGTGAACGCATTATTGTGGCCAAGATAGACACGAAGCCCACGCCTACTACAGTAGTACAAGTTTATATGCCAACTAGCGCCGCAGATGATGAAGAAATGTATGATGAAATCAAAGAAATTATTCAGATAGTGAAGGGAGACGAAAATTTAATAGTCATGGGTGACTGGAATTCGGTAGTAGGAAAAGGAAGAGAAGGAAATGTAGTAGGTGAATATGGATTGGGGCTAAGAAATGAAAGAGGAAAGCCCCCTGGTAGAATTTTGCACACAGCATAACTTAATCATACCTAACACTTGGTTCAAGGATCATGAAAGAAGGGTGTATACATGGAAGAGGCCTGGAGATACTAGAAGGTTTAAGATAGATTATCTAATGGTAAGACAGACATTTAGGAACCAGATTTTAAATTGTAAGACATTTTCAGAGGCAGATGTGGACTCTGACCACAATCTATTGGTTATGACCTGTAGATTAAAACTGAAGAAACTGCAAAAAGGTGGGAATTTAAGGAGATGGGACCTGGATAAACTGACTAAACCAGAGGTTGTACAGAGTTTCAGGGAGAGCGTAAGGGAACAATTGACAGGAATAGAGGAAAGAAATACAGTAGAAGACGAATGGGGAGCTTTGAGGGGTGAAGTAGTGAAGGCAGCAGAGGATCAAGTAGGTAAAAAGACGAGGGCTAATAGAAATCCTTGGGTAACAGAAGAAATATTGAATTTAATTGATGAAAGTAGAAAATATAAAAATGCAGTAAATGAAGCAGGCAAAAAGGAATACAAACGTCTCAAAAATGAGATCGACAGGAGGTGCAAAATGGCTAAGCAGGCATGGCTAGAGGACAGATGTAAGGATGCAGAGGCATATATCAGTAGAAATAAGATAGATACTGCCTACAGAAAAATTAAAAAGACCTTTGGAGAAAAGAGAACCACTTGTATGAATATCAAGAGCTCACATGGAAACCCAGTACTAAGCAATGAAGGGAAAGCAGAAAGGTGGAAGGAGTATATAGAGGGTCTATACAAGGGTGATGTACTTGAGGACAATATTATGGAAATGGAAGAGGACGAAACGGGAGATACGATACTGCGTGAAGAGTTTGACAGAGCACTGAAAGACCTAAGTCGAAACAAGAATACAGGGTGAGTCACCTAACGTTACCACTGGATATATTTCCTAAACCACATCAAATACTGACGAATCGATTCCACAGACCGAACGTGAGGAGAGGGGCTAGTGTAATTGTTTAATACAAACCATACAAAAATGCACGGAAGTATGTTTTTTAACACAAACCTAGGTTTTTTTTAAAATGGAACCCCGTTAGTTTTGTTAGCACATCTGGACATATAAACAAATACGTAATCAGTGCCGTTTGTTGCATTGTAAAATGTTAATTACATCCGGAGATATTGTAACCTAAAGTTGTCGCTTGAAACCTCCGACGTTCAGTTGCGTGTTGTAACAAACGCGGGCCACGGTCGGCGAGCAGCATCTGCAGGGACATGTTTACGATGACGACCGTGTTTACGAGTGTGGCTGTAGTGCACTGTTGTGGTTTGGTCTAGCTGTCGCAGTGTCCGCATGTAGCGCTTGCTGCTATTGTTATTCTGCATTCGTCTCCGCACGCAGACCAACTGTAGTACACTGTGTTACCAGACGTCTGTGATAGTGTAGTGTTGTAGGAACTGTGACCTTGGTGTATTCGAACTCTGAAAAGGCGGAGATGATACTCATCTATAGCGAGTGTCGACGAAATGCAGCTGAAGCCTGCAGGGTGTATGCAGAACGGTACCCGGACAGAGAGCATCCAACGTGCCGCACATTGCAAAACATCTAACGTCAACTGTATGCAACAGGTATGGTCGTAGCACGCAAACGGGTCCGTAACAGGCCCGTCACAGGAGAAGCGGGTGCAGTTGGTGTGTTAGCTGCTGTTGTCATGAACCCACACATGAGTACACGGGACATTGCGAGAGCCGGTGGACTGAGTCAAAGTAGTGTCATGCGCATACTGCATCGTCACCGCTTTCACCCGTTTCATGTGTCGCTACATCAGCAATTACAAGGTGATTACTTTAATCATCGAGTGCAGTTCTATCAATGGGCATTAACAGAGAATGCGTTGCAGTTCTACCTGTTTACCGATGAAGCGGGTTTCACAAACCACGGGGCAGTGAATCTACGGAACATGTATTACTGGTCCGTGGACAATCCTCGCTGATCAGACAGGTAGAGCTACAGCGACCGTGGACTGTAAATGTATGGTGCGGAATCATTGGCGACCACCTCATTGGTCCTCACTTCATTGCAGGGGCCCAAACAGCTGCAACATACATCACGTTTCTACAGAATGATCTGCTAACGTTGCTCGAAAATGTCCCACTGGAAACGCGTCGACGTATGTGGTATCAGCATGATGGTGCACCTGCACATTCCGCAATTAACACTAGGCTGACCCTTGACAGGATGTTCGACGGGCGTTTCATAGGACGTGGTGGACGCATAAATTGGCCAGCCCGTTCTCCTGATCTTACACCTCTGGAATTCTTTCTGTGGGGTATGTTAAAGGAGAATGTGTACCGTGATGTGCCTACAACCCCAGAGGATATGAAACAACGTAGTGTGGCAGCCTGCGGCGACATTACACCAGATGTACTGCGGCGTGTACGACATTCATTACGCCAGAGATTGCAATTGTGTGCAGCAAATGATAGCCACCACATTGAACATCTATTGGCCTGACATGTCGGGACGCACTCTATTCCACTCCGTAATTGAAAACGGAAACCACGTGTGTACGTGTACCTCACCCCTCATGGTAATGTACATGTGCGTCAGTGAAAAAGACCAATAAAAAGGTGTTAGCATGTGGACGTAATGTGCTGTTCCAGTCTCTTCTGTACCTAAGGTCCATCACCGTTCTCTTTGGATCCCTACGTAATTCGGAGCTCTCCGATGCATACGATCGAACAGCGGAGGAGTGGTACTCAGGCGTCAACTTTAGGTTACCATATCTCCGGATGTAATTAACATTTTACAATGCAACAAACGGCACTGATTATGTATTTGTTTATATGTCCAGATGCGCTAACAAAACTAACGGGGTTCCATTTAAAAAAAACATAGGTTTGTGTTAAAAAACATACTTCCGTGCATTTTTTTATGGTTTGTATTAACCAATTACACTAGCCCCTCTCCTCACGTTCTGTCTGTGGAATCAATTCGTCAGATGTGGTCTACGAAATATATCCAGCGGTAATGTTAGGTGACTCACCCTGTATACTCCTCTGTTGTGGTTGCATCTACGGTACGGTTATCTGTATCGCTGAGGCACGCAAGCCTCCCCACCAACGTTTTTATGTTATGTTGGATTATTTATGACGGCAAGGTCCATGGTTCATGGAGGGGGGGGGGAGGGAGGGAATCGCTCATATACGCTATACTGTAGTCCCTGTAGGTTCCTTCACGGCAATATTTCCGTTGGAGGCGACAGGAACGTTGGCCAGTAATATGTGTTTCACAGGTAGCAAAATGTTTCTTTTGGTCGAATTTTTAATTCAAACCTAATGGTCTACGTAATGTAAATACAAAGATATTTACTATTAAATTTAACTGTGTTTCACAAGTAGTTGGAATAGTGTCAAACAACTATATTTCCATTTTCATAAAAAATTCGTAATCTGTAAATGGGCAGACTGTGGATGTACCCAATTGAATGTCAATAAAACAAAAAAATATTTTCTGCTGACCTATGCTCCCAAATACAACGATAACTTGAAATTCAGTCTGACGCATTTGAGCAAATAAACGAATTATAATATCTGGGACCCTTCTCCAATACAGCAAAATAATGTAAAAGATAAATTAACACTAGAATTTAAAACACAAATAGAACATGTTGTGCCTTGCAAAATATCTTGAAGAGAAGAAAAATACGCATCTATAAGTCACTCAGTATATAACAGATGAAACTTGGACGCCGACAAAATTATATGAAGAAGTTCTCAGGATCCAGAATGAGAATTTCACTTTGCAGCGGAGTGTGCGCTGATATGAAACTTCCTGGCAGATTAAAACTGTGTGCCCGACCGAGACTCGAACTCGGGACCTTTGCCTTTCGCGGGTAAGTGCTCCACCATCTGAGCTACCGAAGCACGACTCACGCCCGGTCCTCACAGCTTTACTTTTGCCAGTATCTCGTCTCCTACCTTCCAAACTTTACAGAAGCTCTCCTGCGAACCTTGCAGAACTAGCACTCCTGAACGAAAGGATATTGCGGAGACATGGCTTAGCCACAGCCTGGGGGATGTTTCCAGAATGAGATTTTCACTCTGCAGCGGAGTGTGCGCTGATATGAAACTTCCTGGCAGATTAAAACTGTGTGCCCGAACGAGACTCGAACTCGGGACCTTTACCTTTCGCGGGAAAGTGCTCCACCATCTGAGCTCAGATGGTGGAGCACTTGCCTCCGAAAGGCAAAGATCCCGAGTTCGAGTCTCGGTCGGGTACACAGTTTTAATCTGCCAGGAAGTTTCAGTTCTCAGGATATTGGAGAAGACAATATTACACAAAATTTTTGGTATAATGATAGACTCTGACAGTGGAGTACGTTGAATAAGAAAAATGTTTAGAATTATAGGACCTATTTAAAGATCCTGACTTTACAGGAAAAAATGATTGATAAAAGGTGTGAGTGGATTGGTTATGTAAAGAGATGCGGTAGAATTTCAGAATCTGAAAGAAAGGCGCCAGCATAAGTTAGAATTAGATTTTTAAACTTTTCGCAGTTGCGAAGTCGTAGAAACCACTGTCAAAATATACAAGTTTGACAAAATATCGTTACGTCAGTAGCACAGAGCTCACACACGTTGAAATTAATTTATAACTATATTGATAATAATTATAGTAATACATCGAAGAGGCGTTTCCTGTTTGGCGTCCAGTACAGTTTATTAAACCTTGACGAAGTCATTTTAATATATCTTTATAAAGTAAATATCAGTTCTGTGATAACTGTTTGTAGAACGTGCAATTTAAAGTGAGGAAAAGTACGGCCTGGCAGTTCCTTTAAAAGTGTACATAATACTGCTCGAAGTAACCCCACAGGACAGCAGGAAAGTATTTGCTGCCCCTATTAGCCGAGCAGTCTATGGGACTTGACAGCACAGATTACTGTGACAAGTCATTCTGGAATTCTCATAGCTTACCTGATCCATGTTGCCATTGTTAACAAGATGGGACACAGCGTAAGTTGTCTTGAAAGCTGAAAGCATCTGTTGCTTACTGGCCCTGCTTTTATCGTAGTGACCCTCACAAAGTCTCATCATGAGCGCAACTTTGAAGCCATCTGTAGGCAAAGGTGTTGTATGAAGGCAGACTGTCCTCTTGTCTGGCACCTTCACATCGATCGACAGAGGTTTCTGCCATTGAGGCCTGTCGAATAGATTAAATTATTCATTATTAAGTAATTATAATTCATTTAACTATTTCACGAGACTACATTCCAGCAATGCTGATCATGAATTCATGATGTTCCCACTACTTCAACAAAGATCAGTACATGATTTTCACGTTAGTGTCAAGGCACTTGTATGATACTTACAGTTAAAACATGTATTTATAAGAATTCTATTATAAATTAATATTTCTTTTAAAAATTGTTCGCCGGCCGAAGTGGCCGTGCGGTTAAAGGCGCTGCAGTCTGGAACCGCGAGACCGCTACGGTCGCAGGTTCGAATCCTGCCTCGGGCATGGATGTTTGTGATGTCCTTAGGTTCGTTAGGTTTAATTAGTTCTAAGTTCTAGGGGACTAATGACCTCAGAAGTTGAGTCCCATAGTGCTCAGAGCCATTTTAAAAATTGTTCACTAGTTAGCCGCAGCTTCTGCAACGTGGCTGCTGGAAAAAAATATCTGTGTAAATGCGTAGCAGCAGTGACGATTATACTTTGAATTATCTTATTTATTTCATGCCGGGGAAAAAGTGAACTAGAATTATGGAAATTATGGTCGTTATTAAAATTATTTATTGAAACTGAAAATCCAGCAACAGATGCAACAAGTCAATGACTAGCGACTGATGGCCCGTAATTAAATTAAGTATACGAGAAGACACTTTCCACCTACACGTCACAAAATTGTGATTGACAGGACCAAAGTTTCGGGCTGTAAATCTATTTTCTAGTGTTACTGCCTCAACCTTGTTGTTCACGTCTTCTGGTTCATTATGGACCGAAGCTTCTACAACCACAAAAAACAAAAAAATTGAATGGCAATTTTGAAACACAGAATCTCGCAATACACAACGAAGACATTAAATGATGATACGATACACTGATAGAGTACGATCTACTAGAGTACAGTGCGATCTCTGCTGTTGAATCACAATTCCACCTAGGGGGAGGAACGTAAATTCAATTGAATCTTATCTGAATTTTGCCTCGTCACATTTCGTATAGGGCCAGCAAAAACGGGCATTAATAATAATCTCAAGTTCATAATGTCCTAGCAGACCTGCTAGCCGTGTTACAGTCAAATTTATCTAGCAGAAGCTAGAGTTTAGAAATGAAAGTAGGCGACAGAACGAATTTGTTTAAATTGTTCTTGTTTATTTAAAAGCAACAGTTTATCAGTTCCACTAATTATGTCGGGCACGTCAGCAGTAGCTAATTTACAAGACAAACTTAGGGTCTCGCTCACAATTTGCGAAAAGTATTCTACGTTTTCCTGTGTCTGACCACACTTCCCAACACAATTTTACTGCTCAGATACAGCGCCATTGATGGAAGTATTCGAAACTGAGATAAACTCACTGAATGCTCAAAGCTCTTACAATTCAACCACACGAAAATCTTCTAAATGGCGGTATACTCTCGAGAAAAGGAAAAATTCGGGAATTTATACATTTCAGGATACATCACGGCCCAAGTCCCCCTATACTCCTACTAGAACCGAAACGCCTTCGCTCTTTCGAGTCGCCAACAGGAGTCCACTAATCTCGGAGCCACAGCTCCTAAAACAATTACGTCTGGGCTCTCTCGACCCCCCGACCGAAGTCCCCTCTCGGTTTCAACATCAATTTCCAGCTAAATCTTCCGTATTCCCCATCACACTCTGCAGTTTGTCTGCTATTGGCTCTTGCTTCTGCACTTCCCTCATCTTTTAATTCTGAAGTAGTGCCATGCTATAAGACTCAAATGTTTATAACTGTGAACCAACTGGCCAACCACTACAAACGTGATCAAACACAAGTTATGTCTTAACGATAGCAGACACTGTATGTTTGCTAGCTGAGTAATTGGTGTTGCCTGGGTATTTATTTACACCTGTCTTGTACTAGAGCACTCTCTGTGCCTATCTACTTCTTCCTCTCTTTCTATCCACATCCTTCTCTCCCCATCCATCTCCTCCTACACCAATCTCTCAGTCCGTTTCCTCCTTCATCTTGCCTCTTTACATCTCCTACCCCCTATCTGTGTCCATCTCCACCTCAGCTTCTGTCCAACTCCTCCTTAGTCTGTTGAAAGTTAAGGAAAACAACTTCAAAAAATACTATTTTAAGCTGTTTTGATAAATAAAAATATCAAAGAAGTACAAAAATGTACTTTAATTTAGACAAAAAAATTATACGTTTCTTGAAATGTAGAGCATTCACAGCCTTTTTTTATATAATTGTTAGCACGCAATCACAAGCCCTATAAACCATTCATCAACGCAGGGCTGTCAAGCAAATTAAAAACAAAGAAATTGAAATAAAACTAAAATAATTTTGAAATTGTAGTTTTTAATTTGTTGACAGCTACATTTTTGCCAGTTAGTTCATAAATATTTATACCTATATTTTTAAAATAATATTTGTGAAGTCTTGAATAGATATTCAAATATTTTTCTTATTTTCAACACACTTTTAATGACGCTCATATTGAAACAAATATAGTAGAAATAAAAATGCAGTATCCACACTAATTATATAAGTAAAACAATGCATTTGAAACTAATACCATCAAAGAAGTGCAATGAAAACAGTGAGAATGTGTAAGATGGCAAGAACTATGCCTCTTACATGAAGTCATTAAAGATCACCGAACTCATGTTAAGTGAACAGTAGGGCTGAACAAAAATGACTGACAAGGTACAATGCATCTTGTAGAGGGTATAGTATCGACATATTGGAATAATTAATGTTGGGTGATGGTTTTAAAGTAATTCACGTGACATGAAAACTTCGTGGAAACGACGATTCACTGGAGGCTAGTTTATCCCAAGGAAGTATTCAGAGTTGACCGCGGTTAGGCTGGGGAGCAGCGAAGGGAAGCGACAATAGGCAGCTTAGAATGGCTCAAACTCTGAGAAAGCAGTAACGGGGCGCAGCCTCCAGCTGCCTTAAGATGAGTGACAGTGAAGGGGGGTGGTTTACTCCATGCTGGTGTACTGGGAAGCAGACGGAGAACTTGTACGCCTGTTGATAAATGTCCATCGTTCCGTTTTCAGTGAAACATGCAAGAAAGCCATGCAAAGCTGTGGTGGAGTGGTCAACAGAGGCCAAAATATGCGTGTTCGTGATTATAGCAACTTCACGCTGCATTCACGGTCTGCAGAGTCTGAAGTAAATCAGGTGAAGAGCAACAGAATGAAATATGCTGGCCTCCGATGGGAATGTAGGACCAAGGAATTTGAAGTACTCTCCTGGGAGTCAGAATTCCGGAAAGATTGGTGTTTTGTGCAGATGCTAACCTTGATGGGTGGCCTGGGAGGAGCTAAATAGCAGAAGTTGAGAGGAAGGGAAATTTTGTGGGAATTTGTTCACTTCCCACAGTGAGCATTGGTCGGCTCTGGGAAGCGACGCGTAATTAACGTGACTTGCGCTGCAATTGGCATAAGTGATTTTGCTGGAGGGGAAACCGAGGGGAAGAGCAGACTGGCAGAAGTCTCCGTAGAAGTCTTCCGTTCCCACCTTGCCTAGAGTATGGATGTGGTGTTCTTTACTCAGCTTGCCTGAGAGAGAGTGAGCATCTCTGCAGTTTAGGACATAGCAAACGGAACGATTGATCTTGGAGATAGAAAGTTTTTGTTTAGCTATGTACTGAGCAAGATAGCTAGGAGTGAATAGACGAGCGCAGCCTTGCAGCACCACGAGGTCAGCCGACATCCTCACAACGACGACGCCCCACCATGCCGAATTTGGTGATATTGCGCCCGCTCCGGCTTGAGTTAGGCCACTGATTAATTTGTTGGATCACGTCAGCAAAGTTTTTACGAGGGTTTCATGGGCTGTGTATTGTAGAATTCTTCTCGCACTACTCCACGCGAACGCAATTTATTACCACTGCCTGTTAGGAGAGTCATGTAATGTGATGATTGAAGGTCGTGAGTTAAAATAAATTTGTGCTTATCGACTGCATCTGTTTTCAATTAAGTAGTTGAAATCTCAAGTCACTTTCTTAATTAATTTTATGTTCAACATTTGCATCTGGTGTTCAATAGCTGAATATAACATCAATGTGCACACCTTTTTAATTAAAAGGGATCAATTCTGAATCAATTAATGTCAACACTGCCACTGCAGTTCAATTAGGAGTCACAGGGCCTTATTACTTTCTTTGCATTATCCGACATTGCGGCAGTTTTGCACTCTCTGTTGATCTGTTAGTCAGTTAACTGGGGTGAATACACGCCAAAACCAGGTAAGTGACGGTTGGGGTGTTACAAATGATGTTACACCGTTACAGTAACTCAAATCTTACCTGAAACTGCACAAAACCGTAGTTTTTAAGTAATATTATATTATTAATGCTCTTATTGGTTAAAATGTGGCATAGAAGACCGTTTTACAAAAATTATCATTTTTATGTTCTTATTTTTCTTCTGTGGCCATACAGTGTACATTTGGTGTGCTTCAAACATATTAGCATTTGATTCGCATTTTCCTCGTTCTTACATAAAAGTGTAAAACATAGTGTGTGTGTTTGTGTGTGTGTGTCTGTGTGTGTGTGTGGGTGTGTACGTATTCCAATTACTCTTTCTTTGAACATCACGTAACAACAGGCATTATACAAAACCTGTACTTAAAAAAACTTATCGTTTTTGTTCTTTCCTTCCTTCTCAGTATACCTGCCTTTTTTTTCTTGGTTAATAACGGTGTCTCTATGGGCATACCACAATTCAAGTACTGTTAAACGGTTTTGCCCACAATGGATTCTCAACCAACACTTAAGGAGTTCCATTGTCAAGAAAGATCTTTCTGCTGTTTCAGTTGACACAGAAAGAAAAGAAAGGATCAACATCAAACGTCTAATTGAAGGGAAAATTTCTGGAGTGCGAAACTGCAAACACTGAACTGTACTGCCTGCCAGAAGTGTTTTGTTTGCATCTTCCTTTATCATTTTGCCAATCTGCCTTCAGATTAGAAATGCAGTCACCTTCATCCTCCCCTAAATACCCTGTGGTACATTGTAGCCAGAGTTTTGGCATCCCTGAAATGTGATCCTAGGTGTTTAGATAGTGCACCCAACAATATATGCCAGTTTTTTTGACTTATTGTACAGCTGCTTGAATCCTGCAAAAATCATAAAATATTGCTCAAAATCTCAGTTCCTCTGGTATCATCAGTAGTCTCTTTTTGGAAGCCTACTGTGAAGTGATGTCTGGCTGAGCACATCAACAAGGAACACAAGAGTTACGATGTATTCTTTAGTAATGATTATATATAAAAGGGTCCCAGTTGTTACGCCGGATACATCACTTGAAAAATGTGACCATTGCGTATTTCCTCAAGGTATGCATGACACGATTTTTCAATGTTTTTTTTTTTTTTTAGGAAAGACGCTAGAGACAGACGTCTTTCTACCCTACTTGTTGCACACATGGAGACTATCTCGTTTCTTACATGCCTTATGAGAACAGCATTTCCTTATGGCAAAGCTGTAAGAAAACGAGACAACCTCTTTAACGATCCCAGTTGAGTTTCGTAGCAGTTGTACGTCAGAGCACTTAGAAACAGACAAATTTAAAGAATTACTAAAATACGGTGCTCATTCAGCATTATTAAATTCTTTCTTTACTGTAGTGACTTCTCCTACAACATCAGAACTCACGACAAAGCATCCTTTCGTTGCAGTACTAACGCAGTTATAAATATCGAGATCACGACTTATCGTGCTGTTTAACACAGCTTCATCTAATTTTACTCCAATCATTACTCTCTTTTTATCCTCTATCCTTGTAGCAAATATTGGCAACTTTGTCATCTTCGAAAGACTCCCGCTAATGGCTGTATCTTTCAGATGTTTAAGAGGAATCTTCGTTTACTTTATATCCGCGGTGAACTTTCATAATTTGTTTCCATAGATTTTTTCTGACTTCCACAGATTGATAAAATGTTGGAAATATTATCTGATCATTATCTTTGCTTTGTAAATATATATCAGAAAAATTGTCATCTGCCATCAGTCAGCTAATTTTGTACAGTTTTACTAACAAATGTACCTTTTTTACTATCAGAGCTACACTGTGCCGCTGACTCGATACCTCCACTCCTGTTTGCGGATGATCAAATAACCATAGTAGTGTCAGAAGATAAATCACAGAGAGCAATTTTTTGGGCCTTGCACAAAGTAGCAAATTATTATGATTTGACAATATCTAAATACACTCCTGGAAATTGAAATAAGAACACTGTGAATTCATTGTCCCAGGAAGGGGAAACTTTATTGACACATTCCTGGGGTCAGATACATCACATGATCACACTGACAGAACCACAGGCACATACACACAGGCAACAGAGCATGCACAATGTCGGCACTAGTACAGTGTATATCCACCTTTCGCAGCAATGCAGGCTGCTATTCTCCCATGGAGACGATCGTAGAGATGCTGGATGTAGTCCTATGGAACGGCTTGCCATGCCATTTCCACCTGGCGCCTCAGTTGGACCAGCGTTCGTGCTGGACGTGCAGACCGCGTGAGACGACGCTTCATCCAGTCCCAAACATGCTCAATGGGGGACAGATCCGGAGATCTTGCTAGCCAGGGTAGTTGACTTACACCTTCTAGAGCACGTTGGGTGGCACGGGACACATGCGGACGTGCATTGTCCTGTTGGAACAGCAAGTTCCCTTGCCGGTCTAGGAATGGTAGAACGATGGGTTCGATGACGGTTTGGATGTACCGTGCACTATTCAGTGTCCCCTCGACGATCACCAGTGGTGTACGGCCAGTGTAGGAGATCGCTCCCCACACCATGATGCCGGGTGTTGGCCCTGTGTGCCTCGGTCGTATGCAGTCCTGATTGTGGCGCTCACCTGCACGGCGCCAAACACGCATACGACCATCATTGGCACCAAGGCAGAAGCGACTCTCATCGCTGAAGACGACACGTCTCCGTTCGTCCCTCCATTCACGCCTGTCGCGACACCTCTGGAGGCGGGCTGCACGATGTTGGGGTGTGAGCGGAAGACGGCCTAACGGTGTGCGGGACCGTAGCCGAGCTTCATGGAGACGGTTGCGAATGGTCCTCGCCGATACCCCAGGAGCAACAGTGTCCCTAATTTGCTGGGAAGTGGCGGTGCGGTCCCCTACGGCACTGCGTAGGATCCTACGGTCTTGGCGTGCATCCGTGCGTCGCTGCGGTCCGGTCCCAGGTCGACGGGCACATGCACCTTCCGCCGACCACTGGCGACAACAGCGATGTACTGTGGAGACCTCACGCCCCACGTGTTGAGCAATTCGGCGGTACGTCCACCCGGCCTCCCGCATGCCCACTATACGCCCTCGCTCAAAGTCCGTCAACTGCACATACGGTTCACGTCCACGCTGTCGCGGCATGCTACCAGTGTTAAAGACTGCGATGGAGCTCCGTATGCCACGGCAAACTGGCTGACACTGACGGCGGCGGTGCACAAATGCTGCGCAGCTAGCGCCATTCGACGGCCAACACCGCGGTTCCTGGTGTGTCCGCTGTGCCGTGCGTGTGATCATTGCTTGTACAGCCCTCTCGCAGTGTCCGGAGCAAGTATGGTGGGTCTGACACACCGGTGTCAATGTGTTCTTTTTTCCATTTCCAGGAGTGTATAAAACTAAGATATTGGCATTCCATGGTAAGAACCATCTGAAAACAAGAATAATAATTGATGATAAACTGCTAGAACAAATAAATACTTTTAAGTACCTGGGATGTGAGATTCCATATAATGCATCCAATGATGAAGAATACAAACCGCAAAAATTACAACAGTTGGTAGGTGCTACAAATTGTGCTCTCCTCAAAAAAAGTCAGGAAGAAGAGAGTACCAAAATTTTTGAACGTGATGGCAATACCATTTCTAATGTATTGGTCAGAGACTTGGACTAGAACGACCAGTAAAAGGAGAAGGATTGAAGCGGAAGAGATGAGAGCCCTAAAACCTCTAGTTGGTTGCAAACTCATAGACTGGACAAAGAATTGTGAATTCAGAAACGAACTGGGCATCAAAAGCATGTTTCAGAATATAGAGTACAGAAAGAAATGGCATGAACATACTCAAAGGAAGTCAGATGAAAGAATAACTACATTAATATACAAATACATACCTCACGGAAAAGAAATGCTGGGTGTCCTAACAAGAGATGGAAAGATCAGTTGTGTTCTTCCCTAAACTGAAACAGGCAAGGATGATGATAATATTGCAGAAAATAGCCAGACATTTGCGAAACCCAATCCAGTACCATTGAATACAATACTCTGCTGGAAATTTGTGGACATCATCTGAATTTTATGCTGCTGTTTTCCGAGAAAGGTACAGACTACGAATACCAAATCTCAGGTTGCTTGGGACGCGTAGGGAGGCGTTGGTGGGGCTGGATCAATAGGAGAACAGTGCACCAGTGGGAGAGGCAGGGAAATAAATTACCATCTTTATGAATACATTAATCAATTTAGGCTAAAAGCATTTGACCATTAACTTAACACCTGGGTAAACATGAGCGCAAGCGCACTACTCCGCCGCCGTCTTGGCTGTAAATTGTGGTACCGTAATTATAATGACAGTTATAGACCATTATAGTCAGGAAGACCGTTGATGAACCCTCACCCCACAGCACCGAGGGATGCTGTGTTGCCAACTCGGCTGAAAATGTAAAGACAGTAGCTACACTAGGAACGGCTGCAATAGCTGACGCTTAAACTGTTTCGCCACGGCCACTCGAGGTGCGCTGCAAACAGTTTTGTGATGAAGTTTTTAAGTGTACCTAATAACTATGATATATACATTATCAAATTGAATATGTACTCAATTTTTCCCAGGCTTAATAACGTGAAGAAAAACTAATGATATAGATTCTCGCACTGCGGAATGGGTTCTATAATAAATTGCACCTTATAGAACGGATTACACCAAGGTAAACTACTTCCATTACCTCTTACTTTATTGAAAAAATGACGAAAGAGTCAGATATACAATTCCCCCCAGCAAGAAGAACAACATCGTTTTAAACTACATAATACTGTAGACAAAACAGCAAGATAACGTAAAATAAAATTCCCATTACAGAACATATTGTGCTCTGAACTACACTCTGCCGCACCAGCAGCTTGACAAGAAAGTAAATGTTCCATGTAAGTTAGAAAGGAAATTTACATTGCATTCACACAGCTTTCTACTCGCATGTTTGGAGTAGCTGGATGGCTGACGATTAACGAATCCATTACTTCGTCTCTAACAACTTCTATGCGACGTGCTGCTTCATGGATCAGACTTTCAGTGTCGGCTACTTTGAGCACAGTATTTTTACCTGCCACGTAGTTATCTCTTGACCTATATCAACACCAGTTCTATGGCATTATAATGATAACGATAAGGAGATACTTGTAACTCCCTGTGACAATGTTGCAGAGCTATGGAATCAGTTTTCTATTTTTTTTACCGCTGTCTTTGATATCTTAAGAGCTTCAAAATATTTTCTCTTATTTGTGTTTCAATATGCGGTGTATTATTACTTCACTTTTTCTTGTGTTTGTAGCGGGAGGCCTGTTATTGTTATGGTCTTCAGTCCAGAGACTGGTTTGATACAGCTCTCCATGCTACTCTATTCAGTGTAAGCTTCTTCATCTCCCAGTACCTACTACAACCTACGTCCTTCTGAATCTGCTTAGTGTGTTCATCTCTTGGTCTCCCTCTACGATTTATACCCTCCACGCTCCCCTCCAATGCTAAATTGGTGATCCTTTGATTCCTCAGAACAAGTCGTACCAACCGATCCCTTCTTCTAGTCAAGTTGTGCCACAAATTTCTGCTCTCTCCAATTCCATTCAGTACCTCCTGATTAGTTACGTGATATACCCATCTAATCTTCAGCATTCTTCTGTAGCACCATATTACGAAAGCTTCCATTCTCCTAATGTCTAAACTATTTATCGTCCATGTTTCACTTCCACACAGTTCTACACTCCATACAAATACTTTCAGAAAAGACTTCCTGATACTTATATCTATACTCGATGTTAACAAATTTGTGTTCTTTAGAAACGCATCCCTTGCCATTGCCAGTCTACATTTTATATCCTCTCTACTTCAACAGTCATCAGATATTTTGCTCCCCAAATAGCAAAACTCATTTGCTACTTTAAGTGTCTCATTTCCTAATCTAATTCCCTCAGCATCACCCGATTTAATTCGACGACATTCCATTATCCTCGTTTTGCTTTTGTTGATGTTCATGTTATATACTCCCTTCAATACACTGTTCATTCCGTTCAACAGCTCTTCCAGGTCCTTTGCTGTCTCTGACAGAATTACAATGTCATCGGCAAACCTCAAAGTTTTTATTTCGTCTCCAAGGATTTTAATTCCTACTTCGAATTTTTCTTTTTTTTCCCTTTACTGATTGCTCAATATAGAGATTGAACAACATCGGGGATAGGCTACAACCCTGTCTCACTCCCTTCCCAACCACTGCTTCCCTCTCATGCCCCTCGACTTATAACTGCCATCTGGTTTCTGTACAAATTGTAAATAGCCTTTCGCTACCTGTATTTGACCCCTGCCACCTTTAGAATTTGAAAGAGAGTATTCCAATCAACATTATCAAAAGCTTTCTCTAAGTCTACAAATGCTAGAAACGTAGGTTTACTTTTCTTTAAACTATCTTCTAAGACAGACAATAATTGGTAGCTCGCATTGTCCATAACAATGACAGAACCTGGGTGCAAATAAGGCAACAGGTGATTCTGAAACCATTCTCGAAATGTTTTTCCTTTGATTTCGGCGTGGTGGTCAGAAAGGCTATTGGATTTTTCTTGGAATACAAGTTTACTTTCCGGCACAAATCCAGTAACAGTGGAACTAGCGTGACATATAATACGCCCTCCTTTTCCCACTAGAACTGTCAAGTTGCCTTGTCCCTCTGTTGTTTGCCAAATAAAATTGCCAGTGTGGTTCTGATTTACCCAAGTCTCATCCAGGTAATACACAGCTGACATTCCTTTTGATCTGACTTAATGCATCGTTCTTGAAAACGTCAGTCTAGCCACAGCAATATGACTACTCTCCATTAAAACATTCCCGCCGTCACTGAATTTTATATATTTAAATCCGATGTTCTTCAGTATTCTTTGCATTGAGACGGCTTACACTACACTCGTTCGTCCCCTGTTAGAATATTGCTGCGCGGTGTGGAATCCTTACCAGGTGGGATTGACGGAGGACATCGAAAGGGTGCAAAAAAGGGCAGCTCGTTTTGTAGTATCACGTAATAGGGGAGAGAGTGTGGCAGATATGATACGCGAGTTGGGATGGAAGTCATTAAAGCAAAGACGTTTTTCGTCGCGGCGAGATCTATTTACGAAATTTCAGTCACCAACTTTCTCTTCCGAATGCGAAAATATTTTGTTGAGCCCAACATACTTAGGTAGGAATGATCATCAAAATAAAATAAGAGAAATCAGAGCTCGAACAGAAAGGTTTAGGTGTTCGTTTTTCCCGCGCGCTGTTCGGGAGTGGAATGGTAGGGAGATAGTATGATGGTGGTTCGATGAACCCTCTGCCAAGCACTTAAATGTGAATTGCAGAGTAATCATGTAGATGTAGATGTAGATGTAGATCTTGCACTTACTTCAAACCCAGTGCTTTCACGCATAACACTGAGCAGCGTCACTGCTGTGGGGTACTCGGCTCCACCAAAGAATTCTAAAACCTTTAGAAATAAAACATCTTGCTCGATGTCTTTGATTCCTGTTGCCCGCTTTGGCACGCTATGTTTCTTCCCTGGGGACCGACACTCCATATTTCAAGTTGCCTGCTGAGACAGCTTTGAAATGCCTGGGCTAGCAGCCCAGAGCGTGTTAGGTTGTGGAAAGGGGCCAAAGTGAGGTTGCTGTCAGTTGCACTCAACATACAAACTTTATTTATCGACACCCAATATTACACAAGAATGCAAAACACTCAAAGCTGTAATGGATCTCCTTTGATTAACTTTAGATCGGCTGAAGGCCACACTCATAATCCAAGACGCAAGGTCTAAGTAAGAAATTGACATAGAAGGTTCTTCTGGAGGTGTCACCCAAAAATATTTTCTAAATCTTCAATCTAAACAGGCTGAAGGCGTTAGCACCTTAATTTTAATGGAACTCGGCTGGAGGTCGCATATCAAGCAATAAGAAGTGTTTCAATCCAATGGCAGAAGGCCTAATCTTAAAACAACTGAAGCAAATTCGGCTGAAGGCCCTGTACAAAAACATCACAACTGTATGCCTTAAGGGCAAGACAAGAACATTAATTTAAGAGATATTAAAACTCGGCTTAAGGCCACACATCATCACAATAATTTACGGCTTAAGGCCTTAAAAGATTTGATGCAAAATTCGGCTGAAGGCCCCTATAAGAACAACAGTCTCATGCCTTAAGGGCAAGCCAAGAACATTAATTCAGGATATATAAAACTCAGCTGAAGACCAGACATCAACCCATAACTAAAACTCAAGCAGGGAAGTTACTATGTAACAGACACGGAACGGCGCTCAGAAGTTCCAAGGGTCGGCCTGGAATTGTAACAGTAACGCCCGTTTTGGCGAGACAGGCCGCAACCCAGCTGACAGACAGCCGACCGACCAATCAACCACATGAGTTCCACTAGACGTAACTAGCAAAAGGACCACAAGATTACAATACAACGACACACAGAATGTTGTTGGCGCCCACAACGACTAACAACACCTCAGCTGTCGAACTACACGCCGCTTTGGACAGCAACAACGCGACCAGGAAAATCCACTGCCTGAAATTACGTCAACGATCAGGTAACCATAACATCAAAGGCCACGAGGTAGAAGGCACCAATGGTGAACTTTGTAATGGTACTTGAATTATGTAACCACTACGGCACCTCACCTCAACCTCTCGATACCAGCAATATTCTACTGTGTTTCTGTAAAATAGTTAACATATTTCTGTGACAACGTTCAGATTTGATTTCATTAATGTAGAGGTACTTCGATACATCGATATGTATATATTGCAATGATATTAATCTTATGTGTATTCTTTCTTTTGTCACTATGATCTTTGAAATACTTGTAACTCTGATTTTTGGGCGCGTAAGCGGTTATTATAGAGTCAAGCTTTGGTCGTCATGTTAAAAAGACGCAAATTGTAGTCAGTTTATGAAATGTGAACTTTAACAGTGAGGAAGATGTTTTCAAGTATGTTTTGTATTGTGAAGTGATGTTTTGGAACGAGTTGCGTGATATTGCAACAAAAGTAATAAAAAAGAAGTGTAACTTAAATTCGGAGTGCTGATTACTTTTTTACATCACCATTGTCCTAACTTGCAAAGGTTTAATCTTCAAGAATGGTTTGTGAAACGCATATATAAAACTTTTGAATATCGCAGAATAACACCTGGGCCTCTTTGCATCCGAGCTTGGAATCATCACTACCTAGATTTTCGACGATTGAGCCATGAGTTCACAACGAGACCAGCGTGGGAAACACGAAAAGATGAGTGCCTAGTTTATCCATTATTTCAAGAAATGACTTTATTAACTGTGCTCTTATGACACCGGCCACGTAATATAACTTTGTTGTTGCCCGAAAATGCAATATTTAGCAGCGTGAGCAACACTACAATCATAATTAATTTTTGACCTTTGTTGTGGTAGGGTTGTTAGAACTTCAATAACAGGGAATATAGTAAGTTAAGTTAAATTCCACGGGAAGACAGTTGGAATCTTAGTGACCTAAATACGCACACGTTGTTGCTCTCCGGAATGTCCCAAATGCGACAACCACGATCAAACGAAGAAATGCAAGTAGTTGAGGCTCGATAGTAAGTTAAGTGAACACTCAACCTTCATGTCCAAGATCGGTGGGGGACCAACTTCGTAGCACCCGCAAGCAGCACCTCACGGTCCAACCGCGCGTGCACGCCGCCAGCGGCTCCAGCCCGACTCCGAGCGACGGGAGCTTGCTTGCTGCTCCACGCCAACGGACCGACTGGACTGCTGCTCCGTCCGCGACTGCTGCTCCGTCGCGACTGCACTGCTGGTGCGTCTCCCACTCACACATTCCTTCAGACGGACGACGTCCCGGAGACACTGGCTCGGGTCCAACCATGCAAAGTGAATACAACCGACATCTCTGCACAAGAAGGAACCGACCCAAATACTCTTCGTCGGTGAGACGACCGACCGAACGCCCAACCAACGGTCGTCCCCGCTGGTACGGGCTGAGCCGACGTCACTGGGGTTCCATCCCCGAGTGCACCGCAGATCGACCGCTACGGTCGCAGGTTCGAATCCTGCCTCGGGCATGGATGTGTGTGTTGTCCTTAGGTTAGTTAGGTTTAAGTAGTTCTAAGTTCTAGGGGACTTATTGTGGTGTCACTGCCAGACACCACACTTGCTAGGTGGTAGCTTAAATCGGCCGCGGTCCATTAGTACATGTCGGACCCGCGTGTCGCCACTGTCAGGATCGCAGATCGACCGCCACCACACGGCAGGTCTCGAGAGACGTACGAGAACTCGCCCCAGTTGTACGACGACGTTGCTAGCGACTATACTGACGAAGCCTTTGCTCTCATTTGCCGAGAGACAGTTAGAATAGCCTTCAGCTAAGTTAATGGCTACGACTTAGCAAGGCGCCAATTGTATCAGTGCATGTATCTTACGAGTCTCATTTGTATAGTCAAGAGAGATGTACCAAAGGAAGCATTAAAAGTTAAGTATATTCCAAAGCTACGTATTTTCTTTATAGCAGTCATAACTTATCCTGTTCCAGACTTGACGCCAGTCGGCGTGTGTGTACGCGTGCCTTTCGGCTTCCTCCTCAGTGTGGCGTGACTAGCTTGTTACGCCACAACACTTATGACCTCAGCAGTTGAGTCCCATAGTGCTCAGAGCCATTTGAACCATTTTGAGCACCGCAGATCCGTCTCGAACTGACTGCCAGACACACGACGACCCGGAAATACTATCGGTCGCTCCAGAGATGGTACGATAGTGCGCTTATCGATAAACGCTGCTGCTGCCGCTCACAGGCAAGTAAGGCAGGAAGTTAGTGACACCAATAAATGGAATAAGAAAACGAGGCGGCAGTAGCGTAATAGAAGATGACAAACAATAAATGACATGAACACGAGCCGTGCACAGCTCAATCTTGGCATCCTGGATGATTCTCTTCTCAGAAAGCTACAGTGCGCTCCTGCATCTCAGCAACCTTGCACGACAGCTCGCCTGAATCTGCCTCGCCTTTGAAGAACGATAGTAACGTCCCTAGCCTGTTTGTGAGACACTTAGCTCCATCTAGGTGTTTCAGCCATGGTGACAAAACTCACACAACTCACAGAATACCTCAGTAATCAGTCAATCGTAGATTCCCAGATGTAAAGCGCGATGGAATGATAAAAAATTCCGGAGGTTCGCACAGCAAGGAACGCGAAAACTGAGCGAGGGCTGACTGGCTAACTGCGCTGCTGTCTACAGCACATCCCTGGCCAAGAGGCCACCAGCGCTGTTGCGGACTACAAATCGTAATTATAATAGTTATACTCCATTAACTATACCACTGGCCATTAAAATTGCTACACCACGAAGATTACGTGCTACAGACGCGAAATTTAACCGATAGGAAAAAGATGCTGTGATATGCAAATGATTAGCTTTTCAGAGCATTCACACAAGGTTGGCACCGGTGGGGACACCTACAACATACTGACATGGGGAAAGTTTCCAACCGATTTCTCATACACAAACAGCAGTTGACCGGCCTTGCCTGGTGAAACGTTGTTGTGATGCCTCTTGTAAGGAGGAGAAATGCGCACCATCACGTTTCCGACTTTGATTGTAGCCTATCGGTTTATCGTATCGCCACATTGCTGCTCGCGATGGTCGAGATCCAATGACTGTTAGCAGAATATGGAATCGGTGGATGCCTGAGGGTAATACGGAACGCCGTCCTGGATCCCAACGGCCTCGTATCACTTGCAGTCGAGATGACAGACACCTTATCCGCATGGCTGTAACGGATCGTGCAGCCACGTCTCGATCCCTGAGTCGACAGATGGGGACGTTTGCAAGACAACAACCTCTGCGCGAACAGTTCGACGACGTTTGCAGCAGCATGGACTATCAGCTTGCAGACCATGACTGCGGGTACCCTTGACGCTGCATCACAGACAGGAGCTCCTGCGTTGGTTTACTCAACTACGAACCTCGGTGCACGAATGGCAAAACGTCATTTTTTCGGATGAATCCAGGTTCTGTTTACAGCATCACGATGGTCGCATCCGTATTTGGCGACATCGCAGTGAACCCATATTGGAAGCGTGTATTCGTCATCGCCATACTGGCGTATCACCCGGCGTGATGGTATTGGGTGCCAATGGTTACACGTCTCGGTCACCTCTTGTTCGCATTGACGGCACCTTGAACAGTGGACGTTACATTTCAGATGTGTTACGACGCGTGGCTCTACCCTTCATCCGATCCCTGCGAAACCCTACATTTCAGCAGGATAATGCACGACCGCATATTGCAGGTCCTGTACATGCCTTTCTGGATACAGAAGCACATTTTCCAGATCTCTCACCAACTGGAAACGTCTAGTCAATGGGGGCTGAGCAACTGGCTCGTCACAATACGCTAGTCACTACTCTTGATGAACTGTGGTATCGTGTTGAAGCTGCATGGGCAGCTGTACCTGTACACGCCATCCAAACTCTGTTTCACTCAATGCCCAGGCGTATCAAGGCCGTTATTACGGCCAGACGTGGTTGTTCTGGGTACTGATTTCTCAGGATCTATGCACCCAAATTGCGTGAAAGTGCAATCACATGTCCGTTCTAGTATAATATATTTGTCCAATGAATACCCGTTTATCATCTGTTTCTCTTCTTGGTGTAACAATTTTAATGGGCAGTAGTGTACAACCTAAGTAAACGAAAAAAGAGCCAAGTGAGCGGTTTGTTACAGAAGAACGGTAGCGCAACTGGCTACTTTGTTTACATAAGGAGATCACTGGAGTGTTTGTCGTGATACCCGTCCAGCTCTACTATTCTCCAGTGGCCAGCCAGATCCCCCAGATCGGTACCCCATAGAACATGTATGGGACCAACTCGGATGTTAATTCAGTTCCTGTGCCAGTTTCTAGGATGTCAAGGATCAGTTACTGAAGTATTCTGGACTTGGAACACTTCCAAAAAAATAAATAAATAAATAAACAAATAAAATAAAAATAAATAAATAAATAAATAAAAATACTCGAGCATGTATTCATCTTCTACGAATTCAACAATAATGGTCTTCGTTGATCGTCTCAGACAAGTAACAAACTTCAGGACTACTTCACAACAGGCAAATAGGTTCACAACTAAACTAAAGAAGTTGGAATACAAGTCTTGGTTGGGGATACAACACAAAGCTTCAAATCTTCTACAGAGTACGTTCTCCACTGGTTTGACTTCAGATCTTCATGTCCTCGCTCTCCTTGAGCGGAGCACAGTTGTACAGACTAACACGTAAGCTACGATCTGTACGAGTTCACAGTTTCTACAGTCTTGCCAAATGAGTCTGACAGAATAACAACAGGCCCGCGAGCACGTTGCCGAGGTCCCTCGGCGGCGAAGGTGGCGTGCCGTAATCGATGCGGCCACGATCCTAAATACCCGGACGGCGAAGATACACTTCATCGTGTTTGGCTGCATGTGACATTGGCGGATGCCTCAGAAGGTTCGTGGTAGGAGCGACCTCTCTTGCTGACTTACAGAGGCGAACGAAAGTATTCAGACACAGGCCACATGCGTACCTCACGGTCAATTGTGACTGATGCATACACGGAATGCATAACTGCGTACGTGCCATAACGCAGGGAATATTTCTAAAGACGTCGACCATGCGAATGTCACCGTATTCTCTACCTGGAACGATTAGTTCCGGGTTACCATCACAGGCGCGCGTTTCACGCGGGACACCATCCCGCTTGACAAGGTAACCGCAGTCTGAAGGCAAAACTCGGTGGCAGCAAACAGTCAGTGTACGCAGTGCAACTGTCTCCTACTACAGGAAAGCACAGGTCTCGTCAAAAAAGATCAACGTAGCGCCATGCCCTGTGAAGGTAGGCTAACGACAGTGGAAGAGCGTAGTCTTATTGCGCTGCTGCATAGTGAGCGAAAATCATGTGCAGAAATGTGCAAGGTCGTCAACCGAAGCCGAAAAACTATATTCAGTATCGTCCAAAAACGGAAAGAAGAAAAAACTCTCGTCAATCGTCCACGACAGGGGCGTCCTCAGAAACTCACGAACAGAGACAAGAGGAAGATAGTGCGAATGCTGGAAAACGACCCCTCGGACAACGGCCCCTGCTATAGCGGCAGAACTGGTAGAAGGCTTTGGTACGGAAGACAGTGTTACAACAGTGCGCAGGTGTCTGAAACGCTCTGAATACAATGCCAGAGTGCCAAAGCGCAAACCGTTTGTCAGTAAATGTAACGCAAAAAGGAGGGTGGTTTTAGCAGAAGAATTTGTCGGCAAGGATGTGACCTTTTCTGACAAGATTCTGTGGAGTGATGATTGCAAATTTACTACGAGCCACGTGGATGGCCGCAGTTTAGTGAGGCGTCAACCAAACACAGAATGGCAGCCCAAAAACATGCAAGCAACCATCAAACATGGACGCAGCAGTATGACGGTGTGGGGATACATGTCTTCCAGAGGTGTTGGCGAGCTTGTCTTCATTGAAGGCACCGTGGACAAATTTCTCTATCTCGATGTGTTCAAACAAAATCTGAGAAAAGGTACTGCGATGTTGGATCTGGGAGGTGACTTACTTCCAACAAGACAATCGTCCTAAGTATACAGCGGAAATTGTCAAACTGTGGATCCTATGCAACACGCCTCATCGCCTCATCACCCACCGCAGTCTCTAGACCTCAATCCATCGGCAAAATATCTGGAATGAACAGAAAACGAGACTACACAAAAGACATGTGAGCAGTTTGACACATTTCCGTGTATTGATAGAAGAAGAATGGGTGAATGACGGTTCGGATACAACGACAAAGGTTGTTTGGTTCAAATGGCTCTGAGCACTATGGGACTTAACTTCTAAGGTCATCAGTCCCCTAGAACTTGGAACTACTTAAACCTAACTAACCTAAGGACATCACACACATCCATGCCCGAGGCAGGATTCAAACCCGCGACCGTAGCGGCCGCGCGGTTCCAGACTGTAGCGCCTTTAACCGCTTGGCCACCACGGCCGGCAAAGGTTGTTTACTTCATGCCACAAAGGCTGAGGGCTGTAATTAAAATGGTTCGTATGGCTCTAAGCACTATGGAACTTAACATCTGAGGTCATCAGTTGCCCTAGACTTAGAACTACTTAAACCTAACTAACCTAAAGGTCCGCATCTCGTGGTCGTGCGGTAGCGTTCTCGCTTCCCGCGCCCGGGTTCCCGGGTTCGATTCCCGGCGGGATCAGGGATTTTCTCTCCCTCGTGATGACTGGGTGTTGTGTGATGTCCTTAGGTTAGTTAGGTTTAAGTAGTTCTAAGTTCTAGGTGACAGATGACCATACATGTTGAGCCCCATAGTGCTCAGAGCCATTTGAACTAACCTAAGGACATCACACATCCTTGCCCGAGGCAGGATTCGAGCCTGCGACCGTAGCAGCAGCGCGGTTCCAGACTGTAGCGCCTAGACCCTCACAGCCACTCCGGCCGGCTGCATATATTCAGACTGACGTATGTATTACATATTTGTAAATAATAAAATATATATTTTGAGTTAAATCACATTTAAGGTTTACTTCTCTGATTACTCCCAGTGTCTGAATATTTTTGTCCGCCTGTATATGCGATCTCTGTGCTTTGTTCCGGTGTATGCGAAGACGTTCTGCAGGTCGCGCTGCGAATGACGTGTAGTCACAGGGGCTGAGCTGTCAACCAACCCGACGGAACTGTGTTGCAGTGCGGCGTCGGCGCCTGACGTCTTTTGCAACACGGCAGTTAAAATATTTGGGCGCCATCTTGCCTCTGGAGAAGATACAACGGCTTTATGACACTCTTTCAACCTAATCAGTGATGCATCCAGGCCAGCGAGGTTCCAGCGTCATACCACTTAGCTCTTTGTAAATTTGAATCGATATTGTTGTTGTTGTGGTCTTCAGTCCTGAGACTGGTTTGATGCAGCTCTCCATACTACTCTATCCTGTGCAAGCTTCTTCATCTCCCAGTACCTACTGCAGCCAACATCCCTCTGAATGTGCTTAGAGTATTCATCTCTTGGTCTCCCTCTATGATTTTTACCCTCCACGCTGCCTTCCAATACTAAATTTGTGATCCCTTGATGCCTCAGAACATGTCCTACCAACCGATCCCTTCTTCTAGTCAAGTTGTGCCACAAACTCCTCTTCTCCCCAATCCTATTCAATACCGCCTCATTAGTTATATGATCTACCCATCTATTCTTCAGCATTCTTCTGTAGCACCACATTTCGAAAGCTTCTATTCTCTTCTTGTCCAAATTAGTTATCGTCCATATTTCACTTCCATACATGCTACACTCCATACAAATACTTTCAGAAACGCCTTCCTGACACTTAAATCTACACCCGATGTTAACAAATTTCTCTTCTTCAGAAACGCTTTCCTTGCCATTGCCAGTCTACATTTTATATCCTCTCTACTTCAACCATCATCAGTTATTTTGCTCCCCAAATAGCAAAACTCCTTCACTACTTTAAGTGTCTCATTTCCTAATCTAATTCCCTCAGCATCACCCAACTTAATTCGACTACATTCCATTATCCTCGTTTTGCTTTTGTTGATGTTCATCTTATACCCTCCTTTAAAGACACTGTCCATTCCGTTCAACTGCTCTTCCAAGTCCTTTGCTGTCACTGACAGAATTACAATGTCATCGGCGAACCTCAAAGTTTTTATTTCTTCTCCATGGATTTTCATACCTACTCCGAATTTTTCTTTTGTTTCTTTCAATGCTAACACAATATACAGATTGAATAACATCGGGGAGTGGCTACAACCCTGTCTCGCTCCCTTCCCAACCACTGCTTCCCTTTCATGTCCCTGGACTCTTATAACTGCCATCTGGTTTCTGTACAAACTGTAAATAGCCTTTCGCTTCCTTTTTTTTTTTTTACCCCTGCCACCTTCAGAATTTGAAAGAGAGTATTCCAGTCAACATTGTCAAAATCTTTCTCAAAGTCTACAAATGCTAGAAACGTATGTTTGCCTTTCCTTAATCTAGCTTCTAAGATAAGTCGTAGGGTCAGTATTGCCTCACGTGTTCCTATATTTCTACGGAATCCAAACTGATCTTCCCCGAGGTCGGCTTCGACCAGTTTTTCCATTCGTCTGTAAAGAATTCGTGTTAGTATTTTGCATCCGTGACTTATTCAACTGATTGTTCGGTAATTTTCACATCTGTCAGCACCTGCTTTCTTTGGGATTGGAATTATTATATTCTTCCTGAAGTCTGTGGTTATTTCGCCTGTTTCATACATCTTGCTCACCAGATGGTAGAGTTTTGTCAGGACTGGCTCTCCCAAGGCCGTCAGTAGTTCTAATGGAATGTTGTCTACTCCCGGGGCCTTGTTTCGACTCAGGTCTTTCAGTGCTCTGTCAAACTCTTCACGCAGTATCGTATCTCCCATTTCATCTTCATCTACATCCTCTTCCATTTCCATAATATTGTCCTCAAGTACATCACCCTTGTATGGACTCTCTGCATACTCCTTCCACCTTTCTGCTTTCCTTCCTTTTCTTAGAACTGGGTTTCCATCTGAGCTCTTGATATTCATACAAGTGGTTCTCTTTTCTCCAAAGGTCTCTTTAATTTTCCTGTAGGCAGTATCTATCTTACCCCTAGTGAGATAAGCCTCTACATCCTTACATTTGTCCTCTAGCTATCCCTGCTTAGCCATTTTACACTTCCCGTTGATGTCATTTTTGAGACTTTTGTATTCCTTCTTGCCTGCTTCATTTACTGCATTTTTATATTTTCTCCTTTCATCAATCAAATTCAATATTTCTTGTGTTACCCAAGGATCTCTACTAGCCCTAGTCTTCTTACCTACTTGATCCTCTGCTGCCTTCACTACTTCATCCCTCAGAGTTCCCCATTCTTCTTCTACTGTATTTGTTTCCCCCATTCCTGTCAATTGTTCCCTTATGCTCTCCCTGAAACTCTGTACAACCTCTAGTTTAGTCAGTTTATCCAGGTCCCATCTCCAAAAATTTCCACCTCTTTGCAGTTTCTTCAGTTTTAATCTACAGTGCATAACCAATAGATTGTGGTTAGAGTCCACATCTGCCCCTGGAAATGACTTACAATTTAAAACCTGTTTCCTAAATGTCTGTCTTACCATTATATAATCTATCTGATACCTTTTAGTATCTCCAGGATTCTTCCATGTATACAACCTTCTTTTATGATTCTTGAACCAAGTGTTAGCTATGATTAAGTTGCGCTCTGTGCAAAATTCTACCAGACGGCTTCCTCTTTCATTTCTTAGCCCCAATCCATATTCACCTACTACGTTTCCTTCTCTCCCATTTCCTACTACCGAATTCCAGTCACCCAAGAGTATTAAATTTTCATCTCCCTTCACTATCTGAAAAATTTCTTTTATTTCATCATACATTTCTTCAATTTGTTCGTCATCTGCAGAGCTAGTTGGCATATAAACTTGTACTACTGTGGTATGCGTGAGCTTCGTGTCTATCTTGGCCACAATAATGCGTTCACTATGCTGTTTGTAGTAGCTAACCCGCACCCCTAATTTTTATTCATTATTAAACCGACTCCTGCATTACCCCTATTTGATTTTGTATTTATAACCCTGTATTCGCATAACCAAAAGTCTTGTTCCTCTTGCCAGCGAACTTCACTAATTCCCACTATATCTAACTTCAATCTATCCATTTCCCTTTTTAAATTTTCTAACCTACCTGCTCGATTAAGGGATCTGACATTCCACGCTCCGATCCGTAGAACGCCAGTTTTCTTTCTCCTGATAACGACGTCCTCCTGAGTAGTCCCCGCCCGGAGATCCGAATGGGGGACTATTTTACCTCCGGAATATTTTACCCAAGAGGACGCCATCATCATTAAACCATACAGTAAAGCTGCATGCCCTCGGAATGAATTACGGTTGTAGTTTCCCCTTGCTTTCTGCCGTTCGCAGTACAAACACAGAAAGTCCGTTTTGGCTAGTGTTACAAGGCCAGATCAGTCAATCATCCAGACTGTTGCCCCTGCAACTACTGAAAAGGCTGCTGCCCCTCTTCAGGAACCACACGTTTGTCTGGCCTCCGTTGTGGTTGTACCTACGGTACGGCTATCTGTATCGCTCAGGCACGCAAGCCTCCCCACCAAAGGCAAGGTCCATGGTTCTTGGTGGTGGTGGGGGGGGGGGGGGTGTTCGCAGAGTATGCTGATACAATAGCTCCATATTTAGCAATTGTATACAACCACTAGCTCACAGAAAGAACCGATGCCGCTGCTTCTGAATCAAGTAGTTCCTCAATTGGTCTCACAAAGGCTGAATGCACCCCACTTGCCAACAATACTCGGCAGACCCCGTCAGTGATGCATCCAAGTGCTGACCAAGACTGACAACGCTTAACTTTGGTTCAAAATGGTTCAAAGGGCTCTGCGCACTATGGGACTTATCATCTGAGGTCATCAGTCCCCTAGAACTTAGAACTACTTAAACCTAACTAACCTAAGGACATCACACACATCCATGCCCGAGGCAGGATTCGAACCTGCGACCGTAGCGGTCGCGCGGTTCCAGACTGTAGCGCCTAGAACCGCTCGGCCACCCCGGCCGGCGCTTAACTTTGGTGATCTGACGGAAACCGTTGTTACCACTGCAGCAAGGCCATTCGCCTTGGGTGTTTTTTTTATTCCCTACAAATTTTCCAGTAACGGACTGAAGGTAGCAGAAGCATCTTATACTCTACCCATCATTGCTTTATCAGATTTGTTATTCTTAGTAGTTTTGTGAATTTGAGAATGAACAAAAACTCCAACTTTCATTTTCTCCAGACTGATGAAAGAAAATTTCATAGGAAAGCTCTTAGAGCAGAATCGGTCTTGTGGCAGAGGACTTCATCAAGCCCAATTTGATATCTATAGAGGCCCTTTTTTGGTGCCTACGAGCATTTCATGTAACATGTTTCTTGTCCCAGCCATAAAAATATCTCCGATTTGACTTTGTTGACAGCACCACAACCTCATCTCTACTTGTCCCTGAAGATGTTCTCTAAGTTCGGGAAACAGATCAAAATCGGATGGGACCAAGTTGGCACTGTATGGATAATGATCGATGACAGGGAACCCAAGGCGTCGGATTGCTGCCAATGTCGTAGTGTAGTCGGACATAGTCATGGTGAAGGAGAGGATGTTCCATGTGAGAACTAACTCTTCGTTACGTTACACACGGCCGGGGTGGCCGAGCGGCTCTAGGCGCTACAGTTTGGAACCGCGCGACCGCTAAGGTCACATATTCGAATCCTGCCTCGGGCATGGATGTGTGTGATGTCCTTAGGTTAGTTAGGTTTAAGTAGTTCTAAGTTCTAGGGGACTGATGACCTCAGAAGTTAAGTCACATACTCCTCAGAGCCATTTGAACCATCTGAACGCTACACACCGCCGTGTTAAACGCTACAACTCGGAGCCCGCTTTCTGCAAAGGGGTGCAAATTTGTAGACATGAAGCATAAAGATAAAGAATGTTAATGACGTTTACTCTGTTTATAAAGGCTCATCAGTTTTCACACACAAATCATCAGAGACATTACTTTTCAGCGCGCTCTCGTAATTTGCAGTACCAAGAAAGATGGGATAACTAGCAATGCATTATGAAACGAACTTGCATCGAAGGCGCGATTATGACAGGAGTGATAATGTAATGCACGATGGCAGGACATATAACCAGGCGGGTGGACGGTAGTTGAAAGAAAATTGCTTTGATGGATTGGAAGAGAGAAAAATAACAAGCCAACGAGCTAATGGATGTTGAGGAGATTACATTAGATAACATGCATGGGCAACGTAATGCCTATGGCTGAAGACTGTTGCATGGGAAAGACTGGAAGAGGTCCTTTAGGTCGATTTGCACTGGACATGAACAGAACAGAACGGAAAGAAACTTCAATTCAGCATTAAAAGGTCGCCTGTTTGCACTAGGCGCAACGTCAACTCGTCAGTTCGTGTAGACCACTACCGAACAATGAAGTGAGTTTGAGATACCACCAGTGACATGAAAAGGTGTAATATACACTTCGTGACAAAAAAAGCGCAGAGAAGGTGAAAGGTAACCCTAGTGGGACTGTTTAAATGATTGAGAATGTAGGCAAAACTTAGTGTCGGAACATCATTTATTTTCTCAAAACAGACTTAAATTATACTAAACAAGTTATTGATTGAATACTGTAAACAACTAACAGGTAATTTAAGACTACACTGGACAAGGATCCTGGGTGGCAGAGAAAGTTTAACTAGGTGTTCAATGAGTCAAGTACTCTGGCCCTAAAAATGTGGGTAACGCAAGTTGAATTTATCTGACACTGAGCGGACTTTGACTGATCAACTCTAGTGAAGTTTCTCTACACAGATGTAGCTGAGAGTAAGTGTCAATCGAGAGCCCTACGCCGTGACAATGCCGGAGCGGCACTACGTTACCCTGTTTGCTTCGTGCGGCTATGTAACTTGCAGCTGGGGAGATGTGTGCGGTGGAGGGACACAGTAGATTTCAGTGTGTGACACACCCGTTCGCTGGTCGTATCAAGGACGAATTTGGCTCACTCATACGTCAGAGCGCAAAAGGATACCAAACATCAAGACTGGTAAACCAAAAACGAATACGTGTACCCTCGGAAAACGAGTAGTCCAAGACATTTGAAGTCACACTATCGGTACAAAAACAACTTGACCAAAGGCTCCCCATTCTAAACTACTCGCAAGTGAAGTCAGTCTCAGGACAGGTCCCAAGTACCAACCACACATGCCAGAGCTTCGACCATAAGTGTTTGCCAGACCAAAGTCCTGCACCTGAGTGCTTCGCACCATTGCAGAAAAAAAATCCGTTTTCCCGCAAAGCACACAAATGACACAGCTTTCACACCGTCTTGAGCCAATCACAGAGCTCTAGAGGTGCTAAATCTCCCCTTCCACACGACAGCACAAACTCATGTCAAACCAGGGCACGAGTTAAGAAACCTGCATCTCTGAAAAAAAAAAAAAAGAAAAAAAAAAGAAACCGCCAATTACTGACTTTAAGTTTTTGCAGAGGGGGAAGAGATGATTCTCTCTGAAGTCGTGTCTCTTCCCACAGTAATAAGCTAACAGATACACTCCCTGTAGTGGACGGTTAAGGCAGCCAGTCCACAGTGAAGTAGCCGAAAGGGCACGCGTCAACTCACGCCGTCTGGCGTTAAGTCTGGAACAGGATTCGTAATGAATGTGATAAAGAAAAGAACGTAGCTACTAGAACACTTAACTTTTATATTGTCCTTTGGTATACAGCATTCTGGATGTTACAAGTGAGACTCTATCTTGAGGTACATGCAACGTTACAAATGGTTAATGGCGCCTTGCTAGGTCGTAGCCATTAACTTAGCTGAAGGCTATTCTAACTGTCTCTCGGCAAATGAGAGAAAGGCTTCGTCAGTGTAGTCGCTAGCAACGTCGTCGTACAACTGGGGCGAGTGCTAGTACGTCTCTCGAGACCTGCCATGTGGTGGCGCTCGGTCTGCGATCCTGACAGTGGCGACCCGCGGGTCCGACATGTACTAATGGACCGCGGCCGATTTAAAGCTACCACCTAGCAAGTGTGGTGTCTAGCGGTGACACCACACTCCCAAAAATCTTAATCTAAATAGCCTGTGCCTTGGAGCTTGTTAGTCCTAGCTATGAGGTGTAATAAAGATTCTATATCTAAATGTTTCTCAGACGCCGGAGTTTGCTTATACAACTGAGGTGGCTGGGGGAAGTAGTTCACAGGCCTATTTACACTATCAGCGAACACGGAAACTTGTGAATTTTTATTTTGTATGGCTCTGCATACAACACACAGCCGATGACTCCACTGCATAGACGCATTCCTTCAGACTGTCGCCCCAGCCGAGGCTTCTGCTGGCGCCATGGCAGGTAGCACGGCATTGTTCTGCTGGAGATCTGTCTCAATGAGGAACTGTCCTGTCTGCCCTGTACGGCTGTGGCCCTGTCCAGCAAGACTTACGAAGGAATGGGCTCACTGTCAATTGGTTTCAACTCCCAGCAAGCTGTTTCTACGAGCTAAGAATCATAAAAAGACCTCATGCTTTTAGCGCCCTACCAGGCTCCTTTAATGTCTGCTCAGGCTGTTAACTTTCTAGAGTCTCGCTCAAGATGTGTCAGGTTGTAATGAAATCTTTAATAATTTTCCGTATATGAACAACAGGTGAGAGAGTAACTTGACCTCTCTCAAAGGGGGAGAGGAAACGAAACCAAACTTGAGAGGTTATGTAATGTTATTTCACTGATTATAAAGTCGAGTCAAATTTAAGAGAACTTAGGAAAATAAGCCCACTTATCACTTGTACTCCCTCTGGGCCAAATGCATACGCTAATTCGGTTGGGGAGGGTGTCATAAGGCCGCCGTGTCCTCTCCTCAAGCAAGCTGGCCGACAAGTGTTGTAACTGATCCTTGATAGTCCAGATACTGCCATTGGGATGGTGTTGACATCCAAGCTGGTACCAGACGTTCTATCGGCAACAAATGTGATGATCATGCTAGCAATGGGATTACCTGAACATCATGCAGACGGTTCATACAGATATGTGCCATACAAGGACAAACACTGTCCTGTTAGAAAATGGCATGAAGATACCACTGCATGAGAGAAAACTCTTATCTAGCACTGTTCCGTCAGAGTTCCCATAAAAACAAAGAGCTGTGATTTGAAGCCATACCTGATGGCTCTCCACATGACACCAGGAGTAATACCGCTGTACCTCTTCAAAATATTTGGAAGAATGGAACCTTTCCTCAGGTCGTCACCATACTCGCTGTCGATAGTCATCCACGGTACTGCAGAACCATAGTTCATTGTTGAGCACAAAGTGACGCCATTCATCAGCAGTTCATGCTTCCCAGTCACGGCACCACTGCAGACATAGCCTTCGTGCTGTGCTGTCTGTGTCAGCCTACTCATGGGACAGTAAATCCGAAGTGCGACTGCTGCTACTCTCCGATCAGTGGTGTGGAAAGATACAGAATGGTGCAGGTAGTCTGTTACTTGTTCTCGGATGGCAGGCGCAGAAATGAAGGAGCTACTATGTGCTTGGCGGACAGTACAGCGATCCTCACTCGTGATGGTCAGATGTGGTCGACTGGATCCTTGAAGACGAGTATGTCTGCTCTCACGCTGCCATGCAGTCCAATATCGGGCCTCTGTCACTTTCGAATGCCCCACAAATCTGGATATTGCACGATTCGACCAGCTGCCCCAACGTATAGCCACAGTGGGGCCTCATACAGGCTCTGTCAGGTGCTGATAACGTTGAGCCACATGAGTGCACAGTGTCCCCACGTCCTCCACAGCGATCATCCAACGATCTTGTGGACACTAGTAATAGTAACCTCACACTTTTTGCAGATGATACAATTATCTACAACGAAATAGAGTCTGAACGAAGCCGTACAAATATCCAGTCATACCTTGATAAGATTTCAAAGTGGCGCGATGATTGGCAGCTTGCTTTAAATGAGCAAAAATATAAAATTGCCCACTTCATAAAAAAAACGTCGTATGAATATAATGTTGGTGAGTCAAAGGTATAATCTGTAAACTCATACATAGACACACGTAAAAAAAAGTTTTGCATCACCCCAGTTCCCAGAAGTCCTGAAGATGTTGCATCACAGACACAGTCCCTTTGACTGTTCAGAGATGTCACTAAACCCTCCCAAAGACGTAAACAGCCATGCATGAGCAGCGCCTATTAGACGGAGGGATTCCGACAGCCGATCAGTTCCAGTCATTCCACCAGGAAGGAGATACACGGCTCGTGGTGTCTGTAGTTCAACCACGCCTAGACGGTCAATACCGCGGTTCGATCTCGTCCGCACTGTTACTTGGAGCCAGGAAGGGCTCTCAATAAGGGAAGTGTACAGGCGTCTCGGAGTGAACCAAAGCGATGTTGCTCGGACATGGAGGAGACACAGAGAGACAGGAAATGTCGATGACATGACTCGGCTCAGGCCGTCCAAGGGCTACTATTCCAGTGGATGACAGCTACCTACAGAATATGGCTTGGAGGAACCCTGACAGCAACGCCACCATGTTGAATAGTGCTTTTCGTGCAGCCACAGGACGTCATGTTACGACTCAAACTGTGAGCAATAGGCTGCATGATAAGCAACTTCACTCCCGACGTCCATGGCGAGGTCCATCTTTGCAACCACGACACCATGCAGCGCGGTACAGATGGGCCCAACAACAAGCCGAATGGACCGCTCAGGATTGGCTCACGTTCTCTTCACCGATGAGAGTCGTATATGCCTTCAACCAATCAATCGTCGGAAACGTGTTTGGAGGCAACCCGGTCAGACTGAACGCCTGAGACACACTGTTCACGAGTGCAGCAAGGTGGAGGTTCCCTGCTGTTTTGTGGTGGCATTATATGAGGCCGAAGTACGCAGCTGGTGGTCATGGAAGGCGCCGTAAGGGCTGTACGATACGTGAATGCCATCCTCCGACCGATAGTGCAACCATATTGGCAGCATAGTGGCGAGGCATTTGTCTTCATGAACGACAATTCGCGCCTTCATTGTGCACATCTTGTGAATGTTGTCCTTCAGGATAACGACATAGCTCGACTAGAGTGGCCAGCATGTTCTCCAGACATGAACCCTATCGAATATGCCTGGGATAGATTGCATAGGGCTGTTTATGGGCGACGTGGCTCATCAACCACTCTGAGGGATCTACGCTGAATCGCCGTTGAGGAATGGGACAATCTGAACCAACAGTGCCTTGATGAAATTGTGGATAGCACGCTACGACGAATACAGGCATGCATCAATACAAGAGGTCGTTGCTACTGGGTATCAGAGGTACCGGTGTGTACAGCAGTCTGGACCACCACCTCTGAAGGACTCGCTGTATGGTGGTACAATACGCAATGTGTGCTTTTCATGGGCTATAAAAAGGACGGAAATGATGTTTATGTTTATTTTTATTCCAATTTTCTGTACAGGTTCCGGAACTGTCGGAACGGAGGTGATGCAAAACAGTTTTTGATGTGTGTACTTGGGTGTAACGCTTAGTAGGGACATGAAGTGGAACGATCACATAAGCTCAGTCCTGGGTAAAACAGGTTATTCGTAGAATATCGGGGAAATTCAGTTAGTCTAGAAAGTAGATTAAAAATCACTCGTACAACCCTTTCAACAGTAATACTCAAGTATGTGTAAGGGACCCATACAAAATAGGACTGGCATGGTATATTGAGCGGATACAGAGAAAGGCAAAACGAACGGTCACCGGCCTGTATGACCGGCTGGAGAGTGTAACTGAGATGTTGAAAGAAATGAACTGGCGCACTCTTGAAGAAAGACGGGGCTATCCCGTGACATTCCATTAACATAGTTTCAAGAATCAGCTTTAAATGATGACGCTAAGAATATACTACAAACCTCTACGTATCGTTCTCTTAGAGATCGTGAGGATAAGATTAGATTAAGTACAGCACTTACAAAGCGTTTGAACAATCATTTTTCCCGCGCTCCATACGTGAATGGTTAGGGAGTAAGGCCTAATAACCGGTACAGGGGACGTACCCTCTGCCGAGCCCTTCACAGTGGTTCGCAGAATATAGATGTAGATGTAGCCAAACTCATCTCAGTAAACCTGTTTTCGAGAAATCTTTTGTTACCATTTCACAAACTTGCAAAGTGCTGCAATGTTCACTGCACAGTGGTGTCTAGCAGACTGCACAGATAGAGATACTACGTTAGAGTTAAGGAACTGTGACGATTAAGTTTAATACTGGCCAAAGTTGCATTCTGAACGGATGTGCTTGACGAGCTGATGAGGAGTGAAGCAACAGGAAAAGTGTCGTCTAAATATATCAAAATGTAGACATTTATTTGCCAGAGAAATTATGTGGATAAAAAAACACAAAATAATATTTAGAAAGCAACTGAAGAAGGTTTAATCGCAATTTGAGGTACATTTTTTCTTGCTATCGATTCCCGTGGTTCCGTCAACGATGGACAGATTTAAATACTTTTGGTTCCGTTTAGTCCGTTTCCGTCATGTGTGAATCGACTTCTTTCGGAAACGAATGTCAAATGGTTGACCGTAATAACGATCCACGTAGGGGTGAAAGCATTTTGATAGTTCTGTTTTAATTTTAAATTGTGTATTATTTTCTAAAGGTACGTAGTTGAGACATTGTATGATAAGCCATGCATACGCAAATCTGAAAGTATAACTTCAATACAGAAACGAACACTGACATGACTCTTACCTGTAACTCTGGAGATCTCCGATACTGAGGTGGCCACCAGCAGCTTCTATGTCCTTTGAAAGGTGGTCACCCAGCTCATCTGATGAGAGTGCCTGGGGACCTAACTGAGAAGCCAATTTTAGCGTCCTTGCGAGATACACGTTCCGTATCGTATCACCTTCCTTTGCTACTTTTCCTGTCGACTGATTTTTGTAAATGTCACTGAAACACAACATGGGACACTATTATTTCACAATACTTAGTAACAGCAGAATGGGGAAAAATAGTACGTAACATTACAGTGGTATGAAATTTTGGAATTACAGACCTTCAGATAGACTGACGAGCAAAAATATTTTGATCACTGTCCATTACAGACTGAATGATGCCTAGTGGAGTTGCGGGCATGTGGCTGGTAAGGTAGGCGGAGAGGAGACGAACTTTATGGGCTGCAACTGGGGAAATCCACTGGGAAAAGCCACTTTGAGAAGGCGGATTATTATGGACCGGCGCTTGGGAACGAGTATCGCCAGGAAGTTTCATATCAGCGCACACTCCGCTGCAGAGTGAAAATCTCATTCTGGAAACCTAATTAAATGTTCGCGAGATACTTCCATGAGTATTCATTGAAAGCATTGGAAGGACGGTGAACCACGAGTAGGCGACAAGGTGTTGGGCGTCCATGTCTCATCACAAAGCATGGAGATACCAGAGTAGTCCACATAGTAAAATAGGGTAGGTGGCGCGACCTGCAGCAGATCTGACGGTTGAGTGTAGGGTCCAGTGTTTCGGAGCACACTGTTCAGCGCGCATTGTTGGACAGCGGACTCCGCAACAAACGACTCCGACCTTTTCCCATGTGGACGCAAAGACATCATCAGTTACGATTGCGGTGGACATGCAGTCATTGAGCTTGGACTATGGATCAGTGGACGAGACGCCTGACCGGATGGATCAAGTTTCTTGTTGTACCAGGTCGATGGTGGTGTCCGTCTAGACTGTCATCCAGGCTGCTCTGCACATGAAACGCGCCATAGACGCAGCCCGGTGGGGACAGTATTCATCTGGTCTTCCATGGGGCCTATGGCAGTAATAGACTGCACGATGACAGAGGTGGCCTGCATGAACATTATTACGGAATACGCGCATCCCTTCATGCTTGATGTCTCCCTGGGCAATGGCAGTATCTTCCAGTGTGGTAACTGTCCATGTCACAAGACCAGGACCATGTTACAGTCGTCTGACGATGGCGATAATGATGTCACTTGATGTCGTGGTCACCAAATGGACCTGTTCTGAACCCTATGCAACACCTCTGGGATGCTACTGAACGCTCACCAACAGCCAGCCCATAATTCACTGGAATTGCTTGGCCTTAGTCCTCAGTCTCCTGGTGCCATGTGCCTCCAGACAAATAACGACTGATCGAATCCTTGTCACGCAGAATCGCTGCTCTACTGTGTCCCAAAAGAGGACAAACACAATATTTAGTAGGCGTTTGAGCTGTGTTGGCTCTTATCAAGAATGTGTATGGCTACACTCTTTGAGCATTAACAAGCAATGGCTTCACACGTGGTGGCACAGAGGGCGTCCGTGACAAGTAGCGAGCCTTTTGGAGGTGTACTGGGCTCGCGAGGAAGTATCTCTGTCCGGCGGTCAAGGAGGAATAAGATGGTAGGACACCTTCTAAGCAGTTCTTGGCTGAGTGCACGGTATCCTCACTGGGGCCACGTGAACGTGAGGACAGTAGGCAAAGTGGGCAGCCGTACATCAGGTGAGGGAATCATCGGTTCTTGGGGTGCAGCTAAAGGACAATTGGTGTACCAGATGCCACTTGGGACAGCACCTGTTCAATCAAAAAGAACTCAACTTGGTGAGCTCATTTCAAAACATCACATGTTTCTGTGCACTTGTACCGCAGCGCTGACTTATCTGTTTAATTCCATGTATTGGTCCTTACCTCCCCCCCCCCCCCCCCCAATGACTTGCAGTCGGTTTTGTTACTTCGTGTTCGTTATTCATTCCGACTGACTTGAAAAGAGTGGATTATTCATCGTTTCATGTTAAATTACTTCCACCCAGAATTTGTTGTAATGATCGCAGGTCGGAATTAAACGTTTTTATTATAACATTTTAAATTGCTCATTTATTAGTTTGAAGACTGGGGTGAAAGAAGAGAATAGAGCTGAGTCGCAGAGCTGGTTTGATCTTGTCCAGTGATTTTCATTATGTGAAGTGTTTGTAATTTGTCTTAGTTGATACTGTACAGTCGTGGACAAAACGAGCGAGACCCCTCGCCTTTTCGTTATGCTGATCCGCACTGCTTTATAGTCTGCTACACAGCATAACAGGCAAGGCGACGAAGTGCTACCAACATACTATGCACAGGCGTGAAATTGGAAAACTATCCGAAATTTGTCAGACTGTTTTCAATCATGTGTAGGACTATATTAATGCTGATTAGTGTGTTAACAACAATACCTAAATATAAGATATAAATGGAAGAAGAAACGCTAATTAGTACGAATTGTAATAATAAAAAAGAATTTCAGCTTATCGAGATAACATAACTGTTTTAGTAAGACAAAGTAACCAAGATCGTTACGAATTAGCAACATATTATGCGCATTCGGCCGCGAAATGGTCTGTGTCAACGTTCAGACCAGTCATTCTGGATTACCGTTGCTGACCTTCCATGAAAGTGCGCAAATTCAGCAATGCGTGAAGATTCATAACGAAATTCAGTTAAAAATCATTCAGTTCCACACTTAAGTCAATTCAATTACTGGCAGAAGCGGAAAAACGTAAGCAGTAACAAGTATGAAATTCTACAAGAGTTTCATATCGACATTGACAGGGCGCCGGTACAGATTAAAGGTAGCGATAAACGTATTGGGGACTCGAAAATTTCTTAAAATTGCTTTACTGATAGTCTATCTACCACCATCGAGATTAGAACCGAAAACAAACCAGACCTCCCTTGCAATAGCAAACACCTTTCTCTACGCTAGCAAACAACCCAGGCAAACAGCCCTCTATTATTACCCCAGACGTGAATAAGCCGGCAATTTCGCAATAAAAATGGCTAAATGATCTGCAGTTTCTGTTGCATACAGCTTTCTGGAATCATAAACATGTATTGTCTACCTTTATGTCACCACTTATGTGATAATCATTCGGGATGATTATCGAAGTTAAAAAGCCGTTATTAGCGAGTAAATTTAGTAGGATAATTCTGCACCACCCCAGCAAAATAAACGGTGACGTAGCTGCCAAACGTATTCTACAATGTTTAGAATTCTCCATTACACCTGACACAGCCAGAAAACGTTCATTAGCCGAAGTGTTCCTTAAGGTAGCTAGCAATGGGAATGCTCGCACATCTAAGACGCGGTGACATTAATAGTGGTATCTGAATTGCCACTTGTATAGGCAAATGGATTTTATTTGCATTCCACTAAACGTGATTTGGATCGAAAGCGTAGCTTCGATTAATATGCTGATGTATCGACTTCAACTGGAACATTTCGAATAAAGAGCAGGGGAATGTATTATGTGGCCCTCATCTTCAGTAACTGTGGTAGCTACTTTCGTTATTAGGATATCGTCACGTAAATAGGTAAAAATGGAACCTTATTAGTCTCACTTTCTTCACCGTCTATTTGTCTACCCAACCCTTAAAACCCATTTACCTCGAGTACGGGTGGACATAATAAGCGGAGATGTATCGCACTTCCTGCGGTATACGGTCCCTTGGTGGTGTAAAACCGTGAGCTATGTCAACGCAATCTAAAGATACGGCCGTTTATGTAAAGAAAATTTACGCGAGAGGTCAAAAAATGGCTCTAAGAACTATGCCACCAAACTGCTTAGGTCATCAGTCCCCTAGACCTAGAACTACTTCAACCTACCTAATCTAACACACAACCATGCCCGGGGAAGGATTCGAACTGATGGTGCAAGCAGCTGCGCGGTCCGCGATATGACGCCGTTGAACGCACGTCTAACCCGCGCCGGCAAGCTGTTAATATCATCTTGTGTTACTAAAAAGTTATTCACTTCTGGTGAATAATTTTCTGCGCAGTCCATTTAAGAAAGAATAACTAAAATATATTTGATGTTACGGAAGAGGAAGGACGCCTAATTCATTTCCCCTTGTCTTTATTCATGATGTTAGGTTGGCTTATACTTGAGGTATTTCGTTTCCCACGAAGTGGTGGCAGACGATGCTGTGGCGTCTTCGAAGCGCGAGTTTCTCCAGTGCTAGCTATCTCAGCACATCAGCTGAGCGAACGTGCGTAGTATGTTGGTAACACTTCGTCGCCTTGCCTGTTATGCTGTGTAGCAGACTTTAAAGCTGTGCGGATCAGCATAACGAAGAGGCGAGGGGTCTCGCTCGTATTGTCCACGACTGTACATTTGCTTAGTTCTGTCATATGTCACAACGAAGCGTCTTACATGACTTGTTGGAGGCACATGTCATTCGATTCTACAAAGGGTCACTGTGGAGATGCGCATACGCACAGTCCTACAACAGTGAGCCAGATTTTCACTTGAGAGCTTAATGTGTGCTGAAGTGAAACTTCCTCACAGATTAAAACTGCTCACCGGACCGAGACTCGAATTCGGGACCTTTTTCTTTTTAAGGGCAAGTGCTCTACTAGCTGAGATACCCAGATACTCACAGCTTTACTTCCACCAGTACCTGATCTCTATCTGCTGTGAGGAAGGTTCGTGAGTCGTGCTTGGATAGCTCAGTTAGTAGAGTCCTTGCCTGCGAAAGGAAAAGGTACCGAGTTCGAGGCTCGATCCAGCACACAGATTTAATCTGTCAGGAATTTTCGTTATGACACCTACTTAGAAACGTTTTGCTCCACCTTTGGAACGAAATGAAGCAGTAATTCTCCGTGGCATGGTTTGAACATATCCGCGGCAGGTGTCTGGAGTTATGCGTCACCGAATGTCTTCAATCAGTCAAGGAATTCCCGTAAATTTTGGGCTGGTGGCTCGTGGGCGCAGAGCTGGTGCTCCATAGTGTCCCGATGTGTTGTATCGGTTCAAATAAGGCAAGATTCTGGCTTTGTGACACGGACAGTTATCCTCCTGGAAGATGCCGTCCCTGTCATGGAAGGTATCAAGCATGAAAGGATTCACGTAGACCGCACAAAGGCCACAGCTGTAAAGGTGCCTTCGATTGCTACCAAAGTCCCTGTGAAAGTCCAGGTTAACGTCACTTGTAGCCCAATACTGCCCCACAGTCCTGTGTCCTCGTCGGGGTGCGTATTCGAGCACCCATTCTTTTGGATACCAGCGTACCTGGACACAATCGTCGACCTGGTGTAACAAGAAACGTGATTCATATGACTCAGCGATGCATCCACTGATTCATGGTCCAGTCTCAATAATCCTGTACCCACTGCAAATCGTAATTGACGATGTCGCTGAGATGTAGAGATGGTCTGCTGCAAAGCCCCATGTTTAGCAACATGTGCTGAACAATGTTCTTCGAAACGCTGGTGCCGGCACTAGCATTGTACTGTGCCGTCATATCTGCTATAGATCGCATCTACCCTGTCTTACAGAGCGAGCGAGCCTCCAACCTCCACGTTTAGTGACGAGGCATGACCGTCCAACACCTTGTCTTCTACTCGTGATTTCACCATACTTCAAACACTCATGTGCGTGCTCTCGACAGTCCAACGCGAACACTCCATCAGCTTCGCTGTTCCGAGATGCTCGCTCCTAGGTGCGATCCATAACAATCTGCTGTCCGTCAAAGTCACTTACGACATTGCATTTCCATATCGTCGCTAGAACTATTCTGCATTCATCTCTCCTTCGCTTACACACTTTCCTTACAGCGTCACGTGCCCGCAAGAAAGTCTGAATCTCGCGGTGGGCAGTGGTCATTATGTTTTCGATCATCAAAGTATCTCGCTGACGTCAGTTTGTTGTAGATTTATACAATGTACTTTGTGCTTGCATATGATGATCTCTTTGGAGATCGCTGTACATCTACATCTTCGTCTACATGGATACTGCGCAAATCACATTTAAGTGCCTGGCAGAGGGTTCATCGAATCACCTTCACAGTTCTCTACTATTCCAATCTCGTATAGCGCGTGGACAGAATGAATACCTACATCTTTACGTACGAACTCTGATGTCCCTCATTTTATCGTGGTGATCGTTCCTCCCTACGTTGGTCGGTGTCAACAATATATTTTGGTATTCGGAGGAGAAAGTTGGTGATTGGAATTTCGTGAGAAGATTCCGTCACAACGAAAAACGCCTTTCTTTTAATGATGTCCAGCCCAAATCCTGTATCATTTCTGTGACACTCTCTCCCATATTTCGCGATAATACAAAACGTGCTGCCCTTCTTTGAACTTTTTCGATGTACTCCGTCAGTCCTATGTGGTAAGGATCCCACACCGCGCAGCAGCATTCTAAAAGAGGACGGACAAGCGTAGTGTAGGCAGTCTCCTTAGTTACTTAGTGCGTCTGTTACATTTTCTAAGTGTCCTGCCAATAGAACGCAGTCTTTGGTTAGCCTTCTCCACAACATTTTCTATGTTTTCCTTCCAATTTAAGGTGTTTTGTAATTGTAATACCTAGATATTTAGTTGAATTTACGGCTTTTAGATTAGACTGATTTATAGTGTAACCGAAGTTTAACGAGTTCCTTTTAGCACTCGTGTGGATGATCTCACACTTTTCGTTATTTAGGGTCAACTGCCGCTTTTCGCACCATTCAGGACGGCCGCTGTGGCCGAGTGCTTCTAGGCGCTTCAGTCTGGAATCCTGCCTCGGGCATGGATGTGTGTGATGTCCTTAGGTTAGTTAGGTTTAAGTAGTTCTAAGTATAGGGGACTGATGACCTCAGACGTTAAGTCCCATAGTGCTCAGAGCCATTTGAGCACTATTCACATCTCTTGTCTGTGGGAATTAGCACTTTTTTTCACTAACATCGTTAGTGCGAAACTCTGCATGCTTTTTTCCTTGACAAAATGCAGATTGCACATAGTGAAGTCCAGGATGTGTGTGTGTGTGTGTGTGTGTGTGTGTGTGCGTGCGTGCGTGTGGTTTTCGCAAGTTACATATCTATGGCATATCGGAATCGGAACATTTATTCAGTTGTACTGAGAAAGTCCTGCTTGACATAACCAAATATATACTGATTAAAATAATTCGGTCTACTGTACAGTGCCGCGTGGGATTAGCCGAGCGGTTTAAGGCGCTGCAGTCATGGACTGTGCGGCTGGTTCCGGCGGAGGTTCGAGTCCTCCCTCGGGCATGGGTGTGTGTGTGTTTGTCCTTAGGATAATATAGGTTAGGTAGTGTGTAAGCTTAGGGGCTGATGACCTTAGCAGTCCCATAAGATTTCACACAAATTCGAACTTTTTTTCTGTTGTACAGTGGCCAGATTAATTTCTTGGAGATATCCAGCGTTTCGTCACCATTTTCTGAGGATATCTTAACGTGAAACTGTAGGTTCTATGAAGGTCCGACTCGCAATTTAGCTCGCTACGAGGAATAAGAGGTCTACCTAACAACTGTTTCCGAGCATAACTTGCAGGCAGCATGCAAAAGAACTATTGCATGTAAATAGCCGACTAGTCTGGTACTCTTTGACTAATCGATCAATGATCAATCACTGGAGTCAGTCAGAGGCTACAGAGTGATTTAGACCTGTCCAAGACTGATATTTATCTGTAAAATTCCAAGGGAGCACAATTCACCAGCGAAGAAGGTCAAACACAAAACACTCGTTCCACCAATTTATTAATATTGTTTGGTGATCCAGAAACTTAGATTAACAGAATAAATACAGAAGATTCACAGAAACACTGCGAGTTTTTCTGCCTCGTCAGTATCGAATGTTTCACAGAAATACGTAGTGAACATACTTCGACGGAATACGCCGTAAGATGGTTACTATGCATCGCATGTGTTTTCCGAGAACATGCGTTCTGGTACGAGTCTTCGAAAATATCTCAGCCGTAGAGTAAGGATTAAAGGGCCGTACAGAGCAGGTGCAGAAGTCAGTTTCACTACTGATGAAGACAGTACAACTGGCGTTGAAACATTAGTTTTTAACACACAACTGACGTGTTTAGAACATAGAAAGTATTTTGTATGGCTTACCGTTAGCGAACAATGGGACATTTGCTCTCAGACTTTGCAGGGTTTTGTTTCAGGCATCAGTCATCTTTCAAATACAAGGTACTTTTTTCCATTTGTGTCATTTGTGTCAATCCCCATGGATCCTCACGCTGAATTCTCGCTTTTGGCAGCATATTAACAACACTAAAGAAAACATACAAACATACAAAGAGAGACAGAGAGAAAAGAGCTATTACCTCAAATTTGGGTCTGATAATATCATTCCTGAGTGCTTTGCTAAGTTTTTAGCAAGATCTGGACTAACTTTGAATCCATTTGCAGACAGCTCAATTGCTGCATCAAACAACATATTCCAGGGTAATTTACCATACTTTTGATGAACTTCCCACAGGCCGGGTAACGTACCAGGAACTGCGATAGATTCTGCACCTGTTGGTTGAATATGGGAACAGTGTTAAAATCATGTCGCTCAACATAAATTACGAGATAACACTGACTGTTTACCAAGTGCCGAATATTATTTCCTTCCATAAAACGAAGTACACATTAGCAAAGAAAATGAATGTACCCTTAATGCCATCAGCAAAGAAACAGTAACAGGCACGACAATTTACAAAGTTACTTTTCGCTTCGAGCAGAATACAAACAAGCTACATATCGCATACTAATCTGCAGAGTTAATGAAACCCCGCTTAACATAAATAACAATCACAAGGAACTCATTACAATAAAACAAATAGCTGTAGTCCCTATACGTGCTGCTGAACTAGACAGTCTTACAAAGAAGTTAAAAAAATAGCTCGCAATGCAAAGGCAATTGCTACACAAAAACAAGGAAATACGCTGCCTACATACCCATAGAAAGATCTCTCAGAAAATAAGTAATATTAGTGATAACATTATTGATTACGTAAATCATTATACACTCACGTTAAAAAAACGGCGCACCATGAACGACTAGAGATACGATGTTCATATTCACAAGACATATACATTAGTATGTTCTGCGGAAACGACTAGCATTTCGATCGCCTTGGTTCAGCATATGTCCTATTGTGTGGCAGAGACTTGTTCTATGCCTGATGGCATCAACGCGTATAAGGGGCTAATTGCGTCCTATGGCGTAACCATCCATGCTGCATTCACCTGGTTCCAAAGTTGATCTGTGGTGGTTGGCATCGGGTCACAGCGCTGCAACCATCTTTTCACCATATCCCACACATTTTCGATTGGCGACAAGTCTGGTGATCTGACGCGCCAGGGCAAAAAGGTGACATTCTGTGACAAAAAGAAGGCAGGTGTTCGTGGAGCAACATATGGCCGTGCATTGTCTTGCTGAAAAATTGCGCCTGTGGTGTCGTAGGTCGTACTAGTCACAGTGTCTTGGGCACGCACCAACCATGATTTGTGGCTGTACCCAATAACACTCCACATCATATATCCTCGAGTTAGCGCTGTATCATAGAATGAAGGCTTTCGCTACCGGATGACTTAGCTACTGGTAAACCTTTCGGGATGTGAAGTCGCGGTCCCAGAAACTGTTCTGTTACTGACGTTTCGTCCCGGACTGCGTTGGACATCCTCAGAGGCGCTCCTTCGCTGAGTCTTGCCGACTGACCGGTCGGACGTCCGAGAGCGACATAAATACTGTAGGAAAGGGGGCGTGGTCAAAGTAATTGGTCGCTAATTTCTACATGGAGAAATTCGAACAATCGACTCTGGACAAACATAGCAAGTAAGAAACCATCTCGCTAGTACAGGTTTGTAGATGACACATTATGGTTTGGTCCCATGATAGTAAGGCTTTTGACGAATTCTTTGATCATCTAAATAGAATTAATCCAAAAATCTAGTTCACCATGGAAATGGAAAATGATAACACAGTATCTTTCTTGGATGTTTTAGTTATGATAATGTCAAAAAAAATGGATCACATGACTCTGAGCACTATGGGACTTAACTTCAAAAGTCATCAGTCTCCTAGAACTTAGAACTACTTAAACCTAACTAACCTAAGGACATCACACACACCCATGCGCGAGGCAGGGTTCGAACCTGCGACCGTAGCGGTCTATGATAAGTCCGTTGGAAGTTTGGAATATAAACTTTTTCAGAAGGTAGGACATACGGACAGATATTTGCATAAAAATTCCAATCACCATCCACAACAAAAGAGAGGTGTCATTAAACGGATATTGGAACACCTGCACGCTGAAATAAAACATCTGAAGCAGGCCTTCGAAAAAAATGGCTACTCAGGAAAAAATAAAATACAGTTTCTCTCCCTTCTATTAAAAGAAAAGATTTTATAGAAACATGACATCAGACCGGTCTTTAGCCTAACAAATAAAATAAGTCAAGTACTCCGATCTGTGAAGGATAAACGCCCCCCTCTGTCGACATGTGGTGTATACAAAATTCCGTGTGTGTGTGGTGAAGTTTATATTTGAACTACCAAGAGGAGTGTAAATACACTGCTAAAACAGCACAAAAGTCCTTGTCCAGTAGGAAAAATAGAGAAATCAGCTGTAGCGGAGCATGCTCTTCAGTCAGGAAATCACGAAGTTTTCTGAAACAGAAATTTTATCTAAAACGTCAAATTATTATCCACGACCATGTAGAGAAGGCAATGAAATTTATAAGCATCAGGATAATTTTAATAGGAAACAGGAGGCACTGAAACTTAGCGACATATGGACAGTAGCTCTGCACAATTGCTGGACAGTTTTACCTTCGACAAGACGACAATCGACGGTTAAGTTTTATCTTTGACAAGTATTATCTCTGCTCATCACGTATTACTTTGACCACGCCCACTTTCCTACAGTATACATGTCGCTCTCGGACGTCCGACCGGTCAGTCGGCAAGACTCAGCGCAGGAGCTCCTCTGGGGATGTCCAGCGCAGTCATGGTCGAAACGTCAAGAACAGGAGAGTTTGTTGGACCACGACCTCACATGCCGAAAGGCTTAGCGCTGTATGCCTCGTGCGTGTGCTGTCACTCTGATGCGGCTCCCGCTGTCTGCAGGAAACCAAAATTCGGCCATCACATTAAAAAAAACACCACTGGCCATTAAAATTGCTACACCACGAAGATGACGTGCTACAGACGCGAAATTTAACCGACAGGAGGAAGATGCTGTGATATGCAAATGACTAGCTTTTCAGAGCATTCACATAAGGTTGGCACCGGTGCCGACACCTACAACGTGTTGACATGAGGAAAGTTTCCAACCGATTTCTCATACACAAAAAGCAGTTGACGGCATTGCCTGGTGAAACGTTGTTGTGATGCCTCGTGTAAGGAGGACAAATGCGTACCATCACGTTTCCGACTTTGATAAAAGTCGGATTGTAACCTATCGCGATTGCGGTTTATCGTATCGCGACATTCCTGCTTGCGCTGGCCGAGGCTCCAATGACTGTTAGCAGAATATGGAATTGGTGGGTTCAGGAGGGTAATACGGAACGCCCTGCTGGATCACGACGGCCTCGTGTCACTAGCAGTCGAGATGACAGGTATCTTATCCGCATGGCTGTAACGGATCGTGCAACCACGTCTCGATCCCTGAGTCAACAGATGGGGACCTTTGCAAGACAACAACCATCTGCACGAACAGTTAGACGACGTTTGCAGCAGCATGGACTATAAGCTCGGAGACCATGGCTGCGGTTACCCTTGGCGCTGCATCACAGACAGGAGCGCCTGCGATGGTGTACTCAACGACGAACCTGGGTACACGAATGGCAAAACGTCATTTTTTCGGATGAATTCAGGTTCTGTTTAGAGCATCATGATTGTCTCATCCGTGTTTGGTGACAGCGTGGTGAACGCAGATTGCAAGCGTGTATTCGTCATCGCCATACTGGCGTATCACCCTGCGTGATAGTATGGGGTGCCATTGGTTTCACGTCTCGGTCACCTCTTGTTCGCATTGACGGCACTGTGAACAGTGGACGTTTCATTTCAGATGTGTTACGACCCGTGGCTCTACCCTTCATTCGATCCCTTCGAAACACTACATTTCAGCAGTATAATGCATGTTGCAGGTCCTGTACGGGCCTTTATGGATACAGAAAATGTTCGACTGTTGCCCTGGCCAGCACATTCTCCAGATCTCTCACCAATTGAAAACGTCTGGTCAATGGTGGCCGAGCAACTGACTCGTCTCAATACGCCAGTCACTACTCTTTATTAATTGTGGTATCGTGTTGAAGCTGCATGGGCAGCTATACCTGTACACACCATCCAAGCTCCGTTTTTACCCAATGCCCAGGCGTATCAAGGCTGTTATTACGGCCAGAGGTACTGATTTCTCAGGATCTATGCACCCAAATTGCGTGAAAATGTAATCACATGTCAATTCTAGTATAATATATTTGTCCAGTGAATACCCGTTTATCATCTGCATTTCTTCTTGGTGTAGCAATTTTAATGGCCAGTAGTGTAGAATCTGGATTCGTCCGAACACGCTATCTGATATCATTCCTGTCCCTAGTGACGTCGTACCATGCACCATTGCCGTCTAGCATGTTTCTGCACATCCGTCAAAGGTAGGCGGAGAAGTGCACGACGCGCCCGTAACCCATGCAGTAATAAACGGCGACGGGCTTCACCTCTGATAGGGTACGATGTGAAACTTCCTGACAGATTAAAACTGTGTACTGGACCGAGACTCGAACTCGGGACCTTTGCCTTTCGCGGGCAAGTGCTCTACCATCTGAGCTACCCAAGCACGACTCTCGACCCGTCCTCACAGCTTCAATTCTGCCAGTACCGCGTCTCCTACCTTCCAAACTTCACAGAAGCTCTGGCAGGAAGGGAGGACGCAGATCTTTCCCCCAATGCCACTCGGATGAGGTGTCAATCTCTTCGTGGGGTGTTGTGGGTGGTGCGACCTCCCCCACTTCGTCGTGTTCTACGGCCTTCTGTGAACCATTCTGCACATACCCACTGCACTGCCGAAACACCTCGTCCACCACTAGCTGTAGTTTCCCGGATGGATGCATCACATTTTCTCATGCCAATAATGCGCCCTCTTTCAAACTCACTGGTTTGATCGTACGGTTCGCGCATACGTCCGCAGGGCATCCTGCGCTACTGCTCGAGTCACACTGATCCATTACCTTCAGTTTATAGCGACAACAAGGGCCGCAGGCACATTTTACCAGTAGGTAGTGCTACGCCGCGATATCGATGTTGACCTTGAACCTGCAGGCCAACGTAGTTCAAATACTGATCATTTCTGCAGAACATACAGGGCTATTACAAATGATTGAAGCGATTTCATAAATTCACTGTAGCTCCATTCATTGACATAGGGTCACGACACTCTACAGGTACGTAGAAAAATTCATAAAGTTTTTTTCGGCTGAAGCCGCACTTCAGGTTTCTGCCGCCAGAGCGCTCGAGAGCGCAGTGAGACAAAATGGCGACAGGAGCCGAGAAAGCGTATGTCGTGCTTGAAATGCACTCACATCAGTCAGTCATAACAGTGCAACGACACTTCAGGACGAAGTTCAACAAAGATCCACCAACTGCTAACTCCATTCGGCGATGGTATGGTATGCCACCCGATGACAAAGTCAAACCCTTTGAATTTTCGCCGCGGTTGCAACAGCTCGTGGAAGAGGATGCGATCAGTGCGAAACTTGTTTTCAGTGATGAAGCAACATTTTTTCTTAATGGTGAAGTGAACAATGTGCGAATCTGGGCGGCAGAGAATCCTCACGCATTCGTGCAGCAAATTCGCAATTCACCAAAAGTTAACGTGTTTTGTGCAATCTCACGGTTTAAAGTTTACGGCCCCTTTTTCTTCTGCGAAAAAAACGTTACAGGACACGTGTATCTGGACATGCTGGAAAATTGGCTCATGCCACAACTGGAGACCGACAGCGCCGACTTCATCTTTCAACAGGATTGTGCTCCACCGCACTTCCATCATGATGCTCGGCATTTCTTAAACAGGAGATTGGAAAACCGATGGATCGGTCGTGGTGGAGATCATGATCAGCAATTCCTGTCATGGCCTCCACGCTCTGACGACTTAACCCCATGTGATTTCTTTCTGTGGGGTTATGTGAAAGATTCAGTGTTTAAACCTCCTCTACCAAGAAACGTGCCAGAACTGCGAGCTCGCATCAACGATGCTTTCGAACTCATTGATGGGGACATGTTGCGCCGAGTGTGGGAGGAACTTGATTATCGGCTTGATGTCTGCCGAATCACTAAGGGGGCACATATCGAACATTTGTGAATGCCTAAAAAAACTTTTTGAGTTTTTGTATGTGTGTGCAAAGCATTGTGAAAATATCTCAAATAATAAAGTTATTGTAGAGCTGTGAAATCGCTTCAATCATTTGTAATAACCCTGTACTAATGTACAAGTGCTGTGAATATGATCATCATATCTATAGTCGTTCAAGGTGTTCTGTTTTTTCTGGACATGATTTTAGTTTTCTTGGCACACTGTACAACCCGTCAGGCCTGACGGGCACAATGCAAAAACACACACACATATAAAGCTTGTATAAGATAATTTACAATAATGACATCGGACAAAAGAACGTGCCAGTCTCTTCCGCAGGAGATATTAGGCTAATACCGTGTAGCACATCCGCTAACCGTGAAACTGGCCTCATATGGTAAGGAAGAGAGTCCATAGGTTTGTTCAGGTTGCTGTATCCTCCTGAAGCCGCTCATTAATGATTACGTTCCGTATGGTTACGAAACTACAGGGATGTTGATTGCGTTTCTTCACCCAGTTCCGCAAGTAGTTCAAGACATTATGTATGGGATTTAAAGCGGATGATTTAGCGGGACCGTCGGGGTGCGGTAGTGCCTAAATTCATGTCAAACCAGAGACGTACGCTTTCTGCACTGTCAAGACGGCTATTATCATTCCGAAATACATCAATGTTTAAAGCACATGCATCACGAACGTATGGAAGAAAGGGTAACACTTGCTCACCCAGAATACTGAAATAAATACCCTGGTTCCTGTTCTCGTTAACTCGAATGAGTGGGGCCAAGTGATGATATGAATGACACTCCAAAAACATCACAGAACCACCTTCGGCCTGAAGTATACCTTTCACACATAGCAGGTTAAACGCCTATTGGTCCGTCGCTGCATTTGACGCGTAATATCATTAGGAAAGAGGCGAAATCGCGACTCATCAGACCAAACTTCACGAATCTACTGAGTTGTGTGATGGCTGGTTCACTGAAGACTTGCAGCTTTACACGTCGTTACAATTTAAACGACTCCAAATGTCCAGTGTATGTAGCTCCCCTCGTACCGTTCACTCGGGAACTGGTTTCGATGGAACTGTATTCACTAACGGAAGAAATTGTTGTTTAATTTGAAACGTTTTGTCACTGACAGAGACATGTGTGTTCGCGAGGTGGCAGGGGGCGGGCTGGAAACTGGAGTACTCTGTTTATATTCACTATCGGATTCTTGTACACTTCTAGAAGTGATTTCCCGTGATATGGGCTACGCGTTTCATTTAACCGGTTGTAGCTTTACGCAGTTGATGGCAATAAGACAGTACTACGACTTTAGCAATTGCTGTAAAACTTTGATTGTCACAGAAAGTTTAGAGTTTACCTCCTTTTCCCCCTTACCCTCCCCACCGCGCCTGGATAAATTTTTGCAAACGCCCATTTTTTATTTTATTTTGTGCGTCCAGTTCGTTAGCACCGAATTGAGGAGCAAATCTCCATTGTTATGGAAAGAGTCAATACACGAGACCTATGTGAGACACTTTAATAATCGATAAGATAAAAATTACATGAATCGCTCGCAGGTGAGAAGCTGTTGAGTAAAGACTCTTCAAGTTGAGTTGGCAGTTGATGGTTGGAGAGACGACATCACATTTACAGATATTCTGCGTAAACGAGTTATGTTGTCCACTGATGCATCGTATATATGGAACGTGATAATCCCTTCAGCATCAACTAAGGCCTGAAGATCGCGCACTGAAGCGCAGAAACTGTTAGCAACACAATAAATAAGATCATTAGGAGAGCCGTAGGCGTTTCATTTTCTTACAATATTTTCATTCATTCTGTAAATATGACCGTAGAACTTTAATCTCCTCTTTCTAATTGTAGCTGTCATTGTTTCTACGTTTCTGTGTAGATTTTCATTTCTCCTCTTCGCTTGGTTATTAGATTTGTTCTTTCGTGGTCATAAATTTTTTCTGATTGTTTTCCTTTCTTTCTTCTCATCTTTTCTTTTCTTTTCTTATTATTCACCTCTTTTATTCACGGTCAGGTATTTAGACCAGTAAAGTGCTTCCGGTTTAATTTCTATTGCGTAGTGTTTAATTTTTTCCTGGAATGAAACTGATCTTTTATTATATTGTTTTTGGATGATTTGTATGCTAATTCCATTTTCTTCGATCTTCCCTTACTTGTGGAGTTATCTAATCCATTTAATTGTACCCATTCTCCCAGATACTTTATTTTATCGGCTCTTTTGATGTTTCCGTTTTGGATTTGTATACATTTTTCTCTGTTGTGTCTGTGTTCAGTGTATTCTGTTTTCTTATATAAGATATTAGTAATCCGGTTTTAGCCGCAATTTCGTGAAGTGTTTCTATCGTTATCTTTGCATCTGTTTTATCCTAAGAAATTATTGCAATATAGCCAGCAAAAGCGAGCCATTTCACCTCAAATCTTCCTCTTCCTTGCCTTGGATGGATTCCTTCGCTGTTTTTCTCCGTAGCTCTTTATCCCAGTCTCTCATGACTTTATCTAAGACCAGACTGAAGAGAATTGGTGAGAGCACATCGCCCTGCCGAACACCTTTGCTAATTCCGAAGGTTTCAGAAACTTCCCCTCGAAATTTAGCTTTTCAAGTTGTCTCTTTGAGTGGCCGTTCAATTAATTGTCTTGTGGTTTTGTCGACAGCTGTTTCTTCCAGTGTTAGGAATGCTGTCTGTCTATCTACAGAATCGTAGGCTTTTTTGAAATCAATGAATGTAACGACAGTGTAGAGGTTCTGATCCTGAGGATAGTTTTGAAGTTAAAACTTGCTCTGGACACGATATTTTTAAGCCCCTCTTGGTACTCGCCAGTTGTGTGTTCTGTTTGACCTTCTTATTCAGCAGAGGTTTGGATATATGTCTCGGTAATTGCTGGTGTCTATTCTGTCTCCTTCCTTGTCTAGCGGATCGATTATGGCTTGTTTCCAGGCGTCCCGTATTCTTTTTTTCAGCAATCTTTAATAACCTCGTCAATGGTTTCAGCTTCCCGCTTCCCTCCCAGATTCCACATCTCAGCTTATGTCCCGTCTTCACCTGGCGTTCTGTTGTTTGTCAGTGGCCAATGTGTTCTTCAATTTGATGCTATGACAGAGGTTCTGAAGGTATGTTTTCCTTTCGAGGTTGTCTGAAAATTAGTCGTTATGTTGGTTCCTCGCAGTTTAGAAGATGTTTGAAGTATTTAGCTAGTAATTCACAATTACCTGCATTGTTGGCAATCAGTTTGCCTGTTGAATTTTTGAAGTGTAGGTTCATGGGCTTGTAACCTCCTATTTCATCTTTAAAAAGTTTTTAGAAGTCCCTAGTGTTGTTCTGTCTGAAATTTGTATCTATTTATACTGATAGTTTTTTCTAATATTACCGTTTCTCCGTTGGAATAATTTTTGACGTCTGTTTTCTGATTTCAGTGAATGTGTTCCAGCCTCATTCCTTTTGGCAACAGTTCCATTTTCTCCCAACAGTTAGTTTATGCTCTATCGCTTCGCCACCTGTCTTATTCCACTATCCATGTTTCCTTCTCCTTCAAGGTTGTTCTAGTTCTTTCACCGTCTCTATCATTGCTTCTCTGATTTCATTCCTATTTCCCATCTTCTTTGACTGAAGCTGTTTAAAGTATTCGTTCCTTTTGTCTGACAGTGTCAATTCTATGGACTTTTTTTGGGTTTGGTCTTTTATTTTGAAATTTGCTATGATTTCTCTTAAAAAGTGGTCAGAACCATCTAAGCCTAGTCCTCTTTTGACCCATAGATTCATGATTTCTCTCTGGTTTTGATTGGTTTTACATAAAAAATAAGAAACTTTTCTAAATAAATGTCAAACTGCACATGACTACGTAGAAAGAAGGATTTTTGCAAATGATAGGTGTTATGTCAATGTTTTGGCAGACCTCAAGAGCTTGTAAATGTGTAGAACTTAAGCTACTCTGAAGTTCGTTAAAAAAATCAGCTCACCTCTTTTACTGCGTCTCCCAAGTTGTAAACTGGAGTTATAAAATCCACTTGGAACTGCTGGCAGTGCGTTGAGAGTCTCGACCTTTTTGGTTTTTGCGGTGTATATGAGCATTACGAAGCCACCGCCCAGGCCGGTAATGTGTGGGTGGACCACAGCCTGGCACAACATTGTGGTCACGGCAGAGTCCACCGCCGAACCGCCTTTAGATAGTATTAACCTGTAGCACACATAAAACCGAACTGTAAGTAAACAGATCCAAAATAGTTTTTTTTAAAAAAAAGGTTGTGAGACAAGATGGCCTTTAAATATGAACATTTTAGGTTAGGCTTTACCGTGACTGTTATTGATATTAAGCGAAACAACAAGTTAACTGTTACCAGTCACTGTTTATTTATCTCCACGACGCGTTTCAAAGGTTTAAACCTCCATTGTCAGCTGGATTCACATTTGTTTGTATGACATTTGTGTGTGTGTTGTGTTACGATTTTTTTGAGGAACTTCTGGCACTGCCAAGTGAGAAACGAAACACTATTTTAGAAATAGTGTTTCGTTTCTCCATTAGACAGTGTCACAACTTCCTCCAAAAAATCGTAACATAACATACACACAAATGTCGTGAGACAAAGTTCTCGCAAAGCGTCGTGCAAATAGTGAAAAATACGCAACTGGAGCAATGTTCTACCGTTTAAAACATGAAAGATGTTTCTGTTAAAGTCGTCTTGTGGCTACATTAAGATTTTTAGCAATAGGCGAAAGCTACTCCAGCTTGCAATATAGTACTGAATCTCACAATGTACCATTTTACGTATTATTCCAGAAATACGTGAACCACTACATAAATCACATAATGAGGAATTTATGAAGGTTAGGTTATTAAGAGTACAAATAAATACATTTATTTCATTTATGTACAGTTTTAATACATTTAGCTTTTCACCTCTCTGTCTCCTTTCACGTCCTTTCTTTTTGCACAGAAGCGCCTAAGGAACATATTCAAATACAGAGATATGTAAACAGGCAGAATACGGCAATGCGGTCGGCGACGCCTATACAGGGTGTTACAAAAAGGTACGGCCAAACTTTCAGGAAACATTCCTCACACACAAAGAAAGAAAATATCCTACGTGGACATGTGTCCGGAAACGCTTACTTTCCATGTTAGAGCTCATTTTATTACTTCTCTTCAAATCACATTAATCATGGAATGGAAACACACAGCAACAGAACTTACCAGCGTGACTTCAAACACTTTGTTACAGGAAATGTTCAAAATGTCCTCCGTTAGCGAGGATACATGCATCCACCCTCCGTCGCATGGAATCCCTGATGCGCTGATGCAGCCCTGGAGAATGGCGTATTATATCACAGCCGTCCACAATACGAGCACGAAGAGTCTCTACATTTGGTACCGGAGTTGCGTAGACAAGAGCTTTCAAATGCCCCCATAAATGAAAGTCAAGAGGGTTGAGGTCAGGAGCGCGTGGAAGCCATGGAATTGGTCAGCCTCTACCAATACATCGGTTACCGAATCTGTTGTTGAGAAGCGTACGAACACTTCGACTGAAATGTGCAGGAGCTCCATCGTGCATGAACCACATGTTGTGTCGTACTTGAAAGGCACATGTTCTAGCAGCACAGCCGGCCGCGGTGGTCTAGCGGTTCTAGGCGCGCAGTCCGGAACCGCGCGACTGCTACGGTCGCAGGTTCGAATCCTGCCTCGGGCATGGATGTGTGTGATGTCCTTAGGTTAGTTAGGTTTAAGTAGTTCTAAGTTCTAGGGGACTGATGGCCACAGATGTTAAGTCCCATAGTGCTCAGAACCATTTGAACCATTTTTTTCTAGCAGCACAGGTAAAGTATCCCGTATGAAATCATGATAACGTGCTTCATTGAGAGTAGGTGGAAGAACATGGGGCCCAATCAAGACATCACCAACAATGCCTGCTCAAACGTTCACAGAAAATCTGTGTTGCTGACGTGATTGCACAATTGCGTGCGGATTCTCGTCAGCCCACACATGTTGATAGTGAAAATTTACAATTTGATCATCAGAATCGAGGAAGTACAGTACAAACTGACGAAACTAAAGTGAGCTCTAACGTGGAAATTAAGCGTTTCCGGACACATGTACACATAACATATTTTCTTTATTTGTGTGTGAGGTAAGTTTCCTGAAAGTTTGGCCGTACCTTTTTGTAACACCCTGTATAAGGCAACAAGTGTCTAGCGCAGTTGTTAGATCGGTTACTGCTGCTACAGTGGCAGATTATCAATATTTAAGTGAGTTTGAACATGGTGTTATAGTCGGCGCACGAACGATGGGACACAGCATCTCCGAGATAGCGATGAAGTGTGGTTTTCCTGTACGATCACTTCCCGAGTATACCGTGAATATCAGGAATGCAGAAAAATATCATATCTTCGACATCGCTGCGGCCGGAAAAAATCCTGTAAGAACGGAACCAACGACGATTGAAGAAAATCGTTCAACGTGACAGAATTGCAACCCTTCTGCAGATTGCTGCAGATTTCAATGCTGGGTCATCAACAAGTGTCAGCGTGCGAACCATTCAACGAAACATCATCGATATGGGCTTAATGACTGCACGACACAGAGCTTTTTACCTCGCCTGGGCCCGTCAACACCGACATTGGACTGTTGATGACTGAAAAAATGTCGGACGAGTCTCGTTTCAGATTTTATGGAGCGGATGAACCCGTGCAGGTATGGAAACAACCTCGTGAATCCATGGACCCCGCGTGTCAGCAAGGGACTGTTCAAGCTGGTGTAGGCTCTGTAATGGTGTGAGGCGTGTGCAGTTGGAGTGCTATGGGACCCCTGATACGTCTAGATACGACTCTGACAGGTGACACGTTTATAAACAGCCTATCTGAACATCTGCATCCATTCATGTCCATTGTGCATCTCGACGGACTTGGGAAATTGCAGCAGGACAATGCGACAACCCACACGTCCAGAATTGCTACAGAGTGACTCCAGGAACACTCTTCTGAATTTAAACACTTCCGCTGGCCACCATATTCTCCACACATGACACTATTGAGCGTATCTGAGATGCAACGTGATGTTCAGAAGAAATATCCACCCTCTCGTACTCTTACGGCTTTATGGACAGTCCTGCAGGATTCATGTTGTTAACTCCCTCCAGCGCTACTTCTGACAATTCCCTCCAGCGCTTCTTCAGACATTAGTCGAATTCATTCCTCGCCATTTTGCGGCACTTCTGAGTGCTAGCGGGGGTCCTACATGGTATTAGGCAGGGCCGGCCGAAGTGGCCGTGCGGTTAAAGGCGCTGCAGTCTGGAACCGCAGGACCGCTACGGTCGCAGGTTCGAATCCTGCCTCGGGCATGGATGTTTGTGATGTCCTTAGGTTAGTTAGGTTTAACTAGTTCTATGTTCTAGGGGACTAATAACCTCAGCAGTTGAGTCCCATAGTGCTCAGAGCCATTTATTAGGCAGGGAACCAGTTTCTTTGGCTCTTCAGTGTATGTTACCGTAACATCCACAATGCAGAAACTTCGAATGCACCTGACGGCTGCAGTTATTTCTTTGTAAGATAACAACCCCTTATTGCGGTCTTTGTCGTCAGCATGGTTTGTGTCATGAAGATTTTCGTATTGTTCAAACTTTGCAATGATCACTGTATTGGTAGGCACGCAGCAAACAGACTTCGTTTTTGTTCTTTATAGTTTCCATCTGGTCAGTCTGGATGATTGACTGATCTGGCCTTGTAACATTAACCAAAACGGCCTTCCTGTGCTGGTACTGCGAACGGCTGAAAGCAAGGGGAAACTACAGCCGTAATTTTTCCCGAGGACATGCAGCTTTATTGTATGATTAAATGATGATGGCGTCTTCTTGGGTAAAATATTCCGGAGGTAAAACAGTCCCCCATTCGGATCTCAGGGCGGGGACCACTCAAGAGGACGTCGTTATCAGGAGAAAGAAAAGTGGCATTCTACGGATCGGAGCGTGGAATGTCAGATCCCTTAATCGGGCAGGTAGGTTAGAAAATTTAAAAAGGGAAATGGATAGGTTAAAGTTAGATATAGTGGGAATTAGTGAAGTTCGGTGGCAAGAGGAACAAGACTTTTGGTTATGCGAATACAGGGTTATAAATACAAAATCAAATAGGGGTAATGCAGGAGTCGGTTTAATAATGAATAAAAATTAGGGGTGCGGGTTAGCTACTACAAACAGCATAGTGTACGCATTATTGTGGCCAAGATAGACACAAAGCCCATGCCTACTACAGTATTACAAGTTTATATGCCAACTAGCTCTGCAGATGATGAAATTGATGAAATGTATGACGAGATAAAAGAAATTATTCAGGTAGTGAAGGGAGACGAAAATTTAATAGTCATGGGTGACTGGAATTCGTCAGTAGGAAATGGGAGAGAAGGAAACATAGTAGGTGAATATGGATTTGGGGGAAGAAATGAAAGAGGAAGCCGCCTTGTAGAATTTTGCACAGAGCATAACTTAATCATAGCTAACACTTGGTTCAAGAATCATAAAAGAAGGTTGTATACCTGGAAGAATCCTGGAGATACTAAAAGGTATCAGATAGATTATATAATGGTAAGAGAGAGATTTAGGAACCAGGTTTTAAATTGTAAGACATTTCCAGGGGCAGATGTGGATTCTGACCACAATCTATTGGTTATGAACTGCAGATTGAAACTGAAGAAACTGCAAAAATGTGGGAATTTAAGGAGATGGGACCTGGATAAACTGAAAGAACCAGAGGTTGTAGAGAGTTTCAGGGAGAGCATAAGGGAACAATTGACAGGAATGGGGGAAAGAAATACAGTAGAAGAAGAATGGGTAGCTCTGAGGGATGAAGTAGTGAAGGCAGCAGAGGATCAAGTAGGTAAAAAGACGAGGGCTAATAGACATCCTTGGGTAACACAAGAAATATTGAATTTAATTGATGAAAGGAGAAAATATAAAAATGCAGTACATGAAGATGCCAAAAGGAATACAAACGTCTCAAAAATGAGATCGACAGGAAGTGCAAAATGGCTAAACAGGGATGGCTAGAGAACAAATGTAAGGATGTAGAGCCTTGTCTCACTAGGGGTAAGATAGATACTGCCTACAGGAAAATTAAAGAGACCTTTGGAGAAAAGAGAACCACTTGTATGAATATCAACAGCTCAGATGGAAACCCAGTTCTAAGCAAAGAAGGGAAGGCAGAAAGGTGGAAGGAGTATATAGAGGGTTTATACAAGGGCGATGTACTTGAGGACAATATTATGGAAATGGAAGAGGATGTAGATGAAGATGAAATGGGAGATATGATACTGCGTGAAGAGTATGACAGAGCACTGAAAGACCTGAGTGGAAACAAGACCCCGGGAGTAGACAACATTCCATTAGAACTATTGATGGCCTTGGGTGAGCCAGTCATGACAAAACTCTACCATCTGGTGAGCAAGATGTATGAGACAGGCGAAATACCCTCAGACTTCAAGAAGAATATAATAATTCCAATCCCAAAGAAAGCAGGTGCTGACAGATGTGAAAATTACTGAACTATCAGTTTAATAAGTCACAGCTGCAAAATACTAACCCGAATTCTTTACAGACGAATGGAAAAACTGGTAGAAGCGGACCTCGGGGAAGATCAGTTTGGATTCCGTAGAAATGTTGGAACACGTGAGGCAATACTAACCTTACGACTTATCTTAGAAGAAAGATTAAGAAAAGGCAAACCTACGTTTCTAGCATTTGTAGACATAGAGAAAGCTTTTGACAATGTTAACTGGAATACTCTCTTTCAAATTCTGAAGGTGGCAGGGGTAAAATACAAGGAGCGAAAGGCTATTTACAATTTGTACAGAAACCAGATGGCAGTTATAAGAGTCGAGGGGCATGAAAGGGAAGCAGTGGTTGGGAAAGGAGTGAGACAGGGTTGTAGCCTCTCCCCGATGTTATTCAATCTGTATATTGAGCAAGCAGTAAAGGAAACAAAAGAAAAATTCGGAGTAGGTATTAAAATTCTTGCAGAAGAAGTAAAAACTTTGAGGTTTGCCGATGACATTGTAATTCTGTCAGAGTCAGCAAAGGACTTGGAAGAGCAGTTGAACGGAATTGACAGTGTCTTGAAAGGAGGATATAAGATGGTTCAAATGGCTCTGAGCACTATGGGACTCAACTGCTGTGGTCATAAGTCCCCTAGAACTTAGAACTACTTAAACCTAACTAACCTAAGGACATCACACACATCCATGCCCGAGGCAGGATTCGAACCTGCGACCGTAGCAGTCGCACGGTTCCGGACTGCGCGCGTAGAACCGCGAGACCACCGCGGCCGGCGGATATAAGATGAACATCAACAAAAGCAAAACGAGGATAATGGAATGTAGTCAAAATAAATCGGGTGATGCTGAGGGGATTAGATTAGGAAATGAGACACTTAAAGTAGTAAAGAAGTTTTGCTATTTAGGGAGTAAAATAACTGATGATGGTCGAAGTAGAGAAGATATAAAATGTAGACTGGCAGTGGCAAGGAAATCGTTTCTGAAGAAGAGAAATTTGTTAACATCGAGTATAGATTTAAGTGTCAGGAAGTCGTTTCTGAAAGTATTTGTATGGAGTGTAGCCATGTATGGAAGTGAAACATGGACGATAACCAGTTTGGACAAGAAGAGAATAGAAACTTTCGAAATGTGGTGCTACAGAAGAATGCTGAAGATAAGGTGGGTAGATCACGTAACTAATGAGGGGGTATTGAATAGGATTGGTGAGAAGAGAAGTTTGTGGCACAACTTGAGTAGAAGAAGGGATCGGTTGGTAGGACATGTTTTGAGGCATCAAGGGATCGCAAATTTAGCATTGGAGGGCAGCGTGGAGGGTAAAAATCGTAGAGGGAGACCAAGAGATGAATACACTAAGCAGATTCAGAAGGATGTAGGTTGCAGTAGGTACTGGGAGATGAAGAAGCTTGCACAGGATAGAGTAGCATGGAGAGCTGCATCAAACCAGTCTAAGGACTGAAGACCACAACAACAACAACAGTTTCCATGCACTAAAGCAAGCTAAGTGACATGCAAACAATGGTCCTGGCTCTAACTTTTATGAGAGTTCTTCGCCAAAGCTACCCTACTACGCTGTCAAAGTTTTGACCAGAGGACTTTGAAAAAGTATTTGTCGTTGGCCACGAACAGTACGTTGCTGACGTCGCACACACGTGCGCCCACGCTTGCATTTCTCGATGGCCACAGTCCACTGATCGTTGACGTTGCAGACACAGTATCGGCGCGGTATGTGGATCCTTTACACGGCGCACCCGAGACGTCGATTTTGACCAGGAAGTCGCTCGTGTAAAACAGACTTAACTACACTTCCTGGGCTGCCCAATTAAGTCATACGTGAGACTAGTTGTCAAATATTTGCGCGAGAATCTGGAGACCATGCACGTTCGCGCTGGCCGGGTCGCCCAGCTACACCACTGGCCATTAAAATTGCTACACCACGAAGATGACGTGCTACAGACGTGAGATTTAAGCGATAGGAAGAAGATGCTGTGATATGCAAATGATTAGCTTTTCAGAGCATTCACACAGGGTTGGCGCCGGTGGCGACACCTACAACGCGCTCACATGAGGATAGTTTCCCTCCGATTTCTCATACACAAACAGCAGTTGAACGGCGTTGCCTGGTGAAATGTTGTTGTGATGCCTCGTGTAAGGAGGAGAAATGGGTACCATCACGTTTCCGCCTTTGATAAATGTCGGATTGTAGCCTATCGCGATTGCGGTTTACCGTATCGCGACATTGCTGCTCGCGTTGGTCGAGATTCAATGACTGTTAGCAGAATATGGAATCGGTGCGTTCAGGAGGGTAATATGAAAACGCCTTGCTGGATCCCAACGGCCTCATATCACTAGCAGTCGAGATGACAGACATCTTATCCGCATGGTTGTAACGGATCGTGCAGCCACGTCTCGATCCCTGAGTCAGCAGATGGGGACGTTTGCAAGACAACAACCGTCTGCACGAACAGTTCGACTACGTTTGCCGCAGCATGGACTATCAGCTCGGAGACCATGGCTGCGGTTATCCTTGACGCTGCGTCACAGACAGGAGCGCCTGCGATGGTGTACTCAACGACGAACCTGGGTGCACGAATGGCAAAACGTCATTTTGTCGGATTAATCCAGGTTCTGTTTACAGCATCATGATGGTCGCATCCGTGAATGCACATTGGAAGCGCGTATTCGTCATCGCCATACTGGCGTATCACCCGGCCTGATGGTATGGGGTGCCATCGGTTACGCGTCTCGATCACCTCTTGTTTGCATTGACTGCACTTTGAACAGTGGACATTACATTTCAGATGTGTTACGACCCGTGGCTCTAGCCTTCATTCGATCCCTTCGAAACCCCACATTTCAGCAGGATAATGCACGACCGCATGTTGCAGGTCCTGTACGGGCCTTTCTGGGTACAGAAAATGTTCGACTGCTGCCCTGGCCAGCACATTCTCCAGATCTCTCACCAATTGAAAACGTCTGGTCAATGGTGGCCAAGCAACTGGCTCGTCACAATACGCCAGTCACTACTCTTGATGAACTGTGGTATCGTGTTGAAGCTGCATGGGCAGGTGTACCTGTACACGCCATCCAAGCTCTGTTTGACTCAATGCCCAGGCGTATCAAGGCCGTCATTACGGCCAGAGGTTGTTGTTCTGGGTACTAATTTCTCAGGATCTTTGCTGCAAAATTGCGTGAAAATGTAATCACATGTCGGTTCTACTATAATATATTTGTCCAATGAATACCCGTTTATCATCTGCATTTCTTCTTGGTGTAGCAATTTTAATGGCCAGGAGTGTATGTTTGCTGCTGCGCGCCTGGAAGCCAGCACGCAGCTGCGATGCTACGAAAATACATACCGCCCCCCCCTCCCCCCCCCAGTCCCCTTGCCTCTCCTCGGCAGCCCCTTCCCCCCACCACCTACCATGTCCATTCACACTCTCAACACCCATCATCTCCCCCCCCCCCTCTCCCCACCGTTCGCGACACTAATGTTGATACATAGTGGGAGGCCGGCATCTTGTCTCGCCTCTGTATTACGTGAAACAGACGGTTGGTCCTGACAGTTAATGCGCCCAGCTGCAACGTTGCCGAACGTAGAGTCTGGTTCCACAGTTGCTACGCCTCACGTCCTCTAGTGGTAAAAACAAAATATGTGACAATACGCGGGTTGTGACGTAAAATTAAAATGTAGACTTTCACGGCCGGAAATGTCAAGTCCATTATAATTATCCGGGCTGCTATCCCATGGTCGGTTGATGAATTCTGTGTCAATTCCCAACGTTAAAAATGTAATGGAAATAATAGGGAGGATCTTGACGAAGCTGAATATTCCCGTAATTCACAAGTCCACCAGGAAGATACAGCAATACCTTAAGCATGCCAAGGACGCTCGCAAACCATTGGAAAAAGCTGGAGTGTCTAGGATCCCATGCAGCTGTGGGTGCCACTAAAAGAACTGTTTTAAATCGTTTGGAAGAGCACAAGGGCAATTGTAGAAGAGGAGAAACGGAACGATCAGCTGTTGCGGAGCATGCTTTCCAGCCAGGGAACCACAATATTTGTTTCGAGGAGACGCAAGTACTAGCGGCCACAAGCGGTTATTACGAAAGGCTCTACAGGGAGGCAATCGAAATCGCCAAACACCCTAATAATTTCAGTCGAAAGGAGGAGGGCGTGAAATTAAACGATATATGGATGCCGGTGCTAAAGAAGATGTGTACCACCCGTCCACTACTGGGTGATGGCAACGGCGATCGAGGCAGCGGACAGCGGCCAATTGCACTGACGTTTCCAAAACACGTGACGTCACACCTCGGCGCGGGAGCGCGCGGGCACGGAATTTAGCGGCAGTCAGTAGCGAGCCAGTGGGTGTGTTGGACCTTCCATCGAGCTACAGACCCCCTTGAAGATGTCCTGCGCAGACGGGGACGAAACGTTGGCAGTTGACACAGAATTCATCAACCGACGATGGCATAACAGCCTGGATAATTATAATGGACATGACACGTAAAATTATTCATAGTGGCTCGTTCCGATACACAATCTTGAAAAACTGCAACAAAATATTCTGTATCTAATATGCTAAAATATGTTACAGTTATTTGTTACGATTTCTCAACATAATTGCCAAGTGTTCTGGTAATATTGTAGAATATTCACACTTTCGGTTTTCATTGTTAAATATTTCGTTATTAAAAACATAAAAGTGACATAAGACTCTAGCAACGTATTAACAGTCATAATGTGACGAAAATAGTGACAATACGATGGATGATCTATCGACGACAGCATCTCCTTTTAGCTTCCTGACTGCATTGCAGTATGTTGGCTTGTGAAGTACGTATGTCGATGTAGAAGTACATGACAATTGATAATATCCACTCACATCGCTAGCAGCATCTGGTGGAAAATCGTTACCCTCTACATTATTCGTATTATGAGTGCTCCCTCTGTGCCTTTAAAAAGAGCCTCTCTCTGTAGCGACACGAGCTGTTTAGAAAGTGACAGATGTTCCTTTCTCTTACAGTGGTTATACAAATGAATTGCATCATTCTGGAAATCGTCACGGCCCTATACTTGGCCTCCGTTTTCCCTGGTGTCTTCAGCTTGGTAGTTAGTTTCGCCGCAGTCTACACTGTACTGTCCTTTCCCTGTCGTTACAACAGTGTTTTTTCTTCTTTTCAAAGGTCCTACAGACCCCTTTACATGTAGAACAAAAGGGAATAAGAGCTCCTCATCTCTTTCCTCTTCTTTCTCAATGTACTACCTCACCAAAAACATGGGATTGTTATTGAGAAATTAAGCAACTATCTGTGACATTTGTGATGTGGAATAATAAACATCTTCGTTGTATGTAACTACTACTGTCAATACGAAAGGTCACGGAAGTCTGAGAGTGAGTAAACGGGCACCCTGGCCTCACAAACAATCATAGCAGCTATCGGTTTGCTCGTGAGAGTCCCTTACGTGGTTTGCTACACACGCCTGTCGGGGAAATAGTACGAGGAACGGCTGCTTGTCGCTGAAGCCGGCAGATGGCGTACGAGGCTTGGCTGCAACGTGGCGAGCAGGTGGCGGGATGGCGCTGGTGGTGGGGGTTGGGTGGCGGTTGTGGAGGGGGCCGGGAGGACCTGTGCGCTTGCGCAGCAAGGCCGTGCTTCAGCTACTGTCCCACTCCCACATGTCTCATTCGGCTGCAAGCGGCCAGTAGGAGAGGTAGCATTTGCTTCGCTATCGTCGCGCGTTGCTCGGCCGCACGCGGCGCAAGTCATTCCTTCAATAAACGCTTCTTCCTTCCTTGCAACTCCTGGCATCGTTTTGCGTTCTGTGGTAGGCACTACGCATGTGTTTAACTCTTCTCGTGTCGTTCTTAGTAAAAACTTTGTCAGGTGGACTTTACTGAAACATACTTCAATTTTTTTTTTTCGGTATCGTTTTCGAGTGTGAAGTTCACATTCGTAAAATCATTGCGCTAATAAAACGTGACGGTCGCTAGTAGTTTATCACTCCCTATTCTCGAGCATCCTTCGTTTTTTTCTAACGTCAGCGTCGTAGCCGATTACAGTGCATCAAATTTCGTAATTCTCTAGCACCATTGGGTTTATTTTTTATTTACACACATCAAAAAAAGTTTTCCATCACCTCGGTTCCGAGAGTTTCGGAACCTGTACAGAAAATTGGAAGAGAGATCAACGTAAACATCGTTTCCACCCTTTTTATTGCTCATGAAAACCACACATTTCATGTTGTACCACCATACAGCGAGACCTTCAGAGGCGGTGGTCGAGATTGCTGTACACACCGGTACCTCTAATACCCAGTAGCACGTCCTCTTGCATTGATACATTCCTGTATTCGTCGTGGCATACTATCCACAAGTACATCAAGGCACTACTGTTGGTGCAGATTGTTCCACTCCTCAACGGCGATTCGGCGTAGGTCCTTCAGAGTGGTTGGTGGGTCCATAAACAGCCCTTTTCAATCTATCCCAGGCATGTTCGATAGGGTTCATGTCTGGAGAACATGCTGGCCACTCTAATCGAGCCACGTCGTTATCCTGAAGGAAGTCATTCAGAAGATGTACACGATGGGGGGCGCGAATAAGCTGCCGATATGGTTGCACTATCGGTCGGAGTGTTGCATTGACGTATCGTACGCCGCACGGGATTAGCCGAGCGGTCTTAGGCGCTGCAGCCGTGGACTGGGCGGCTGGTTCCGGCGGAGGTTCGAGTCCTCCCTCGGGCATGGATGTGTGTGTTTGTCCTTAGGATAATTTAGGTTAAGTAGTGTGTAAGATTAGGGACTGATGACCTTAGCAGTTAAGTCCCATAAGATTTCAAACACATTTGAATAATTTGAACGTATCGTACAGCCGTTACGGCGCCTTCCATGACCACCAGCGGCGTACGTCGGCCCCACATAATGCCACACCAAAACAGCAGGGAACCTTCACCTTGCTGCACTCACTGGACAGTGTGTCTAAGGCGCTCAGCCTGACCGGGTTGCCTCGAAACACGTCGGCGATTGTCTGGTTGAAGGCATATGCGACACTCATCGGTGAAAAGAATGTGATGCTAATCCTGAGCCGAATGGACCATTCGGCACGTTGTTGGGCCCATCTCTACTGCGCTGCATAGTGTCGTGGATGCAAAGATGGACCTCGCCATGGACGTCGGGAGTGAAGCATCATGCAGCCTATTTCGCACAGTTTGTGTCGAACCACGACGCCCTGTGGCTACAAGAAAAGCATTATTCAACATGGTGGCATTGCAGTCAGTATTCCTCCGAGCCCAAATCCGTAGGTAGCGGTCATCCACTGCAGTAGCAGCCCTTGGGCGGCCTGAGCGAGGTATGTCGTCGATAGTTCATGTCTCTCTGTACCTCCTCCAAGTCCGAACAACATCGCTTTCGGTCACTCGGAGACGTCTGGACACTTATTTTGCTGAGAGCCTTTCCTGGAACAAAGTAACAATGCTGACGCGATCGAACCGCGGTACTGACCGTCTAGGCATGGTTGAACTACAGACAACACGAGCTTTGTACCTCCTCCCTGGTGGAATGACTAGAACTGATCTGGTGTCGGACTCCCTCCGTCTAATAGGCGCTGCTCGTACATGGTTGTTTACATCTTTGGGCGGGCTTAGTGACATCTCCAAACAGTCAAAGGTTCAAATGGCTCTGAGCACTATGGGACTTAACATCTATGGTCATCAGTCATCAGCTACTTAAATCTAACTAACCTAAGGACATCACACAACACCCAGTCATCACGAGGCAAACAGTCAAAGGGACTGTGTCTGTGATATAATATCCACAGCCATCGTCTATCTTCAGGAGTTCTGGGAACCGGGGTGATGCAAAACGTTTTTTGATGTGTGAATATTTCCGTGCCCCTTCGGTACAAACGGAATCCTTATACGATCGCTTTGTTGTTCGTCCGTCTTCTCTGTAACCGGTAAACTTATCAAGGTCAAAATTATGTCACATATTAAGGTCTATGGTTCCTTGCAGGTGTAAAAATTTTAATCTTCCAAGTCGCTTCAATCAACACATATGGCCATTTATGCCACATATTTTGATACTCCAAAACTCACTCGTCAAAACCTATAGGTACTTCCCGTTGACCTATTATCATGAAATTCGATAAGAAGCAAAGGTTCACAGTATAAGTGAAGCAAAAAGTCTGAAACGTGTTACATGGTAAGTATATCACGTTAAAAAAAAAAAAATCTTTTGACATATGAACACACGTTACGTTGATAATCCATCAAAAGCTAATATACGAACATTACTGCATGCCATCACAAAATGTAAGTCGTAGTCATGTTTTAGTAAGTAAATAAAAATGTTCTATTAAATCTCCTCTCTCCTCTTTCTACATATATAAACTGAAGTCCCCTTTCGCTTCTTTTTGTTAGTGTCGTAATACAGCATGACGCTCTCTAGGTGTTTATTGCTCTTACTTTACGAGCACCATCTTTTTTCATACGGTCGTAATCTCTATATAAAGGTTAACAATTATTGAACTTGTAACACCCCATCCGTTGCTTGTCCGCTTTGGATGTGACAAACAACTTACAGAGAAATTGAAAGTGGAAGTGTACGCAAAAATGGATAACGCTAGATTTAAATGTGGCCCTGTCACCCCTCATTAATCTGCGGTGGTAGTGTTGACGATAAATCACACCTATTTTTCCTTCCAAACATGAACGATCACGAACACTTACGGTGTTAAATGACATCAAACACATACACAAATATAAAAAATAAGCATAAGGGTAAATTCAGGATCAACTACTGAAAGTAAAAGCTCTATTGAATCACAACAATTTTATTATAACCTTCAGATCAATGCTGAATAAAACACAATTAACCATTTACAAATTACCCTCCTAACTGGCACTGGCAGTGAATTGTGACAAAACTGGTACAAAATCTTATAAACTGGCTGACCAACTGACATCGACACAAACGTAAAATACGAAGAACCACTAAATCCCAAAGTATCATGAAACCTCTGTGGAAACAGCAATTGCAATCGATCCAACTATTTAACGATGCTCCTAACACAGGCCGAAGCGGGAGCGATCTCACCGTAATATTACTGTTGCAGCGGCGGTCTCCGACGGCGTCGGCGCGGCCGTGCGGTCGGCGTGTGGCGTCTCGGAAAGTACACTCCTACAGTATTCGGACAACAGACGGCTGTCCGTAAACTTCTCTTATTGCGACAATGTTTCCGTCAGCAATGAGCTGGCGCGGCTAACGTCCTCTCCAAACGAAAGACCAAGAGGGGAGACGACTTGGCTGACGTCCTCTCAGTAGGAGAGCCCAGAACTGAAGACCTTTGTTTTCCCATCTCAACTTTTACCGAGCGAATCACATCACTAGAAGCTCTCGAAATACCCAGTTACCAGTGCCGACGAATGTACGGCCTGGGAATAGAACTGTTTTCCACATTCCTTTCCTGTATACAAAATTTCACAAGTAAACTCCGCCCACGCCGGCTGTGAAGAACCACAGCTGTGGGCAATAACACGTTTACTGGAAGTTTTCTCCCAAGAGACAACTCGAGATTTTCCCGGCAAGATTCCCCGTCGTAGCGAACACAGACTCCTGCATTGAAAGTTTTGTTATTCGGAACTCCTGGCCTGCCCCACTTGAGTTATTCGAAGGCGTAAAATTAGTGGGACATAGGCGAGAGCACGCACAGGAAAGCCCGTCCAGCTATCCACTGCTCTGTTTTGGTAAACACTTGAACACCTGCAGCCGCGCGTCCCTCAGAGGCTGGCGGCCGCTGTGGCCTCTCTAAACGGACTACAGAACTTCCCCAGTTCACCATTCATACCGCCAGGCTGTGGCCTTCGGCGGCTAGCTGGGGACGTAGCCGAGCTCTGTCTCGCATACTGTCTCACCGCAAAATCTTATAATTACAAAATCGCAGAATTCTCGCCGTATTACCTGGCCACCGTGCTGATGCGTTTCCACATTGATTTCCTGCACCGTAATTTAGAGTATTACTCCAACAAACAGCAACTACTTATCTACAAAGCGATTGCGCCGCTGTCAGTCGTTAAATGGACTCATGTAAGGTGCAAAACCGTTGACACCTTACAAACTATATGAAATAAAATCGTCATAACTTCTGAACGGTTTGTATCAGGACGTTCAAACTGCACGGTTGGCCGAGAACATGATGGGAATAGTGTGCGCATGCGCAAGCCCCTTATTGTCGTCCATTTTCATTTGGATGGGTTCGTCAATAAGCAAAATTGACGCATTTGGGGGACTGAGAATCCGCATTTCGCGATCGAGAAGTCTCTTCACCATAAACGGGTGACTGCGTGGTATACAATGTCCAGTCACGGAATAATCGGAGCGATATTCCTTGATGGCACGGTGACGGTGGCACGTAAAGTGCCCTCCGCCACACACCGTTGGGTGGCTTGCGTAGTATAAATGTAGATGTAGATGTAGACTACCGAACGGTAGCCGGCCGAAGTGGCCGTGCGGTTAAAGGCGCTGCAGTCTGGAACCGCAAGACCGCTACGGTCGCAGGTTCGAATCCTGCCTCGGGCATGGATGTTTGTGATGTCCTTAGGTTAGTTAGGTTTAACTAGTTCTAAGTTCTAGGGGACTAATGACCTCAGCAGTTGAGTCCCATAGTGCTCAGAGCCATTTGAGCCAACCGAACGGTACGTGAAGGTTTTGGAAGATGATTCCACCCCCATTATCCAAAGTGACTCTGATTTAGACAAGACGCAGTTCATGCAAGACGCAGCTCGACCCCATAGAAGCAGAAGAGCGTTTGATGTCCTTGAGGAGCATTCCGGGGATCGCATTCTGGCTCTGGGGTACCCAGAGGCCACTGGCAAGGGCGTCGATTAGCCGCCATATTCTCTGGATCTGAACACATGCGACTCGTTTTTGTGGGGCTACATTAAAGACAACGTGTATAGCAATAACGCCAAAACCAGTGCAAGGTGAAAACAGCCATTCCGGAGATCATCGACAGCTTCGATGTTCCGACACTTCAGAGGGTCATGCAGAATTTCGCTATTCGTCTGCGCCACACCACTGCCAATGATGGCACGCATATCGAACACGTCATAACCTAAATCCGATTATTTGTAGTGACGTTTACATGCTGAATCAAGTGTCTGCACGCAGTAGTTTTTGACTAATATACTTTTTTTCGTATAGTTCAATAATTGTCCCTACTGACTCAGTCACACGGTGACTCATCATCGCCCAGCGCAAACCACTAAGTGCAGAAACTTGAAATTTGCATAAGGTATTGATTTTGTACTGTAGCCGTCGTTTCAGAAGGGTTTATTCGATATTTGCTCTCAAAGAGGGTGATACAGGAGAGGAAACGTATTGCGAAAATATGTTGCTATTACGGTAACTTTAAAACCAGAACTACGAAAATTGGGGTTTGAAATAAAAAAAAACACGTATTTCAGCAATGTTCGGAAATTCAACACTTAAGGGGTGAAATAGGGGATGACATGTTTTTTGAAAATATGTTTGGGGTTTGAAATAAAAAAATACGTATTTCAGCAACGTTCGGAAATTCGACACTTAAGGGGTGAAATAGGGGATGACATGTTTTTTGAAAATATGTTGCTATGGAGGTTATTTTGAAGCTAGAACTACGTAAATTAGTATTTAGCTCTTCGGTCAAAAATAAAAATAAGGTGCTTCAGCGTTTTGGACATTCAGTCACTAAGGGGTCAAATAGGGGATGACGTTTTTGTGAAATATTTCATTATGAAAGCATTTTTAAAGCTAAATGTATGAAAATTTGAATTTGGCTTCTCAGTTGGAAATAAAAATACGTTTCACATTTTTTAGAAATCCAACCACTATGAGCGTGAAATAATGGATGAAATTTTTTATGGGAATATTTAATTATGCAAGCATTTTGAAGCTAAATCTATGAAAAATCGTGTTTGGTTTCTCTGTTAGAAATAAAAATAAAAAAAATATGCGGTTCATTGTTTTTGGAAATGCAATCCCCTAAAAGGGGGTGGAACAGGGAAGCTGCTTTCAACGTTAAAACAGTTTCGGCAGCATTTTTACCGAGTAGAAAACAAAATTTCACAGCTGCACGTAGTTCACTTAAATTTGTCATGGTAAAAAACGAATCAAGAACAAAACAGCGCGAGCAAAACCTATCACTGCAGACGAACAGAACAAGGCAGGTCTACAACACACGTGGCACTGAACTGGCAATGAGTTGCGCTATACACACCTAGCGGCAGAAATGCGTACTACACAAGCTCCACCCACAGCAATGTTATTTCTGTATTTTTTATTTTTTTTTAGGTACTCCCTCGTATATAAACTGTATGAAGTTTTTGAATAACACTGTAAAATGAGCATGTAAGCCATGCGAGTAAATAAAATAACCGTTAAGGTGTCAAACTGCACAGCAGGCAGATCTCACTACACACGCAGTTTTGACGCTGACGTCTAAACCGAAAATGACCACTCGAAACAGACGAGACTCAGTACAGGAACAAAACGGCAGGGGCGCTGCAGTAGACTTACTTGTCTCGAGTAGTCAGCTGAGACAAGAACGTCTATCGTGTGAAAGGGTCTTAAGGGGCTCCGGAACGCCCTATACTTGCAATGTTAAAATAACGCTTATAAATTACATCTTTCCTCACAAAGTATTTGAGGTAGGAAGTTGAACTTTTTACAGATTATTTATTGGAATATGGGCTACAACTTAACACAGGGATTTTACAAAATTTTAGTTCAGTTATTAAAGATGATTTTTTTTTCAATTGTAATGAAAATTCACAACATTTTTTGCAATTTTTTATTTGTATATTCAAAAATATACAGTTTTTTGGAAAAAGGCTGTGTTAAATTATGCAGAAGGTACTGTGTAACATTTACTGAAAGTTTGAAACAAATATGTTTGCAAGATCCTTAGAAAACATGTAATTAGTATGAGAAAATAAAAGTTTTGGGAATCGAGCGACAAAGATTGGATTAACTTTTTAGTGCATTCCAGGTCCATAGGATGGATTATCTTCATCCTCTGCAAACTCCTTCTCCAGCTTCCTCTTGTTCCTCCTCCTGTTTACTCTTGCTTGTATTTCTAGACTCTTTACAGCCCTGTCTGCAGCCCGAAGGCGTTCCTTGTCTAAAGCAAGCATCGCTCGTACTATGTTAGAACCTATCTTCATTCCCATATTTCTAAATACCTTGCACCTTACAATGTTGCCATCATTGAAAGTCGCAACAGCATCATACACACCAAAGTGAAGTGTTTCTATTCCAACAAATACAGTCTTGGGGATTCTCGACCATATAACACTATTTACACTTTCATTGGGGTTTTGAGTTTTTCCGTGAATACACTTTTTCAACAGTTCAGGTGCTGCTAAGCCTCTGAAAATAGGTTTTATCACCTCCATTATTGCATGAGGCATACTATGCTTATGAGTGTACACTTCACCAGTTAGCAATCCTTCGTTATATTTACACCAACTGTCATCTTCTTTGGGACACAAGCTATGTTGGGGATTTTCATCGTCTTTATTGTTTACAGTAATAACACATACCTTTGGCTTTCCAACATTTCTCCTTTTCTTAAAAGCCTTCAGAGGATTTCTAATAACTTTACTTTTACTCATTATTATGCTTCAACAAAACAGAGACTCAAGAAACAGAATTAATTACGAATATTTTCGAGATAACGACAGAGTAAATAAACATGAAACAATCGACAATCACACCAGCGATATATATATTGAACCATCGCAGGCTAGCCACAACACATACTTTATCTCACATGACTAAAATGTACCTGAAGAACACGGACGTTAATAATAACACCATTTGACAGCAGTTTAACAGCGCCACAGTGGGTGACGCCCATGTAGAACACATTTCAAAAAAAAATTTAAAAATAGTTGTAGTCTTCGGAATTGAATAAATTATATATCTATTAAAAGGTAATAGTCTGCAGATTCAGAAAACGCAAAAAAGTAAAAATTGAACCTTTCATGATTTTGAGCCTTTCCGGAGCCCCTTAAGCATTGGCGCGACGCCTCGCTCCTAGCCAGCGTCTGGTTCGTCACCGCATAGGCGGCAGTGGAGAGTAGCGGTGGAGCGCTGGTGCTGCGGTCTTACCTCCCAGCGTGGGCGCAGCCCGGAGCGTCGGCGACGACGGCGGCGTGGCGGAAGTGCACGTCCAGCGCGTAGGGCAGCAGCCACGCCAGGCCCATGACCAGCGGGAAGAGCGCCAGAGCCAGCGCAGCCACCAGCAGCACCTTCTTCATCTCTGGATCCCAGCCGCCGTCTTCTCTGAAAGGCAATACAGGCAATGGGAAAGTCACACAACGACTTGACAGATGGCAGGTCCATATGGACTGCCACCCTTTCATAACTATGATCATCAAGGGGTTTGCTTCTCAATATAGTGACAAGGTATGTTTGATATGACAGTGACTGCACACTTAGAGGGTCAGCACTTGCTCTGGTTAATCAGGGGTTACGGACCTTTCCGTCATTTGACTATTATTTCCTTGATCTGTTCCGCTGCTGTTATACAGAGTGTTTCAAAAGTGATGGTCAATAATTCACACATGGTGAGTGCAGGCCAAAAGTAGATAAAAAGCTCCAATAAACATGGGTCTGTAAATCAACCATTGCTCAGGTATCACATTAATTCGAGTTGGGAAACAACTGTAAGCGCCCCTGGATACCGCAGTATTTAGGTTGTAAGATGTCGTGGTCTCCTGACCTTCATTTCTTATATATTCCGCACATCGAGACACTTCATTCGAACCCAAACTTGATAAAATAAAGTCAATGTTGTATGAATTCATGTAAACGATATGCAAATATAAAGTAAATAGCAAGTGCGCACTGGGATTAAAACACTCGAGGCTGGCGTACACACACACACACATTCAAGACACGACGTTCACAGAAGCTTTAATTCGGGAGAGGCAAACTGCACGCCAGGAGGCCGGTACCTTCAGAGGACGAGTCAACCTATCTACGTCGACCGGTGACCGCCCGTAGAGCAGACAGCATTTGCCCGAGTGAAAGGGAGAACGACCCCGTGTTCAGCTTGAATGCAAATTCCACTACACTGTGGGGGAATACCCAGCCTACTCATTCTTTACAAACATAGCACGCAGTTTCAAAGGTTTTCACAGGGAGACAGCAAACGACAAACGCCGATGCTACGGATTTCCAGATTGGATGCCTTAAACGAAACGTCATTCTCCCGTTTTGGAAGAGCAATGCTGATTGGCAGACGATATTCCTGACGCCTTGAGCTCAAGGAGTAATGGAAGAGACCAAAAGATATACCCCTTCATGTCTGGCATGCAGACGGGCCATTCCGTTGTCGCTCTTGGAGTGAGAACACTTAACGAGAGCGTGTGCGCTCGTATGTGTACTCAAAGAGCGAGGAACAAGTCTCTCCTCAGTACTTCACTGGGAGAGCACCTCTGTCGAGAGCAAATCAGAGTGCGACTCTATACTGAGTCCTTGCGATTAAGCATTGTTCACTGTGTTGGCCGACACATTTATTGTGCGGTGTGAACGGACAGAGTTATAGTTAAACGACTGCGAGCAAATTTTTGAGTGGTATCGCGGTGGACTGGTTATCTGACCGGTGTACCACGCCAATAGTTAGACTAGGGGCGAATAGGAGTCCTTGACTTCATCGAGGCATAGGGAGAGTTGGATTAGCGAAGGTCAATCGAGATAGAACGAGAGTTATCTTATTTGTCAGCAGCGAGCGGTGCAGACAGCAGTCATCGCTACAGCTCTTGCGAGCCCCATATTTCCTCCACAACAGTACACTTCACTGCATTTCACACGCGACAGCCTCGAGCGTACCTAGCAACATTCTAACGGATAATTATTCAAGTTGAGTAGGCGCGGTTCTCAGCCATTCTGCCAAGTCAATAACAATCTTAAACTTTGTATAGAAATTTCATTAGCGAATCCTATCCTTAAGAGGTAACTTCACACTCCGAAAAGAACTAGGAAATAACTTGTTCAATTCATAACTAAAAGTGCCATTGTGATTTCTCAGAATTTTTGCAAAAAAAATAATAATTTTCGTTAGTTTCATTTTTTTCTTACATTAACTAGCACTACTCCAGTACCCAAGTATCCCACTAGTTACGTAAGAAATTTTGTGAATTTTTGTGTCATTTGCTTACAGCGGACGACTCCAGAAGATATTTATTGCTGAAAGTTTTTCAGGCATTTCTCTTTAGAACGTTAGTAGCGTCTGGCTGACTTCTGTAGTAGTGTGGGGGTGGAAATTGCATCTTGCAGGAGCCACAGCGTAAAGGGTACATCTCAGATTAATGTGTTGCGCAGAATGACAGAATAGCACCCACACGTCGCTCACAACGTTGGTATCTCAAAATTTCGGATCGACTATGTTTTGCCTATGCATGCGCAACTATTTCCCTTGGCCCCTGCGTGCACTGTGCTCTACTGGCCTCACAATCAGTTACGAACGTGAAGGCACCATGGACGGGGGTTAGAGCAATGAAGAGCACGCTGACATGCACTTGCGGCTGCACGATTGTATGAAGAAGCTTTTTCTCTCCGCAGGCAGTTCGACAGGCGACCATTTAGCCGGTTACATCAGCGCCTTAGAAAAACTCGTAGTTCCCCACGCCATGTACGAAAAGGTCGGCCTATATCCATAACACCCGATATTGAGGAAAGGGTGTTACGCATTGTACACGAATGTCTGAGTACTGCAACAAGGAGGACTGCTGGCCAAGAGCGTGTCCTGAGTCATAGCAGTGTGTGGAGGATTTTACATCGGCAAGTGCTCTATTCATATCATCTCCAGCGAGTGCAAGCCCTCAAAATGCAGAATTGCCTGCCAGTGGGTACAACAACAGTGCATTCTGAATCCTCTATTTGTAAGCAGTATTCTGTTCACGGATGAGGCTGGATTTACCCATGATGGTATTTTTAACTACCATAACTTGAAGCAAACCAAGCGCTGTATCGTGTGTGAGATGCAGAGGCGAGCGAGTGTGCCGGGACTTACCCCAGTTCACTGCTAGTAGCGCCACGTCACCTTAACGCGTCTGCATGTAGCGCACAAGTATTGCACCACAATTTAGTATGAAATTAAAAATCAAAATTTATGTTTAAAATTTTGTTAAATTATAGTTTAGTGTAATAACGTTCCAAATACCAAGTCTTGATATTCTAAACGTAATAGTTTACGGAAAAATGCCGTTTTAAGAGAACAATCAGAGGCGCTAAATAATGACGCTAGGAAGCCAGAATTTGGTCAGAAGGTGCAGTTAGAAATTATAAATAAGTCATGCTGGTTTCCAAAACCATAAAACAGAAAATAACGCCAGAATCCACGTTTTTCGGAAAAATCAGAGGCGCTAAATAATGGACTTAGAAACTTAAAAATTTGTTTTATGCTTCAGTACACCCCAAAAATAATAACAGAGAGTCCACGTTAATCTACCTCTTATGGTTTTTGAGTAATTAAATAAAAACTAATTTTGTAACTAAAATGTACCTAAGTGTTGTAGATTAAGTACTTGAAATTTTAATGATAGATATCAACTATATCAAATAATAGAGCTACACCGAGTTTAAGACTTGTAACATAAATAGCAACTGATATAAGTCTAAGCAAAGGTATGGTTCAGAGGTAACAATCTACCGTAAGTTCCACTAAATACATTCTATTAAGCAAAATTTTCATTCTAGCGAGCTGAAACTTTCTAGGTGCTTTCAAACTGCTTATCTGCATACCAGCAAAAATTAAGAAGTTTCTGAGGTAATTGGTAACTATATTATTAAAGATTATGTGCCCGAGATAGCGGTCGTTTGTAGACTACCGCCGTATGCAAATAGACAGAGATAACAGATGTTTTCTCGGCAGTCCGCACCGGCTCCTTATAAATACATCCCCTGAAGCAGTAGGAAGGTTCTCTTCGGTCTCAGACATTGTGAGGTTGTAATGGTACTTGAATTACGTAACCATTATGATACCTCAACTGAACCTCTCGATACCAGTAATATTCTACTGATTTTTCTGTAAAGTAGTTAACATATTTCTGAGACAACATTCAGATTTGATTTCATTTGTGATACATCGACATGTTTATATTGCAATGATATTATTCTTATGTGTATTCTTTCTTTTGTCACTATGATCTTTGACATACTTGTAACTCTGATTTTTGGGCGCGTAAGCGATTGTTAGTTGGTTGTTAACTTGTTAGAGAGTCGGACCTTGAGACGGTCAAGTGTTGGACGTCATGTTGGAAAGACGCATAACGTAGTCCGCTTATGAAATGTGAACTTTAACAGTGACTGTGAGGAAGATGTTTTCAAGTATGTTTTGTATTGTGAAGTGATGTTTTGTGTTTACGTGATATTGCAATTAAAAGGAAGTGTAACTTAAATTCGGAGTTCTGATTGCTTCTTTTTTACGTCACCATTGTCCTGCAAAAGCGTAATCTTCAAGAATGATTTGTGAAGCTCATCTACAAAACTTTTGAATATAGCAGAATAAAACCTAGGCCTCTTTGCATCCGAGCTTGGAATCATAAGCACCTAGATTTTCAACGATTGAGCCATGATTTTACGACGAGACCAGCGTGGGAAACACAAAAAGATGAGTGCCTAGTTTTTTTTTTATTATTACATGAAATGACTATATTAACTGTGCTCTAATGACACCTGCCAGATAATATGACTGTTGTTGCCCGAAAATGCAGTATTTAGCAGCGTGAGCTACACCACAATCGTTATTAAATTCTGACCTTTGTTGTGGTAGGGTTGTTAGAAGATCCACGCCAGTTAAACGTCTGGTCGCGCTCTGCCTCGGATGACGTCAGAACCGAGCTGTGACAAGCGCGTATTTGGCAGTGAAAACGGATAGTGAACTCGCGAGGACTGTACACCGTCCTGGATCGTTTACAACTCGGTAAAATAACTGTTAGTGTGCCGTCCGTGTGAAATCCAATTCCGCGTGGCAAGTGGTGAATTTATTTCCACTTTTATGGCGAGCATTAATTTTAGAACATTTATTGCGAATTTTCAATTGAGTGATGTTAGTCAGGGCGAAAAACGATCTGGTAGGAAGTTACCGTAGAGGTCGCTTCTGAACTGCTAAAGGTGCTGTTAGATTAGAAAGACTTGTTTTCAATTGAACATAACGCAATTTTAAGTGTTGTTTGTGAGAAACTTCAATTACATTAAATCTTGATTGGAACTTTAAACTTTTACTGAAGTCATAGTCCTGATCCCGCAAAGAAAGGGGAAATAGACACTTTTCTTTCAGTGGGCTGGACCGGAATGTGGCCGTGCAGACTGGAAACTACGAGGTGCATTCAAGTTCTAAGGCCTCCGATTTTTTTTCTAATTAACTACTCACCCGAAATCGATGAAACTAGCGTTATTTCTCGACGTAATCGCCGTGCAGACGAACACATTTTTCACAACGCTGACGCCATGATTCCATGACAGCGGCGAAGGCTTCTTTAGGAGTCTGAGGCAATAGCAGCACGGCTGGTGAATGTGCGGCCACGGAGAGTGTCTTTCATTGTTAGAAACAGCCAAAAGTCACTAGGAGCCAGGTCAGGTGAGTAGGGAGCATGAGGAATCACTTCAAAGTTGTTATCACGAAGAAACTGTTGCGTAACATTAGCTCAATGTGCAAGTGCATTGTCTTGGTGAAACAGCACACGCGCAGCCCTTCCCGGACGTTTTTGTTGCAGTGCAGGAAGGAATTTGTTCTTCAAAACATTTTCATAGGATGCACCTGTTACCGTAGTGCCCTTTGGAACGCAATGGGTAAGGATTACGCCCTCGCTGTCCCAGAACATGGACACCATCATTTTTTCAGCACTGGCGGTTACCCGAAATTTGTTTGGTGGCGGTGAATCTGTGTGCTTCCATTGAGCTGACTGGCGCTTTGTTTCTGGATTGAAAAATGGCATCCACGTCTCATCCATTGTCACAACCGATGAAAAGAAAGTCCCATTCATGCTGTCGTTGCGCGTCAACATTGCTTGGCAACATGCCACACGGGCAGCCATGTGGTCGTCCGTCAGCATTCGTGGCACCCACCTGGATGACACTTTTCGCATTTTCAGGTCGTCATGCAGGATTGTGTGCACAGAACCCACAGAAATGCCAACTCTGGAGGTGATCTGTTCAACAGTCATTCGGCGATCCCCCAAAACAATTCTCTCTACTTTCTTGATCATGTCGTCAGACCGGCTTGTGCGAGCCCGAGGTTGTTTCGGGTTGTTGTCACACGATGTTCTGCCTTCATTAAACTGTCGCACCCACGAACACACTATCGACACATCCATAACTCCATCACCACATGTCTCCTTCAACTGTCGATGAATTTCAATTGGTTTCACACCACGCAAATTCAGAAAACGAATGATCGCACTCTGTTCAAGTAAGGAAAACGTCGCCATTTTCAGTATTTAAAACAGTTTTCATTCTCGCCGCTGGTGGTAAAATTCCATCTGCCGTATGGTGCTGCCTTCTCTGGGACGTATTGACAATGAACGCGGACTCATTTTAAAACAATGCGCATGTTTCTATCTCTTTCCAGAGAAAAAAAAATCAGAGGCCTTAGAACTTGAATGCACCTCGTAAGATCAGTATGTTTCCCTTCGCTGTCTGGCTGACCACCAAAGCAGTTGCCAGACTCACGTGATTAAAGACGGCATCAAAACTTTAAACCAGTGAAGTAACTTACTCGCCGCCCCACAAACTGTCACCTTTGGGCCGACGTCAATCCTAATGCAAAACAAGAGTCACTCAGCAGCGTTATTCGCTGAACTTCTGGGCAAGACAACTCAGAGACCGAGTAGTTGGACCACACTTTCTGCCGCATAGACCAGTTCGATAGCAGCACCTGCCGTGTACTTCCGGATGCCCATGATGATGTCCCCTGAACCAACGCCTGAACATGTGGTTCACCCATGACGGTACTTCAGCACATTTTCATTTACGATTGCGCCGGCCTCTAACTCGGACGTATGGTCAATATTGAGCAGGTAGAGGAGGGCCCGTGCCGCGGCCTCCAAGATCTGCGGATTTACTTCCCATGGTTTCATGCGTGTGGCGTTATATCAAAAGGCTGTTCTACACTACCGAGGTCAACTCTCTTAAGAAATTACTCTTGCGGATTGAAGCAGCGTTCCAGCGTTTACGGAATATCCCAGGACTGTCTGAGCGGATTCGCAACTCATTTCAGAGACGAGTTCCATATTACATTCAGACGCATGGACAGCACCTAATTTAACGCCGGCCGGAGTGGCCGAGCGGTTCTGGGCGCTACAGTCTGGAGCCGCGTGACTGTTACGGTCGCAGGTTCGAATCCTGCCTCGGGCATGGATGTGTGTGATGTCCTTAGGTTAGTTAGGTTTAAGTAGTTCTAAGTTCTAGGGGACTGATGACCTCAGACGTTAAGTCCCATACTGCTCAGAGCCATTTTTGAACCTAATTTAACGTCTAGAGATGCCATTTTTTCCTAAACACTGATGAACCGCAACAGAAAATATGTTGTATCTCGACAATGATTGATTTGTGGACCCATGTTTGTTGGAGCTTTTTAGTTACTTTTTTTCTGTACTTTCCACGTGTGAATTTTTGACTATCACTTCTGAAACACCCTGTGTACAGACGGAAGCGTGTTACCATGAGTCGTTTTCGGAGTGCGACGGCACGGAGCACAGAAGCGAATAGAGTGGCCTTCGGGCTACGCGAGCTGCATCAAGCTTTGTAAATTTGTGGTAAGTTCTTACGGCACCAAACTGCTTAGGTCATCGTAATCTAAGCTTACACACTACTTAATCTAACTTAAACTAACTTGCGGTATGGACAACACACACACGTCCATGTCCGAGGGAGAACTCTAACCTCCGACGGGGGGGGGGGGGGGGGGGGAGCCGCGCGAACCGTGTGGCAAGGCGCCCAAGACCGCGCGGCTACCCCGCGCGACCCCATCTGAGTACGCACGACCACTGAGGTGCTGGTCGATCCACACAAAACGCGTCGCGTGTAGAACGGTACACTCGGAGTGAAATTTCATGTCATCCGATTTGTCTTTTTACTACATCCGTTTCTGTATTTGGTTTCTCTGTAAAACTTTTAGTATTTGGGTTAAAAAAAAAACACTGTTTTGGGATTCGCACGTGTTCTCCACTACGTGGTCGTTCTCATTCTGTTTCATTGAAACTAATCGTTAAAAAAATATTATTTTTCCGCATCTTATGGCCACACATTGCAGCTTCATAACGAACTTGTTTTCTTTTCGTTACGGCCTAGAGTTAATGTCATACTTTCAAGTAAAGTACAATACCATCCATATTTTGAGAAGTTCTGCGGGGAGAAATGTAATCGCTGGCCAATTTACGTTTAGTGTGTTTTAGAAAATAAGTTACTGTGTACGAAATGTAGCTAACATTTCGCAATTGTTTTTAATAGTGGAAGTAGGTTCATGTCTCTTTCCAGTATCGAGAAAATACGTGAGAATGTCGGATATTTTCTGTGACAAGGTTGGCAGCTATGCACCACGTGCGCGGCTATTGCCGCATGCTGTGGCTTGCTATGCGGAATCTGAAGCTGTCTCAGATGTCTCTTCTTCGTATACTGCTTATACAAACCGAAGCTGTAAGTGAGAGATACACTTCAGTGATATGAAAAGACACTAGGAGTCATCAGCTCATGACGCTGACGGTATATTTTTAAAGTTTATGCTGCCTTGTTTCAGGAAGCAATGTTACCTATATTATTGAATTTATTCGCTCATTTATTATAACCTGTTCACTTTACAATTGCCGCTTTAGCTGGACGCACTGCGAACTTTTGACATAGTCTGCTACTGCCTGTTTCGAATGACGCGAGGTTGGTTGGTTGATTCGGGGAAGGCTACCAAACAGCGAGTTCATCAGTCCCATTGGATTGGGGAAGGATGGGGAAGGAAGTCGGACGTGCCCTTTTACAAAACCATTCCGGCCTGAAGTGAGTTAGGGAAATCACGGAAAACCTAAATCAAGATGGCCGGATGCGGGTTTGAATTGACGCCGTCCATAATGCAAGTCAAGTGTGCTAACCACTGCGCCAAGTCACTCGATATTGACGCACGAGAAATGTAACTGTGCTCCGTCAAAATGTTAACACGGTTCCTAAACTGTAGTTTGTGTAAGTGCAGAAAATAAAACAAGCACACATTCTTTTAACTCACGTCTACTGAAATGAACAACAGGAAAATAAAACTTGTTTTACGCTCGCACAGTGCAGCTGTCTATGTAGTCGATAACAGTGGTTTCAGTTTTAATATACACTCCTGGAAATTGAAATAAGAACACCGTGAATTCATTGTCCCAGGAAGGGGAAACTTTAATGACACATTCCTGGGGTCAGATACATCACATGATCACACTGACAGAACCACAGGCACATAGACACAGGCAACAGAGCATGCACAATGTCGGCACTAGTACTGTGTATATCCACCTTTCGCAGCAATGCAGGCTGCTATTCTCCCATGGAGACGATCGTAGAGATGCTGGATGTAGTCCTGTGGAACGGCTTGCCATGCCATTTCCACCTGGCGCCTCAGTTGGACCAGCGTTCGTGCTGGACGTGCAGACCGCGTGAGACGACGCTTCATCCAGTCCCAAACATGCTCAATGGGGGACAGATCCGGAGATCTTGCTGGCCAGGGTAGTTGACTTACACCTTCTAGAGCACGTTGGGTGGCACGGGATACATGCGGACGTGCATTGTCCTGTTGGAACAGCAAGTTCCCTTGCCGGTTTAGGAATGGTAGAACGATGGGTTCGATGACGGTTTGGATGTACCGTGCACTATTCAGTGTCCCCTCGACGATCACCAGTGGTGTACGGCCAGTGTAGGAGATCGCTCCCCACACCATGATGCCGGGTGTTGGCCCTGTGTGCCTCGGTCGTATGCAGTCCCGATTGTGGCGCTCACCTGCACGGCGCCAAACACGCATACGACCATCATTGGCACCAAGGCAGAAGCGACTCTCATCGCTGAAGACGACACGTCTCCATTCGTCCCTCCATTCACGCCTGTCGCGACACCACTGGAGGCGGGCTGCACGATGTTGGGGCGTGAGCGGAAGGCGGCCTAACGGTGTGCGGGACCGTAGCCCAGCTTCATGGAGACGGTTGCGAATGGTCCTCGCCGATACCCCCGGAGCAACAGTGTCCCTAATTTGCTGGGAAGTGGCGGTGCGGTCCCCTACGGCACTGCGTAGGATCCTACGGTCTTGGCGTGCATCCGTGCGTCGCTGCGCTCCGGTCCCAGGTCGACGGGCACGTGCACCTTCCACCGACCACTGGCGACAACATCGATGTACTGTGGAGACCTCACGCCCCACGTGTTGAGCAATTCGGCGGTACGTCCACCCGGCCTCCCGCATGCCCACTATACGCCCTCGCTCAAAGTCCGTCAACTGCACATACGGTTCACGTCCACGCTGTCGCGGCATGCTACCAGTGTTAAAGACTGCGATGGAGCTCCGTATGCCACGGCAAACTGGCTGACACTGACGGCGGCGGTGCACAAATGCTGCGCAGCTAGCGCCATTCGACGGCCAACACCGCGGTTCCTGGTGTGTCCGCTGTGCCGTGCGTGTGATCATTGCTTGTGCAGCCCTCTCGCAGTGTCCGGAGCAAGTATGGTGGGTCTGACACACCGGTGTCAATGTGTTCTTTTTTCCATTTCCAGGAGTGTACATTTTCCACAGTGTCCACGAGAAGTAATTCTGGAGTGCAAGGTGCAGAGTGACAGGAGTTTTGGGAAGAGTCGGTGTCGGTAAGACGAGGTGAAGAGCCGCTGGCGACGGCAGAGTCCGAGGTTCGTGACCGTGCGCAGGCGGCCATTGTCGCAGACTCGCAGCTCGTCACAACGCTGAGTACCGAGTCCACACGATGGCAACGGTCTGTGGTAAATTCAGGGAATTCAGTGGTTTTTCTGTTTACTCTCACTTTAGTGTATTTCCGATTTTGCGGTAGCAGCTAATCACTTTTTTTTTTACATGTACTGCAAAAAAAAAAAAAAGAAAAAGGATCGAATGGCTTTAAGCACTATGGGATTTAACATCTGAGGTCATCAGTCCCCTACACTTAGAACTACTTAAACCTAACTAACCTAAGGACATCACACACATCCATATCCGATGCCGGATTCGATCCTGCGACCGTAGCAGCAGCGCGGTTACTGACTGAAGCGCCTAGAACCGCTCGGTCGCAACGGCCGGCACATGTACTGCAGCTGATAAGTTTTTCACTCCACAATCACTGTTTCATGGAGTAAACTCAGATAGTGTTACCCAAAAATACGTTGTTTGGATAGTGTAGTGCATTCTAACAGGAGCCATTTTCATATCTAAATTGCCAACTAAACACTTCATTTCCTATTAATGTGACTCATTGATATGATCCAATTTTTATTATTTTGCTTATGATAAAACACCATGTGTCAGATTTTTTAGACACCGTTTTTTACGGACTAGTGACTACAAAGCACACCTTAATTTTTAAGAAATTTTTAAAAAATAACATTTTTACCATTTTTATTGTTAGATTGCAAAGCCAGACTAAATAAAAATTCTTAGTTTATAAAACAGAACTGTCCTTTAAGATCCCTATCTGAACTTTCTTCTTCTTCTTCTTCTTCTTCTTCTTCTTCCTCTTTGTAGTCTTCAGCGTCTTCTTCATATATAAGAAGGTCTTCACTGCCATCGAGAGCATTGCTCTCGCCGTCCTCGTTGAAAGATTTAACAATAATGTCTCTCTCGCTCTAGACCACGACTGTTTTATCCACTGACACACTTTTTTCATTGTACGTCGTTTTAAAGGTCCCTTCAGTGTGAATTCATGTTGGGTTTCATCCATCATCCGTTTGTTCCAATTCTCTCTCATATACATTTTAAACGGTTTATTTATGGACATCAAGAGGTTGCAATTGTGAAGTAATTTCTCCCAGAATAATAGCAAGCTCTGTATTTGTTTGTCTGTTTCTCTTTCACAGAATTTTTCAAATGGCTAATAAACTGATCTAGCACAAGAAGAGAACCCTTCCTTAATAACGTACCTTTCCTTCTCTCCCACACTCTGTTAATCCATAATTTCATACCAACCTCGTCCATTCAACTCTTGTGATTGTGGCAGTCCCACCAGCTTTTAATTTCTTCGTTTGTTGTCCTCGGTGTCGTCGTACTGCGTTGCTCCACTGGCTGAAAAATGGGTTGTGGATTCCGGCACTGACTACTGTAAATAATATAGCCTACAGGTGCACAGTTGCGTTTCACCGTACTTTAATTTCACTTTGCACAGCCTCCAATATTATACAGTTATATGGCAGTTCACTTTTATGTAACCTTCGATAAGCCTCACTAATAGTTAGCAGGCGAAACTCCACATACTGCTACAATAGTTTCTTGTTGAACATCTACGAGCAGTAAAACCTAACCACAAAGTTCATAGTTTTGAAGAATAATCAGGTACGCATGGAGCAGACACTGTCACTGTTTTCACACATGGCCTAATTATTTAACACTTATTCCACAGTTAATCTGAAGCATTGTTGTTGTTCTAACCAGCACAGGTTACTCGTCACAAACTCGGCCGTGGAAATTGAATACATCGTCAGATTGGTTCTTTCTTAACAGTTTCTTCCACTGCAAGAGTTAGGCCGAATTTATTATTTAAATCATGAAATTAACAAATATAGTTATGCAAACAATTCTTTTGACGAAACTGTTAATTACTTTGGAATTAATGAAGGGCTGTTTTGCTAACGTGTTTTTGAATAGAGCTAAATAGGTACTTTAAGGTTACTATTATTTCGTCTTCCAAATGTTTACAATCATTAATGAATTCATATTTGTTTATATGTCAATAATAGAATTTAAGTTACGGAAGAATAACTGATTTTGCCCTGTAACAAAAGATACTAACTAGGAATAGTCAAAATAAATTAGAAACTCAATCATATACATAAAACTAAACAGAAAATTAAATCTGGTGTTAAATTCTTTAAAACAGAGGGCCAATCTTTCCCTTTTATGAAAAAGCAGATTATATTCATGTATGCTAATGGTAAATCGTTAAAAGTAACAAAACGAATTTAAGGAGGCGGATGGTAAAACAAGAGAGGAATTAAAATTATACCAGCTTACTTCGTCACATTATGTACGTGAACAACAGCACCTGGCGGTATTTCAGTATGTTTTGGCATTGTTTTGCACTTGAAAATGATCCTTGGATTAAGTTTAGTACCGTCAGCACAACATCAGAGGACAACAGTCTAGTGCATTTTTTCATGTCAACTTGTTTTTAGAGTTACAGTTTTAGCACCTTTCAAGGCAGCAGTTCTGTTACTTAGAACATGAAATGTCAGAGCAGTTTCGTCCATATTCGCTGTTTGGCTTAGTTGAACATTGATTTTCTTTCGATGTTGAATAATAAGGCAGTGGAAAGATAATATTTTCTCACCACACTCTTGTTCCATTTTCTGCGATATTTTGGTTTTGGTTCGCATGCTAAGTCTATCACATCTCGTAAGCCTGTAGCACCAATCCACTTCACTCTTGCAGTCTGTTAAGTTCCACTGTAGCGCTAGCTTACGAAAGTGCATGTGCATCATTTTTGTATTAATTGCAATGTTATTTTGACGCCGTCCTCGAATCCGTTTCAGTGTGTCATCTTCTAGTTTAAGCCATTTTCTATTCAGTCCTCTATTTGCTCACTTAGTCTCCTCATTTTTTTCAGTTCTTTACTAGCCCGGCAATCGCGAATGGTTTTTTCTGTTGCTGGAGGGCCGAAACTCCGCTCAGCTGCTCTGTTTCAGCCAGCCGGTGTGGCCGAGCCGTTGTAGGCGCTTCAGTCGGGAACTGCGCGACCGCTACGGTCGCAGGTTCGAATCCTGCCTCGGGCATGGATGTGTGTGATGTCCTTAGGTTAGTTAGGTTTAAGTAGTTCTAAGTTCTAGGGGAATTATTACCTCAGATGTTAAGTCCCATAGTGCTCAGAGCCATTTGAACCATTTTTTGCTCTGTTTGCATGTTCTTCTGCATATGCTGTTTCCGTAATTTCAGTTTATAGCCCGCATCACATGAATACTTATTATATTTTTCCATTACGGATAAAGCTACTAACAAAAATGTTGTACTGTTACCGATAACACAAATCACTTTCAATTCAAGTTCACTGGCACCGTAGACTATAATGGCACCTCATAGGTTAGATAGTGTTCTGGGTTTGTGATGGCGTGGCGGGAGGGAGACAGCGTTAGCAAGTTTGTGAATCTCCGGAACTCATGTTCGCCGCATCGGCGCACTGCTGCTGCCAGTCGAATCCAACGTTGCCAGAGAGAGATAGGTTTTCTGTGGCATCGAATATATGGCCATTTTTAAGACTGGCGAGAATTATAGATCAAACCCTGGACATTTTTAAATTAATTTCGAGTATAAGGCGCACTTGAATGTTGCTTTTTATAGTCCGTAAAACAGGTAAACAAATCTATTTCTTATACTGAAATTTCTTTCATTTCTACTCTTTTAGTTAGTTAATTTTGTAATTCTAACTTCGTATGTGGGGTATTTCACGTGATATATATTGATTTATCTAGAAGTGCCAACTTAAGAACCACTTAATTAACTAGCGTTGTAGGAATCCATTCTGCACAGAATAATATAATGTTTCTTAAGGCTGGGTCTGTATCAGAGGGAAACTTCGGTCCAGAAGTAAATATTTGGTAGAGCCCTCGCTGCCTCAACCGCTGGCATTTCACAAATTCTGCTGGCCATTAATGTTGCAACACCAGGAAAGACAACAAATAACGAAATTTGCTTCTTATGCAGACGAAGCGTAACAGGAAGAACGCTTGAAAAAATTTGTAGCTGAGTTTGGGCTATACAGGGTGCGATATTGAGTACAAGGAGCTGTCACCCGGGGCGAAACAAGGTGTCTAAACTGACTGGGCGCAGAGTTGGACTAAGCTCGTACAACAGATGCTGTTCTGAACACTGTACCAGAGTTCATTCATCATAGTAGCTGGCCAATGGTGGCGTGTCAGTCTCACATAAAACCCATGACCAGTTATTTTCAGTGGATGAGCTACCTGGAATAGGCGCTGGCCAGGATTACAGTCCAACACCCTCGAAGGACCTAGGCTGCCACAGATGACGTGTGGTCTGGCGTTATCTTGCTGAAAGGCAATGCCATGGAGATCTCAAAGATATGGCATAGTCATGGCCTTAACACGTCAGAGAGGTATTGGTTACTGTCGAAATTACCGGCTATGACAGCCACAACTGATCGGTTTATTTACCTAATGGCGTCTCATATCATCATGCTAGATGCTGAGCCACCTCGGTGTTGACGAAAGGAATTTGGCAACCTTCATTTTCCCCTGGTCTTCCGTACATGGATATCTCCGTCGTGAGGCTGTGCACAGGAGTTCTCTGGAAAAACGACATGGTGCCGTTCCTGTGTCCAGTGATGTTGTTGGTTTCACCACTGTCAGTGCCCCTCTCTCTGATGCTACTTCAAGAAAAGCCGCAACAACGTTAGTCATGTTGATCACGGCCCTCCAGACGTCGTCACACTGTCTGTGTGGATGCTGTTTTTTTTTCTTTTTTTTTCTTTTTTTTTGTGCAAAGGAGAACATTTCCGTCATGTGGCTGTACGATCCTGCACGGCTGAGCAAGCAATATGTCTGTCCTCTCAAGAATTGGTGTCGCGGGGCTACAAAAATCCGGTATGAATATTGTCCTCCTGACCCCATCGATTCCGACAGATGTCGGATACCGACCAATGGAAGCAACATTATCACGGAACGATAAATCGCAGTGTCGGTAGGCCCTATGAAACGAGTCAGCCAGAGAACTGGTGGACACGTGTTAAGGCCTGTGCTTCTTAGTTTAAGAAACTAGTTTCTAAATAATCACAATAAGCATGCGCACACTCTCTTAGCCACCTGCCCCCTGATCCACAGACTTACTCACTTACAAAAACCCAAACTGTTGAATTATATTTTAATGCCAACTTTTAACGAGAATTCCAAGAGCAGTTTATAAAAGTTTTATGTGCCTCTTGCCAAGAGCTTCAACACAATCGTCACAAGTTCTCGTTAAAATAAATTAGAAAACATATCTGTGTCAGTCTCTTTTATTTACTTCCATGATGAGTTCCGGCTGCTTTCATACTTGTCTCCAAGTGAATCAGTGTATTAAATTACAATTTATTTTGTTGTATGTAACCCAGTAATTGTAAAGTAAACAACTGACCTGCCCTAAAACGCTTCGTGCAAATAAACAGCAGTGACTGTCACAGACAATGGTTTTAATTTACCTTTTATATGATAAACAGCCAGCCGGAGTGGCCATGCGGTTCTAGGCGCTACAGTCTGAAGCCGAGCGACCGCTACGGTCGCAGGTTCGAATCCTGCCTCGGGCATGGATGTGTGTGATGTCCTTAGGTTAGTTAGGTTTAATTAGTTCTAAGTTCTAGGTGACTGATGACCTCAGAAGTTAAGTCGCATGGTGCTCAGAGCCATTTGAACCATATATGATATAGCTGGCCGAAGTGGCCGTGCGGTTAAAGGCGCTGCAGTCTGGAATCGCAAGACCGCTACGGTCGCAGGTTCGAATCCTGCCTCGGGCATGGATGTTTGTGATGTCCTTAGGTTAGTTAGGTTTAACTAGTTCTAAGTTCTAGGGGACTAATGACCTCAGCAGTTGAGTCCCATAGTGCTCAGAGCCATTTGAACCATTTGAACCATATATGATAAACAGGCGCAGTTTCCAAATTGCAGTACAACATGAACGACATATGATTATGTAATTGTTTCATTTTAAACAGTTCCACAAGCAGCCAGTTTGATTCCTTTCTGAATCTAGGGTAACCAAAATGTTTGTGGTTGAGTCCCGGATCTCCCACATTGCTTATGTCAAATAAATAAATACAAAACAAGTATTCATTGCCAACCATTATTTCCTTCACAAAAAATGCTTTTTTTTGTCATCAGTCTTCTGACTTGTCTGGTGCGGCCTGCCGTGTATTTCTCTCCTGCACTAACCTCTTCATCTCAGAGTAGCAGTTGCAGTTATATGTCGGATGTATTCCAATCTGTGTGTTCCCCTACAGTTTTTAACCCTCTGCAGCTCCTTCTAGTACCACGGAGGCTGTTCCATGATGACTTAAACATGTCCTCCCATCCTGTGCATTCCTTTTCTCAGTGTTTTCTATATGTTCCTTCTTTCACCGATTCTGCGCTTCTTCTTATTTCTAATTATACATTGCACATAAAAATCCAATTTTCACTGAAAACAAAAATTCTTAATCAACAATCTTTTATGAAAGATGGTTAATCAAAATTGTATGACTAAAAAAATACAAATTAATTTCTTTCTGCCTTATATATATATATATATATATATATATATATATATATATATATATATATATATATATACTGTCTCACACACACACACACACACACACACACACACACACATATATATATACACTCCTGGAAATGGAAAAAAGAACACATTGACACCGGTGTGTCAGACCCACCATACTTGCTCCGGACACTGCGAGAGGGCTGTACAAGCAATGATCACACGCACGGCACAGCGGACACACCAGGAACCGCGGTGTTGCCGTCGAATGGCGCTAGCTGCGCAGCATTTGTGCACCGCCGCCGTCAGTGTCAGCCAGTTTGCCGTGGCATACGGAGCTCCATCGCAGGCTTTAACACTGGTAGCATGCCGCGACAGCGTGGACGTGAACCGTATGTGCAGTTGACGGACTTTGAGCGAGGGCGTATAGTGGGCATGCGGGAGGCCGGGTGGACGTACCGCCGAATTGCTCAACACGTGGGGCGTGAGGTCTCCACAGTACATCGATGTTGTCGCCAGTGGTCGGTGGAAGGTGCACGTGCCCGTCGACCTGGGACCGGACCGCAGCGACGCACGGATGCACGCCAAGACCGTAGGATCCTACGCAGTGCCGTAGGGCACCGCACCGCCACTTCCCAGCAAATTAGGGACACTGTTGCTCCGGGGGTATCGGCGAGGACCATTCGCAACCGTCTCCATGAAGCTGGGCTACGGTCCGGCACACCGTTAGGCCGTCTTCCGCTCACGCCCCAACATCGTGCAGCCCGCCTCCAGTGGTGTCGCGACAGGCGTGAATGGAGGGACGAATGGAGACGTGTCGTCTTCAGCGATGAGAGTCGCTTCTGCCTTGGTGCCAATGATGGTCGTATGCGTGTTTGGCGCCGTGCAGGTGAGCGCCACAATCAGGACTGCATACGACCGAGGCACACAGGGCCAACACCCGGCGTCATGGTGTGGGGAGCGATCTCCTACACTGGCCGTACACCACTGGTGATCGTCGAGGGGACACTGAATAGTGCACGGTACATCCAAACCGTCATCGAACCCATCGTTCTACCATTCCTAGACCGGCAAGGGAACTTGCTGTTCCAACAGGACAATGCACGTCCGCATGTGTCCCGTGCCACCCAACGTGCTCTAGTAGGTGTAAGTCAACTACCCTGGCCAGCAAGATCTCCGGATCTGTCCCCCATTGAGCATGTTTGGGACTGGATGAAGCGTCGTCTCACGCGGTCTGCACGTCCAGCACGAACGCTGGTCCAACTGAGGCGCCAGGTGGAAATGGCATGGCAAGCCGTTCCACAGGACTACATCCAGCATCTGTACGATCGTCTCCATGGGAGAATAGCAGCCTGCATTGCTGCGAAAGGTGGATATACACTGTACTAGTGCCGACATTGTGTATGCTCTGTTGCCTGTGTCTATGTGCCTGTGGTTCTGTCAGTGTGATCATGTGATGTATCTGACCCCAGGAATGTGTCAATAAAGTTTCCCCTTCCTGGGACAATGAATTCACGGTGTTCTTATTTCAATTTCCAGGAGTATATATATATATATATATATATATATATATATATATATATATATATGTGTGTGTGTGTGTGTGTGTGTGGTTGACAGTATCATTAGCATATTAACATGATTATGTGAAATATTAGCAGCACAATCGCTTTCCTAATTCCGCAATTCTTGTACCAGGAAGAGTAAACACTTTTATGGTGATAGAGGGAATTGTGGAGGGTGAGAGTTCTAGAGGGAAACCAAAGCTTCAATAATGCAAAGAAGTTGAAATTAATATAGGCTGGAGTAGTTACACACAGTTACGCACAGAATAGACTAGACTAGTCTGGACAGTTGTATTAAAAGAACCTTAAGACCACTGCAACAACGGGCGCACGGAGTAGCCGTTCGGTCTAGGGCGCCTTGCCACGGCTCGCGCGGCGCCCTCCGTCGGAGGTGCGAGTCCTCCCTCGGGCATAGGTGTGTGTGTTGTCCTTAGCGTAAGTTAGTTTAAATTAGGTTAAGTAGTGTGTAAGCCTGGGGACTAACGACCTCAGCAGTTTGGTCCGACAGGAACTTAGCACCACCACTACTGCAACAACAGCAACAACTAGGTAAGATACTCACGCGTTTGCACCTGACTTCTTCTCTTTTTCCGCTTCATCTCTCTCGATAGTCCCGTAACCTGCTTTGGAGCTCTCGCCTAGCGCCGGAAAGTTGGAGGGGCCTTGTGCATATGTGAAGCTGGGTCCCGGTTCTGCATCCAGAAGAGCGATCCTCTCCTCCTCTTTCTCTCTCCCGCCTGGGAAAAGACGTTTAACATCAGGCATGATCACTGATATTTCCATATATTAGCTTGAGGGAATACAGTAGGAACATAGTGTAAAAAGCTCTGCGCTGCCTGCAGTAACCAACCAGAATGTCACTACAAATCCTTTTTGCGCGATCCATTCTATAAGCACGAAGCAGTGCTGACGTATTACTCTTAATGGTAGGTTGTTCTAAAGTCAGTTTCTGTCGCTTGCATAATGACGCATTATTTCTGACAGATAGTCACAAGTAAGGTAACTTTGAACGAAAACTGAGTGACAAAGCTATGTAGTTTGCAAGATGGCAAGATCTATGCCCCTTACATGAAGTCATTAAAGATCACCTAACTCACGTTGAGCGAGCAGTAGGGCTGAACAAAATGACTGACAAGGCACAATGCATCTTGTAGAGGGTATAGTATGGATGTAGAGGAATAATTAATGTCGGGTGATGGTTTTAAAGTAAGTCACACGACGTGAAAAGTTTGTGGAAACGAGTCGATTTACTGGACGCTAGTTTACCCCAGGGAAACATTTAGAGTTGAGGGTGGCCGGCCGGGGGAGTGGCTAAGGGAAGCGACAATAGGCAGCTTAGGGCGGCTCAAGCTCTGAGAAAGCGGTAACGGTGCGCGGCCTCCAGCCGCCTTAAGATGAGTGACAGTGAATGGGTGGTTGACCCGACTCAATGCTGCTGTACCGGCAAACAGATGGAGAACTTTACGGCTGTAGATAAATGTCCGTCATCCCGTTTTCTGTGAAACATGCGAGAAAGCCATGCAAAGCTACAGTGGAGCAGTCAACAGAGGTCAAAATATGCGTGTTTGTGACTGTAGCAACTTCACTGTGAATTCACGGTCCGCAGAGCCTGAAGTAAATCAGGTGAAGAGCGACAGCATGAAATACGCTGGCCTCCGATGGGAATGTAGGACCTAGGAATTTGAAGTGCTCTCCTGGGAGTCAGAATTCCGGAAAAATTGGTGTTTGTGCAGACGCTAACCTTGATGGGTGGCCTGGGGGTAGCTAAATAGAAGAAGTTGAGAGGAAGGGAAATTTTGTGGGAATTTGTTCACTTCCCAGAGCAGGCATTGGTCGGCGCTGGGAAGCGACGCATAATTAACGCGACTTGCACTGCAATTGGCGTAAGTGATTTTGCTGGAGGGGAAACCGAGGTGAAGAGCGAACTGGCAGAAGTCTCGGTAGAGGTCTTCCGTTCCCAGCTTGCCTAGAGTGCGGATGTGGCGTTCTTGACTCAGCTTGCCTGAGAAAGAGCGAGCATCTCTGCAGTTTAGGACTTAGCAAAGGGAACGATTGAGCTTGGAGATAGGAAGTTTTGGTTCAGCTATGTACTGAGCAAGGTAGCTAGGAGCGAATAGACAAGCGTAGCCTTGCAGCACTACGAGGTCGGCTGACGTCCACACAACGACGCCGCTCTGCCATGCTGAATTCAGTGATATTGCGCCCGCTCCGGCCACTGATTAATTTGTTGGATCACGTCGGCAAAGTTTCCACGAGGGAATGGGCCGTGTACTGTAGAATTCTTCTCGCACTTCTCATTACGCCTGTGTCAGTTGATAGGAATTACTTTTGAGTTATCGAGCTTTACTTCACGCAAACGCAATTTATTACCACTGCCTGGTAGGAGAGTCATGTAATGTGATGATTGAAGGTCGTGAGTTAAAATAAATTTGTGATAATCGACTGCATCTGTTTTCAGTCAAGTAATGGAAATCCCAAGTCACATTCTTAATTAATTTTATGTTGAACATTTGCATCTGGTGTTCAATAGCTGCATATAACATCAATATGCACCTTTTTTTAATTAAAAGTGATCAATTCTGAATCAATTAATGTCAGCACTGCCACTGCAGTTCAGTCAGGAGTCACAGGGCCTTATTACTTTCTTTGCGTTATCCGATATTGCGGCAGTTTTGCACTCTCTGTTGATCTGTTAGTCAATTAGCTGGGGTGAACACACGCCAAAACCAGATAAGTGATGGGTGGGATGTTACAAGTTTTTTTTTTGGGGGGGGGGGGGGGGAGTGCGCCGTTTTCAGGACAGACAAAGGATTTCCCTCTATCTCAATCCTCCCCCAGTTAAAATTAATTGGTCCCTGGAGCTGCCCCCAATCTGAGGAAGCACTCTAAACCACGAATCTCCCTCCTTGGGCGTTCCACTCTCTCAAGCACACATCTATACCTGGGACCAGCCTATCCCTCATCTACTTGCACCTAACTTTCTCTCTGTCCTATCCAGGCTGATTTCCTCATTACTTTTTTTTATTATTTATAGCGTAAGTAGGAAACTCAGGGAGGAGGTTGTGCATTTATATATAAGATTCAACAGTTGGTCCACGTAGTTACTTCGTTTCAGAATGGCCTCCATTCTGTAAGTCCCTAGCACATGCAGACTAACTTCTGCAGGGGAAAGGGTGTAAATTTTGTCTTGAAGACAGGTAGGGAATGTGAAATGGTTGTTGAAATAGATAATGTTTAGAGGAATAAAAAGGTGATGCTAATGGAAGTAGAGTGGGTGCACCTTCCAAGCAAACTGACTACACTAAGAAGCTAATGACACAGATTATGGGCCATTTGCATCACACCTCAATATCATGAAGTACACAGCGACAATAAATGTGATGTACGACGGCTGCAAAAACAGATTTCGCTTGCCACTGTGAGTATCTACAAAATCCGAGTGTCACCCAAAACCATGGAGATGTGGTACTTCAGTGGTGACAAGCCTCAGAGCTTATTGGAGGTCAGGGTGGAGGTCAGGGTGACTGTCTGTTGTTTTTTCTGATGAAAGCTGGTTCTGCCTCAATGACAGTGATGGCCATGTGTTGGTTAGGAGGAGGCCATCTGAGAGCAACTAACCTGCCTGCATGCTGAACTCACTGGACCTGCAACATGGAGTTATGGTCTGGGGTGTGATTTTGTACGACAGCAGGAATACTCTGGTGGTTATCCCACGCATTTGACTTACTGTGCTGCCATTCATAAAGATTCCAGCAAGATAACGCTCGCCCACACACCGCTGTTGTAGCCCAATATGCTCTACAGGGGGTCGACATGGTGTCTTGTCTCCAGTCGAACACATATGGCACGTCATCAGACGAAAATTCCAGCGTCACCCACAAACAGAATTAACCGTCCCTGTATTGACTGACAAAGTACAAAGGCACAGAACTCCATCCCACAAAGTGACTTCTGGTATCCGTACAATACAATTCATGCACATTTGCATGCTTTCATAAAGCATTTTGGCATTTTAACTGGTTATTAATGTACCAGCTTTTCACATTTGCAATGTCTTATCTCGCACTTACATTAACCTGTAGTCTTATAAAGTTGATCAATTAAATATGTTACATAGACAAATATATTCCCAAAATATCATTACGCTACATTAATTATTTTTTCCCGACAGTTTACACACAGCGTGACAAAGAAAGTGAAACATCCAGAGGGAACAGAAGCAATGTGATGTTTCTTCACTAATTACAACATCGAATCGATGCCATTCATCGGCTATCCATGGTCCTCAATGAAGGCACTACTCCAAACGCATGTGTTTGTGTTGTGGTATGCTACAATTGCCTAAGCTATAATGGATGCATTTTTTTTTTTTTTTTTTACTAGGGCCTGGCCATTTTATTACTTGTAGTGCTCCACACAGATCTCTTAGCCAGTACCCATGACCACCATCGCGCAGCATAATTGCGCTAAGCAGTGGAGGCCACGGACACTGTTGCCCATGCAGCACCTCGTGGAGGTGGGGCTGGCTGGAGTTCTTTTGTCTGAGTTATCTTTCATTTACTTACAGCAAATAAATCTATTTTTTAAAGATACGAGGTGTGGCTGGAAAAAAACCGGACTAGTACTGGTGAAACAATAAAACGAATGCAATAAGGCTGAAAGTCGCGTGGCCTGTCACGTGACTCTCGCTCCGCCTACTGCTCGAGTTTCATCTGCCTCCTGCACTCAGTCTGCCCGTGGCGTCTGTTTTAAGTAGTTGACGTTTTGTCGGTGCGTCGGAAAATGTTGAGTGTACAGAAAGAACAGCGTGTTAACATCAAATTTTGTTTCAAACTAGGAAAATCTGCAAGTGAAACGTTTGTAATGTTACAACAAGTGTACGGCGATGATTGTTTATCGCGAACACAAGTGTTTGAGTGGTTTAAACGATTTAAAGATGGCCGCGAAGACACCAGTGATGACACTCGCACTGGCAGACCATTGTCAGCAAAAACTGATGCAAACATTGAAAAAATCGGTAAACTTGTTCGACAAGATCGCCGTTTAACAATCAGAGCAGTGTCTGAGTTAACAGGAGTTGACAAGGAAAGTGTTAGGCAGATTCTTCATGAAAGTTTCAACATGAACAAAGTGTGTTCAAAAATGGTTCCAAAGTGTCTCACAATTGAACAGAAGGAACGCCGAAGAATGATTTGTTCTGACATCCTGGAAAACATTGAAAGTGATCCCACCTTCTTACAAAATGTTATTACTTGCCATGAATCGTGGTTTTTTACTTACGATCCCGAAACTAAACGCCAATCGATGCATTGGAAAACTCCTGATTCTCCACGACAAAAAAAGCACGAATGTCAAAATCGAAATTCAAGGCAATGATGATTGTTTTTTTTGACATCAAAGGGATTGTGCACATTGATTGGGTACCAGAGGGACAAACAGTGAATCAGCATTACTACATTAGCGTCCTGGCTACCCTACGTGAGCGAGTACGGAGAAAACGGAACGATTTGTGGAGAAAAAAGTCATGGATCCTTCACCAAGACAATGCCCCAGCTCACAGTGCGTTGTCAGTGAAGACGTTTTTGGCAAAACATAACATTCCCATCTTAGATCATCCACCCTACTCACCTGATTTGGCCCCCTGTGACTTTTTTCTTTTCCCTAAAGTCAAGTCAGCTTTGAAAGGAACTAGATTTGAGACTGTTGAAGCAGTAAAAGAAAAAGCGACGGAAGTAATGTATGGACTAACCGAAAATGATCTGCAGCATTGCTATGAACAGTGGAAAATTCGTATGGAGCGGTGTAGAGACCGAGGAGGAGAGTACATTGAAGGAGATAACATGAAATTGTAAATAATTGTAAATAAATGTTTTTTCCAGCATCAGTCCGGTTTTTTTCTAGCCGCACCTCGTAAATATAGAGATTTGGTAGTACAGAATTATAAATTTATAATATAATTTAAAAAGAGAATGAAAGAAGACAGGAAAGAGTAGATATAGATATCGCTTCGTCAACACCACCTGGGAAAGGAAACTTCGCATTGACCTTAAAGTCCAGCGTCCATGTATGGCGTTACCCATTTTAGTAACTATCCACATGAACATCTCTCTTCGGGAAAACTCGATTTATTCAGTCCATGAAGATCTAATCTATGTTGATGTCTTTTGTTAGAGTGTTGTGTGAGTTGATGTTTGTTAGGTTTCATAACTACTACTACTATGTTAGTTAGTAAACAAATGCAGCATGGCTTTGGAACAATATCCTGCCTCAATGTAGCTTAATTAAGTTATATATTGTTCCTATGTAGCTGCAGGAGAAGTAACATACTACCACTAACCTATTATTAATCTTCTAAAAGTTTTTTGTAAATTAAATTAGATTTTTTTGGGTTAGTGGACCATAATTTTGTATAATTGCGTAATATGCATTATATGTTTCTGTTGTGTATTCACACTGATTTTGCTTGCTTACATTGTTTAAATTTATATTATATTCATATTATTAAATTTACAATGATGGATTTGTTTATGTAACAACTTAACAATGTTGAGTACAGATTTAACGTGGATTCTAGAACAGTATCTATCCACGGACTATTCTAATTATTCCTACTTTTAATTAGATTCATTCATAATGAGATATAAACTGCAATCTTAGATTAATGTTCAAGTGAGCAGTTGTGGATGTTTTACATGTACGAGTTCATGTTATGTGTATTATGTGTAGCAATACAATGTCAGTGTTGTTACTGTCACTCGTGTGATCGTCAGTAATGGAGCTACTCGAGCTGTCTACGTCGGCCTGTCTTCGTCTTCTGTGCCTTCTGTATTGACGAGTCTGTTTGTATATGTCCCGTTCTGATTTCGAGATGTTGACGATTGCGTCCAACTGTGTCCATGTATCTGGGTTCCTCAGTGCATTGTGTAGCGTTGTTTCCGTTAAGTGTTCCATGTTATTACGAAAGTGCCTGTATCCAATGCATTTTAAAAGGAAGTGCTCTGGGGAACCAATTTCCCTGCATGCACAACTGTTGCTATCTGAAGCGAAATACACTGCAAGTGCGTGGGATAAGGGCCATGTCCAGTCACAAAATGAACCAAGCCTCGCTGGTGTTGAGATGGAGCTCCCTGATATTGGGGAAAAATGAATAGACTCGACGGCCCTTATCTCTCTTGTCCCACTCTTTTTGCCAAGTGCCCACATGACTATTGTTCAGTTGGCGCTTATCTTCTATGTGCTGCCCAGTGAGATCAATCACACTCACACACAGGTCTACCCATCTTCAGCCAGTATGTTGCAGCCTTATATTTGATGATCATATCGATCAGGTATATTCCAAGCACCACATGCAATGAATCGACTGATTTGTTGCCAAACGCTCCAGGTAGTCTAAGCAGCACACTCATCTGTCCCCCCCCCCCCAAAAAAAAGTGATTCTGTTCATGACGAGAGCGAGTTTGTGTTCCCATGTACCAGCTGCGAAGCTCAATACCGACTCGAAAAGTGCACAGTGGTACATCCTATGTGTGTGGGTGGTAGTCTATATCGTGTTGAATTTAATGTCACTAGTTTGTGAAGTACACTTTCGGTTTTGCTTGTGGTTAGTCGTACGTGTTCGTTGAAGCTATGCCGTTCGTCAATGTGTACTCCAAGATATCCAGTTACTACTTTGCATTTTATGTTGGTGTTGTTTATTTTAATTGCCAGATGTCTTTGTAGTGATCCTTTAAGCGTTATGTACGCTGTTTTTTGTGGTGCTATGGATAATTTGTTTTGGTTGCACCATTGTTGTATTGTATGTAGCATACCACTGGCCTTGTTTTCCAGCATTGGTCTTGTGTTGGCTGATATCACAACTAACAGGTCGTCGGCACATGTAAAGATCCCGTCCGATCGCTCATCTCCCTCGATTAAATTCAACAGCGATTCAGTTACGATATCCCAGAAGATGAGTCCGTAGATACAGTCTTGTGGACATCCTTTCGGAATCCTTTTTACAACCTTACGGTTGTCCTCTTGCCACTGAGCCACTCTGTTTCTACAATAGTCTCGAAGACTATTGTACTATAATGACAGAGCATGCTGTCTCGCTTCTAATAAGAAAGTGATAATTTTATTTGTATATAAAAGATTCAAATGTTGTGGGAGGACATGAAACTCGCTGGGTGGCATACGCTAAAGAAATTAATTTAGTACGTACTACTTTGATTCATTCTGAGACTTTTGCACGCCTGAAGACTTTCATTCCTATTTTACCAACGACATACATGTGTTCTACAATTACAACACTGCCGAAACGTCAATATATACTTGTGCAACCATTTATGCCTCATGTTCCTCATGATGGTAGGAGCTTCATGTGTTACGTCGTACACCCTGACTTTAAAAGGAGTTTCGTCAGTTCCAAGCACGAATTACTTTGAACCAATTCATCTAAGCATAGGATGTTGAAATCTGCAGTGATCTGCTTGGAGAGTGCATAAGCATTCCTAACATCACAAAACAAAACTGTAAACTGTATCTAGTAAGTAACAGAGTTGTTAAAATACTCTGTGACACATAAAATATTGCAGCTTTTAGATGCATGTATAAAATAGTCTGTAAAAATGTTTGAGTTACATGCAAAGGTCAGTACATTGAAACCTGAAATAAGGACATAAAGAGAACCAACAGACTTTCAACAGAAACGTCCAATAGGACCACTGTTTGGTTGCTCAAGGACTCATACTTTTCATCCAGATTCTGGTAACTTTTATCTGTCTGCTGAACCATAGATATACTGTCTATTAGCAAAGTTCCCATGAAGTGCGATATTGCAACGAATGCTTGTCTCAATGAAAAAATGGTTAACACAATCTATGGATTCTTCCTACAGTTAATCGAGGATGTAAAATGGCTGAGTCACCCTCCAATACCATATACCTTCGAGTGAAGGGCCAAACACCAACGCATCTCGAGTTGAATATTGATGGACAACTAGCCGAGTTTTACATTGAAAACACGATGGACATATAAAAACCGATACGTACAGCCTTAAGTGTATCAATCTACAACGGAAACTCATTGTGATAAAGTGAGGGAAATATAAATTCCGTAAATCAATAGGCTTGAAATTACGCGGTCACATCGCGCTATGCATGTGCCCCGGTCATATATGATGTCACGAATATTTCTCACACAAGAATTTTGCTTCACCAACGTTCAGTAACAATGATGACATTAGGATCCTTATTCAACACCGGAATGCTTTAAAAATTCCATGTAACGGTTTCATATCGTTGGGTGGAAAGTTTGTGAAAAAATATCGAAGTACTGCAGCAATATCACATCTTACAGGTTATTCATTCACAGTCCTGTTTCAGGAAATAGGATGCGAAGAAACAGGGTACGAACTGAGTGGTGTTGAATCTGATCGCATATAAAATGCAAGGATTACGTAACTCTTAAAATATACACTGATTCCTTCCCCAACCTTGAAACAATCAGAGTTTGTGCTCCATCTCTAATGACCTCGATGTCGACAGGACATTTAACTTTACCTTTCCGCCTTCCTTAAAACATTCGTTGGCTGACGAAGAAAGTGAAGAACCTAGAAGACACAGGCACATGTCAGTGTAACTTCGTACACACTCACATTCCATCAGCGTAATTGTTAATGATTGAGAGTCGCAATTCTCTGTAAGACGTAGAGCGGCTACGAGAGTGCATTAGTCTTCTTCATGTTTAGTGTTGTTACCAGGCCTGATAGTGCATATCGGGGCCGTGAACTGCGCCAGATGTATAGTGACCACTGTGGAGAACACAGAGATGCCATGAGGCTGACCGCACGATGCGTGTTGCATTCTACAAACAGCGTATGTTCACACCACTCGGATACTTAACATAAACGCTCTGTGCAGTGTCTAGAGATGTTAACTTCAGCAAAGCATACCCATACGCATCAACGATGGATACCGTGATGGTGAAGAGATCGCTGACTTGAAGAAATAGGATGTAGTCGGCAGACATCAAACCCTTGCTGTAATTCAGCTTGCAGTAGAGTTGATCCCACTCCACCTTAATTAACTGTACCTTTGTACCCCGCTGGACGTTCTCCACTTCTACTATAATTGTGAGGCTATGCTATGTTGTTGTTGTTGTGGTCTTCGTTCCAGAGACTGGTTTGATGCAGCTCTCCATGCCACTCTATCCTGTGCAAGCTTCTTCATCTCCCAGTACATACTGCAACCAACATCCTTCTGAATGTGCATAGTGTATCATCTCTTGGTCTCCCTCTACGATTTTTAACATCCATGTTGCCCTCCAATACTAAATCGGTGGTCCCTCGACGCCTCATAACATGTCCTACCAACCGATCCCTTCTTTTAGTCAAGTTATGCCACAAATTTCTCTTCTTCCCAATTCTATTCAATAGCTCCTCATTAGTTATGTGATCTACCCATCTAAACTTCAGCATTTTTCTCTAGCACCACATTTCGAAAGCTTCTATTCTCTTCTTAACCAAACTATTTATCGTCCATGTTTCACTTCCATACATGGCTACGGTCCGTAAAAATACTTTCAGAAACGACGTCCTGACACTTAAATCTATATTCGAAGTTAACAAATTTCTCTTCTTCAGAAACGCTTTTCTTGCCATTGCCTATCTATATTTTATATCCTCTCGACTTCGACCATCATCAGTTATTTTGCTCCCCAAATAGCAAAATTCATTTACCACTTTAAGTGTCTCATTTCCTAATCTAATTCCCTTAGCATCACCCGATTTAATTCGACTACATTCCGGTATACTCGTTTTGCTTTTGTTGATGTTCATCTTATATCACCCTTTCAAGACACTGTCCATGCCGTTCAACTGCTCTTCCAGGTCCTTTGCTGTCTCTGATAGAAGTACAGAGTCATCGGCGAACCTCAAAGTTTTTATTTCTTCTCCATGGATTTTAATTCCTACTCCGAATTTTTATTTGGTTTCCTTTACTGCTTACTCGATATATAGATTGAATAACATCGAGGAGAGGCTACAACCCTGTCTCTCTCCCTTCCCAACCACTGCTTCCCTTTCATGTCCCTCGACTCTTATAACTGCCACCTGGTTTCTGTACAAATTGTAAATAGCCTTTCTCTCCCTGTATTTGACCAATGCCGCCTTCAGAATTTGAAAGAGAGTATTCCAGTCAGCATTATCAAAAGCTTTCTCTAAGACTACAAATGCTAGAAACGTAGGTTTGCCTTTCCTTAACCTACCTTCTAAGATAAGTCGTAGGGTCAGTTTTGCCTCACATGTTCCAACATTTCTACGGAATCCAAACTGATCTACCCCAAGATCGGCTTCTACAAGTTTTTCCATTCGTCTATAAAGAATTCGCGTTAGTATTTTGCAGCCGTGACTTATTAAACTGATAGTTCGGTAATCTGTCAACACGTGCTTTCTTTGTGATTGGATTTATTCTATTCTTCTTGAAGTCTGAGGATATTTAGCCTCTCTCATACTTCTTGCTCACCAGATGGTAGAGTTTTGTCACGGCTGGCTCTCCCAAGGCTATCAGCAGTTCAAATGGAAACGTTGTCTACTCCCGGGGCCTTGTTTCGACTCAGGTCTTTCAGTGCTCTGTCAAACTCTTCACGCAGTATCGTATCTCCCATTTCATCTTCATTGTCCTTAATATTGTCCTCATGTACATCGCCCTTGTATGGACCCTCTATGTGTTCTTTCCACCTTTCTGCTTTCCCTTCTTTTCTCAGGACGAGTTCTCCATCTGAGCTTTTGAAATTCATACAGCTGGTATTTAATTTTCCTGTAGGTAGTATCTATGTTACCCCTAGTGATATATGCCTCTACATCCTTACATTTGTCCTCTAGCCGTCCCTGTTTCGGCATTTTGCACTTCCTGTCGATCTCATTGTTGAGACGTTTGTATTCCTTTTCGCCTGCTTCATTTACTTCATTTTTATATTTTCTCCTTTCATCAATAAAATTCAATATATCTTCTGTTATCTAAGGATTTCTACTAGCCCTCGTCTTTTTACCTATTTGATCTTCTGCTGCCTTCACTATTTCATCTCTCAAAGCTCCCCATTCTTCTTCTAATGTATTTTTCCCCCATCCTTGTCAATCTTTCCCTAATGCTCTCCCTGAAACTCTCTACAACCTCTGGTTGTTTGACTTTATCCAGGTCCCATCTCCTCAAATTCCCACCTTTTTTGCAATTTCTTCAGTTTTAATCTACAGTTCATAACCAATAGATTGTGGTCAGAGTCCACATCTGCCCCTGGAAATGTCTTACAATTTAAAACCTGGTTCCCAAATCTCTGTCTTATCATTATATAATCTATCTGAAACCTTCCAGTATCTTCAGGCTTCTTCCATGTATACAACCTTCTTTCATGATTCTTGAACCAAGTGTTAGCTATGATTAAGTTACGCTCTGTGCAAAATTCTATCAGGCAGCTTCCTCTTTCATTTCTTACCCCCATTCTATATTCACCTTCTACTTTTTCCTTCTCTTCATTTTCCTACCATCAAATTCCAGTCACTCGTCTCCCTTCACTATCTGAATAATATATTTCGTCTCATCATATATTTCATCAATTGCATCGTCGTCAGAGGAGGTAGTTGGCATATAAACTTGTACTACTGTGGTAGACATGGGAATCGTGTCTATCATCGCCACAATAATGCGTTCACTATGCGTTTATAGTAGCTTACCCGCACTCCTATTTTTATATTGATTATTGAACCTACTCCTGCATTACCCCTATTTAATTTTGTGTTTATAACCCTGTATTCACCTGACCAGAAGTCTTGTTCCTCCTGCTGCCGAATTTCACTAATTCCCACTATATCTAACTATAACCTATCCATTTCTCTTTTTAAATTTTCTAACCTACCTGCCCGATTAAGGGATCCGACATTCCACACTTCGATCCGTAGAACGCCACTTTCTTTCTGCTGATAACGACGTCCTCCTAAGTAGTCCCCGGCCGGAGATTCGAATGGGGGACTATTTTACCTCCGGAATATTTTGCCCAAGAGGACGCCATTATCATTTAACTATACAGTAAAGCTGCATGCCCTCGGGAAAAATTATGGCTGTAGTTTCCCCTTGCTTTCAGCCGTTCGCAGTACCAGCACAGCAAGGCCGATTTGGTTAGTGTTACAAGGCCAGATTAGTCAATCATCCAGACTGTTGCCCCTGCAACTTCTGAAAAGGCTGCTACCCCTCCTCAGGAACCACATGTCTGTCTGGCCTCTCAACAGATACCCCTTTGTTGTGGCTGCACCTACGGTACGGCTTTCTGTATCGCCGAGGCTCGCAGCCTCCCCACCAACGACAAGGTCCATGGTTTCTTGGAGGGGGGGCTTGAAAATTTACAACCAAATTACGAAGGGAAGGAAAAGTATGGAAACACCGACATCAAGCGTGCCTTATATGATGTAGGAAACCAGCTGGCGTTCAAAACAGTTTCCAATCATGTAAGAGTGGATAAATAAAGGTCCTGTAAAGTTTTCAAAGGATCTTGTGCCATTTTTCTTGCAAAACAATGGCAACGTCAGGTAACATTAATGGATGTGGATAGCGATCATGCATCCTTCCCTCCAAAGCAGAGCACAAAGGCTCAATAATACTGAGTTCCCCTGACCGGGGGAGACCAGAAAATTTATCTTCAAGCTCACAAAACCTGTCGTCTTGAAAGACAGAATCGCCATTGGGGAACAAATATTGTGCCTTATCAGTGACAGTGGTCACATAATCCTTGCCAGTAATGCGAACTTGAGCAGCAATGATGGGGTTCATGGAATGCAGCGATATGGCTGCCCAAATCATAACCGAAACCCACCATGTTATATTCTTGGCAGCAAGCAGTCTGCATCGTAGGCTTAGGACAGCGTCAACTCGACCAGGAGTTGGAAACGGTGTGAAACAAGACTTGTCCGACCAAATGACTTCCTTCATCCCTCAAAAGTCCATGTCTTATGGCTTCGGCATCACGTTTTCCTGTTACCGTCGTTTGCATCACTAACGTGTGGTTTTGGAATTCGAGCTCGTCCGGCAGTTCCCAGCTTATGGAGAGCTCTTCCTTCGCGTTGTTTCGGTGCTGAGAGGGTCGCGAATGTGACTTTCATTATTGCTCTGACTTTTGTAGCTGTTGCCCTCTTATTATTCCTCACAATTCTCTACAGTGACAATCTGTCACGATCACTCAACATACACTTTCATCCACGTTGTGACTTATCGCTTTCCTGTATGAGGTAGAAATCTTCGATGCGGTGCCTCTCGAAACATCGAACACTTCGGCTGCCTTCGTTATAAAAGCATTCACCACACAATTACCAACAATTTGCCCACGATAGAACTCACTTAACCCCGACATAACGCACTACTACACAAAAATACTATTCTGAAGACGTCTGACTCTTTCAACGCATTGAGGGCACTGCGCAAGTGCCGCTCATGGTCAAATACGACAGCGCCACTTACAGGCTCGTTGTGTTTTCGTGTTTTTGTGGAACTCCTGCACGTTCAGAAAATTAGATAAGGTGGCAGCAGTGACGTATGTGAAAAACGAACTCGAAACACTTAGCTCTGAAGAGGTGCACGTGGAAGAACTATGATTCAGATGTAAAAGACTAACTGACTGTGCACTTGATAGATATGCACCTAGTAGAACAGTTCATGATGGAAGGAACCCTCCGTGGTATAAAGGCACTGTGAAAAAACTTGTGAGGAAACAGAGGCTACTGTGTAATAGGTGTAAAAATTAACATAGGGCTGTAGATATAGAAATGCTGCATGAAACACGTTCAGCTGTCAAGAGGCCCTCGATGACTACTGTAGCAGTATACTGAAGCGACAACTGTCATAGGATACTCCCTAACATCGTGCTGGATATCCTTTTGCCCGGCGTAATGCAGCAACTCGGCGCGAGGTGGACTCCTCAAGTCGTAGAAAGTCTACTGCAGAAATATTGACCCATGCTGCCTCTATAACCATCCACAGTTGCGAAAGTGTTGCCGGTGCTGGACTTTGGACACGAATTGACCGCGCGATTATGTCCCATGTCGGGCGATCTGAGTGGATAAATCATTGGCTCGAATTATCCGAAATGTTCTTCAAACCAAACGCGTACATTTGTGATCAAATAATATGGTGCATTCTCATCCACAAAAATTCCATCGTTGTTTGGTCACAGTAAATCCAGTATCCTTGCTTACAGCATTTTCAAAAATCTTTGAGAAAATAATGTACTCAAGAGTGATTAGCCATCTCAACAGTAATGGGATACTTAGTAAATCACAGTTCGGATTTCAGAAATGCTGTTCCACTGAGACAGCAATATGCAATTTCACTGTCCTCTTAATAGAGTCTTTAAATAGTAAAATGTCACCAATAGGAATATTCTGTGACTTATCCAAAGCATTTGATTGTGTGAACCATGACATTATGTTAGAGAAATTACAATTATATGGTATAAATGGAACAGCATATGAGTGGTTTAAGTCGTATCTACAGAACAGGAAGCAAAAGGTCTATTTATATGCTTCAAGTGATTCAAAGGAGTTTGCCACTTCATCTAACTGGGATGAAATTACATTAGGAGTTCCACTAGGTTCGATCGTGGGTCCCCTCCTGTTCTTGATGTATGTGAATGACCTCCCTTCTTATGTGAAACAAGATGATGAACTGACACTGTTTGCTGATGATACAAGCATAACTATTAATCCATTAAAAGAAAGTCCGATAGAAAATTATACAAATAAGGTCTTTGGAAAAGTTATTAATTGGTTTTGTGCGAATGGGCTTGCTCTGAACTTTGAAAAACACAGTGCATCCAATTTTCTTCTGCAAAAAGTATAATTCCTTCAATAAACATAACACATCAAAAGAAATCAGTAGCCAGGGTAGAGCATACTAAGTTATTGGGTGTACATATAGATGAGAATCTTAATTGAAAAATTCATATTTTGGATCTCCTAAAGCAAATAAGTTCAGCAACTTTTGCAATCAGAATAATTGCCAATTTTGAGGATGTAGAAATTAGTAAGCTAACATACTTTGCATACTTCCAATCTCTGATGTCATACGGAATAATATTCTGGGGCAACTCAACACTTAGGGAAAAGGTATTCACTGCTCAAAAGAAAGTAGTTAGGGTAATGTGTGGGGTTCATAGTCGCACATCCTGTAGGCATCTGCTTAAAAGGTCAGGAATTCTTACAACTGCTTCACAGTACATTTACTAAGTAATGAAATTTTTTCTCAACAACATGGACCTCTTTAAAATCAACAGCGACATTCAAGATTACAATACCAGAAAAAATAAAGACTTACACTATCCTTTACTTAACCTATCTTTGGCACAGAAAGGGGTAAAATATGCTGCTATAAAACTTTTCGATAAATTACCAGATGAAATAAAACGTCTGACAGACAGCAGTAATAGTTTAAAAAACAAAGTGAAATTATACCTCCTGACAACTCCTTCTATACTATAGATGAATTCTTGAATATGAGTAAATACATCTGGTGAGATAATATATGCATTCTGTGCCCTTTAAGGGAATGGGATAGATAATATAAATATTAAGGTATAACATTATAATGTAAAGAAAAAAGAAAAAATAACTTGTTTCCTGTGCGCATTTCTTGTGCATTTGACACGTTCCACATCATAACGGTTTTCCGTGCTATTGATCAATGGAACACGTAACAAACTAACTAACTAACGATGGTCTCCCAGTAGCCAAACATAACCATTTCAGTCAATGATCGGTTCAGTTGAACTAGAGCACCCAGTCCATTCCATGTAAACACAGCCCACAGCATTGTGGAGCCACCATCAGCTTGCACAATGCATTGTTGACAACTCGGCTATATCGCTTCGTTTGGTCTGCACCACACTCGAACACTGCCATCAACTCTTACGAACTGAAATCAGGACTTATCCCATCAGACTACAGTTTCCAGTCGTCTAGAGTTCAACGAGCCTAGGAGAGGTGCTGCAGGTGACGTCTCGCTGTTAGCGAAACCACTCGCGTTGGTCATATGCTGCCATAGCCCATAGCCGCCAAATTTTGCGACACTGTCCCACTACGTTTCCATGGTGAGAGGTAATGCCTGAAATGTGGTATTCTCGGCACAATCTTTACTCTGTGAATCTCAGACCTGTGAATTCCCTAACGGTTTCCTAAATGGAATGTCCCATGCACCTAACTTTACCATTCCGTGTTCAAACTCTCTTAATCCCCGTCGTGCTGCTAAAATCACTTGGAACCTTTTTCACATGAATCACCTGCGCACAAATGAGAGCTTCGTCCATGCACTGCCTTTTTTTTTTTTTTACCTTGTGTACGCTATACAACTGCCATCTGCGTATATGCATATGGGTATCCCATCAATTTAGGCACCACAGTGTTTATTATTCGGAACATTTCTCAGAATATCCAAAGAAATTCTGGTCGTATATCAAGACTGTTAGCGGTAGCAAGGTTAGTGTCCAGACACTCATTTAGGAGACAGGGAGTGAAATTGAGGGTACCAAAACAAAAGCAGGAACACTCAGTAATACGTTTCCCATTCTGAGGCTACACGTGCTTGAGAGAATGGTACCGACCAGGAGCTAGATGAATCACGTGGCAGACCACGTGATCCGAGGCGTGCTCCTAGGCGACACGTGGGCCTGAGAGTGTCGCGGGCTAAGGGGAGACATGTGTGCTTTAGAGCGGTTCCTCAGAAGTAGGGCGCAGCAGGGACAATTAATTTTAACTGGGCGTGAAGGAGGGGTGAGAGAGGCAATTAAAGCGGTTCCTCAGAAATAGAGCAGACACAGGGACCGATTAATCTTAAGTGGGAGGTATCTGAGTGGGTGGGGGAGGGCAGAATCCTTTGTCTCTATCGAAAACGATACCCCCCCCCCCACTTCTTGTTACTAAGATATGTTGTTGTTGTTGTGGTCTTCAGTCCTGAGACTGGTTTGATGCAGCTCTCCATGCTACTCTATCCTGTGCAAGCTTCTTCATCTCCCAGTACCTACTGCAACCTACATCCTTCTGAATCTGCTTAGTTTATTCATCACTTGGTCTCCCCCTACGATTTTTACCCTCCACGCTACCCTCCAATACTAAATTGGTGATCCCTTGATGCCTCAGAACATGTCCTACCAACCGATCCCTTCTTCTGGTCAAGTTGTGCCACAAACTCCTCTTCTCCCCAATCCTATTCAGTACCTCCTCATTAGTTATGTGATCTACCCATCTAATCTTCAGCATTCTTCTGTAGCACCACATTTCGAAAGCTTCTATTCTCTTCTTGTCCAAACTATTTACCGTCCATGTTTCACTTCCATACATGGCTACACTCCATACAAATACTTTCAGAAATGACTTCGTGACACTTAAATCTATACTCGATGTTAACAAATTTCTCTTCTTCAGAAACGCTTTCCTTGCCATTGCCAGTCTACATTTTATATCCTCTCTACTTCGACCATCATCAGTTATTTTGCTCCCCAAATAGCAAAACTCCTTTACTACTTTAAGTGTCTCATTTCCTAATCTAATACCCTCAACACCACCCGACTTAATTCGACTACATTCCATTATCTTCGTTTTGCTTTTGTTGATGTTCATCTTATATCCTCCCTTCAAGACACCATCCATTCCGTTCAACTGCTCTTCCAAGTCCTTTGCTGTCTCTGAAATAATTACAATGTCATCGGCGAACCTCAAAGTTTTTATTTCTTCTCCATGGATTTTAATACCTACTCCGAATTTTCTTTTGTTTCCTTTACTGCTTGCTCAATATACAGATTGAATAACATCGGGGAGAGGCTACAACCCTGTCTCACTCCTTTCCCAACCACTGCTTCCCTTTCATGCCCCTCGACTCTTATAACTGCCATCTGGTTTCTGTACAAATTGTAAATAGCCTTTCGCTCCCTGTATTTTACCCCTGCCACCTTTAGAATTTGAAAGAGAGTATTCCAGTCAACATTGTCAAAAGCTTTCTCTAAGTCCACAAATGCTAGAAACGTAGGTTTGCCTTTCCTTAATCTTTCTTCTAAGATAAGTCGTAAGGTCAGTATTGCCTCACGTGTTCCAGGATTCCTACGGAATCCAAACTGATCTTCCCCGAGGTCGGCTTCTACTAGTTTTTCCATTCGTCTGTAAAGAATTCGTGTTAGTATTTTGCAGCTGTGGCTTATTAAACTGATTGTTCGGTAATTCTCACATCTGTCAACACCTGCTTTCTTTGGGATTGGAATTATTATATTCTTCTTGAAGTCTGAGGGTATTTCGCCTGTTTCATACATTTTGCTCACCAAATGGTAGAGTTTTGTCAGGACTGGCTCTCCCAAGGCCGTCAGTAGTTCCAATGGAATGTTGTCTACTCCGGTGGCCTTGTTTCGACTCAGGTCTTTCAGTGCTCTGTCAAACTCTTCACGCAGTATCGTATCTTCCATTTCATCTTCATCTACATCCTCTTCCATTTCCATAATATTGCCCTCAAGTACATCGCCCTTGTATAGACTCTCTATATATTCCTTCCACCTTTCTGTTTTCCCTTCTTTGCTTAGAACTGGGTTTCCATCTGAGCTTTTGATATTCATACAAGTAGTTCTCTTTTCTCTGAAGGTCTCTTTAATTTTCCTGTAGGCTGTATCTATCTTACCCCTAGTGAGATAAGCCTCTACATCCTTACATTTGTCCTCTAGCCATCCTTGCTTAGCCATTTTGCACTTCCTGTCGATCTCATTTTTGAGACGTTTGTATTCCTTTTTGCCTGCTTCATTTACTGCATTTTTATATTTTCTCCTTTCATCAATTAAATTCAATATTTCTTCTGTTACCCAAGGATTTTTACTAGCCCTCGTCTTTTTACCTACTTGATCCTCTGCTGCCTTCACTACTTCATCCCTCAAAGCTACCCATTCTTCTTCTACTGTATTTCTTTCCCCCATTCCTGTCAATTGTTCCCTTATGCTCTCCCTGAAACTCTGTACAACCTCTGGTTCTTTCAGTTTATCCAGGTCCCATCTCCTTAAATTCCCACCTTTTTGCATTTTCTTCAGTTTTAATCTACAGGTCACAACCAATAGATTGTGGTCAGAGTCCACATCTGCCCCTGGAAATGTCTTACAATTTAAAACCTGGTTCCCAAATCTCTGTCTTGTCATTATATAATCTATCTGAAACCTTCCAGTATCTACAGGCTTCTTCCATGTATACAACCTTCTATCAAGATTCTTAAACCAAGTGTTAGCTATGATTAAGTTGTGCTCTGTGCAAAATTCTACCAGGCGGCTTCCTCTTTCATTTCTTAGCCCCAATCCATATTCACCTACTACGTTTCCTTCTCTCCCTTTTCCTACACTCGAATTCCAGTCACCCATGACTATTAAATTTTCGTCTCCCTTCACTATCTGAATAATTTCTTTTATTTCCTCATACATTTCTTCAATTTCTTCGTCATCTGCAGAGCTAGTTGGCATATAAACTTGTACTACTGTAGTAGGTGTGGGCTTCGTATCTATCTTGGCCACAATAATGCGTTCACTATGCTGTTTGTAGTAGCTAACCCGCACTCCTATTCTTTTATTCATTATTAAACCTACTCCTGCATTACCCCTATTTGACTTTGTGTTTATAACCCTGTAGTCACCTGACCAGAAGTCTTGTTCCTCCTGCCACTGAACTTCACTAATTCCCACTATATCTAACTTTAACCTATCCATTTCCCTTTTCAAATTTTCTAACCTACCTGCCCGGTTAAGGGACCTGACATTCCACGCTCCGATCCGTAGAACGCCAGTTTTCTTTCTCCTGATAACGACATCCTCTTGAGTAGTCCCCGCCCGGAGATCCGAATGGGGGACTATTTTACCTCCGGAATATTTTACCCAAGAGGACGCCATCATCATTTAATCATACAGTAAAGCTGCATGCCCTCGGGAAAAATTACGGCCGTAGTTTCCCCTTGCTTTCAGCCGTTCACAGTACCAGCACAGCAAGGCCGTTTTGGTTATTGATACAAGGCCAGATCAGTCAATCATCCAGACTGTTGCCCTTGCAACTACTGAAAAGGCTGCTGCCCCTCTTCAGGAACCACACGTTTGTCTGGCCTCTCAACAGATACCCCTCCGTTGTGGTTGCACCTACGGTACGGCTATCTGTATCGCTGAGGCACGCAAGCCTTCCCACCAACGGCAAGGTCCATGGTTCATGGGGGGGGGGGGTACTAAGATATAGAAAACATTTTTCTTAACATTTACAGCAGCAAACTGACATGGACGGAGGTATAGCTGTTCAAATGCCCCACCTGAAGTGTCGAGTGTGTTGAAGCACTGCTTCCGGTATCGAGAGATACGTTGGCCCCACATTAACGACAAGGGTGGGTCTGTCAGCCAGCCTGGATGTGGTTTTTAGGCGGTTTCTCAGATCCCACAAGTTAAATACTGGGCATGTTACATCTGTTGCACGATTCGCAAGCATTTTGTAAACTTCGCTCACTTTCACATGAATAACACTACACGCAGACAGTTGATGATGACATATTCAATCCCTGGGGTTAACGGGATGGCGAAAGGAAGGACATACGGCGACCCCTTAAAACTAACCACTCCAGATTCGTCAATAACCATTCCGACCCTGCTCAGATGCAGGACTAAGGCACAACGAAAAGAAGATGACTGTTGCTTAAATCACACACCAGTAGTTCATGTGAAAATCTAAAAAAAAAAAAAAAAAAAAGGTACGAGTGCCATTTATAATGTCGAACTCTCTCACTGAATACTTTGACCGGTGCTTCTGGAATTGCACTACTGGTCGGTGATTCACTGTTTCCAGACCTAGCCTGTTTGTTTCTCGTTAGGGAGGATCCTTGTGTCCTCAACCGAAATCTCTGTAGTAAAATAAATCTTCAGGAAGAATGGTTCAATGTGGAGTCTGTTTTGTGAACACGCAACTATGCTGATGTCAGTGCACTTCTAGTGGGATTCCAGTCTTTGTGTTGTATGTTGTTTGCATCTCTGTGTGCTAAGAGGGTGGAAATGAGACATTCACCATGGTCGCGTTTGGAGCCAATGTCTGGATGAATATCAGCTGACAAGTGAGAACGGTTAAAGGCTAGGAGTCCCATAGACATGTCTCTACTACAGAATGATTTTCGTAGTACGACTTACCAGACACGCAAAAATGGACTACACAAAATTGGTGGACATGGACTGTAACATGAAAGGAGCATTCAGCAACAGATTCCACGCCACCCTTGGTTTCGCTGTCATTCTTTCTCTGCTCTTCTCATTACCTTGATCCAAGTAGTATTCGTTCCGTAGAAGCACAAGAAGATAAAAGATTATATGTCGGCAATAATATCGACTACTATACGAAAACTTTTCGCGATCGTTCGTTCAGGGAATTTGAGCTATGGATAGTACTTCATGGGCTTAACACTTATAACAGTGATCATTGACGAATTATGCGGGAGAATCAGGCGGTCGATAACAAAAACGGGAGAATTAAAAAAATTGCAATAATACGGGAGATCCCGGGAGATACGAGAGAGCTGATCACTATATATCCCTACACCCCTATCAGTTTGATTCGATGCTGCAAATGGTGGCAGCCCTGTATACTAAACTGCGCACTCTGTATACCCTCAAATCACCTAAAAATTTAAAAACACGTGTTCATCCTCCTGTATTTTATGCACACAATATGTAAAATTTCCTTATTTACGAGGGCAGTTCAATAAGTAATGCAACACATTTTATTTCTCGGCCAATTTTGGTTGAAAAAACCGGAAATTTCTTTTGGAATATTTTCAAACATTCCCGCTTCGTCTCGTATAGTTTCATTGACTTCCGACAGGTGGCAGCGCTGTACGGAGCTGTTAAAATGGCGTCTGTAACGGATGTGCGTTGCAAACAACGGGCAGTGATCGAGTTTCTTTTGTCGGAAAACCAGGGCATCTCAGATGTTCATAGGCGCTTGCAGAATGTCTACGGTGATCTGGCAGTGGACAAAAGCACGGTGAGTCGTTGGGCAAAGCGCGTGTCATCATCGCCGCAAGGTCAAGCAAGACTGTCTGATCTCCCGCGTGAGGGCCGGCCGTGCACAGCTGTGACTCCTGCAATGGCGGAGCGTGGGAACACACTCGTTCGAGATGATCGACGGATCACCATCAAACAACTCAGTGCTCAACTTGACATCTCTGTTGGTAGTGCTGTCACAATTGTTCACCAGTTGGGATATTCAAAGGTTTGTTCCCGCTGGGTCCCTCGTTGTCTAACCGAACACCATAAAGAGCAAAGGAGAACCATCTGTGCGGAATTGCTTGCTCGTCATGTGGCTGAGGGTGACAATTTCTTGTCAAAGATTGTTACAGGCGATGAAACATGGGTTCATCACTTCGAACCTGAAACAAAACGGCAATCAATGGAGTGGCGCCACACCCACTCCCCTACCAAGAAAAAGTTTAAAGCCATACCGTCAGCTGGTAAAGTCATGGTTACAGTCTTCTGGGACGCTGAAGGGGTTATTCTGATCGATGTCCTTCCCCATGGTAAAACGATCAACTCTGAAGTGTATTGTGCTACTCTTCAGAAATTGAAGAAACGACTTCAGCGTGTTCGTAGGCACAAAAATCTGAACGAACTTCTCCTTCTTCATGACAACGCAAGACCTCACACAAGTCTTCGCACCCGAGAGCAGCTCACAAAACTTCAGTGGACCGTTCTTCCTCATGCACCCTACAGCCCCGATCTCGCACCGTCGGATTTCCATATGTTTGGCCCAATGAAGGACGCAATCCGTGGGACGCACTACGCGGATGATGAAGAAGTTATTGATGCAATACGACGTTGGCTCCGACATCGACCAGTGGAATGGTACCGTGCAGGCATACAGGCCCTCATTTCAAGGTGGCGTAAGGCCGTAGCATTGAATGGAGATTACGTTGAAAAATAGTGTTGTGTAGCTAAAAGATTGGGGAATAACCTGGTGTATTTCAATGCTGAATAAAACAACCCCTGTTTCAGAAAAAAAATGTGTTGCATTACTTATTGAACTGCCCTTGTATTATCCTTTTTTATCTTGATCAAACAGTGGAAGCTCCAGGTAGGAATATCAACAGCGCAGGAAATGACAGATTGTCCTGTGTGCTTGAGGCGTGCTTGCTTGTGTGTATGTGAATGGTGTGTGTGTGTGTGTGTGTGTGTGTGTGTGTGTCTTTCACTGGCGAAGGCTGTGGTCGAAAGTTGTATGTGAATGTCTTTTAATAGTGCCTGTCTGCAGCCTGAGGTGTCTTCTTTACAGAGGTAACACTGTCTTTTCCTACATTGTTGATATTACTTTTTTATCTTGAAATTTTGACAGCGATTACTTTATTATTGACCCTAAGGATTTCAGACTATCTGTATAAATTCGTACGTAGAAGCCTCTGAAGAAGTCAAGAAGTCGATTATCTCGTTAGGCGAATAATTGAGCTCAATATTGAAACGTTAACTCGGCTTTGATTCTCCGAAACGTACTACCAAGTAAAGTGTCCATTGCAATGTGACTTCCGCCAGGCTGTGGCAGCGCTACCGTAACTATTGCAGGCTACGTCGAAACGTTGCATCACGTGCAGTCAGTTCAGCGCCTAGGAACGGCGTCGGAGCCAAGGGCAGCCCCCGATCGACTGGGCTGAAGCACTGGGCGGTGCACTCAGGCAACATGGTGGCGCAGCCAGATAACGGGGCTGAGTTAAGGAAGGTCTGGCCACGGCGCCACGCGTATCGCTGCCGTATCGCGTCTGGATGCTTCCAGGCGGTTTCGGTTAAGGCGGCAGGCGCCTGTGTGTCTCGTGTTCTGAGAGACGGGGCGACTCTGTTTCGGAGACACGGCAACGACGCCATGCTGCGCGTAGAAGAAGTGTGGGGTGCTGGTAACGTGTCCGTCATACAAGGGACTGAATTGTTCTGCCAATCCTGAAGATGCACGAGTCACACTAGTCGCTGCTCGTGGACTATCGCGTTTGAAGCTTGCTGCATATGCATACGGACGTACCGATTCTTGGCGAACTACACTATCTAATCAAATGTATCACGATACTCCTATGTAATGAGGAATTTACCACTAGATGGCCGGGCGGTGCAGCCGAGCGGTTCTAGGCGCTTCAGTCTAGAACCGCGCGACTGCTACAGTCGCAGATTCGAATCCTGCCTCGGGCATGGATGTGTGTCACGTCCTTAGGTTAGTTAAGTTTAAGTAGTCCTAGGTTCTAGGGGACTGATGACCTCAGATGATAAGTCCCATAGTGTTCAGAGCCATTTGAGCCGTTTGAACCATTTTTTTGAACCACTAGATGCCACTAGAGGCGGAACAGGCACTTTTAAAAGAGGCAGCGACTATTGTGTTGCCAGCAGAGAAGCGGTGCCAATAGAATGGGGCAGTCAACAGAGCTCAGTGACTTCGAACGTAGACTGTGCATCATAAACATTTCAACCCCTCTAAAGCTGCTAAAGCCGACTGTCTGTGACGTGATTGTGAGGTGGAAACATGAAGGAACAACGATTACACTACTGGCCACTAACATATCTACACCAACAAGAAATGCAGATGATAAACGGGTATTCATTGGACAAATATATCATACTAGAACTGACATGTGACTACATTTTCACACAATTTGGGTGCATAGATCCTGAGAAATCAGTACCCAGAACAACCACCTCTGCCCATAATAACGGCCTTCATGCGCCTGGGCATTGAGTCAAACAGAGCTTGGATGGCGTGTGCAGGTACAGCTGCCCATGCAGCTGCAACACGATACCACAATTCATCAAGAGTAGTGACTGGCGTATTGTGGCGAGCCAGTTGCTCGGCCACCATTGACCAGACGTTTTCAATTGGTGAGAGATCTGGAGAATGTGCTGGCCAGGGCAGCAGTCCAACATTTTCTGTATCCAGAAAGGCCCGTACAGGGGCTGCAACATGCGGTCGTGCATTATCCTGCTGAAATGTAGGATTTCGCAGGGATCGAATGAAGGGTAGAGCCACGGGTCGTAACAGATCTGAAATGTAACGTCCACTGTTCAAAGTACCGTCAATGCTAACAAGAGGTGACCGAGACGTGTAACCACTTGGCACCCCATACCATCACGCCGGGTGATACGCCAGTTTGGCGTTGACGAATGCACGCTTCCAATGTGCGCTCGCCGCGATGTCGCCAAACACAGATGTGACCATCATGATGCTGTAAACAGAATCGGATTCATCCGAAAAAAATGACGTTTTGCCATTCGTGCGCCCAGGTTCGTCGCTGAGTACACCATCGCAGGCGCTCCTGTCTGTGATGCAGCGTCAAGGGTAACCACAGACATGGTCTCCGAGCTGATAGTCCATACTGGTGCAAACGTCGTCGAACTTTTCGTGCAGATGGTTGTTGTCTTGCAAACGTCCCCATCTGTTGACTCAGGGATCGAGACGCGGCTGCACGATCCGTTACAGCCATGCGGATAATATGCCTGTCATCTCGACTGCTAGTGATACGAGGCCGTTGGGATCCAGAACGGCGTTCCGCATTACCTTCCTGAAGCCACCGATTCCATATTCTGGTAACAGTCATTGGATCTCGACCAACGCGTGCAGCAATGTGGTGATACGATAAACCGCAATCGCGATATGCTACAATCCGACGTTTATAAAAGTCGGAAACGTGATGGTACGCATTTCTCCCCCTTACACGAGGCATCACAACAACGTTACACCAGGCAACGCCGGTCAACTGCTGTTTGTGTATGAGAATCGGTTGGAAACTTTCCTTATGTCAGCACGTTGTAGGTGTCGCCACCGGCGCCGGCCTTGTGTGAATGCTCTGAAAAGCTAATCATTTGCATATCACAGCATCTTCTTCCTGTCGGTTAAATTTCGCGTCTGTAGCACGTCATCTTCGTGGTGTAGCAATTTTAATAGCCAGTAATGTAAATTAATATCAGAAGACCTGAGGTACTGAAATGCATGGAGGGTGGTTGTAAAAAAATCGCGTGACTGTGTGTATGGACATAGAAAGAATGGGGTACAATGGTCGAACAGCTCCTCACACGCTACACATTTCTGTAGTTAACGCTACTCAACGCTTGAGGTGCTTTAAAAAAGCGACACTGATGGACAACATACACTATGTGATCAAAAGTATCCAGACAGCTGGCTGGAAAATACTTACAAGTTCGTGGCACCCTCCATCGGTAATGCTGGAATTCAATATGGTGTTGACCTACCCTTAGCCTTGATGATAGCTTCCACTCTCGCAGGCATACGTTCAATCAGGCACTGGAAGGTTTCATGGGGAATGGCAGCCCACACTTCATGGAGTGTTGCACTGAGGAGAGGTATCGATGTCGGTCGCTGAGGCTTGGCACGAGGTCGGCATTCCAAAACATCCGAAAGGTGTTCTATAGGATTCAGGTCAGGGCTCTGTGCAGACCAGTCCATTACTGGGATGTTATTGTCGCGTAACCATTCCACCACAGACTGTGCCTTATGGACAGGTGCTTGATCGTGTTGAAAGATGCGACCACCATCCCCAAACTGCTCTTCAACAGTGCGAAGCAAGAAGGTGCTTAAAACATCAATGTAGACTTGTGCTGTTATAGTGCCACCCAAAACAACAAGGGGTGCGAGCCCGCTACATGAAAAGCACCGCCGCTTCCGAATTTTACTATTGGCACCATACATGCTGGCAATTGACGTTCGTCGGGCATTCGCTATACCCACACCTTGCCGTCGGATCGTCACATTGTCTACAGTGATTCTTCACACCAAAAAACGTTTTCCCGCTGTTCAATCCTGCAATGTTTACGCTCCTTTCACCAAGCGAGGGGTCGTTTGGCATTTACCGGCGTGATGTGTGGCTTATGAACAGCTGCTCGACCATGAAATCCAAGTTTTCTCACCTCCCACCTAACTGTCATAGTACTTGCAGTGGATCCTGATGCAGTTTGGAATTCCTGTGTGATGGTCTGGTTAGGTGTCTGCCTATTACACATTACGACCCTCTTCAACTGTCAGCAGTCACTGTCAGTCAACAGACGAGGTCAGCCTGTACGCTTTCGTGCTGTATGTGTCCGTTCATGTTTCCACTTCACTATCACATAGGAAACAGTGGACCTAGGGATGTTTAGGAGTGTGGAAATCTCGAGTACAGACGTACGACACAAGTGACAACCAGAGCGCTCCATTCTGCTCTGAAACTGGTTCAGATGGCTCTGAGCACTATGGGACTTAACATCTGAGGTCATCAGTCCCCTAGAACTTAGAACTACACTCCTGGAAATTGAAATAAGAACACCGCGAATTCATTGTCCCAGGAAGGGGAAACTTTATTGACACATTCCTGGGGTCAGATACATCACATGATCACACTAACAGAACCACAGGCACATAGACACAGGCAACAGAGCATGCACAATGTCGGCACTAGTACAGTGTATATCCACCTTTCGCAGCAATGCAGGCTGCTATTCTCCCATGGAGACGATCGTACAGATGCTGGATGTAGTCCTGTGGAACGGCTTGCCATGCCATTTCCACCTGGCGCCTCAGTTGGACCAGCGTTCGTGCTGGACGTGCAGACCGCGTGAGACGACGCTTCATCCAGTCCCAAACATGCTCAATGGGGGACAGATCCGGAGATCTTGCTGGCCAGGGTAGTTGACTTACACCTTCTAGAGCACGTTGGGTGGCACGGGATACATGCGGACGTGCATTGTCCTGTTGGAACAGCAAGTTCCCTTGCCGGTCTAGGAATGGTAGAACGATGGGTTCGATGACGGTTTGGATGTACCGTGCACTATTCAGTGTCCCCTCGACGATCACCAGTGGTGTACGGCCAGTGTAGGAGATCGCTCCCCACACCATGATGCCGGGTGTTGGCCCTGTGTGCCTCGGTCGTATGCAGTCCTAATTGTGGCGCTCACCTGCACGGCGCCAAACACGCATACGACCATCATTGGCACCAAGGCAGAAGCGACTCTCATCGCTGAAGACGACACGTCTCCATTCGTCCCTCCATTCACGCCTGTCGCGACACCACTGGAGGTGGGCTGCACGATGTTGGGGCGTGAGCGGAAGACGGCCTAACGGTGTGCGGGATCGTAGCCCAGCTTCATGGAGACGGTTGCGAATGGTCCTCGCCGATACCTCAGGAGCAACAGTGTCCCTAATTTGCTGGGAAGTGGCGGTGCGGTCCCCTACGGCACTGCGTAGGATCCTACGGTCTTGGCGTGCATCCGTGCGTCGCTGCGGTCCGGTCCCAGGTCGACGGGCACGTGCACCTTCCGCCGACCACTGGCGACAACATCGATGTACTGTGGAGACCTCACGCTCCACGTGTTGAGCAATTCGGCGGTACGTCCACCCGGCCTCCCGCATGCCCACTATACGCCCTCGCTCAATGTCCGTCAACTGCACATACGGTTCACGTCCACGCTGTCGCGGCATGCTACCAGTGTTAAAGACTGCGATGGAGCTCCGTATGCCACGGCAAACTGGCTGACACTGACGGCGGCGGTGCACAAATGCTGCGCAGCTAGCGCCATTCGACGGCCAACACCGCGGTTCCTGGTGTGTCCGCTGTGCCGTGCGTGTGATCATTGCTTGTACAGCCCTCTCGCAGTGTCCGGAGCAAGTATGGTGGGTCTGACACACCGGTGTCAATGTGTTCTTTTTTCCATTTCCAGGAGTGTACTTAAACCTAAGGACATCACACACACCCGTGCTCGAGGCAGGATTCAAACCTGCGACCGTAGCGGTCGCGCGGTTTCAGACTGAAGCGCCTAGAACCGCTCGGCCACAAAGGCAGGCCATTCTGCTCTCTCACGATGTCTAATGACTGCTGAGGTCGCTGATATGGAGTACCTGGCAGTAGGTGGCAACACAATGCACCTAATATGAAAAACGTATGGGAAAAACGAGGGAGGGATCTGGGAATGGCGAATGCCTGAAGAACATTACTTGCCATCATGTGTACTACTACCAGCGAAGTACAGAAGAAGTAGTATTATCATTTGCGGGTATTTTTCGCTGTGAGTATGTGGTCCCCTTATTGTGTATAAGAAAATTCTAAATGAGAAGACTAGTGATGTCCATACCTACAACACTAGAGGGAAATAATTTGGAAATTTGAGGTAAGTTCCTATGGGACCAGACTGCTGAGGTGATCGGTCCCTAGTCTTACACACTACTTAATCTAATTTAAACTAACTTACGCTAAGGACAACACACGCACCCATGCCCGAGGGAGGACTCGAACCTCCGACGGAGGGGCCGGCTGTTGTGGCCGAGCGGTTCTAGGCGCTTCAGTCCGGAACCGCGCTGCTGCTACGGTCGCAGGTTCGAATCCTGCCTCGGGCATGGATGTGTGTGATGTCTTTAGGATAGTTAGGTTTAAGTAGTTCTAAGTGTAGGGGACTGATGACCTGAGATGTTAAGTCCCATAGTGCTCAGAGCCATTTGGACCATTTTTCTCCGACGGAGGGAGCAGCGCGAACCGCAGCAAGGTCCCCTAGACTGCACGGCTACCCCGCGTGGCTAGAGGGAACAATGACCTCTATTACCCGTTGTTAAAGCTGTCAGTTGCTGAGGAAGGAGTTCAATAAGCATCAACAAAACTGTTTGATCATTTGCCTGGTAACATAAAAGGTCTGACAGGTAGCGAAGAAAATATTAAATTTGATTTAAAATCCTGTCTCCTGAACAACTCCCAGATGAAGCAACCTTTAGACTAAATTTAACTTAAAATCATTTCTCCTGAACAACTCCATTGACGAATTTCTATTTAAAAACAGGTAGCCAGAGAAAAAAAAGTGGTTGCATGAGTAAGACTGAAAATTTTTTCATTAATGTTAACACTAATTATGTGTACATATCCTGTAAACTCAGTTGTTCCACGTCATTTTGGTAAAAGAATCGTTCAGATGATCAGTGAAACATGTAACCAACTATCTAACTCAACAACATTCTTGAAATGTTTTGGCCTGCCCAGAGTACCGACCTGAACGCAATGGAACACCTTTGGGATGACATAGAATGGCGACTTCTCTCCAGACCCCAGCCTCCATCTACCTCTCGAGGAAGAACGGGCTGCCATTCCTTCCCAGACAGTCAGGCAACTCACTGAAAGTATCTCCAGCAGAGTGCAAGCCATTAGAAAAGGGAAGGGTACATGCAAACTATGTTACAGTCCATTAATAGGTATTGGATAGTTTTATTCATATAGTGTAAGTATCGATCCTTTTGATTCGATACCTGTCGTATCGGTATTGATACCAAGTAACCGATAATTATGTCGTATCATAAGAAATATCAGAGTGATGACATGAAAAGTTCTGAATGGAGTTCAAAAAAGTAATACCCTGTCACTACCAGTTTGATGAAATTATTTATTGTTTTATTTTTTATTGTGCTTTTCATTCCTTTCTCTTATGGAGAAAGGCGGGCTGTTCCAGTGCGTGGCTGACGTTCTTGTTTCCAGCCATGTGTAGGGGAGTTCCTTCTGTTTTGCGTCTTTATTATTTGCGTCAGTCGATGACTGGGTAAGTGCAGGGGGGTACTTACGTGTCCACATTGGGAGTCTATTTTGAGGGGATTGTGGAGGACAGTTCCAAAATTCCCCCTATAGGCAGGTAAAACCCCCGAAAATCCTGGCGAGAACTGCTGGTGTTACCATCTTAGTATCTTTGTCTTCTCGCACGTTCACACCAACAATTTTGTTCTCTCATTGAAGGTCGTCAGCGTTCAAGAGTTGCGCCATAGTTGCAGCGAAAGTTTTCAGTCATCCAGGAACATATTTATTTATTTTTTATTCCTTTACGGACCACAAAAATATTTATATATCAAGTTGTTAATTTCAGTCAGTGAAGAACAGCGCAGGCCTCAATAGTTATACTGTGTCTACTCAGATCTGAAACTGGCCATCACCGACTGAAATTAATTCCCAGATTTATAAATGTTTTCGTGGTCTGTGTTGTTGTCGCGGTCTTCAGTACGAAGACTGCTCTGATGCATCTCACCACGCTACTCCCTCCCTTGCAAGTATCGTCGTCTGTGTATAACTACTAAAACTTACATCCATTTGAACCTGCTTACTGTATTCACCTCTTGCTCTCCCTCTACAAGTGTTAGAAATGATTGAATTATGCTCTATGGAAAACGCTATCATGTGTTTGCCTCTTTCATTACTTTCACCCAGCCCATATTCGTCTGCTGTTTTTCCTTCTCTTCCTTTTCCTACCATTGAATTCCAGTCACCCATCATTATTCAATTTTCTTCTTCTTTAACTATCTGAATAATTTCTTTTATTTCATCATACTTTTTTTTCAATCTCTTCCTCATCTGTGGAGCTAGTTTGCATATAAATTTGTACTACTGCGATGGGTGTTGGCTTCATATGGACTTCACAATAACTTCCTCACATTCCTATTTTCTTATCTATTGTTAGACCTACAATTCCAGTACTCCTATCTGATTTCGTATTTATAAGCCTGTAGTCACCTGACAAGAAGTCCTATTCATCCTGCAACTGCACTCCACTAATTCCTACTACATCTAACTTCAATCTATCTATTTCCCTTTTGAAATTCTCTAACCTACCTAGCCAATTAACGGATCTAACATTCCACGATTCCACCTGCCGAATTCCAGTCTTGTCTTTCCTGATCACGACACCTGCTGAATAGTCCCTGTCTGGAGATCCGAATGAGGGACTATTTTACCTCCAGAATATTTTACCCAAAAGGATGCCATCGTTATTAGGCTACCATCATTCAAGCATACAGCGGAGCTGGATGCCCTTGGGAAAAGTAACAACTGTAGTTTCCGCTTGCTCCCAGCCTCTTGCAGTACCAGCACAGCAAGGCCGTTTTGGTTGATGTCACAAGGCCAGATCAGTCAATCATCCAGACTGTTGCCCCTGCAACTATTGACAAGGCTGCTGCCCTTAATCTGGAACCACATGTTTGTCTGGTTTCATTGTGGTTGCACCTGTTGTTGTTGTTGTGGTCTTCAGTCCTGAGACTGGTTTGATGCAGCTCCCTATGCTACTCTATCCTGTGCAAGCTGCTTCATCTCCCAGTACCTACTGAGCCTTCATCCTTCTGAATCTGCTTAGTATATTCATCTCTTGGTCACCCTCGACGATTTTTACCCTCCACGCTGCCCTCCAATACTAAATTGGTGATCCTTTGATGCCTCAGAACATGTCCTATCAACCGATCCCTTCTTCTAGTCAAGTTGTGCCACAAACTTCTCTTCTCCCCAATACTATTCAATACTTCCTCATTAGTTATGTGATGTACGCATATTAGATGGGTGGTTGCACCTATGGTGTGGTTATCTGTGTCGTTGAGGCAGGCAAGCCACCCCACCTCTGGAAGGTCCGTGTTTCATGCGAGGGGCTGTACTCCTATATGGATTAAAAAATATGTCATCATGGTTCTTTCTGCTCCGACCACCTCTCGCGCTTGTCCACGTGGGGTGTTTGTGTTATCTGTGTTGTGGACTGCCCTCAGTTAGGGAGGAAGCCAACATGACATTCACGGGCGCAAAGGTGAGTGACTCTATCTGTTGTTCCAGGTGCGCTTCCCGCAATAGATGGCAGGCATGCAGTGCGATCCTGAAGTTCATCTCGGCCTCTTCCAGCACGTCGCCTTTCGCGCCGCTGTTGCCGGCTTCTCTGCCGTCGCTCCAGTGCTGGTCCCACGTGCTCCCTCTTCGGCGCTCTGGAGCTGTTGTGGCCTCAAACAGCCCCTCCCCGCCCCCTTCCTTAGTCACTAGTGGGAGGGGGCCCGCTAGCGGCGCGGCTGCGGAATCTTCTGCCGCTTTCTGTGCTGGCGCGCAGCTGCTGCGACCGCTGTTGTCAACAGCTGACGTCACAGGCGTGCTGTCTGCTGGGCGTCCGGCCTCTAACCGGCGGACGTGCCCTCATTAGAGCCAATACAGACGCTTACCGACAATCATTCCTCCTACGTGCCTTTCGCGAGTGGAAGAGAGTAGGGGGAGCAGTTAGTGGTATCACAAATACCCTTCTCCACACACCAATAAAGTGCCTTGTGGAGTATGATGTAGACGTAGATTTATACAGACGGTACGGGGTTCTTATTCATATACAGGGTGGTCCATTGATCGTGACCGAGACAAATATCTCACAAAATAAGCGTCAAACGAAAAAAACTACAAAGAACGAAACCTGTCTAGCTTTAAGGGGGAAAGCAGAGGGCGCTATGGTTGGCCCGCTAGATGGTGCTGCCATAGGTCAAACGGATATCAACTGCGTTTTTTTATATAGAAACCCACATTTTTTATTACACATTCGTGTAGTATGTAAAGAAATATACACTACTGTCCATTAAAATTACTACACCAAGAAGAAATGCAGATGATAAACGGGTATTCATTGGACAAATATATTATACTAGAACTGACATGTGATTACATTTTCACGCAATTTGGGTGCACAGATCTTGAGAAATCAGTACCCAGGACAACCACCTCTGCCCGTAATAACGGCCTTGATAACCCTGGGCCCTCAATCAAACTGAGCTTGGATGGCGTGTACAGGTACAGCTGCCCATGCAGCTTCAACACGATACCACAGTTCATCAAGAGTAGTGACTGGAATATTGTGACGAGCCAGTTGCTCGGCCACTATTGACCAGACGTTTTTAATTGGTGAGAGATCTGAAGAATGTGCTGGCCAGGGCTGCAGTCGAACATCTTCTGTATTCAGATGGCCCGTACAGGACCTGCAACATGCGGTCGTGCATTATCCTGCTGAAATGTAGGGTTTCGCAGGGATCGAATGAAGGGTAGAGCCCTGGGTCGTAACACATCTGAAATGTAACGTCCACTGTTCAAAGTGCCGTCAATGCAAACAAGAGGTGACCGAGATGTGTAACCAATGGCACCCCATGCCATCACACCGGGTGATACGCCAGTTTGGCGATGACGAATTCACGCTTCCAATGTGCATTCACCGCGATGTCACCAAACACGGATGCGACCATCATGATGCCGTAAACAGAACCTGGATTCATCCGAAAAAATGACGTGTTGCCATTCGTGCTCCCAGGTTCGCCGTTGAGTACACCATTGCAGGCGCTCCTGTCTGTGGCGCAGCCTCAAGGGTAACCGCAGCCACGGCCTCCGAGCTGATAGTACACGCTGCTGCAGACGTCGTCGAACTGTTCGTGCAGATGGTTGTTGTCTTGGAAACGTCCCCATCTGTTGACTCAGGGATCGAGACGTGTCTGCACGATCCGTTAGAGCCATGCGGATAAGATGCCTGTCATCTCGATTGCTAGTGATACGAGTCCGTTGGGATCCAGCAAGGCGTTCCGTATTACCCTCCGAACCCACCGATTCCATATTCTGCTAACAGTCATTGCATCTCGAGCAATGCGAGCAGCAATGTCGCGATACGGTAAACTGCTATCGCTATAGACTACAATCTGACCTTTATCAAAGTCGGAAACGTGATGGTACGCATTTCTCCTCCTTGCACGAGGCATCACAACAACGTTTCACCAGGCAACGCTGGTCAACTGCTATTTGTGTATGAGAAATCGGTTGGAAACTTTCCTCATGTGAGCATTTTGTAGGTGTCGCCACCGGCGCCAACCTTGTGTGAATGCCTTGAAAAGCTATTCATTTGCATATCACAGCATCTTCTTCCTGTCGGTTAAATTTCGCGTCTGTAGCACGTCATCTTCGTGGTTTAGCAATTTTAATGGCTAGTAGTGTAAATGTTTTAGTTGGACCACTTATTTCGCTTTGTGATAGATGGCGCTGTAATAGTCACAAATATATAGACCACAATATTAGACGAACAGTTGGTAACAGGTAGGTTTTTTTAATTAAAACGCAGGACGTAGGTACGTTTTAACATTTTATTTCGGTTGTACCTTTGTGAACTTATCATTTCTGAGAACGCATGCTGTTAGAGTGTGATTACCTGAGAATATCACATTGATGCAATAAATGCTCAAATTATGTCCGTCAGCCTCAATGCATTTGGCAATACGTGTAACGACATTCCTCTCAACAGTGAGTAGTTCGCCTTCCGTAATGTTCGCACATACATTGACAATGCGCTGACGCATGTTGTCAGGCGCTGTCGGTGGATCACGATAGCAAATATCCTTGAACTTTCCCCGCAGAAAGAAATCCGGGAATGTCAGATCCGGTGAACGTGCTTCGACGACCAATCCACCTGTCATGAAATATGCTATTCACTATCGCTACAACCGCACGCGAGCTATGTGCCGGACATCCACGATGTAGGAAGTACATCGCTATTCTGTCATGCAGTGAAACATCTTGTAGTAACATCGGTAGAACATTACGTAGGAAACCAGCGTACATTGCACCATTTAGATTGCCATCGATAAAACGGGGGCCAATTATCCTTCCTCCCATAATGCCGCACCATACATTAACCCGCCAAGGTCGCTGATGTTCCACTTGTCGCAGATATCGTGGATTTTACGTTGCCCAATAGTGCATATTATGCCGGTTTACGTTACCGCTGTTGGTGAATGACGCTTCGTCGCTAAATAGAACGCGTACATAAAATCTGTCATCGTCCCGTAATTTCTCTTGTGCCCAATGGCAGAACTGTACAGGACGTTCAAAGTCGTCGCCATGCAATTCCTGGTGCATAGAAATATGGTACGGGTGCAATCGGTGTTGATGTAGCATTCTCAGCACCGACGTTTTTGAGAGTCCCGATTCTCGGGCAATTTGTCTGCTACTGATGTGCGGATTAGCCGCGACAGCAGCCAAAACACCTACTTGGGCATCATCATTTATTGCAGGTCGTGGCTGACGTTTCACATGTGGCTGAACACTTCCTATTTCCTTAAGCGGACCCGGAACGTCCTATACCTCCAATGTTAAATGTAAGGAACATTTTCTTATGAACTATTAACATCAGAATGATGAAACTTTTACAGTATAATATTACATATATTTAATACCATGTACCATATGGGCTTTAATTTATTTTTGTTTTTTGGGAAGATATTAATTATTTCGTTACTGAAAATAATTGACACATTTTTTGGCACAGTATCTTTGAAATAAAATCTGTTATCAATTATGTATCACAAAAAGGCTATGATACAAGGTGTATATTGGCACTGTTTACGTTCCTTGAAAATTTTAAGTCTTTATCTCTAATAGTTTAGCAGAAAAGGTTCCTTATATGGCAAAAAAGTGAATTTGTGGAAAACGAGTTTCAAAGTTTCACTAATATTTTAGTGGAGTCCAGCACCATAAGAGGGGTTTTCACTGTCACTAGACATCTCCCCATCTAGCCTTCTTTTCACACCTTTCATTCTTTGTCTGGCTTGCCTCGCACATTCCTTTTCTTTCCTTTCAGCATCCCGTTTCCTCTCATTGTCTATCGACATCATTGCACTCACCATGTACTTTCCGGGCATCACATCCAACTTCTGCAGCACATTGCACTTTATAATGTTGCCTTTGTTGCGCGTAGCAATGGCATCATATACTCCAAAATGAAGAGTATGAATTTTCACAAACACATTTTTTTGGGATTCTGGTCCAAATTACATTATTCACACTCCCATTTTGATTTTGTGTACGTCCATGGAGACATTTCTTCAAACGTTCAGTTGCAGAAAGATATCTGAAAATTGGTTTTATAGCCTTCATGACAGTTTCTGATAGACTGTGATGATGCTTGTATACACGTTCAGATCCCTGATATTTGTTGTACTTGCACCAGGAATTGGGTCCCTGTGGGCATAGTCCATGTAGTGGTTCCTCGTCAGTCGATAAGGTGTGGTAGTTGGTTGGTTGGTTGGTTCGGGGAAGGAGACCAGACAGCGAAGTCATCGGTCTCATCGGATTAGGGAAGGACGGGGAAGGAAGTCGGCCGTGCCCTTTGAAAGGAACCATCCCGGCATTTGCCTGGAGCGATTTAGGGAAATCACGGAAAACCTAAATCAGGACGGCCGGACGCGGGATTGAACCGTCGTCCTCCCGAATGCGAGTCCAGTGGCTAACCACTGCGCCACCTCGCTCGGTAAGGTGTGGTAGTAAAGTTCCATTACAGTCTTTTCCATTGCATCAACACTGTGAGTATTTTGTCTTATTGCCAGTCCATAGCCTCTCTGAAATCTGTTGATTACCTCGTCTGTCAATCTTTTAGCTCCACCCAAAGGTTTTCCATTACTGAGTACTTGTAGTCTTCAGTCGACACAGCCTTGTTCCCATACGTTTCTGAACGTGACCTATGCACTCCTGTTTAGTAATGGTAACATCATTTCCATAAGGTTTCAGCTCAGATACAGCAGCAAAAGCCTTCGAATCACCATCACCCAGGAACTGTAGGTATCTGACATTGTACCACAGAAGAGAGCGACTGAAAATGTCTTTCACACCGGAAACGTCCATGGTCCCACTAGACCCACTGTAATTCCTTCGACAGCTTTCTGCATGCTCATCCTTCACTCTTTTAGGACACCTACAGTGCTTGGATTTAATTACAACACCTATAACTTTTGTAGTATCAGCACTTGTTGCCGTTATTACCCCATTATGCGAAGTGTGCCCGCGCCTCTGCCACGTACCATCTAGTGCGACAGTCAGGTCCCGAGGATTCTGAACACCTGGAATTTCTTCATTCACCGCCACAGCCTCCTCCACTGCTTCTTTCATGGATTCTTGGGCAATATCTTCAACACAGGATCCAACAACCGAGTTATATTTTGAGAATTTAGTTGGTGGTCGTGGTAGATTCATTACACCAAAAAACATTTGACCAGCAGAGTATCCCTTACCGATTGACCTTAGAGCATAAACACATCTAATATTTACACCATAGTACTTGCCTTTCTCACTATCAGTTTCACCTTGGCCTATTTCGACATATTCTGAGTCCAGAATGAGATTTTCACTCTGCAGCGGAGTGTGCGCTGATACGTAACTTCCTGGCAGATTAAAACTGTGTGCCGGACCAAGACTCGAACTCGAGTCCTTTGCCTTTCGCGGGAAAGTGCTCTACCAACTGAGCTACCCAAGCACGACTCACGCCCCGTCCTCAGAGCTTTACTTCTGCCAGTACCTCGCCTCCTACATTCCAAACTTTACAAAAGCTCTCCTGCGAACCATGCAGAACTAGCACTCCTGAAAGAAAGGATATTGTGGAGGCACGGCTTAGCTACAGCCTAGGGGATGTTTCCAGAATGAGATTTTCACTCTGCAGCGGAGTGTGCGCTCATATGAAACTTCCTGGCAGATTAAAACTGTGGAGAGCTTCTGTAAAGTTTGGAAGGTAGGAGGCGAGGTACTGGTAGAAGTAAAGCTGTGAGGACGGGGCGTGAGTCGTGCTTGGGTAGCTCAGTTGGTAGAGCACTTGCCCGCGATAGGCAAAAGTCCCGAGTTCGAGTCTCGGTCCGGCACACAGTTTTAATCTGCCAAGAAGTTTCATATTCTGAGTTCCAAAATGAAACACTGTAATGACAACTAGTACAATGGAGACAGATTTCTGTTGCAAGTCCTATGTGTCGCTTGACATTTACTGACATACTCCATTTGCAACATTCCTTACGCAGTATTGAACTCTCAATCACCTCTGAGACCAATGAAATGTTAATTATTTCGTTCACATTATCCTCACTACACTTCTCCAATAAACTGTAGTACTTTTCAGTTGATGCATGCAACTTCTTGCTTGTGCTAGAGACAGGAGTAGATTTCCCTTCATGAATAACCTCACTGTTTTCAGAATCATTTCCCAAGGTCGGAGAAATTGTCACAGTTCCTCTAGTGTACCTCGGAGGAGGCTTCTTCCTCTTGTAAACGCTGTTACTAAATCGAGGCATATTTGATAAGTTCCAGTTACGCAATAGAAATAAAACACAAATCGTGCAATAACCACCAAATTCTCAATGTAAACAACAGTATCCAAAGACTACAATACGCAGACAAAACAATTGCCTATCAAATCGTGTTGCCAACATAATATAAAGTCTTTGGAAAGACCGGAAGTTATGAAAAACGATGTTTTCAATGAACACGTATCCATGGAAATTCAATGTCGCGACATGCCCTCTACAGCACATTATTGAAAATAATATTTTCAATACTTGGAGTTGAGCTACAAGTAAGATTAATATGTAATTTTAAAGAGGAAGATCTGTAGTATTTTATTTCACAATAAACTGAAAACCCAAAATATCATCATTTTTAGGTTCCGGGTTCCCTTAAATAACGGAACTATCCGGCGAAGGGTCCGGACACTTGGATGATGTCATCCAGGATACCGAGCAGCACATAGCACACGCCCGTTGGGCATTTTGATCACAATAGCCATACATCAACACGATATTGGCCATTTCCGCAATTGGTAAAGGGTCCATTTTAACATGGGTAATGTATCACGAAGCAAATACCGTCCGCACTGGCGAAATGTTACTTGATACCACGTACTTATACGTTTGTGACCATTACAGCACCATCTATTACAAAACGAGAAAAGTGGTCCAACTAAAACATTCACATTTCTTGACGCACTACACGAATATGTAACAAAAATGGGGGTTCCTATTTTAAAAAACGCAGTTGATATCCGTTTGACCTATGCCAGCGCCATCTAGTGGACCAAACATAGCGCCATCTGGTTTTTTTCGTTTGATGCTTATTTCGTGAGATATTTGGCCCGGTCACTATCAATGGGCCACCCTGCATAGGGTGTCACCAAAAAAAAAAAAAAAAAAAAAAAAAAAAGACATCAACAAGCTTTAGGCACAGGTTCCTTACACGAAAGCAAGAAAGAAATTTCTAGTAAACATGAGATCTAAAATGCACATCTTAAGAGCTATGAGCACTTGTACATCTTCGATACTATGAAAGGGATATTTTCTACTGCACGGACTTTGCTTTCCATATTTTGGGAGAAGGAAGTATGGACCAAACCAAGAAAAAAGTTTCCAGTAAACATGGGATATAAAATGCGTGCCTTTAGAGCTATGAGAACTTGTTCATCTTCACTAGTGTGAAACACGTCTCTTCTACTGAACAAGGGCTCATAGCACTTAAGGTATGAGTCTTAGAGCGCATGTAAACTAGACATTTTTTTCTTATTCCTTACAATAAATCAAGAAAAAAATGCCTCATAAAAAATATGCTCTAAAATGCATACGTTAAGAGCTATGAGCATTTGTTCGTCTTTGATACTATGTAATACACCACTTCTACTTTATGCTCTTTGTTTCCCAAGTTTTGGGATAGTAAACGGATCAAACCAAGAAAAAACATGAACATAGGGTCTAAAAAGCATATCTTAAGAGCCATGATGTGTGCAACTTCTCATCTTCGCTACTATGAAACACATCTCTTTTACTGAACAAGTGCACATAGCTGTTAAGCTATGCCCTTCAGACACTATGTTTACTTGACAAATTTTGCGTGTTTTTGTCCACACTAACTTCTCCCAAAATACAGAACGCAAAGAGCTTGCAGTAGATGTGATTTCTTTCGCAGTATCGAAGATGAAGTGCTCACAGCTCTCTGGGTAAGCATTTTAGGCTCATGTTGTCTAGACTGTTTTGCTTCGAATGATCAAAAATGGTTCAAATGGCTCTGAGCACTATGCAACTTAACGTCTCAGGTCATCAGTCGCCTAGAACTTAGAACTAATTAAACCTAACTAACCTAAGGACGACACACACATCCATGCCCGAGGCAGGATTCGAACCTGCGACCGTAGCAGTCGCTTCGAATGATCGTTCCTGCCATATCCCCGAATATTGATCATGCGTTCTGGGTCACCCTGTGTAAGTAATGGCGTGTGAAGGTCATGCGCCACTCTTCTCCCCTCCCAGCGTCGACGGCTGGAGTGGGGGCACACGGCACAAGCTCAGCGGCCCATGTTGTTGTTGTAGTTGTGATCTTCAGTCCTGAGACTGGTTTGATGCACCTCTCCATACTACTCTATCCTGTGCAAGCTGCTTCATCTCCCAGTACGTACTGCAGCCTACATCTTTCTGAGCCTGCTTAGTGTATTCATCTCTTGGTCTCCCTCTACGATTTTTACCCTCCACGCTGCCCTCCAATACTAAATTGATGATCCCTTAATGCCTCAGAACATGTCCTACCAACCGATCCCTTCTTCTAGTCAAGTTGTGCCACAAACTTCTCTTCTCCCCAATTCTATTCAATACCTCCTCATTAGCTAAGTGATCTACCCATCTAATCTTCAGCATTCTTCTGCAGCACCACATTTCGAAAGCTTCTATCCTCTTCTTGTCTAAACTATTTATCGTCCACGTTTCACTTCCATACATGGCTACACTCCATACAAATACTTTCAGAAACGACTTCCTGACACTTAAACCTATCTCTCTCTCTCTCTATTCGTTTAGTCGGTTCCAAGTCTTCGTGACCCCATGAACCAAATCACGCCACTTTTTCCTGTCTTGCACTCTCTCCCGTAGACCTTCCAGGTTGGAACACATTGCTTCTGTGATGCCATCGATCCATCTCTTCCTCTGACGTCCTCTTCTTCTAGTTCCTTCAATCTTCCCCAGCATTAATGTTTTTTCCAGCGAGGCATGCCTTCGCATTGTGTGTCCAATCTATACTCAATGTTAATAAATTTCTTTTCTTCAGAAACGCTTTCCTTGCCATTGCCAGTCTACGTTTTATATCCTCCCTACTTCGACCATCATCAGTTATTTTGCCTCCCAAATAGCAAAACTCCTTTACTACTTTAAGTGTCTCATTTCCTAATCTAATTCCCTCAGCATCATCCGAGTTAACTCGACTAAATTCCATTATCCTCGTTTTGTTTTTGTTGATGTTCATCTTATATCCTCCCTTCAAGACAACATCCATTCCGTTCAACTGCTCTCCCAAGTCCTTTGCTGTCTCTGATAGAACTACAATGTCATCGGTGAATCTTAAAGTTTTTATTTCTTCTCCATGGATTCTAATTCCTGCTCCAAATTTTTCTTTTGTTTCCTTTACTGTTTGCTCAATATACAGATTGAATAACGGCGGGGAGAGGCTACAACCCTGTCTCACTTCCTTCCCAAGCACTGTTTCCCTTTCATGCCCCTTGACTCTTATTACTGCCATCTGGTTTCTATACAAATTGTAAATAGCCTTTTGCTCCCTGTATTTTACCCCTGCCACCTTGAGAATTTGAAAGAGAGTATTCCAGTCAACATTGTCAAAAGCTTTCTCTAAGTCTATAAATGCTAGAAACGTAGGTTTGCCTTTTCTTAATCTAGCTTCTAAGATAAGCGGTAGGGTCAGTATTGCCTCACGTGTTCCAATATTTCTACGGAATCTAAACTGATCTTCCCCGAGGTTGGCTTCTACCAGTTTTTCCATTCGTCTGTAAAGAATTCGCGTTAGTATTTTGCAGCCGTGACTTATTAAACTGATAGTTCGGCCCATAACAGTCAACATTATTGCGCAATATTTCTGAATATGCAGTAATATTGAACGTGTGGTGGTTAGATTGAGTTGCGCAATATTGCAGAATGTGCAGTAATATTGATTGTGTGGTGGTTAGATTGAGAGGTTGCGGAATAATACTGAGCGCATCAAAATTCTTCTTAAAGATGCTGCGCTTTCAGGAAATATTGTGCCAAGCATTAAAGGAAACTCCAATGGAAAACGCCCATTTCCGCCAGTGACAACACGCAGTGCAAAGACCAGTAAAACGAACTTCTAATACCCTTCCTCCTCACCCCCTCATCGAATGACAACACTTCTCCATAGTATATAAGTATCCAAACTAGTGCTCATTCAGCGGTTAGAAGTACACCCTGAGGAAGGCGCCTTGCAACAGTCGCCGAAACGTCGGAGTTTTACAAATGACAATGCGGCCTCAAATCCAGAAGAATTTTATTGACTGTGACAACGGCCGCGTTTACATTATATTTTTCTTTTGTTTGGCAATAACGCAAAGGCAACTGTATAGATGTTTGTCTCACTATATGTACTCCCAAAGTCGGTGTGAATGGTGTATATTTGCGAAAATAGTTTGGTACGGCACTTAAACGTACCATTCACAAAAAGTGTTGTTTACTTTCTAGACCTCTCTCCCTACTCTTCCGTTGAAAACTATTGTCCTTTCTCGTAATTTGTTATCGCTTAACAGTAAACTGCTGCGATCATTAATCATTAACTCTGGTTTAAGGCCAATTTCTCCTCTTGTCTACGGATCTCTCTCATTTCCCTGTGAGTTCTCTACGTTGCTTGGTGCTATGGCATTTCACTAACAAACTCATACCCCCGATAATGCAGACAACCCAGCTCCTCTGAATATATTTTGGAAATAGAAGTCTCTTACACTCGCGCCCTTTTCTTTGCTTGGTTCAAAGTCTTCCCTACTTCCAACCGAGCGTCATCCAGAGCTCTACACTGTTGCTCGAGTGAAAAAAGCAGCGTCGAATACTTGGTTTTAAGCATTCCTCAGCTGTGGTTTGCTTTCCGTCTTTAACAGCGCCACGTCACAGTCCCATCTTCTTTCATTCTCTTCACAATGTGAGAATAAGTATCATAGTGGCAACATGATCAGCGTGAAAGGTCGTTGAAACTTCTATATCGGAACAATTGTGATGGAAATACACAAATCGCATGATGTCAATTCTACGACAGCGAGAGATGTTTGTTCAGGCAGTCGGCTTCTGTGGTGGAGGAGGTCTATCGGGAGTAGTTCGGCAGCGCCTTGAGAGCAGGTAGTTCAGACTAATTACGACGGCCCGGGGCAAGTAAGCCGAGATATAAAGGGAGCAGGTACTGGGCGCAGATTTCACAGATTTCTGTTCAGGCGCAAATTTCACTGGCCGCAATTTTCATGGCGCCCGAGAAGATGACACTGCAAGCACACAGCGGGAAGCCGCTCAGACGCCCTCGACTCGCCCAAGAAGCGAGGTGCTGATAGGATCCTGGCTGACAATGAGAAGCGTGCCGAGAACTGATGGTGACGTGCAGCCACTACGACAGAAAGTCAAAACTGTGCGCGCGAAAGTATATGAGTTCTTCTGGCCTGGCAGCAGTCATTTTACCTGCCTTAGAAAGCAGGAATGTGCCCACAATTCCACGGTCGCAGGTTCGAATCCTGCCTCGGGCATGGATGTGTGTGATGTCCTTAGGTTAGTTAGGTTTAATTAGTTCTAAGTTCTAGGCGACTGATGACCTCAGAAGTTAAGTCGCATAGTGCTCAGAGCCAACCGACAATTCCAACACCCCACAGGCACAAGGCAAGGGGGGGGGGGGGGGGGGGCGGCATACACAAAGCGCGGGGAATTCCCGCAGTGAAGCGTTGTAAGAAGTCAGCGTTCTTAAGAAGATGCTTTTCTCGACAGTAAGGACGTTCCTTATAAATCACGGACGTGCTACAGACGCGAAATTTAACCGACAGGAACAAGATGCTGTGATATGCTAATGATTAGCTTTTCACAGCATTCACACAAGGTTGGCGCCGGTGGCGACACCTACAACGCGCTGACATGTGGAGAGTTTCCAACCGATTTCTCATACACAAACAGCAGTTGACCGGCGTTGCCTGGTGAAACGTTGTTGTGATGCCTCGTGTAAGGAGGAGAGATGCGTACCATCACGTTTCCGACTTTCATAAAGGTCGGATTGTACCCAATCACGATTGCAGTTTATCGTATCGCGACATTGCTGCTCGCGTTGGTCGAGATCCAATGACTGTTAGCAGAATATGGAATCGGTGGGTTCAGGAGGGTAATACGGAACGCCGTGCTGGATCCCAACGGCCTCGTATTACTAGCAGTCGAGATGACAGGCATCTTATCCGCATGGCTGTAACGGGTTGCGCAGCCACGTCCCGATCCCTGAGTCAACAGATGGGGACGTTTGCAAGACAACAACCATCTGCACGAACAGTTCTACGACGTTTGCAGCAGCATGGAACATCAGCTCGGAGACCTTGTCTGCCGTTACCCTTCACGCTGCATCACAGACAGTAGCACCTGCGATGATGTACTCAACGACGCACCTGGGTGCACGAATGGCAAAACGTCATTTTTTCGGATGGATCCAGGTTTTGTTTATAGCATCATGATGGTCGCACCGTGTTTGGCGACATCGCGGTGAACGCACATTGGAAGCGTGTATGCGTCATCGCCATACTGGTTCAAATGGCTCTGAGTGCTATGGGACTTAACATCTATGGTCATCAGTCCCCTAGAACTTAGAACTACTTAAACCTAACTAACCTAAGGACAGCACACAACACCCAGTCATCACGAGGCAGAGAAAATCCCTGACCCCGCCGGGAATCGAACCCGGGAACCCGGGCGTGGGAAGCGAGAACGCTACCGCACGACCGCGAGCTGCGGACTCGCCATACTGGCGTATCAGCTGGAGTGATGGTATGGGGTGCCATTGGTTACACGTCTCGGTCACCTCTTGTTCGCATTGACGGCACTTTGAACAGTGGACGTTGCATTTCAGATGTGTTACGACCCGTGGCCCTACCCTTCATTCGATCCCTGCGAAACCCTACATTTCAGCAAGATAATGCACGACTATCATCACTTCCATGTACTTGAGGACAATATTATGGAAATGGAAGACGATGTAGATGAAGATGAAATGGGAGATATGATACTGCGTGAAGAGTTTGACAGAGCACTGAAAGACCTGAGTCGAAACAAGGCCCCTGCAGTAGACAACATTCCATTAGAACTGTTGACAGCCTTAGGAGAGCCAGTCCTGTCAAAACTCTACCATCTGGTGAGCAAGATGTATGAGACACGCGAAATACCCACAGACTTCAAGAAGAATATGATAATTCCAATCCCAAAGAAAGCAGGTGTTGACAGATGTGAAAAATACCGAACTATCAGTTTAATAAGTCACAGCTGCAAAATAGTAACGGGAATTCTTTACAGACGAGTGGAAAAACTGATAGAAGCCGACCTCGGGGAAGATCAGTTTGGATTCCGTAGAAATATTGGAACACGTGAGGCAATACTGACCCTACGACTTATCTTAGAAGATAGATTAAGGAAAGGCAAACCTACGTTTCTAGCATTTGTAGACTTAGAGAAAGCTTTTGACAATGTTGACTGGAATACTCTCTTTCAAATTCTGAAGGTGGCAGGGGTACAATACCGAGAGCGAAAGGCTATTTACAATTTGTACAGAAGACAGATGGCAGTTATAAGAGTCGAGGGGTATGAAAAGGAAGCAATGGTTGGGAAGGGAGTGAGACAGGGTTGTAGCCTCTCCCCGATGTTATTCAATCTTTATATTGAGCAAGCAATAAAGGAACCAAAGGAAAAGTTCGGAGTAGGTATTAAAATCCATGGAGAAGAAATAAAAACTTTGAGGTTCGCCCATGACATTGTAATTCTGTCAGAGACAGCAAAGGACTTGGAAGAGCAGTTGAACAGAATGGATAGTGTCTTGACAGGAGGGTAGAAGATGAACATCAACAAAAGCAAAACGAGGATAACTTAATGTAGTCGAATTAAATCGGGTGGTGCTGACGGAATTAGATTAGGAAATGAGACACTTAAAGTAGTAAAGGAGTTTTGCTATTTGGGGAGCAAAATAACTGATGATGGTCGAAGTAGAGAGGATATAAAATGTAGACTGGCAATGGCAAGGAAAGCGTTTCTGAAGAAGAAAAATTTGTTAACGTCGAGTATAGATTTAAATGTCAGGAAGTAGTTTCTGAAAGTATTTGTATGGGGTGTAGCCATGTATGGAAGTGAAACGTGGATGATAAATAGTTTAGACAAGAAGAGAATAGAAGCTTTCGAAATGTGGTGCTACAGAAGAATGCTGAAGATTAGATGGGTAGATCACATAGCTAATGAGGAGGTATTGAATAGAATTGGGGAGAAGAGGAGTTTGTGGCACAACTTGACCAGAAGAAGGGATCGGTTGGTAGGACATGTTCTGAGACATCGAGGGATCACCAATTTAGTACTGGAGGGCAGCGTGGAGGGTAAAAATCGTAGAGGGAGACCAAGAGATGAATACACTAAGCAGATTCAGAAGGATGTAGGCTGCAGTAGGTACTGGGAGATGAAGAAGCTTGCACAGGATAGAGTAGCATGGAGAGCTGCATCAAACCAGTCTCAGGACTGAAGACCACAACAACAACAACAATGCACGACGGCATGTTGCAGGTCCTGTACGGGCCTCTCCGGATACAGAAAATGTTGGATTGCTGGCCTGGCCAGCACATTCTCCAGATCTCTCCCCAACTGAAAACGTCTGGTCAATGGTGGCCGAGCAACTGACTCGCAGCAATACGGCAGTCACTACTCTTGAGGAACTGTGGTATCGTGTTGAAGCTGCATGGGCAGCTGTACCTGTACACGCCATCCAAACTCTGTTTGATTCAATGCCCAGGCGTATCAAGGCCGTTATTACGGCTAGAGGTGGTTGTTCTGGGTACTGATTTCTCAAGATCTATGCAGCCAAATTGCGTGAAAATGTAATCACATGTCAGTTCAAGTATAATATATTTGTCCAACGAATACCCGTTTATCATCTGCATTTATATTGGTGTAGCAATTTTAATGGCCAGTAGTGTACCTTCACAAAAGGCTTCCTAACACTTAAATCTCTATTCGATGTGAAATAATTTCTCTTCTTCAGAAACGCTTTTCTTGCCATTGAAGTTTACATTTTATATCCTCTCTACTTCCGCCAGCATTAGTTATTTTGTTTAAGAAATAACAAAACTTATCTACTGCTTTAAGTGTCTCGTCTCCTAATCTAATTCCCTTAACATCATGTGATTTAATTCGACTAAATTCCATTATCCTTGTTTTGCTTTTGTTGATGGTCATTTTACATCCTTTTTTCAAGACACCGTCTATTTTGTTCAACTTCTTGTCCAACACCTTTGCTGTCTCTGACAGAAATACAGTGTCATCGGAAAACCTTTAAGTTTTTATTTCTGCTCCCTGAGTTTTAATTCCTACTCGACATTTTTCTACGTGGCCCGGGGGACCGGGCGGTTATAGGCGATACAGTCTGGAACCGCGCGACCGCTACGGTTGCAAGTTCGAATCCTGCCTCGGGCATGGATGTGTGTGATGTCCTTAGGTTAGTTAGGTTTAAGTAGTTCTAAGTTCTAGGGGACTGATGACCTCAGAAGTTAAGTCCCATAGTGCTCCGAGCCATTTGAACCATTCTGACATTTTTCTTTTGTTTTCCTTTCCTGATTGTTCAATGTACAGACTGAATAACGTTGGGGACAAGACACAATCCTGTCTTAGACCTTCTCAACCACTGCTTCCCTTTCATGCGCCTCGACTCTTACAACTATCGTCTGGTTTCTCTACAGGTTGCAAATAGCCTTTCGTTCCCTGTATTTTACCCTTGATACCTTCAGAATTTCAAAAAGAGCTTTCTAGTCAAAACCTTTCTCTAAGTCTTCAGATGCTATAAACGTAGGTTGCCTTTCCGTAACCTATCTTCTAAGATAAGCGGAAGGGTCAGTATTGCCTCGTGTGATCTTACATTTCTCTGGAATCCAACCTGATTTTCCTTGAGGGTGGCTTCTACCAGTTTTTCCATTCTTTGTGAAGAATTCGTGTTAGTATTTTGCAACCATGAATTTTTAAACTGATAGTTCAGCAATTTTCACACCTTTCAGGAACGTCTTTTACTGGACCCGGAATTATTACATTCTTCCTGGACTCTGAGGGTATTTCGCCTGTCTCATACATCTTGCACACCAGATGAAAGAGTTTTCTCATGGCTGGCTTTCCCAAGGCTATCGTTAGTTCTGACGAAATATTGTCTACCCCCATTGCGTTGTTTCGACTTGGATCTTTTAAAGTTCTGTCAGATTCTACGTTATCTTCAGTTTCTATAATATTTCCTTCAAGTTCATCTCTCTCATTTATACCCTCAAAGTACTCCTTTGACCTTTCAGCTCTCCCATCTTTGTATAGAACTGGTTTTCCGTCTGAGCTCTTCATATCCACACAGGTGCTTCTCTTTTCTCCATATGCCTCTTTATCTCTCCTGTAGGTGGTATCTACCTTTCCCCTAATGAATCATTTTTCTAAATCCTTGTATTTGTCCTCTAGCCATTCATGCTTAGCTATTTTGCACTTCCTGTCACTCTGACTTTTTAAATGTTTGTATTCTTTTTCGCCTGCTTCATTTGCTGCATTGTTATGGTTTCTCCTTTCATCAATTAACTGCAGTAGTTCTTGTTTTATCAAGGATTTCTAATAGCCCTTCTCTTTTTACCTATTTGATCCTCTGCCGCTTTCACTGCACTGTATTCCTTTCCCCAGTTCTAGTCAACTATTGCCTAAAACTCCCTCTGAAACTCTCAGCAACACCTGGTTCTTCCAACTTATCCAAGTCCCATTTCCTTCATTTCCTACCTTTTTCCAATTTGTTCAGTTTTAATCTACAGTTCATAACCAACAAATTATTGTCAGAGTCGACATCTGTCCCTGGAAATGTCTTACAGTTTGAAAATTATATAATCAATCTGAAATCTTCCGGTTTCTCCAGGTCTCTTCCACGTACACACCGTCTTTTATGATTCTTAAACCAAGTGTTAGCAATGATTAAATAATGCTCTATGCAAAATTTTACCTGGGGGCTTCCTCTTTTATTCCTTTCCCTGTGTCCATATTCGCCTACTATTTTTCCTTCTCTCCTTTTTCGCACTATCGGGTTCCAGCCCCCAGCACAATTCGGTTTTTGTATCCCTTAACTGTCTCGATAATTTCTTTTATCTGATCATATATTTCGTAGAATGCTTTCACTTAGGACACATTGGCCCCATCCCAGCCCTTATGGTCTGGGGGTGCGATAAGCCACAACTCTTGTTCGCCTTTGGAAGGTGATGTGTAATTCCAACAGGATAATACTCGCCCACATTCTGCCCGTGAAACTTATCGTTCTCTGCAAGACGTGCAGCAACTTCCCTGGCCAGCGAGACCTCCGGACTTGTCTCCATTTGAGGACGTGTGGAATATGATGGGTAGAGAAGTGACTTGTGCGACACGTCAACCAATAACTCTTGCAGAACTAAGCGAACAGGTCGAGCAGGCGTGGCATAACGAATCCCAGGGCAGTGTTCCACATCTTTATGATCGTCTGGATGTCAAAGTCACTACCTGCATTGCCACCCGTGGGGGCTACACCACTTACTATTATGAGTGACTCAGCATGGGCACCTTACAACCGCTAGTGCTGCTGATCTGTGAATGTAATCATTTCATGTACTCCACATGCACTGTTGCATCTATAAATCTTGGCAAAATTGGAAACTTCTAAAAACGGTGCACAATTTTTTCCCCGGCAGTGTATTTTGCTGACTGCAGCATCGGCACTTCCTTATGAAATCTTCCCGTCTCCTCTATATCTCTTTTGTTTCTTTCTACAATAACCTATGAAACCTTCCCTTAGGATTTCTCTCTCTTGCTTAATAATAACAAATGAAATCTTCCCTTTGAAATTAATTCTCTTTCTCAATCTTCGCATACAAATTTAAATGCTGCTTATTAAAAGTGATTTGCTGATTATTTTGACGAAACATAGAATGTGTCGTCGTCGTGGCCCTCAGTCGTTATCTGCAATAACCCAAAACTGTTCCTTACCTTTTTTACTGTTACTGGGTCGCCATCTGACTGCTACATCGAACTGCGACATGAATATACTTACTCTGTTTTACTATACTCTATTAGCTGCTGGTGGGCTGTCATAATAAGTGGCTGTATTTATTACCAAAGCTGCCGTTATTCTTTAATAGCAAATCTGACGTTATTATTTAATTAATTTGACTGAAGTTACGTAATTCATAGTTAAACTTTTTCTTGACAGCAATAAAATTTTGCGAAGTTTTACGTTGATGGTTTTTTAGATGGATTATAACCGGTAATGCAATATTGCTGCCAAAAATTAATTATATTCTGAATGAAATGATTTTACAAACGTTCAAATGGGACTTTTACAATAATCTTACAACTAGCATTGCCCAAACATACCTTCAGTAGTCTTGAGTTTCTCAAAAAAAATAATTCAATAAAATTAGTTCCTCTTATGATAATAGTTAGCTGATGTCTCTGTACATCCGTTTGTAATCTCTTGTAAATCATAACTGGAGGCTGGCAGGCACACCGCTCCTCTCAACATCTCGCTTCAGACCAGCTACCGACTCGCTTCACATCTCGCTTACTACTGTCTTCCTACGGACGCTAAAGTGCTGTCTCTTCTGCCAACAGTGCTTTCTGGTACAGACAATCCCTGCTACCATTACAAAATGTATCAATCCGCGGTCTTTCCCGCTCTTTTCTTAAAATGTATCCGTACGCAGTCTCTCACGACCTTTTTTAAAATTATATCAATGTGCGATCTTTCCTGCCAACAATACTTCGGTGCAGACATTCCCTGCTACCACAATTATTTCCAACATGACAAATATTAATTATTCCTACTTGTTTGTTGTTGTTGTGGTCTTCAGTCCTGAGACTGGTTTGATGCAGCTCTCCATGCTACTCTATCCTCTGCAAGCTTCTTCATCTCCCAGTACCTACTGCAACCTACATCCTTCTGAATCTGTTTAGTGTATTCATTTCTTGGTCTCCCTCTACGATTTTTACCCTCCACACTGCTCTCCAATACTACATTGGTGGTCCCTTGATGCCTCAGAACATGTCCTACCAACCGATCCCTTCTTCTAGTCAAGTTGCCACAAACTTCTCCTCTCCCCAATCCTATTCAATACCTCCTCATTAGTTAAGTGATCTACCCATCTAATCTTCAGCACTCTTCTGTAGCACCACATTTCGAAAGCTTCCATTCTCTTCTTGTCCAAACTAGTTATCGTCCATGTTTCACTTCCATACATGGCTACGCTCCATACAAATACTTTCAGAAACGACTTCCTGACACTTAAATCTATACTCGATGTTAACAAATTTTTCTTCTTCAGAAACGCTTTCCTTGCCATTGCCAGTCTACATTTTATATCCTCTCTACTTCGAACATCATCAGTTATTTTGCTCCCCAAATAGCAAAACTCCTTCACTACTTTTGTGTCTCATTTCCTAACCTAATTCCCTCAACATCACCCGACTTAGTTCCTAGTTAATCCTATTAATAAAATATAAACATCTTTCATAAATTGTGGTTTGACAACAGACAATAGAAATATACACGTCTTACACTTATTATTCCGAGAACCACGTGGCAAGGCCGAGTAGTGGAGAGGAGTGGAGGAATCCTCTCTCCTCCCCCACCATCCCGAGCTCGCAGGCTCTGATGTATAGCCAGCGTAGTTGCTGCATTCGCGCTTTCGTGGGCGGTAGAGTCAACTGCCGTTCACACGTGAGTCGTAATATTCCATGGATCACGACTTATCCATCCGGCTATGTGCACCCCTGCATTCCCACGCGCCTCTACTAATGACGTGTGACTCTTAAGTTTGCATGTGCACTGTCACGTGCTACCCAGCATTAAAGCTGCCAACCTGCGCAGGCGCTGTATTTCGCTGACAGCAGTATCAGCGCTTTCCTATCTCCAAGGTCATGCCGGGGACGCAGACACTGCGTGCACGTGTTGTATTTCGCGGACACCGGCATCCGCGCTGTCGCATCATGCCGGGCGCGCCCGACTCCAGCGCAACTCGCATTGCTCCCCAGCGATCTTCGACGCCATCGCCAATGGTGTGCAAGTTAAGGAGCTCCCAACTGCTTTAGAGCAACATGTTCAGTGCTCGGGTATTTGTTATAACAGCAAATTAATTTATTATTGCCCAAAGGTATTCGAACGATTGCGAGGTGCCGGGGCTAGCAGTGTATTTAACACTAAATTCTTCTCCCAACTTCATACGGAAATGATGCTCTAAGCCCCCCCCCCCCCCTTTTCTAACTCCGACTTTTTCTGTTGCACATGGATTAAGAAGAAATGCGAACTGACTGTAATCGACCCTGCAAGTGGAGTAGAAAAGAGTTTGGCACTTGCAATAATTTAATTGGATAGAAATTAAGGAAAGTTTCATTAGCGTTGTGAGAAATGAAAGGGTTGCTCTACCGACTAACGGAATGAAAGTTCTGTCCAAAATAACAATTTGATTTATTATGACTAAACTCAAAATAATAAACAAAACACATGAAACAATTAAGATACATCAAACTGGATACTCAAATAAATGCTGTGAGGGTGAAGTTGTCCATAAGCTAGATTGTGACATTTATGACCAAGTGGTATGTGGAGCCAATTCCTTGCAACTCAAATCTTAAGAGAAACACCCAGCCAACCCAACATTAATTGCTGCTACAGTAGTGATAACTCAGACAATGAACACCCAAGATAGAACAAAGTTTGAAAAGACGAACAGGCGCGCTCTACTGAGCTCTGATTATCACAGAGCAAAATTCCCTGATTTGCCGGTGCTGCAGATGTACATTACCAAGCTGTCTTCTTAACTGCATAGACACGATCTGGGATATCGGAGGCGATGGCTGGTTGCTTCGACGTCCCGTCGTGGTGATGATAATGTCGTGAGTATAACCCGAAACAAATTCTCCTGGTCTGGTTGTTCCAGACTAAAGACCTCCTAGCAACACAAAAATCCCTCTGAGGGAGACGAAGAAGGCTCACTACACAATCACTGACGGTACAGTGAGTGATTTTAACAAGAGAAGATACACAGTAACTCCGGTACAGTAACTTTAGCCAAAACTGCTCAAGACATACAACATAGGCCGCTTGTACGCAGAACGCTCAATTGCCAACTGTACTCGGAAAGTTACGTTGAAGTCGAAACTTCAGCAACTTCGTCAAACAGTTACAATTAAATGAAAGTACATTAGATAGCCAATGGAAGGCAGGCTGTCCAGAGCAGCGAGGGCTCAGTCTTGTAACCTACCCCGACCGAAAGGCGAGAGCCGACCCTCTCAAGAGCACCCATACAAGCTGAACACAGAACATTCCCGCCCCCACGACAGTGGTCGTGGTTAAACGTTCCAATCAGCAACTCGAAAACCGGCAGAAAATTCCCCTCTATTGCCGACACAGTACTATTCCACCAATGGAGATACTTGCCGCCAATTTCTGCGCCGATTTTGCTACGTCACGGAGCTATTCCCTGAGCAAGACAATCACACTTATGATTTTGCAGAAAACGCGGGAATTTGCCCGCCAAGACTGCCTGGGAACACAAGTCATTCCCACGCCTCGCTGGTAGGCCGCCAGAAAGTGTTTTCATTAAGTTTCTGCGAAGTAACGGAATCTCTAGCCCAGCCGCTCCGCCAGGCCCCTGTGGGCGTGTCGCCGCCACTCTTATGATAATGTCGGCGTCTGGAAAGCATCCACTCGACTCCCTCACACCCGTCGGCTTAACCCTTTCAAGATCAGCAGAACCCGCCTGTCACTGGACCACCCGGGTGACGAGAGACGCTGCGTGGGAAGTCCGTGTGTGAAGGAATAGCGACTTTTCACCGCATGCAATTAGAGAGGAAAATCGAATTACTCAGAGTAAGATAGAAATATGAGAGAGGGCTCATGCTACCTCCCACGTTCTGACGACGTCACACGTGCATCACATCTGTGTAATGTAGGCGTCTCACACACACTAACATAACATCCATAACTACTCAGTACTCAGGTATTTGTCGTAACAAGTTACTGTTGTCCCAGTCGATTGGACAACGTCACTCAACAGCGTAACCTCCATAAGCAATATAGTGCTAAAAAGTACACGTAGTATTTATCAGCCGTTCGAGGTCTCTTCTGTGTAGCGAGTAGCAGAGTAAGATATGGGTTGTTCAAAAAGTCTCTCCGCAGTGCTGTATGATTGTTCGCCTGCCTTCCCTTCAAGTGGACTCTCCCAACATTCCATTGTTTCGTTTATCTCAGCCAGCGTCAGTAGTATCGTTAGTGTGTGTCGCTACGTGTTGACGTGAACTTTTAAGTTTAGATAATAGAGTAAACATCTATGGAGTGAGCATTGCGTTCTGCGCATGTTGTCAATATTAAACCAGGATTGTCACTTGTTTTCGGGACTTCGCTGTGCGTGTGTGCTTTCTGCAGCGTTTGAACTTTATAATATCAAGAGTTTTTGTTGTGTTTCACTGTTTGTTGATACTGTAATAGCGATGGTGAATTACTGTCGTTTCTACAGATGCAAAGAAAAATATGTGAAAGGAGGGATAGTAACTTTTGATGGGTACATACCATGTAGTTCTAATTATAGATATCATATTAGTAATAGACACTGTATATGTTTAAAAATTTCGAGACGCATTATAATTAAGGTTTTATTCTGTTGACCTATTTTTCTACGGTTTTATGACTATGTAATAGATATTACGGCTCGTTCAAAAGCTTACAAACAATTGCTTCCTCTCGTAAATTTGCTAGTGGAACAGGAAAGGGAATGGTTAGTTGTTGCAGCAAATACTATCCCCCATGCATTTATCAGTGGCTTGTCGATTATGTATATAGATTACTCAGTCTACTATTCATTTAATAAACTGGGAGCAACTACGTAAAATGCGTTAAATAAATACTTCAAAGTGTCACCAGTAAGAAAAATTGTGCTTTAGGTCGCAAAAACGAGAAAATAAATACGCAGAAATAAAGGACGAATTAGCAGGGATATAATCGCTAATGTGTGGCAAATTCGGTGTTTTCCGGACACTTGCAAAAGTACTAACGTACTGTCAATTCGTTTTGCAAGACTATCACTGGAAAAATGTACGTCAGGTTCTGTAATACTATAAAGTGCCGCATCATACCGAAAACTACCAAAAATCGAGTGCATCTGAACTGTGATACCTATCGCAAAGAAGCAGGATGTAATATCACTTGCCCTTAAAAGTTACGTAACTTGTTTATTCCCAGTATCAAATGGATACTGTTAAAATGTCTGCGCAACATATATAAATAATCCACGACACGTACGAAAAGAATCCGTCTGTACTGGGGATGTAGTGACATTCTAAATATACAGGGCGCTATACGGACAAACACACGGCGTCCCGAGAACGCGTGACCAGGCCGGCAATGTATGTTGACAACACAAAATCTGTTCTGCGCATGTGAATGCTCACTCCAGGGATATTTCCTCTATGGTTTAGATCCTTTGTTAGTATGTTTCGTTTTTGTCACTTAAAATGCTAAGTATTGAAGAACGTTTGTTTTTACTACATTAAGTGTTCAATGCTGGCGGTAAATACACAGTTTCAGTTCGTCAAACATTTAATTCAGTTTTTCCGGAGACAACACTCCCACATTGCGATACTGTGCGAGAATTGATTAACAAATTTCGAAGTACGGGTTCAGTGACAGATGCACCGAGAAGTGGTCGTCCTAGCATTTTGTCTGAGGATAAACTACTCGATATTTCAGGTAAAACGTCCATGAGTCCGAACAAGTCAGTAAGAAAACTCGCGCAGGAAATCGATGTTAGCGTCGGAACGGCCCACACAACAGTAAGGAAAAAATTAGACTTTTCCCTATACAAAGTTGAAAGGGTACAGTACCGCCCAACATTGAAAATAGGTACGAAATTCTTGTCAGAACAACACATTATTTGTGTAAAAGTAACTCAATTTCAATTAATACAGCGAAGCCGGATACCAGTGTGGGAAAGAATGACAATTTATTTATTTAATTGATCACATGTGCACTCCCTCAAAATAAATCCCTACATCCAGTTTGGTGAGATCTGTGAAATGAATAAATGTATGGTCGTCTGCTAACCACAGATAGTGAATCGGAATATATGATCATCTTTGAGTCGATCCTTTGGCTACCTTTGGTGAGACCAAAGAGATGGAAGTTACCAGAGCTTTTGAGCGTCTGAAATGGGGCTGACCAATAAGGTAGCAAGGTGCTTCTCCCACTTCGACAGAGGTGCGAGAGAACCGGAATACGGCCATGTTTTCGGCACTCTGGCGCTGAACCTTCTGCTGTAAAGACCTGTTTTTTGTTGTGCTCCGTAATGAAAGTGTGGAGGCATGGTATGGATGTGGAATATTTAAGAGTAGTTAGAACTAATCATTTCTCTTTCCTAGGAACTTTTGTGGGGAAAATTACAAAGTGAGGCAGGTAATTTTAAGGGGATTGCAGTAAACCAACGGTCACAATGAGACCACGTGTAGTTATAAGTTGAGATACTAGCGCGTGTACAATAAGCTGAAATATTTAAGAATTAATAGCGTGTGTACAATAAGCTGAAATATTTAAGAAATAGCGTGTGTATCATAAGTTGAAGTATTTAAGAAATATCATTCCGTGTGACACTAAATTTAAACTCTGAGAGAGAATCAAGGTGAGTCGGCCGTTTTTCCAGCAACGCCACTTGGCTTGCATTGCACAGGAAGATGTGCGTTTATCTCCAGAGTTCACAGTAGGAAAGTAAAATTACAAAGTGGGGCAGTGTCGTGTGAAACTGGGATGGATATTGATTGAAGTGGGAAAGCGGAAAGTGATGAAGTTGTAACCGTTCGTTGTGTAATATTTCATATTGTTGTGTTGTGTATGTCTTGTAATTTGGGTATGTGTTTTTGCATGGGAGTAGCAAGGTAGTTTCGAAAGATTTGTGGGTTATGCTTGTTCCTTCTGTATCGCTCGATCTGGAGGAAAGTTTCGTGAGGATGAATGTGAGAGGCGAAGTGTGAGGTATAATAAAAGATCCACCATCCGATCCAGGGAGTGCACTGTTGGGGCAAATAGATTACGAGACCATAGTATAGAGATTCACTAAAGTAAAGCCATGCCCACTGGGCGGAATTTCTCTTGTGATTTTGTTCTAGGTTGTAGAATTTGTGTGTTTAGGAATAAATCAAATAGTGAATAGAAAGAGAGTGGTGGCCTTTTTCATTAAATTGTATGTTATCATAATGTCCCGAATTTATATAAAAGCCGTTAAATCAAAGACAAAAAGTAAGTGTGGTATTGCCAGTGCGTAGTGTGCAGTCAGAGTTCTATAAATCACTGATAGTCAGATGCGTGTTTCCGTTGCGTATTATTCATGCAGGAGGATAATTTGTAACTAAATAGTAAGATACGAGAATTCATGTTGCTCAATAAATTAAGGAAGAATCCACTCGCTTGGCAAACCACCCATCTTGCAGGCCTGACTGCTTGATGCCACAGTATGAGAAAGGCAAGTGGGTGCCTCTCATAATTTCAACCCTGCCAGGATCATTTTTGTTAGGATATTTTGTTGTTAGGGTTTGCTGTTAAATTTTTTTTATGGAATGTATTGTGATAGCGCTAAGAAGTAAAATTTTTTTTTGTTTGCAATTTCTTTCTGGATTGGTGAGGATCTTTTATTTTTTTTAATTGCCATATCGTACAAGGCTGGAAGATCGTGGTATAATTTTTTTTGCGTAATGTCCGTAGTAACTAGGTCGCAGTCGAAAAACGTAGCCACAATGGAGAATAGCGATTCTGGCGTGAACGTAGCAGTGCAGCAGGAAGTAGGTGTTGACCATGAGTTAATGAGAGGGGACGGCAGGCACTCCGAAGAGGCGGTATTGTTCAGTGGACCGCTGCAAGGGGATCCTTTGTGTGGCGGGCTTTGCTCACAACCGGGGGCCTTTCCCGACGACGCGGGCGAGCCGAGATTAGGACAGGTATGCAGTGAAAGTGCAGCTACTCTTAGCGAGGCTACGGTTTCACAGGCGAACGAGGTGAGCGCGTCGAAAGTTGCAAATGACGATATGATGCTACAGTTGTTACAGAGTTTGGTGAGAGATAATAAGGAGAGAGATAGGGAGAATAAAGAAAGATTGGAAGCAATGAGTAGGGAGACTAAAGCGATAAATGAAAAATTGGAAGCAAATAACGAAAGATTAGAAGCAATCAATAGAGATAATAAGGAGAGAGATAGGGAAAATAAGGAAAGATTGGAGGTAATGGATAAGGGAAATAAAGAGGCAATGAGGAAGCTCCACACAGTTATCGATGAGCGTCTGTCCGCAGTTAATAATCGGTTAGATGAGGGGGAGAAGAATCTGGGTGCGGTAAAGCAAGTATGTGATGCTGTGAAAGAAAAAACCAATAATTTGGAGGTACGAGTAAGTGCAATAGAGAGCGATATTACCGAACGTGGGGACGTGTTGCTGGATGAGCGAATCAAAGAGATAGTAGAGGACTTACTTGCAGATAAACAAGGGGCATTAGACAGCGTAGAAGCTCAAGTCACACGGCAGGAAATGGCGCTAAATAAACACAGGGATGAAGTTGCGGTGGTAGTGGCCAGAATGAATACGATTAGCGCAGATGTAGAAAAGATCAGTACGAGAGGCGAGACAGGTTCTGACAGTACGCAGCGAGAGGTTTATGCCGACCAGGAGGAGATACAACCACCATTACAGTTTAAAGAGGGACAATTAGAAATAAGTAGGAAACATAGTGAAGAACTAGCACAGTTGCAATTAGCGTGCAGTAGCGGAGGTGACACACCACCAGGTAGATTGCAGAAGGAGAGTGAGATAAACTCAAAAGGCGAAAATAGGCAGAAAGTGGAAGACGAATTCACAGAGTCAGAAGAACGGTTGTGTCGGATAAAACAGGTGGCAGACTCAACTGGGTATAGTCCAAGGCTGTCTCAATTTCAAGATTCATTACCTTCATCGAGGGGACTGCTCCGCAAAACGAAGTTTGTGTATAACTATTTGAGGGACGAGGCTAGAGCGAAAATGCAGGAAGACCCTAAAGACTGTAGTAGCTATTTAAATGAATTCAGGCCGAAAAGTAAGCAGGACCAGGTTACGCTAAGCATATTGATGATGCAAAATCGTAACGAAGGTGGCATAAGGGATTCAGTGTCGTGCTATCAGGAGATGTTCAGACGAAACAGGTACTTGGATGTGACATACGAACCAGCGGAGTTCATTAGGATCCATATAACGAAGTTGCCAGTGAAATTGCGCAGAGGTATAGTGATGGCAGGCAGAAGCTTAGACGATTCCGCGTCATTTCAACACTTGGGTAATGAGAGCGATATCGTGAACGGAGACAGGTCAGATAGTGTCGAGGGTAGAAACTATCTGAATGACAGGAGAGCATGGAATCCGGGTATTTCTTTCATGTCGTAATAGATTGAAGAATAGGAGAAACTAATCCAACATATCAGCCCTTAATATCTTGCTCTAAAACACATGCAGCTGGCACTGAAAATTGTCTATGTAGCAGACAAACTCAACAGAGAAATGAGGAATGAAAATACCATACTTCTGATCAGAGAATAAAACGGCAGTAATGGAATCTGTTAGGCTGGTATCTCAGTAAAATTTGCAAATTTTTATTTCGAACAGTAAAGTAAAAGAAATGTTATGTAATAATGCCAATGAGTCCAGTTTAATTAGTGTGATTTGACTATGGCAGGTGCTAAACACGTAATGTAAGAAGTAAACATTGTGATCGAAGTTTTTAAATTAGATGCCATCTGATCTATAGTATGTCATTGTCGTGGTGACAGTTATAATGAAGTGCTGTGTATGGTTGTTCGGAATCTGGTGTTAGTGAAAGAGGCCACTAGCACCTAAGTTTCTAACACTTGGGCTACCCAATTCTCCCAGCTTGTATATTCTCGGCACACATTTAATTTTCGTGTAAGCACAGATTCCTAACTAGCGAATTCTTTATTGTGTATAGTGGACCATTCAGAGTGAGGCGGATTCTACATGAAAATGCTGTACTGATTGAGACGATCAAGGGAAAACAATCTCGTGGGCTTCATCACATTTCTAACATCAAATTATGGAAAAGTTAAGGATAGATCTAAAGTAGGCAATTTATGGTAGATAGTCAGTGTATTTATTTGTGGTGTGTAACGTTGTGCAGGGTCAAATCGAACATAAGAATTTTCAGGCGGGATGTCAGGAAGTATGACAGAACAGACTGGTCGAATGAGTCATGAACAGGAGTCGACAGAGTGGTGTATGTACGTATTTTTGTCGTATGAATAAGGATCAAGCAGAAACGACGTGATGATTAATGAGTGAATAAAGATAGTAGATAGAGAAGCGACGTGATAAATAGTAGTGGATAAAGGTGGTATATGAGGAGAAGCGACGTGAAGCAAGGGGATTAATAAAGAGAGATTCGACGTGATGAAACAGTGGTAAATAAAGGTGAGTAGAATTGAATAATGTGGAGATGTCTTAGATGTATGTTACAGAGAGGCCTGTGTATGCTGCAATAGAGATTGATGCCAATGATGAAGGAAGACCAGGAAATGATGGAGTAATGGACGGACGGAGAGCCGAAATACGAATGAAGAGATGAGGACAACTGCACAATGTGAAAGGACGTAAAGGGAGTATGAGACCCAGATGGTGAACGTTGTGAAATACTGACGTAAGATGTAATATAAGTGTAGATCTAATTCTTACCATAAAATATGCTATTTGGCAAAAATAATATTTTTTGTTGTTGTTGAAGCCTCGTACCAGTATAACTAATCAAAACGGTACCAAGAATGTGTACAGTTATTTTTGCAAGTTGATTAATTTGTGTATTTTTGTTCTTAGATGAAATGTCGCGATTCTAAGTTGATATTTAGCATAAAGTGAATGCAGAGGTAAGCCGATGGAGAGAGGTGCCAGAGTGAAAGGACGAATTCGGAGACTGGAATGCTATCTCCGAAACAGCTTCATGTGTTATGTGGTTGAGTATAAGGGAGCAAAGGTATGGTATGTTGTAGTGAGTGTGGTGGTGTTAAGGATAGCTGACTTCTAGACCTATTCTGTTAGTGTATCAATGGATTGAATGAGAGGGAAAATGTGATGTCTGGTGAGTGAGAGTCGTAGAGTAGTGTGATCAATGCACACACTCCTGTAAAGGGGATGCTACCGATCCATAACTAAAACATTATTGTGTTTTATTGTTTGTTGGGATGAACCTCGATGTCAGGTCAGGATCTGTCATACGTGTCCTAGAAACGTTGCTATATATAATGAAATGTAAAATATGTGAAGAGATACTGATTTCAGTCTGTCACAAGCACAAGGGTGCATTATATGTTGTAGTTTTAGAGTCACCAGTTCCTAAAATGCTTATTGTGTTAGGATGTTAAAGTAGTTTAATATTTAATAATCTGTGGTAGGTAATTGAGAGTTGTGTAGATTATTTTCTCATTTTTTTGTTAGAACACTTTCAAGGGGTTTCAATTTCAGTCTGTCACAAGCACAAAGGTTCATTGTATATTGTAGCTTGAGAATCAACAGTTTCTAATATTTTCACTGTGATAGGATGTTAGAGTAGTTTACTATTTTGTATTGTAATTATGAGTTGTATAGATTGTTTCTTATTCATTTTGTTCTTTATTTTTTTACACTTTCATGTTTTGTATGAGGGACGACAGGTACAATGAATAGCACGAGTGTGGGCTGTCTATAGAAAAGAGATAAATGTTGATGTTGTATGTGTAGAAAACTAGGGTGTATAATTTTAATGTAAGAATTTCCTTTTGTCTGTAATGTTGCGAGATGCACGGAAGATCTGGCTAATTGGGTGTCGTAACGCCCATACCGCTAACGGGCCGAGCTGACGTCGCCATGGCGACAGGCGACACAGCCGCGGCACTCCCCACTCCACTATCGGACGAGGTACACTCCACGCGCCCGCTACAGCAGGTCAACGGCCTGGGGCGACACGCACGTATCCCTGGCCATTCATGAGTTCCGCCACCCTTACGACTGGGGAAGGTATCCCGCGGAGGCAACAGCGGGTGGTTTCTTCTGCGCAATGGCGCGCGCAGCGGCGCTACTGCTGAATGGACGAGGCGCGGCAGAGCCCGGCGAGCATATTTTTTTACCTGCAGCTATTAACTTGTACTGGACTGTGGAGCCGTGAAACAAGATGACTGCGACTTTCCATAATGTGGAAAGTGAAGGACTGGTGTTTCCACGTTGTGAGTGGTGGAAAAGATTTTGTCTTTAGCAAACAGGATGATCGTTTTGTTTTGTCTTGACCACTGAACGGTGGGATCCATAAACTTTTGGCAGTGACTTGTTAAGTGTGCTTTGTGAATTGCATGTGGGACACTTGGTATACTTAGAGGACAGTTGTCGTATGCTGAACAATTATTATATGAAGGCAAGAAACTAGAGTGGGACATTGACATTTGCGTCTGTAGTAGGAGACATTTCTTGAACTGGCGCGGGAATAAGTGCTGTTTGTTGAAACTTACGACTTTTAATTACACCATGAACTGAAAGGACAGAACCGTGGGTAATAGTAGTTGTAGGGCCATTTTTTTTGGACGAACAGATTCGTGTGGATGGTACTCTGAGAGTGACTATGACATTTGTGTTTAATGAGAGATACAGTTTACTGTTCAGTGCGTGTTCAAAATGCCGAATTGAGTGACTCAAAGACTTTCGTCCGGGTAACCATGGGAGAGCTTTGACACCGAGTCAGTGGTTCTAGGAAAACTATCAGCAACTTTTTGACCCCAAGAAAATCACAGAATGAAATGTTTCTGTGTGACTCGCAAGATAGGGAATAATGTATTTGCAATTGTGTAAATGTTTTTTTTATATGTTTCATTCCTGAAGGGACAGCAAGCGTAATTGTATTTTATTAATATTTGTGTTTAGAATAGTTAGTATTTGTTTTTTGTCTGTTCTGGGTTATCAAGTTCACGTAGCATGTTTATTAGAATATTTGGTACAATGATGCTCTAATTATAAGCCAGTGGCGTAATACTAACGTAGCGGTTCATGTAGCATTGATCAGTAAGATTGTCACAGGGGACAAGAGTTTGCATTGCACAACAAATACCGGAATTAACTGATGTATTATGATGTCGTGCATAGTAATAATCTTGTTGGTGTTTTGACTGAAGCCACTTATTTTTATTATCACAGTGGTGATATTTCACATTAAAGTGTAACGAAGGCTAGTCGAAATGCAAGTTCTTGTCGTCTATATGTGTGACAACAGAGAAATGAACAGTAGAGTAAGATAAGAGAGCTACTGGTGGATTCAAGCACTTATTGCTAAACTATTTACTGCGTGTATTGATCAAAGTTGATGAACTGACTAGCTCAGCAGCAGGTATTTGTACTGATGGACAAAGATAAGGCTAAACTCACTGTCGAGTAGTTGTGGCAATTGCTTAGGTGATGATAGTTAATGAGGTATGACATGATGTCTTAGACGAACTATATTACGTAACCAGTATGTAACTTGTGGTATATTTCATTGTTTTTCTTCTCAGTTTTTATTTCTCTGTAGGTTTGAGGTATATTTTAGAGTAATGGTATGGAGCCTGACATTCTATGTGTAACTAGTGTACGAATTTTTTTTCTTTTGTTGATTTTGTTTTGTATTTAGACTTTGCTGTGTAAGGGTTTTTACAGCGCAATTTATGAATGTCAGATTACTTGCTCTGTGTTTGGACGGTGAGCTGTTTAAAATTTCATGAGTACAATTAGTACTTTTTTTATTTGTTGTAGAATTATTGAAATTTGCATTACTCATAAAAGTAACGAAGATCCCAGTAACTAAAGCAAATTTTTATCTCAATATTATTTTTTCATTGCTATGATGTGATGTTTTATTTGTCATGTGGACTGTTATATATTTGTATGTGTACGTTACTCCGGATTGTGGAGAGTACAATAATGCAACAACTGCCAATAATTTGTTCGTCTATTTGAGGTCACCAGGGGCTAAGGTCTCCTCCTGGTTATTTTGATGAATTGCTACGTTTGTTTTAATACAGTTTTCTTAAAAAAATGTTCGGAACTACCCTCGCATTGCAAGGATAGTACCGTGCCATTTTTTTCTGCATGGGTAGCCGGTGGTGAAAGGGTACAGTACCGCCCAACATTGAAAATAGGTACGAAATTCTTGTCAGAACAACACATTTTTTGTGTAAAAGTAACTCAATTTCAATTAATACAGCGAAGCCGGATACCAGTGTGGGAAAGAATGACAATTTATTTATTTAATTGATCACATGTGCACTCCCTCAAAATAAATCCCTACATCCAGTTTGGTGAGATCTGTGAGATGAATAAATGTATGGTCGTCTGCTAACCACAGATAGTGAATCGGAATATGTGATCATCTTTGAGTCGATCCTTTGGCTACCTTTGGTGAGACCAAAGAGATGGAAGTTACCAGAGCTTTTGAGCGTCTGAAATGGGGCTGACCAATAAGGTAGCAAGGTGCTTCTCCCACTTCGACAGAGGTGCGAGAGAACCGGAATACGGCCATGTTTTCGGCACTCTGGCGCTGAACCTTCTGCTGTAAAGACCTGTTTTTTGTTGTGCTCCGTAATGAAAGTGTGGAGGCATGGTATGGATGTGGAATATTTAAGAGTAGTTAGAACTAATCATTTCTCCTTCCTAGGAACTTTTGTGGGGAAAATTACAAAGTGAGGCAGGTAATTTTAAGGGGATTGTAGTAAACCAACGGTCACAATGAGACCACGTGTAGTTATAAGTTGAGATACTAGCGCGTGTACAATAAGCTGAAATATTTAAGAATTAATAGCGTGTGTACAATAAGCTGAAATATTTAAGAAATAGCGTGTGTATCATAAGTTGAAGTATTTAAGAAATATCATTCCGTGTGACACTAAATTTAAACTCTGAGAGAGAATCAAGGTGAGTCGGCCGTTTTTCCAGCAACGCCACTTGGCTTGCATTGCACAGGAAGATGTGCGTTTATCTCCAGAGTTCACAGTAGGAAAGTAAAATTACAAAGTGGGGCAGTGTCGTGTGAAACTGGGATGGATATTGATTGAAGTGGGAAAGCGGAAAGTGATGAAGTTGTAACCGTTCGTTGTGTAATATTTCATATTGTTGTGTTGTGTATGTCTTGTAATTTGGGTATGTGTTTTTGCATGGGAGTAGCAAGGTAGTTTCGAAAGATTTGTGGGTTATGCTTGTTCCTTCTGTATCGCTCGATCTGGAGGAAAGTTTCGTGAGGATGAATGTGAGAGGCGAAGTGTGAGGTATAATAAAAGATCCACCATCCGATCCAGGGAGTGCACTGTTGGGGCAAATAGATTACGAGACCATAGTATAGAGATTCACTAAAGTAAAGCCATGCCCACTGGGCGGAATTTCTCTTGTGATTTTGTTCTAGGTTGTAGAATTTGTGTGTTTAGGAATAAATCAAATAGTGAATAGAAAGAGATTGGTGGCCTTTTTCATTAAATTGTATGTTATCATAATGTCCCGAATTTATATAAAAGCCGTTAAATCAAAGACAAAAAGTAAGTGTGGTATTGCCAGTGCGTAGTGTGCAGTCAGAGTTCTATAAATCACTGATAGTCAGATGCGTGTTTCCGTTGCGTATTATTCATGCAGGAGGATAATTTGTAACTAAATAGTAAGATACGAGAATTCATGTTGCTCAATAAATTAAGGAAGAATCCACTCGCTTGGCAAACCACCCATCTTGCAGGCCTGACTGCTTGATGCCACAGTATGAGAAAGGCAAGTGGGTGCCTCTCAAAGTGACAGTCGTGCAAGAACTGAAAAATACTGATCATGGCAAAAGACTGCATATTGTCAATGGTTCAAAAATTTCGTTCAACAAAATGGAAGGGATATTCTTAATGAAGCGTTTTTCACTGATGAGATGTGGTTTCAAATATCCGGGTACATGAACTCGCAAAATTTTCGTATGTGGAGTACTGCAAATCCATTGCATATTCATGAGGAACCACTTCATTCTGTGAAAATAGGAGTTGGGGTTGCAATTTCTAGACGTCGGATTGTGGGTCCCATATTTTTCAACGAAACAACAAACGCACAACGATACTGCAGTGAAATTCTGTACCCATTCATAGGAGAACTTGTGTTAAGTTAAATTCTTAACGGTTATTTTCAGCAAGATGTTGTAACCGCGCCTACAGCTCGCGTTTCAAAGTCACTGCTTGCTGATGTTTTTCGTGATCGCATAATTTCACAGGGAATTTGGCCTCCGCGATCGCCTGACCTAACACCGCCTGACTTTTTCTTCTGTGGTGCAGCGAAAGCAACAGCCTATAAAAACCGTCCAAAATCCATCGATGAAATGAAAACTGCAATATCCACTTTCACTGCTTTTGTTACAGAAGAAATGTTGAATTGTGTATTCAACAACAGGGGGGGGGGGGGGGGGGACACTTTTACATTTAATGTGAAAATTTGTAAGTAAAAATGAACATTCAATAAGTTAATAACTTGTATTTCACTGAGTTTCATTTCGGTATATTCACTGCAGTATACGGCACGCACGGCTAACAATCATACGGCACTGCGGAGAGACTTTCTGAACACCCTGTACGTTGACGCTACGAAAAAATGAAGGCAGAGCACAGTTCGCAAAAAAGGGTTGTAAATACTGCACTGTATGTGTAACGTGATGACATTACAGGTTTGAAGAGAGACGATCATTTCGACGTCATAATGCACAGAAACAGAGATAAACTCTTTTTCTGGAGACTGGTCTGGAGTGTAGCCATATGTGGAAGAAAAACAAGGACGATAAACGGTTTAGACAAGAAGAGAATGGAGGCTTTCAAATGTGGTGCTATAGAAGAATGCTGCATATGGGATGGGTAGATCACGTAACTAAAGTTCAGGTATGGAACTTAATATTGCTTGATTCACACGAAAATTAGTCTTTACAAGGCACATTGAGTGTAATTTTATTTTTCAGACTATAATCAAGACTTACTTGTTCACCAATTCATTGGTTTCTTTTACGTGTTTAGATTATCTGAGCGACTGGATTTTGATTTAATTTTAAATTTATTAATTAAATTCCACTTTAATTTTCACCTACGTGTGAAAAGTGTCACAGCGCAGTCGCCACAGTCCCTGCAACGAACTTTGTTGCCGTTTGACAGCTGGAGTGACATTTGTGTTCCAAGTGGTAAGAAAGCAGGTCAAAAATTGCTAAGCGGGTCTAAGGCTTTCATTCATTCCCTTGTCGACCTATCTGGCGTGGCACTTGAAGATAGAACAACGAAAGCCGAAGTGTTATTCACGTTCAAGAAATCGTACACACAGGAGAATCGTACCTATGTACTGTCACTTGACCATGGATAGACTCCCGTATGTACGACATTGTAATAAGCGTCCCTGGCATAGAGAAACAACTGAAAGATTTGAAACAAAATAAATCACCAGGTCTGGATGGAACTACGATTCGGTTTTACAAAGATTACTCTACAGCACTGGCTCCATACACCTAGCTTGCATTTATTGTGAATCCCTCGGCCAGCACAAAGTCCCAAGTGACTAGAAAAAAGCGCAGGTGACTCCACTATACAAGAAGAGGAAAGAAAGGAGACCAATGTCCCTAACTTCAGTTTGCTGCAGAATCCTTCAACATACTCTCAGTTCACTTATAATAAACTTTCCTGAGGCTCTTAAAGTAGTAAAGGAGTTTTGCTATTTGGGGATCAAAATATCTGATGATGGTCGAAGTAGAGAGGGTATAAAATGTAGACAGGCTATGGCAAGGAAAGCGTTTCTGACAAGAGAAATTTGATAACATCGAGTATAGATCTAAGAGTCAGGAAGTCATTTCTGAAAGTATTTGTATGGAGTGTAGCCATGTATGGAAGTGAAACATGGACGATAAATAGTTTGGACAAGAAGAGAATAGAAGCTTTCGAAATGTGGTGCTACAGAAGAATGCTGAAGATTATATGGGTAGATCACATAACTAATGAGGAGGTATTGAATAGAATTCGGGAGTAGAGGAGTTTGTGGCACAACTTGACTAGAAGAAGGGATCGATCGGTAGGACATATTCTGAGGCATCAAGTGATCACCAATTTAGTATTGGAGGGCGGCGTGGAGGGTAAAAATCGTAGAGGGAGACCAAGAGATGAATACACTAAGCAGATTCAGAAGGATGTAGGTTGCAGTAGGTACTGGGGATGAAGAAGCTTGCACAGGATAGAGTAGCATGGAGAGCTGCATCAAACCAGTCTCAGGACTGAAGACCACAACAACAATAACAACAACAACGAGGCTCTGAAGCTCATATCCACGAATCAGCATTGTTTTAGAAAGCATCGCTCGTGCGAAAGTCAGCTTGCCCTTTTCTCAATGATATACTGGAAACTATGAATGAAGGGCAACAGCCATATTCCATGATTCTAGATTTCCGGAAAGCATTTGTCACGGTGCCCCATTGCAGGCCGTTAACGAATATATGAGCATGTGGAATAAGTTCACAGATATGTGAGTGGCTCCAAGACTTCTTAGATAGTAGAACCCAGTATGTTATCCTCGACGGCGAATGTTCATCAGAGACAATGGTTTCGTGAGCAATTCCCCAGGTAAGTATGATAGAACCACTGTTGTTCTCTACATGCATAAACGGTTCGGTGTACAGGCTGGGCAGCAATCCATTTGCTGATGATGCTGTGCTGTACGGTAAGGTCTTGAAGTTAAGGGACTGTAGGAAGATACAAGACGATTTAGACAAAATTTCTAGTTGGTGCGGTGAATGGCAGCTAGCTCTAAATGTGGAAAAATGTAAGTTAATACGGGTGAGTAGGAAGATCAAACCTGTAAGGTTCGGTTAGCCAGTATTACTAGTGTCCTTTTTGACACAGTGAAGTCGTTTAAATAATTTCGGAGTAAAGCTGCGAAGTGATATGAAATGGAAAGAGCATGTGAGGACTGTGGATTGGGAAGGAGAAGGGACGACTTCAGTTTATTGAGAGAATTTTAGGAAAGAGTGGATCACCTTAAAGGAGACCGCATACAAGACGCTAGCGCGACCTATTCTTGAGTACTGCTCGAGTGTTTGGGATCCGTGTCAGGTCGAAGCAGTTCAGAGGTGGGCTGCTAGATTTGTTAACGGTAGGTTCGAATAACACATAAGTGTTACGGAGATGCATCGGGAACTCAAATGGGAATAACCTGGAAGGAAGGCGGCGTTCTTTTCGAGAAACACAATTCAGAAAATTTAGAGAACCGGCATTTGAAGCTGAGTGCCGAATGAATCTACTGCCGCCAATTTATACTGCGCGTAAGGACCACGAAGGTAAGATTCGAGAAATTAGTGTGAAATAGGAAAGGAAATGACTAGTAGTGGTACCGCGTACCCTCCGCCATGCACCATATGGTGGCTTGTGAAGTATCTATGTAGATGTAGATGTAGATGAAAGCAGACAGTCACATCCGTTGTAAGGATAATGTTTGATTTCCATCCATTTTCTACGTGATTTACGAAACATTTATTTCATTTCCTGCCTCCAAGCGTTTGTGTAGCATCAGAAGAAATGGATGCTGATAAAACAAGTGGAAATAGCGCTGAACACACGAATACAGTGACAAGTAACAACGTATTAGTGAGGAATTACATGTGATGTTGGATAGAACTGCAGCCTACCTCTTCACTGAGAGTCGGGTTGGCTTATTTGGTATGTCAGATAATGTGAGTACTGCATTTCATACGAGTTTCTTAATTTCTGCATTCATAAACTTGTTTACATCGAAGTCCAGCGAAAAAAACTGCAAGTTATTATACCGGTAAAGGGAATCTTCCTTCATGTGGTCCTCTCTTCTGCTATTCACTAACGATTTTCTACTCGAAAGAAGAAACGTAGCCTGACGATATAGTGCAGCAATATGATGTTGTGTATGTCTCAGAGTACTCAGGAAACCTAAAAAAATGGCAAATGTGGTGTCTTCTTGCTGTTGTTGCTGCAATTTATTGCACTACAGACGCTCCCGTTTGTAAAAACCATCCTAGAGACCAATACAAACAATTCAGATTCGCTTTCACAAGATCACGCACAACTCAACAGTATAACTTGCTGACTGGTTGGTGCGCTGCTACCGCACTGTGTTAAAACATTGTCGTGTACATACTTCTGCGTAGTCAGCGCGTACACAACTTTCCCACTAGAGCGCGCCCCGCTAAGCACAACGGCGCAGGCGCAGCGCTCGTCCGTCTCCGCACTACGAGATGGCGCTGTTTTAGAGACGGACCAAATTCTGCTTCCGCCGATCCGCATATTAATATGTAACGCAGCCATTGAGATTGCTGCTAACGCAGAACCTTTTCTCCTCATGGATCAGACTCGCGCAGTGGTACCTGAACGCGCGAGGTATTATAACGAGTGTACAGACCTCCGATTAGTCAGTCTGCATTTGTCTGCACCAGTCTGTACCAGTCTGCATTAGCCTGCATTAGTCTGTACCAGTCTGTAGTCAAGTTTCAGTCTGCGCCTAATAAGATTATCATATTCCTGTACATAGCCATGAAGATAAATGAATAGACACTTTGTCAAGTATCAGAGATATGTGGGAATAAGATTAACGTACCAAGACCAAAGGAACTGCAAAGTGTCAGTTGTAAACAGCATCCAGAATCAAGTTACGTAATCTCTATGATTTTTATTATTTTAATAAATGTGTGTGAAAATTAATCAAGTTCTGTTTAAAGTTGGTCACCATCAATCTGCTACTCTAAGCGTGCAAGTGGCATTTCTATCGTCTGACCTAACGGCAGAAGATAAACACGCCACGATAAGACCACGAGACATATTGCTGACACTCGCCTACTTCGTTAGAGCGACAAGTCAAATAATCTGATGGTGTGTGTACCGAAGGTCTTACAGTATGCATACCACAAATATGTTATCCAGAAAGGCATTACTTCTTGAAAGTGCTCTTTGATACTAATATCCACCTCGAGCGGGGGAACTTTTACCATAATAGGAATCACGTGTCCGTAGGCAGCCAGATGCATATTTAGGGCCCCAAGGAACCTGTGAATAATTATCTGTTGCGCATTATCAGGGTTTTTGTGTTAGGCCCCTTTTTGACTAACGGTTCACACGAGACAGAACTGTAGGAACTGCATTAACACTGAAGTATAGCGCTCGGGAATGGGGCGAGATAGGGACAGTTGTTAGTAACACCCAATCTTTCAAGGCATTAAATAAGTAAACCATCAACATGCTTGCAAAATAATAATTAAAGCTAGGTTATGAACAAAAATTTGTATACATATTTCTGTGTAATGTATATGTTACAGTCAAAACCAGTTTTTAGTTAAAACTCGCTCTTACTAGTTAAAACTAGTTTTTACTGAGCCACTTCGTCAGAACGCGTTCTGCCTGCTTAAAACTAGTTTTAACTGACTTTCGCGTTTGACCAGCAGTAAATTCTAGTTGTAACTAAGGCTGGCAGTATCAACTAGTTTCAACTAGAAAAAGAATTCAATACACGCCACTGTAGAAATCAGTGACAATATAATTATACCGATTCCTGTTATCGACAGAGTAAAAGCAGATCTAGCCAATATTATTGGAGTTGTTCTTCAGAAAGATGAACAGGGATTGCACAAGACTGGAACGAAATATGGGATACTCGACAAATTGTATTGCAGGTATGTATTTCTGAATTGATTTCAATAATTAAGGACAAATTTCAGACAGATTCATTACTTCATTGATTTAATGCCCTATTCAAGTAATCAATTAATATTTTAAGTTTTAAGACTTACATTGTAATATATTTTACAATATGTATTAAGTACCTAATCGCCTTTCAAATAAGCTAATTAAAAGTTCTCCTCCAGACCCCAGTTCGACGTGTCCAAAGAGAAATTCTTGCTGCTGGAAGACGCGCCAGAGACAAAGGTATCATTAAGAACTGCTGCCGAGATGGGAGCCTTAGGATCAGGACAATGATTTGTTCACTGTGTGTGTAAGAAGTATGTCAAGAAGGTGCTTTTGTAAGAGAAAAGGAAACCTTTGTAACTCAAAATGTCACGACAGTTTGCCTTGCAATAACAAAAAATGAAAATTTAATTGTTAAATTTTTTGACATTTCTCTTTTATTAAGACTATAGCAACTTTTGTGAAATGTATGAGTAATTAATATACTTTTCTGTATGATTATTTTGTTTCCACTTTCGTAACTAATACTATTAATATGGCTCTATAATATTCCTAAAAAAGTTTCTTCAGTGTATGGTTATTTTTGTATTGATGTAGTTAATATTAATGACTTAGATGTATGATCAATATTCTCAATAAATATTGCATTGCACAACACAAAAATGCAGTTTTTTTTATTTAATCAACACGTAGTTGCTCTTAATTTTAATATTTGCCCCTAAATAAATTTAGTGAAAACTAGTTCTGTCTAGTTTAGTTAGAACGCGTTATTACTAGTTGAAACTAGTTGATACTGACAGCTGACAGCCTTAGTTACAACTAGAATTTACTGCTGGTCAAAAGCAAAAGTCAGTTAAAACTAGTTTTAACTAGGCAAAATGCGTTTTGACGAAGTGGCTCAGTATAAACTAGTTTTAACGAGTAAGAACGCGTTCGAACTAAAAACTGGTTTTGACTGTAACATATGCATTACTTAGACGAATATAATCATTTACTGTACGTGTTACTACGTGACACGTTTCCAGTATCTATTTCTCATACACTGGAAAGAATTACAAGTAGCACAAAGTAGAAAAATTATCATAGCAGCAGAAATTTGACTGTACAACATTCTGAGCTAGAATAAATATTTCACCATATTATTGCACGTTCTACTAAGCAGTCTAGGGAGAACTTCAATAATATTTCCCGGCATTATTGTGCGGTATCAAGGGAGGAAGATTGGGTTTAATGTCCCCTTGACATCGAGGTCATTAGCGACGGAGCACATGCTCGGATTGTCTCAAGAAAGGGGACGGAAAGCGGCCGTGCCCATTTCAAAGGAACAATCGCAGCATTTGCCTGGAGTGCTTTAGGGAAATCGCGGGAAACGTAAATATGGATGGCCGGAAGCGTGTTTGAATCGTCGTCCTCTCGAATGCCAGTCCAGTGTGCTAACCACTTATTGGGCAACATTACTGGGCGTCTAATGGGAAGCTGTTCTTAGCATGAGAAGCTCTGTGGTTCCCATCTCGTACATATATTTGTAATGTTAAGTGTGAAAGTGGTTAGATTGTTAATTTTATACTTGGTTCATACAGATGTTTCAAATGGCTCTAAGCACTATAGGAAGTAACATCTGAGGTCGTCAGTCCCCTAGACTTAGAACTACTTAAACCTAACTAACCTAAGGACATCACACACATCCATGCCCGAGGCAGGATTCTAACCTGCGACCGTGGCAGCAGCGCGTTTCCTGGCTTTGGTTCATACAAATATAGCATAATTACCACAAATTATCTTGCACTTGAAATGAGTAATTGTGCCTTAAACAAAAGATTGTTCTAAATCAGTGTCATTGCCTTAATGGAAGTCCTTAGAACGATGCTTGTTAACAGCGACGTGTATGTCGGGTGTCTCTCTTAAGAGTCTTCAGGCTCATGTTCTCTGGCGTTTCGGTATATATTTCCAATATCGTTTTTGCATTGAGTATCTGGGATCAACCCAAACATTTACTGCCCGTCGCATCTCTCATGCCACACGCAGTGTCAACAGAAACCATCGCGTTGTTTCCCACTACACACAAAACGATCTTTAAAGCGCAATTTTACGTGTGCATTCTACGGAGCGCATCCAAATTAGTCTAGTCCGATAAGCGTTTCATCGGTATTTGTTAACAGGGAATATAAAACACGAAGAATAAACAGCAGTTCGGCAGCGACTCCTAGCGCTGGATGTTTGGCGGTAACAGAGGGACAAGGCGATGTTGTCGTCGCTGGGTTGCTGTTTATTCTTCTTGTTTTACTGTCCCTGTTAACACATACCGATAAAACGATTATCGGATAGACTAATTTGGGAGCGCTCCGTTGAGTGCACACATAAAATTCCGCTTTAAAAATAATTATAATTTAGCGTGAAGCAAATCGACGCTTACCACAGACACTAGGCGTCGCATGAAAGACGTTATAAGCACTATTTGTTTGGGCTGACTCCAGCTACACATGCAAAAACCAAATTTCAAATGTTTGCCAAACCACCAGAGGAAATGCGTCTGAAGACTCTTTAAGAGAGACGCCCTGTACGTGAAATAAAATTATATCAAGATGTGACGCGACATTCTTCAGCGATGGCAAACTATTGTCGTCACATCAGAATTAGTTAAATTAGAGATAAAGTTGTGTTTGAGGCAAGCAATGGATTCCTCTATAAATTTTTACTTCAGTCTGCTTCGTGACTTTATTTGTGCTACCAGAGCGAACGAGAGATATGAAACAGACAGTAATGAAGTCTCGGAATGGACGAATTGTACATAATTTTTTGTGGTTGTAATTGCATTTGATTCAGAAAAATGGTTCAAATGGCTCTGAGCACTATGGGACTTAACATCTGAGGTCATCAGTCCCCTAGACCTTAGAACTACGTAAACCTAACCAACCTAAGGACATCACACACATCCATGCCCGAGGCAGGATTCGAACCTGCGACGGTAGCAGTCGCGTCGTTCCGGACTGAAGCGTCTAGAACCGTTCGGCAATAGCGGCCGGCTTGATTCAGGAGTTAGTAATTTTCGTCAAGATGGCCATTCCGTTGTAAGGGGGAGCTTTGTGGTAAGTCTGAACGGTCCTTCGTGCATTAATACACCAGAGAGGTGCCAGAGAAGTGGTTCTTGCCATTAATAGAAGTCAGTGTCTGGCAACCTAGTGTAAAAAAAAGCAGCCCACCCAATACTGTGCAGAAGAACACAGTTAGGTTGGTTAGGTTGACTTATGAAGAACAGATCCTTGTTCGCAGTCGGCGATTTTGTTCGAAGCTCGAGGTTTTAAATATCCCCACAACAAGGGCTCTACCACACTGGCACCTGAGTCTTTGCGCCGTCAAGTCGCTTTTCCGTGGCTGGTGGAGTCAGTCTCCGGACCACTTGGTTCTACCGTTTACGTGCCATGTTGATATACTTTAGCCGAGAGCTATAGGCACCAGGATCGTCGATAAAATATTTACGGTTAGTGAAGGATCACTCACTGAACCTGTTACCGGCTGTTTTCGACAATCAGATCATCTGAAATTGCGACAGTAACTCATAATTACGATCGTATAAGTACCACCGACGCCTCTATGCCGTCGCCAACGTAGTCTGCCATGTACGATTATTAGCCAGTATGAAAGGGTCCTGTAGCCACCTTTCATTAGTCCGGTAGAACATTTTCACTAGTATTTCTCTTTTCTTCCTTGTTTCTCTTTTCCCATAATTATCATAGTGGTGTGATTGAATGAACGTGGTTGTGTGTCACGTTGCTAGACGGTGGCGTAGCCTGCTGCAGAAAGTCTGCGATAGTCGTACAAATTCAGCAGCAGTTGTACAGAATAGCCAACTCTCGTAGTGGTCAAGTAGGCAAAGAGGTTTTCGCTACCTGCGTTAGGTTGGTGGCGGCAATGGCATCTTTGGGTTTTCCGGACCACGCGGAGAGTGGAGGAGGCTGAAGAAGAAGCGGGAGGCAGACTGTCGCCGGTACGGGAAGTGTCCACAGCTGTGCTCCAGTCGAAGAAGGGTGAGTTAGACTGACCGCGTGGCGCGTTGTTACTTGGCGAGGGGAGAGCTGTTAGCTTTTGGTCTCGTTTTCCAACTCTGAAAGATTGCTTTGCCTTGTCGCAGCAAGGAATGCAAAACTTTGGCAGATGTTTCGCTTAGTAAATTTCTATAGCAGACTTGGATCCACCGGAAGAGCGCCACACAAAGGTGTCGATAAGAAGTGAGCACTCGCTTCTGTATGAATGTCTGTTTGCCTTCAGCTGTGCCTGTATAAGCTTTCATTTTTCTAAATATTAATAGCTTTGCCTTCTCGTAAATTTTCCTTGCTTGATGTATCTTTCGTCCGTGGGGAGCCGACCACGTGGTTGAACATTAAAGTTTAGTTGGGCTACCGTCATCACTAACTGTCCGGTCTCATGCTTGTTTTAAAGAACTTTAACCGCTCATGATTGTGTGATGTGATATTGTTGCAACTTGGACACGATACCTACGAAGTGCGTCTCCACAAACCACGTGGGCACGCGGGTGTACTGCGAAACGTGTACCGCTTTACGAGTTATTGCGATCAGGCAACAGCAGTGATATGAATGATTCACACCAATGATTTTAGGAGTAGATTATAACGGTGAATGTATCGATGCTTTTCTTTAATGTCTTAGTAATAAATGATTTTATCCATAATTTTCTCTTGTGTTCCAAGGTTACGTTTTTGCACCTAAGCCACTCACCTCATAGCTTTCCCGTTAGCACATCCAACGCGTTTCCTTACGCACAGATCCAGTGATTAGTTTCCTCTGTTATTTTAAAACAAGTGTTTTAGATTAAGTCTTATTTTCAGGTGTGTTGCTGGGAGCTGATCTTATGCAGTGTTCATGCATGTTCTATTTTATTTTAAATGTTTGATTGTCGTGAACAGTGCAAAGTGCACGGGCAATACTATTAATTACATTGTATCCGCTATGAGCGACATCACAACGTATGCATTTTTGTGTGTTTTTGGTCTGTGATAAAATTAATTTTATTTTCCGACTCGACCAAACCTTCGATTAGTTGTATGGTTAGAGTCGGTGGCGACCCTAATCTTCTCACGTTAACTTCCCAAGCAATAAGTATTTACATTGCCAATAATAACGTAATAACCCGTAGTAACAGGTTAGTTACAAGTATCTCCCTCGCTTATCCTCAATTACATGTCTCGTTTCTTCGGTTCGTACATGTGCTCTGATGGCTACCAAAGAGATCCTGCTATGGAAGGAAATGACACCCCAGACCATCACACATTGGTCGTCGAGCAGGATGGCTGGTGACGTTCGGGCTAGTATATCACTGCAGTCTGGGGCAGCTCCAGGCACGTCTTGGGCCTGAAATCTCATTGACTGGAGTAGAATTGTTCTCACTGATGATTCTCGCTTATAACTGACTCCCGATAACCAGCAAAGACGTCCACGACAGCGGTGGAATACCAATCTGATAGCCAGGAGTGAGGGTCTCGGGTTCCATTTCTTTCCATCCCAGTACCCTTTGCATATCATTCGCTGCACTCTTACAGCACGACGGTACGTCGACGATAGTCAGTGGCCCGTTTTGTTACCCTTCACGGCAAGCCATCCTTGGCTTACCTTTCAGCAACATAATGCCCGCACTGGAGATAGTTTCTACTGCTTGCCTTCGAGCTTGCCAAACCCTCGCCATTACGGTCGCCGGATCTTCCCCAGTTGAGAACGTTGGGAGCATTATGGGCAGGACCATACAACCAGCTTGATATTTTGATGATCTGACACGACAGTTGGACAGAATACGGTCAGCTATCCCTCAGGACGATTTCCAACAACTCCATCAATCATTGCCAAGTCGAATAACTGCTTGCATAAGGACCAGAGATGGACCGAAGATTTATTCTATTGCTCAATTTGTGAAGTTGTTTCTCTTGAATAAATCATCTAATTTTTCTCAAATTCTAATCATTTGTCTGTACAGACATCTAGATCACACTGCCGATTTCTGTCCCATTCGGGTAGTTCCTTCGTGACATTTTTTTTTTTTTTTGCTATGTGAAGGGTGTTAAGGGTGTGAGACTTAGAACTACTTACACCTAACCAACCTAAGGACATCACACACATCCATGCACGAGGCAGGACTCGAACCTGCGACCGTAGCAGCAGCGCGGTTCCAGACTCAAGCGACTAGAACTGCTCGGCCACCGTCTGGCATATGGTTGGATGTACACGACACCAGAAGAATAAAATATGACTAAGCAAAGGTCCATAAATTGTTCGTTTGGGAGTTAATTACGACTTTCTGTTTACCAGCCACCACTGACTTTATTCTGTGTAAACGTCATCCCAGTTAGGAAAGGATAACAATACTGTACAACATTAAGAAAAGCTATTAGAAGCACACTGGAGAATTGCAGGTGTTCTGAGTGAACACGATGGTAGTTATACGAATCTACTAGTAATTAAAGGAGGTGTTTAAAGTGTCGTCCTTGTGCCTAAATGCAGGCTTTTAGCAGTTCCGAAAATTTCAAACCCGCCTAGATCATTTCGCAATTCTTGCCAAGCACTGACAAGACTTTGCAGCAATTCTTCATCCTTGTTCACCGGAGTAGTGTACACTACACCTTTAAGCCGACCCCATCTTTGAGATATAGTCTCACCATGGCAGTATAATGTGTCAGTGCTCCATCATGCATTTACCACATCATCTGGCGTTGCTCTAAAGGATCGTCCTCAAGGAATCCTTCAAGAAGATGCAGCAGAAACCGAACGTAATTCCCTCCCCTGAGTTTGTTTGGTAACATGGACGGCCCAATAAGACAATACCTAGCACCACTAACCACACATTCAATGAGAAATGTCGGTGATGTGGAGACTCATGCACAGCGTGTGGGTTTGAGTCTAGATGAGCCAACGTAAATATTGTGACAATTATCACCCCATCAGAAGTGAACCTACTTCATCTGTAAATAAAATGGATGTGGCCGAGCGGTTCTAGGCGCTACAGTCTGGAACCGCGCGACAGCTACGGCCGCAGGTTCGAATCCTGCCTCGGGCATGGATGTGTGTGATGTCCTTAGGTTAGTTAGGTTTAAGTAGTTCTAAGTTCTAGGGGACTGATGACCTCAGCTGTTAAGTCCCATAGTGCTCAGAGCCATTCGAACCATTTTTTGCATTATTCTCCAAACTCTTAAGTGGCTCATTTCAGAAATTTGTTTGGCAAGTCTCCTTGTCAAGATTCGCGGAGAGAGTCCGACTATTTACAGTATCACATCTTCAAGCACTGGCGTAATTCGTGCAAGAGTACGCGCTTCCGCAGCGCATTCTAAGCTCCAAATTTCTAGGAGCCGCAGATGCACTCTTATTAACATTCGTCTCTCAGAACGCCTTAGGGCAGGGTATGCGTCTTGGTAGCAGTGTGCAGCCTCCCGAGAATTGCCGTTAGCCCAATCACACATGAAGTGCTCCTCGTCCCTGCAGTGTTCAACGCTGCCACCAACGCTCGTACGGCATATCTGACGCTCCACAAACAAGAGACATGAGCGACACTTTGTGTACTGTACTGTTGTACCCATTCTGTGTACAACTCCACGTCTTGAAAATGCAAACAAAGTCAGACGGTGTTTACACAGAATCACGTAACTAGTAGATTACTCTAGGAATATACAACAATCCTCGACCGATCGTTCACGTAGGGATTGCGAAAATAAAATTAGAATAATTACTACACGCACAGAGACATTCCAACAATCTTTCTTCCTTCGCTCCATAGGTGACTGGAACAGGAAGAAATCCTAATAACTTACACAATGGGACGTACCCCTTGCCATGTACTTCACGGTGGTTTGCAGAGTATATATGTAGATGTAGTGACTGGTAATCACAAAGTCGCATTTATCTCGTAAACGGTTCGTTTGCGGACCTGTAGTTGCGGAGACGTTTTTGCTTCTAGCAGCTGACTTTTCTGCTTCCAGTATCATGTACTTTCAGCTTACTTTTCTACTTCCAGTGTCATATAATTTCAGGTGCTTCCGTTTATGGCATCATACATCCTCTATTTGTGGGTCTCTATCAAAATACACACTCTTTGTTGTCTGTAGTCAACTCTCATCTAAGTAGAATAGTGCTACCCCCTTTCGTCCTTAACCTGTCTTTCGGGCCTGATCTAATCCACTGTGATTTCGAAGGCAAGGACGAATCACACCTGCAGCAGGAGATAAAGAGATCAGACGGAAAACCAGCCCTAAGCAAAGAAGTGAAAGCTGAAAGGTGGAAGGAATATATAGAGGGTCTACAAAAGGGAGGTGAACTTGAAGGAAATTTTTATAATAAATGGAAGATGAGGTGGGATATACGATTCTGCGTGAAGAATACGACAGAGCACTGAAAGACCTATGTCGAAACAAAGCCCCTGGAATAGAAGACATTCCGTCAGAACCGTTGATAACCTTGGGAGGGCCAGCCAAGACAAAACTCTTCCATCTGGTGCGCAAGACGTATGAGATAGGTGAAATAGCCTCACATTTTAAGAATAACATAATAATTCCAATTCCAAAGAAAGCAGCTGCTGACAGGTCTGAAAATTACCGACCTATCAGTTTAATAAGTGATATTTGCAAAATACTAACACGAATTCTTTACAGACGAATGGAAAAACCAGTAGAAGCCGACCTCAGAGAAGATCAGTTTGGCTTCCGGAGAAACGAAGGAACATGCGATGCAATACTGACCCTACGTCTTATCTCAGAAGCTAGGTTAAGGAAAGTCGCCATACGTTTATACAATTTGTAGACTTAGAGAAAGTCCGCCCCCGGTAGTTGAGTGGTCAGCGGGACAGAGTGTCAATCCTAAGGGCCCGGGTTCGTTTCCCGACTGGGTCGGAGATTTGCTCCGCTCAGGGAGTGGGTGTTGTGTTGTCCTAATCATCATCATTTCATCTCCATCGACGCGCAAGTCGCCGAAGTTGCGTCAAATCGAAAGACTTGCACCCCGCGAACGGTCTACCCGACGGCAGCCCCTAGTCACACACACACACACACACACACACACACACACACTTAGAGAAAGCTTTTGATAATGTTGGCTGGAATTTGAAATTTACTGGTTGCAGAGGAAACCATGTCGCAGCTATAAGAGTCGAGGGGCATGAAGGGAAAGCAGTGGTTGAGAAGGGAGTGAGACAGCCTCTCCCCGATGTTATTCAATCCGTACATTTAGAAAGCAGTAAAGAAAACAAAAGAAAAATTTTGAGTGGGGATTAAAGTTCAGGAAGAAGAAGTAAAAACGTTTTTGAGATTTGCTGATGACACTGTAAATCTGTCAGAGACAGCAAATGACTTGGAAGAGCAGTTTCGCTTTTTCGTATCCCACAGAAATTGGTGCGGATTTATTGCGCTTGGTTCTGCAGTGGGCCTATAACTGCAGTGACCCATTCCGTCTCACTCATGTTTCAAACAGGTTCGAAACCACGACCTTTGCTTTACAATGGTGTAACATTACCATGAGGTATCGATGGTCAGCACTGGCTAACCTGCGACTGCACTTATTATCTTGTTCTCCCTATCTCTGTCTCTCTATACGAATCTTTAAGGCTCTATTCACTTACTAGAGACGCAGTTGCGAGAAAACCCACGTTGTCGATACTGCCGTAGTAGGTTAGCTGTTTTCGTAATATTCTGGCCACCTAAATCAATCCAAGGAGTAAGTGGCGATCGTGTGTTTCACTGCCTCAGCAGTAAACAGTGGACTTCCTATCTAAAGCCCGCGTCGTTAATATGAAAATATTCCTTCAGGGCACTAATGAGCCACTGTCAACATCCAGCAATTTTCATAATATTCAGTTCCCAATATTCCTGCAGCACAGTAGAAAGACTATTTCAGAAGAAAACATGTGTTGTAACTGCGTGCTTCTTTGAATTCCGAATACCCTTTTTACGATTTCGTAGTTATTTGCAAATGAAGATGGTAATTAACAAAAATCGAATAGTATCTGTTTAACAAAATAACATTTTTTATTTATTATTTACTATTTATTATAATTATTTAAATGTATTTTTAATTTATTAAAATTTGATATAAAGTTGCGGAATGCTTTATTGCTACATATAAGGAAACAATAGATACAAGTAATACTGTTCAGTCTGTAATAATGAAGAAGTATTTTATTTTCCATCTGATGTTTCGCATTTTGGTACCAAATTTTAATATATTGTGGATACTTTTGCTTTCATGTGAGTAGTAATTAAAATTCAAAATATGATTAAATATTTGATAATAACTCTAAGTGAGAACATTTTATGTTAGGCTTTACTGTGACTGTTATTGATATTGAATGAAACAGCAAGTTCATTGTTTTTAACAGCAGCCTATATTATTAAATTTTCTTCGTGTTTCAACACTTTGTAACTAAAAGTCTCAGAAGCCAATCTTGACTAGGGTACTTGACTGGAGACAGGTGGTGGATAGTAAAAGTTTCATCAGATATGGTGGACAGCTGCGAACACACAATAAGCAATCCCAGACCAAGGCAAAACAAAACCAAATCTACTTTGCGTCTGTCTTGTAGCAAGCGGCAAAGTGGTCAGCGTCTGTTCACCAGTGGTGCGGCTGAAATTTATGTCCTGGAACTAACCCTTCCAGTCTTAAGATTCTGAGGTCACTCAATGAGTCTACTCAACCCCACCTAATTCCAGGTACAATCATCATGGAGCATTTTGATAATCACAACGTTACCCCAGGTGGTCAATCCACCGCCAGTATTATTGGAGCAACTGGTCTTTCGGATTCTGGGGAGGCCAGGTTAAAATGCAGTGTGATTTAGCAGAGGACGTCGCAGTCCTCTGGCCAACTTAAAACTAGAACAAATACAATTTTTGCAACATTTAACATAAAACACTTTCGCAACCAAGTAAACTTTATAAACTGGGAGACACACTTCTTTTAGTGATTCAAATTTTGGCACTTCAAGTGTGGTGTCACTGCCAGACATCACACTTGCTAGGTGGTAGCTTAAATCGGCCGCGGTCCATTAGTACATGTCGGACCCGCGTGTCGCCACTGTGTGATCGCAGACCGAGCGCCACCACACGGCAGGTCTCGCGAGACGTACGAGAACTCGCCCCAGTTGTACGACGACGCTGCTAGCGACTATACTGACGAAGCCTTTGCTCTCATTTGCCGAGAGACAGTTAGAATAGCCTTCAGCTAAGTTAATGGCTACGACTTAGCAAGGCGCCAATTGTATCAGTGCATGTATCTTACGAGTCTCATTTGTATAGTCAAGAGAGATGTACCAAAGGAAGCATTAAAAGTTAAGTATATTCCAAAGCTACGTATTTTCTTTATAGCAGTCATTACGTATCCTGTTCCAGACTTGACGCCAGTCGGCTTCCTCCTCAGTGTGGCGTGACTAGCTTGTTACGCCACAACATCAAGAAACACAATGACGGACAATAACACCATCGATTTCGGCAGTTATCGTCTTTTTAAAAGTGAAACTGATAAAAGAATACTTAATAATACACCACATCTGGGAGATGCTTTTGCAGTTTTCATAAATATTTTAAATTTAATGGCGGAGGCGAAACCCATGAAAAATTGATTAAAGACAATTTCTCTTAAATACGTAAATAAAGTATACAATTTCAATGAGGATTACCATAAAAACCCGAAGAAGTTAATGAAGCTTGGGAATCGTTTGAAAGCATCATCTAGAAAATTCCTTGAAACCATGTTAAAATTGAAATGCGTGATTCTAACGGTCAATTACGCAAAGAGAAAAAATACAAGAAAACGGTGAGTGGATTTCCTGATCATAAACAAATGAATCGAAATGGCCAAAGACTTGTTGAAACGTGCAAAAATTTTAACCTTAAAATCATGTCAACACATTTTAGAAAGAACCAAATGGTTCAAATGGCTCTGAGCACTATGGGACTCAACTGCTGTGGTCATAAGTCCCCTAGAACTTAGAACTACTTAAACCTAACTAACCTAAGGACAGTACACAACACCCAGCCATCACGAGGCAGAGAAAATCCCTGACCCCGCCGGGAATCGAACCCGGGAACCCGGGCGTGGGAAGCGAGAACGCTACCGCACGACCACGAGATGCGGGCAGAAAGAACCCTTCTAAACTGATACATTTATTTGGGAACTTGCAATAGATCATGTAGCAATGTCGTTCCATAGCTACAAAGAAATTTTAAATGTCCAAGTTAGTAAAGGGGCTAATATTGTTTGTGACCGTTATTTAAGACGAATAAAGGTAAAACGTCAACCTCAAAAACTCCTCAAAACAGAAAAAAATGTTATCCTAAAATTTGCTGAAATAACCCCAACTCTAACAAGCGAACTTGAGATAAAACAATCCAACAATTAGTAAAGCCTAAAGGAAAAGTTCATCAAAACAGCACAAAATTTAATTCCGCCTCGAAAGAAACAAAAACAGCCTCGGTAGAAAGCGGACTGTGAAGCAGCAATTAAGGCTAGGCATGAGGCACTCAAAAATTGGAATAGTAACAAAATTGAAAATATGTACAAAACCTTTCTTACTGTAAGAAAGAAACATCTAAATTAATCTGACAGACTAAAAGAAACTACGAGAATGTCCAATTTTTAGAAATCGAAAAAGACTTCCAAAGGAACAATGCAAGAAACCTTTATAAAATAGTCAAAACAAAAATAACCGGTTACCAACCTCAAAGCTCTTAACAACCAGGAAAACTGTAACGTATTCGCTAATTATATTGAAAAACTATTAAATCAGCGAATGAGTTCCAGCCACAGCAAACTAATAACACCAACCCTAATTCCAAAGAATCTGACGAAATCGAAATAACCAAACAAATTAAGAGGCTTAAAATAATAAAGAATCCGGAGAAGATTGTATGATTCCAGAACTGCTAAAATCAACTGGTCTAACACTACAAAAGAGGTCACTCAACTAACAGGACATATCTGGAAAACTAAGAAAATACCCGAAGACTGTAAGAGTGCCCTAATTCATCCTTTGCATAAAAAAGGGGACAGAAACGATGTTAATAATTACGGAGGAATCTGTCTTCTCCCAGTCACATACAAAATTCTCTCGCAGTGTTTACTTGATCGAGCCCAAGAACAGTTAGAATCTAAAATTTGTGAATACTAAGTAGGCTTTAGGCCAAACAGATCCTGTCCAGAACAAATTCTTAATTTAAAACAAATCCTTAGGCACCAAAGGATTTCCTGTAACAACATTTGTTGAGTTTAAAAAGGCCTACGACTCAGTTGATCGTGGATCTCTTTTCCAAATTCTAAAGAAACGAGGGCTAGATAATAAAACTCTACAACAGATTAACGAAACGTTAACAGACACTGGCTCTAAAGTTAAATTCATGGAAGATATTTCTAAACCTTTTCATATAAAGACTGGTGTTAGACAGGGAGATGGACTCTCCCCACTACTGTTTAACTGTGTTTAGAAAAACGTAATTACAGAATGGCGAAAGCAAAAGTGGAGTTAAAATATAGATGAATCAATCAAGTCAGGAAGGAGAAATATTAAAATAGATTGCTTCGCCTTTGCAGATGATCTGCCAATTTTAGCTAGGGATATTACCAAAGCTGAAGAACAAATTAAATTCTTAAAGAAGTTGCGGAAAAAGTAGGACTGCAAATATCATTCGAGAAAACGAAATAAATGACATACAACAAACAAGCACCAAAGTTTTTGAACACGAAGTGTGGAAATATAAAAAGAATTTATCAGTTTAAATACTTGGGGGAAATCACATAGGAAAACCGTCTGGAAAAAGCTGCAAACAAAGCTCGCTGTCAAAAAATGGCAGTTGCACTCGGATTAACACAAAATATTTAAAATAAAAAATCATTCGCTAAATTCAATAAAATTATGCATCAGAGCACTGTAACCAAACGTTTATGGAGCAGAAAATTTAATTTTAAATACAAAGAGGGATACTGAAGAAATTCAAAACAAAGAAAGATTATTACGAAAATATTAGGCCGTAAAATTACTGATGGGGAAACGTATAGGTCGAGAAGGAATAAGGAAACAGAAGAATACGCAGGTATTCACGGTAACAGCAGGAAACAAGGACTTAAATTTTATGGGCACATTAAAAGAAATGGCGCCCACTAGATTAACAAGAGAAGTAGTAGATTCTACGAAAACAGGAGTAAGGCCAAAACTGAGTCAGTTAAATGGCTCGCTACGATTAAGGAGGATCTTAAAGTAACAGGTATAGCTCAGGCAGATGTTACAGATAAAAAAAATTGGACAAAAGATATTTGATCTGAAAGTTTGTCAGAGGGAAATTAGAAAACGGACTGGAACACCGTGATATGATGAAAGAAAGATCCTTCATTCTGAAAGGATGAAACAAATTTGGACTCAAAGAAAGGCTAACCATCAAAAGCGACGTTCCAGAATGAGATTTTCACTCTGCAGCGGAGTGTGCGCTGATATGAAACTTCCTGGCAGATTAAAACTGTGTGCCCGACCGAGACTCGAACTCGGACCTTTGCCTTTCGCGGGCAAGTGCTCTACCTGTCATCTGAGCTACCGAAGCACGACTCACGCCCGGTCCTCACAGCTTTACTTCTGCCAGTATCTCGTCTCCTACCTCCCAAACTTTACAGAAGCTCTCATGCGAGCACAGTGGAAGTAGAACAAGTCCAAAATTAGGTGCCGAAACATTGTGCCCGTTGGATACTGACCTTTACCCGTGAATTATCCCGCCAGTCCAGGATTAATTTCCTAGATCTATCCATCACTAACGGTAGGCACTATTTTGACATTTATTGAAACCTAACAACGGACAAAATCCGCCGCAATTCTTATGCTACCCACAATCACCCAAAAATGCTTACTTTTAATCAATGATTGCTAGGGCTGAAAATAACGTTAACGGTGGCTTCACACGAAACTGCATGACTGGTAAGCATGCATCAGCAAGCATGTGTAGGATCAATTTGCGCAATCATCAGGACTATAGAAGCAGCTTGATGCTTGATCGGACTTCGATTATGCCTGCCTGAGCAAGCATTCAAGTGTGAGCACGCTTGAGCGAGTCTACCAAGAACAGGGAGGGTTGTGACTTGATTTAATTTTTTCTTGGTCCTGTTCAGTTATATTATGAACAAATGTTGTACTGTAGGAAAAGTCAAAGAATGCAATACTACACGAAGAAAAAGAGAAAAAGAACACTTTGAGACAGTTTCCGAGAATAGTTAATATGGGAATAATATTTTCGTTTCTTTAACCGCTCTTTCCTCCACATATCACGCGTTCTCTTTTTTTTTCGTAACACAAGCAAAAATGCCTACCAAAGTGAACACATCGTCGTCTAAGCCCTGCATTTTATGGTAAACAAACAAATGCTTTTAAAAGCATGCTTGAGCCGTGTGGAGGCGTGAGGGATTTGTGCACACTTGCGCATGCGTGTTTGTCAAGCAAGCAGCTACGTGTGTGGCCTACTTAAGTCAAGAAGAGATTAATACGGAATTGATGACACTGAAAGACGGAACTGTTATGAAAGGATACGAACGCCATGTAATCGTCCAGTTGGTCCGAAAGAAAATCAGAGATCAAAGAAAAACCAAGGTACGCTGTACTCACATACCATGGAAAAATATCTCACAGAATAGCTCGTTTGTTTGGCAATATGGCAGCGCACAATTAGTTTTCATTCAAGCAATTTTTTAGGCAAGATAATCCGAGACGACACTCACAAACGTAACCATTTACGCAGTCGGAGATTTACAAAATCAATTGTGGTACGTGAGACAAGCTATATATCGGACAGATGGGTAGAATATTTAACACGAAGAAGAGGATGAGATTAGTTTTTAATGTCCCGTCGATAACGAGGTTATTAAAGAAGGAGCACGAGTTTGGATTAAGGAAGAATGGGGAAGGAAATCGATCGTGCCCTTTCAAATGAGCGATCCCGGCATTTGCTTGAAGCGATTTAGGGAAACCATGGAAAAACTAAATCAAGAAGGCGGGACGCGGGGTTGAACCTTCGTTCTCCCGAATGCGAGTCCAGTGTGCAACCCGTGCGCCACCTTTTCCGGTTGTCATGTAACACGAGATTCAAGGAACACAATCGTCCTACCGATAGTAACGTGCGTAGTAACAGCCATGGCGCTAAAGATACTGACGAGGCTCTGCACATTTTACAAAAAGTGGTTAAGAGGCGTCTCATGAATATTTTGGAAGCGATATAGATTTATAACCATTTAAATAAATAACCAGAAAATATTTTAGGCGAATGGAGTTAAAGATTTTTAAACAACAGTGAAACATTTGTAATTTTATGGTGCTTTTTCCGTTGTACTAAAAATCGACTTTTCTGCGGAAGATAGTGTAAGACGTAATTTTCTTCTTTATAAAGGCTTTTCCTGCCACAAATAATACAACATGTAATTATCTCCTTATATAATGGAATTTTTGTAATATAAAATCCTAGATATATGGAGACCAGTTTAATTTCTTTATAGTGTTTTATATCTGTATTTTCTGTTTCAATATTTAGCTTCTTAATTCCACTTAGGATTCATGGTATCCAAATTTGCTAGATAACAGTGCAGCGTCTGTATGAAATGATTTCACTGGCCGTAGGAGTATTACACACAATGGCTCGTCGAGTCAACAGAAGACTTGGAACACACACAGCTCTTCTGGATACATTAGCCTCGCATGAAATGATTGCAGTATAATCGCTGACGCCAACAGTCCTGTGTAGAAGACTTAATAAAACAAAAGACAGCAGGCGAGAGACTTCGGAAAGTCACGGACGAGTTAGCGTGCAAAGTCAGTTTCGCGTTTACAGAATTAATTTGTGGCACACAGTATTAGCTAAAAGTCCGTACTGTGAAGTGTTTGCACGAGAGGGAATTTATTTCTGTTCATGAATAGAGTCTCAGTTACACGCAAACTGGGTTTGTAATTTACCAGTAGGAATCCTCGCAGCATTAATGCACGTTTTGTGACCATGCAACTCATCAAACAAGAAAAGCGGACACATCGCTATAGGTATGAATGGAAAACCGTTACAAAATTCGTTCCATATGTGTAGTACAACTGCTCTGTGACTCAGCAGAACTCTAGTATCCTTATTGTTCGACCTATACTTGAGTATTGCTCATCAGTGTGGGATCCGTACCAGATCGGGTTGACGGAGGAGATAGAGAAGATCCAAAGAAGAGCGGCGCGTCTCGTCACAGGGTTATTTGGTAACCGTGATACCGTTACGGAGATGTTTAGCAAACTCAAGTGGCAGACTCTGCAAGAGAGGCACTCTGCATCGCGGTGTAGCTTGCCGTCCAGGTTTCGAGAGGGTGCGTTTCTGGATGAGGTATCGAATATATTGCTTCCCCCTACTAATACTTCCCGAGGAGATCACGAATGTAAAATTAGAGAGATTCGAGCGCGCACGGAGGCTTTCCGACAGTCTTTCTTCCCGCGAACCATACGCGACTGGATCAGAAAAGGGAGGTAATGACAGTGGCACGTAAAGTGCCCTCCGCCATACACCGTTGTGTGGCTTGCGGATTATAAATGTAGATGTAGATTGTACGATTGTCTTTATTGTGGTTTGACTGACTCTTTTCTCTCTAAGCACACAACTGAAAACTTGTACACTTCGCTCCCTCCCTCATTTCTAAGCTTCATATGACTTCGATATGCTTATGTTTCGCTTACAATGTTTTTTGTAAGCCTTTTAGCTCAAGAATATGTAGTAACGTCATCGACCAAGTGTGTACTTCTTTTTGTATAAGGTTTTTTTTGTCTTTAACGACACAGACTTGCTGTTAAATTCACTGACAAGCACTGCATTTGATTCTAAGGCGTTAACCACACCATGTGCAGTTTTATTTTAAATGTTACACGAACGTATTTTGAAGTATTGAAGTGTTGGACGCTGGTACAGTGAAAAAACCCATGTGAGGCTCACAATTTTCTCTTTTTACATGCGGACTTAACGTATGAGACAGTAAGTTGACCTGTAGTAATATAGTAATGTAGTAATATAGTAATGTAGTAATATAGTATTAAATTCATATTTAACACTTTTTTTGGTTTGAATTCTGTTAAATAGCGGTTATGTACATGTGCCCGTAACTATTGTGGTCATAAGAAACTGTTATTAAGCATGCCAATGGATGTTGCTACTTCCATACGGATCCATGGAATGTATGATTGTATATGATTACAACCTTTTGCTGTGGTACAAGAAACAAAAGAGTTTGTAAATTTTCATATATGTGTATTTTTCGTTTTATTTTATGTCTGTTCTTGATGCTGTTGTAACTTTAGATATTGTTTTCAGTACCAGATAGCTTGAAAATGCCCAAGTGGGCGAAATTAGCTGACAGCTAAATCATGAAATAACAAGATAATTTCAAACTGAAAACAGCCTACACAGGAAGATGACTTGTCTTAAGACATTCACAGCCTCTTTGGACCTCATGTATATAAAATACTTTACGACGTTTGAAACACTGCTTTTTGTGACACTGCTTAGCTAACTCTAATGTGTACGGTATAGGTCAACAGAGGAGATTTTCTTTAGTAAGCTTTTTCTCTTCTTTTCATTAGCTCTGATAAGAGAAACTCCCCATTGCAACCCCCTCAGATTTAGTGTGAGAGGACCCAGTGGACAGACATTCAAAAACTGAACACAAACAAGCATGAAAACCGGAAGAAGGTGTAACAAACTATGGAAAAAAAATAGAAATAGTGAACAGTCAAAGGAAATGAAGTGCAATATATAACAGAATGCAACAGTGACGGCGTCGTGGTGAAATGGTCACGGACTGGACTGCCAAGCTGTCGAGCCGTGTTTTTTTTCTTTTTTTTTTTTGTGCTGTTCGCTGTATTGAAATTTGTGTCTGTGTCGTGGTGTAACGTCCTTTTGCAACGGCGAGGTGTGATGAAGGGACCTGTTGTTGTTGTGGTCTTCAGTCCTGAGACTGGTTTGATGCAGCTCTCCATGCTACTCTATCCTCTGCAAGCTTCTTCATCTCCCAGTACCTACTGCAACCTACATCCTTCTGAATCTGCTTAGTGTATTCATCTCTTGGTCTCCCCCTACGATTTTTACCCTCCACGCTGCCCTCCAATACTAAATTGGTGATCCCTTGATGCCTCAGAACATGTCCTACCAACCGATCCCTTCTTCTGGTAAAGTTGTGCCACAAACTTCTCTTCTCCCCAATCCTATTTAATACTTCCCCATTAGTTATGTGATCTACCCATCTAGTCTTCAGCATTCTTCTGTAGTACCACATTTCGAAAGCTTCTATTCTCTTCTTGTCCAAACTATTTACCGTCCATGTTTCACTTCCATACATGGCTACACTCCACACAAATACTTTCAGAAATGACTTCTTGACACTTAAATCTATACTCGATGTTAACAAATTTCTCTTCTTCAGAAACGCTTTCCTTGCCATTGCCAGTCTACATTTTATATCCTCTCTGACAGAATTACAATGTCATCGGCGAACCTCAATGTTTTTATTTCTTCTCCATGGATTTTAATACCTACTCCGAATTTTTCTTTTGTTTCCTTTACTGATTGCTCAATATACAGATTGAATAACATCGGGGATAGGCTACAACCCTGTCTTACTCCCTTCCCAACCACTGGTTCCCTTTCATGTCCCTCGACTCTTATAACTGCCATCTGGTTTCTGCACAAATTGTAAATAGCCTTCCGCTCCCTGTATTTTACCCCTGCCACCTTCAGAATTTGAAAGAGAGTATTCCAGTTAACATTGTCAAAAGCTTTCTCTAAGTCTACAAATGCTAGAAACGTAGGTTTGCCTTTCCTTAATCTTTCTTCTAAGATAAGTCGTAAGGTCAGTATTGCCTCACGTGTTTCAGTATTTCTACAGAATCCAAACTGATCTTCCCCGAGGTCGGCTTCTACTAGTTTTTCCATTCGTCTGTAAAGAATTCGTGTTAGTATTTTGCAGCTGTGGCTTATTAAACTGATTGTTCGGTAATTTTCACATCTGTCAACACCTGCTTTCTTTGGGATTGGAATTATTATATTCTTCTTGAAGTCTGAGGGTATTTCGCCTGTTTTATACATCTTGCTCACCAGATGGTAGAGTTTTGTCATGACTGGCTCTCCCAAGGCCGTCAGGACCTATAATGACATTTTATTCTGCACAGCTACTTTATGAGCAGCCGAAAGGAAGTGGCTTTCGAATGGAAAGCGCAAATATTTGATGACAAGGTGACAAGTCAACCGAATCCTCCACCGAAAAACACGTCTGGTGTGCCACGCACGGCATTAGTGGCAGTGCGTTTGTCATACGACAGGAATCTCTTACCGTCGCATCTAATTTGTACGCCTGGTAAGTGACTGAGCTATGCCTCCTTGCCTGATGTAGGCGCTCGTATGGGTGTTAATTTCAGCTCTCCCAAGGAAATGATGAAAACGTAATAGTTTGTCACATAATCTGCAACAAATGAACGCAACGGTTTCACAATCACACAGTTTCTTTGCACTCTGTCAAAACTTATATTTTTAACGTTTTTGAAGTTGCGTTCCGTTTTGGAAGATTTGATTCTTGAATTCCTTTGTTGCAACATAGTTCACAGCCCTTTATTTGTTGTTTCCATTTCTGTGAGGCGCCTATCTGGTATCTCGGCTACTCTCACTATTCTTCACGTTTACTTGCGATAGCAACGTGTTCTTACCGCATGACTCATAATCTACAACCAATGTATAGTATGACATCTGCCAAGACGTCCGCCTCCGTAGCGTAGTGGTAGCTTTACCGCCTATCACGAAGTGTCTGTCGCCTTGCGCGTCGAGCGAGCAGGTTGTCGTTAACTTCCGCCTGTGCCGCGGCGCCGCTTGTGTCGAAGCTACTCAGACTTGGTGTATCGGCCGGAGTCACATCGTAGTTGCGTAGCGCAGTTCTTTGTCGTTTTCCTCTTGGCAGCGGAGTTTTCTGCACGCGCCATCGTGTCTGTCGAGTCTCCTAAATCTGTTCCTCGTAGAGCTACTGTTCGTTTCAGTTTTGACAAGAGTACGCGTCGTGGTCAACCTGGCTCCTTAGAAATTCGCGATTGGTTGGCTGATGTTATCCGTGTTACACCTGATCGGGTAGATACTGCTTACTTTGATTCTGATTTGTATGCATTCTTTGTAAAGTTTTATGATCTCGTTCAAGTAGAAGGACTTCTCTCCCGGGCCGGCCTGAGTGGCCGTGCGGTTCTAGGCGCTACGGTCTGGAGCCGAGCGACCGCTACGGTCGCAGGTTCGAATCCTGCCTCGGGCATGGATGTGTGTGATGTCCTTAGGTTAGTTAGGTTTGATTAGTTCTAAGTCCTAGGCGACTGATGACCTCAGAAGTTAAGTCGCATAGGCTCAGAGCCATTTGAACCATTTCTCTCCTGGGTTGGTTCTGGTGTTGTTTACACATCGCGATGGTTCCGTTAGTCAAGTCCTCCTTGAAAATGCGGCACTCGAGTATACTCCGGTTAGAATTTATAATCTTCCTCCTGAAGTGGACGATTCCTTTCTTAAAACAGCGTAGCTTCCGTTTGGAGTAATACGGCATAACCGATGGGAACGCTGGTCAGCACAACATCGCTTCCAGTGTTATAATGGTATCCGGACTGTGGACATGTGCGTTAAAAAGAATATTCCTTCCCACTTAACTGTTTGTGGTTACCGGATCCATGTTACGTACGCAGGGTAAGAAGGAACATGTTTTCTCTGTAACTAAAGCGGTCATCTCAGATCTGATTGTCCGCGCCGTACTACTGCTCTGACGTCGTCTTATCAAAAACGTCTTCCTTTAACGTTAGCAGACAGTGTCATCGCTGCCAGCTGTCAGTCAAATGGTTCAAATGGCTCTGAGCACTATGGGACTCAACTACTGTGGTCATAAGTCCCCTAGAACTTAGAACTACTTAAACCTAACTAACCTAAGGACATCACACACATCCATGCCCGAGGCAGGATTCGAACCTGCGACCGTAGCGGTCGTGCGGTTCCAGACTGTAGCGCCTTTAACCGCTCGGCCACTTCGGCCGGCAGCTGTCAGTCAATCTCCAGCTTTAAGCGATGTAGGGGCACCGTTACCTCCTACTCGCGAATTTCCACCGTTACCGGAGCGTACCACTGCGGCCTTTGTCCATGAGGGGACGACGGCTCGTGCAGCGCAAGTCAAACGCCGGCGGACTGAGGACGGTACAGATTTCGAGGACGCCCCACTCCAGTCTCGTTCTTCCGATATGGCGTTGACAGAGGGTGCACCTCTACTGGTGTTAATTGTGATTCCAGTATTACCAGAGAGGACGTAGCTGCTTCTGTTGGTGTTGAAATGTGCGTTAAATCTGCGTCCCCCACTTCACCTGTCGATGTGACGGTTCCCGTGAGTTCCGATGTTCCCGCAGAGGCGTCGCGTGCTGGCCAGTCTTTACAGTGTACTAGTTCAATACCACCCCTCCTCCCCGTTGAAACGGTAGAGTAACAGGATTCTACGGGTTCTCTTCCTGATGACCAGGAGATGCCATCCGACACCGGCACTGCATCACCTGTCTCTTCTGTACCTGATGTTGCTGTTGGTCGTTCTGAGTTGTGCTCTCCGATTTCCGGTAGGTGCGGCGGCGATGGCTCCTCTGTCAAATCGGAACTTGACGTGCCCCCCACCCCTCCACAACAAGAGTGTTTTCACGGAGTGGTGTGAAACAGCGTTTTCAACCTGCACGTGCAGCGTCCCGTCGTAAAAAGAAAAACGAGGATTCCTCGGCTTCCGGTGGGGAGGATTAGAATTATACATTCTTTCCCCCGCCTCAGGAAGTTAAGGAGAGACGGACGTGATAGTGCCTTTTCCTTAGTGTTGTTTTATTGACCTTACATGTGTAACGGATGCAGGCGTTTACATTTCTAACCCTCAATGTTAACAGGATACGTTCCCAATTACGGCTTGCTGCGTTACGCCAGTTTATTTACGATTCCCAGGCTGATCTCGTGTGTTTACAGAGGTATTATTTGATGTGTTTTGTCTTCCTGGGTATTCTATGTTTTTCAATGTCGCGCCTGAAAATTCTACCGGTCTGGCTTTGCTTTATCGAGATGGAATCCCGCTGACGGACTTCGAAACGCTAGATGATGGTCGTGGTGTAGGCTGCAGCTTTCATGACCTCACCTTAATATTTCTTTATACTCCGTCTGGATCCGGTCGCTCATCCGAGCGCGCGCGGTTTTATAAGGAAGAAGTTGTTTATTTACTCCGACGGAACCCGTGCAAGGTTTTGTTAGGGGGCGATTTTAACTGCGTCTTACGCCGTGTAGATTAGCCCCCAATTATACATTTTGTCGTGAACTTAATGATATGGTGACGTCCTTGCATCTCCAGGATGCTTGGGTTAGCAGATTGGTGCGGTTTACGTTTTTTACAGCTACTTCAAGTAGTCGACTGGACCGCTTTTATTTATCTGACCACATATGTAGTCAGCTTCTATCGATTGGTGTAATTCCTGCCAGTTTCACTCATCACTGTGCTGTTTCAATGACTTTTAACCACATCCCGCAGCGGGTCCATCTTTCGCACCCTTTATGGAAGCTTAACTCTCTACATCTCACGGACCCCTCTGTGGAAGGTATCATCGCAGACGTATGGCGGCGGACAATCCAGTCCCATACGCGTTATTCCTCACTTGTAGAATGGTGGGTTACCTTTACTAAACCCCGGATTCGAAATACACTTACGCATTTTAGCGTTGAGAATGCGGCTGACATAAGGCGCACTAGGGAATTTTATTATGCAGTCCTTCGCGATCTTTACGATAATCCAGAATGAGATTTTCACTCTGCAGCGGAGTGTGCGCTGATATGAAACTTCCTGGCAGATTAAAACTGTGTGCCCGACCGAGACTCGAACTCGGGACCTTTGCCTTTCGCGGGCAAGTGCTCTACCATCTGAGCCACCGATAGTGGAAGGAAGGTAGGAGACGAGATACTGGCAGAAGTAAAGCTGTGAGTACCGGGCGTGAGTCGTGCTTCGGTAGCTCAGATGGTAGAGCACTTGCCCGCGAAAGGCAAAGGTCCCGAGTTCGAGTCTCGGTCGGGCACACAGTTTTAATCTGCCAGGAAGTTCCTTTACGATAATGTTCGTGATGCCCCCTTGAGGGTCGTCAACGTCCACCGTGTGAAGGCAAAACTTTTCCAACTCAAACTTAGGCAAATGGATGGTGTCCGACTGCGTTCCCAGCCTCGTTCAATCGTGCAGGATTAGTTGACCTCTCTCTATCATGCGTGAACTTTACCAGTACTATTCCGAACTTTATACTGAAGTGGATTCAGACGGTCCACCATCTGTTGATTTCACCTCCCTCCTTGAAAGTGTTGTTACGCCAGCTCTCCAGGAAGAGTTTTTCTCTGTATCCATCGCAATGATATACTTGATATTGTGGCTCGTTCTCCCTCCCACAAATCGCCTGGCCCCGATGGCTTCCCAAAGAATTTTATATTCGATTTTGGCCCCCTAGTAGGAGATACGATAACTTCCATGGTGAATGAAGTTTTCCACGGGGTGCTTCTCCCGCCCAACTTTAAGGTTGCTAAAATTGCCCTGGTCCCCAAAACGCCGGGACGTTTGCGTCTGGATCAGGTCCGCCCGATAACCCTCTTCAACTATGATTATAACATAGTGGCGCGAGCGGTCAACAGCTGACTATCGATATTGTTGACTACCATCATCGCGAGCCACCAAAGACCAGGAAGGGTCGTACTCTCCTAACTCCCGTTGCTGAATGTCGTGATTTAATTTCGATTGCTTCCACCATTCCCGTGCCAAGCGCAATGCTTTTCGTTGATTTTCACCAAGCGTCCGACCGGGTTAATCATGGATTCCTTAAGCGTGTATTGACGACTGTTGGTTTTAACGCTGCTGCACGACGGCTATTTAGGTCTCTAATCACTGGTATTCTTGCGTCCATTGACGTAAATGGCCGTCTTACTTCCCCCATCGCGGTGTCAGGGCGTCCTTCAACGGAGTCTATTATCTATGTCGCTCTACGTGGTGTTTCTGGAACCCTTATTGCGAACTATAGCTGCTCGTTTGGGTGGCTGGTGGCTGCTGGGGGAAAGGTTTACCGTTCGTGCATATGCTGATGACGTTATGGTTCTCCTCCGTACCCATGATGATATACCCCTGCTGAAGGAAGTTTTGGAAGCCTTTTGTCATCTTACGGGAGCGCGGTTTAATGACCAGAAATGTCGCTTACTCAGTTTGCAAGGATTTGACGCTGTTGAAATTCCATGGGCTTTGAAGGTCACCCGATATCGATCGTTGGGTGTTATAATTGACAGTCGTCCGCTAAAGATGGCTACGATAAATTGGAAGTCTGTCACGAACAAGATTCAGGGTGCAGTCATTGAACACGAGCGTCGCTCCCTCTCACTTGTTCATAAGGTTCGGGCCATGGAAATATTTGTGTTAAGTAAGGCTTATTTTATTGCACAAATCTTTCCACTTCCTGCGACGATGTACCGCAAGTTGCAAAGTTTAACTGGCAGGTTTATCTGGCGCAACTCTGTATTTCGTGTGCGTTATGGGGTCATGGCGCGCTCCCGTCTGCAGGGAGGTTTGGGCCTCGCTGGCATTCTGGTTAAGGCTTCTGCCTTATTCATTCGTCGCACCGTCTTAACATGTCAACGCGCCCCTCAGTCACTTACACTGACTCCCTGAAGACAATTCGTTTATTTTACTTTAATTTTTGTTCAGAACATTATGAACGGTCCGTTCATTGATATGTTTGTTCTAAAAAATAATAACAAAAAAACGGCGTCGTTGCCTCTGAGTTGTAAAGAGTAAAGTGACGGGTTCGAGTCCGTCTGCTTCAATTTTTTTCCCAACTTTTCTTTCCTAATACATTCTGGGTAAAAAAAAGTGATAAACGTTGCGGAATGTAGGCTCAAAGTCGAGAGGTCGAGTCCATATACACTCACATTTTTTTAAAACGTATCTCGGCTGTATGCTAAAGTTATCAGTCTGATTGACCTTCGAAGATAAAAAATAAAAAGCTGAGTGGTCGGCGTGACGGATTGCTGTCCTACGGCCCCGGGTTCGATTCCCGGCTGGGTCGGGTATTTTCTCTAAAAAAATAAAATAAACGCAGGGGGTCCGGGTTCGATTCCCGGCGGGGGACTGGGTGTTGTGTGTCCTTCATAGTCTTTTCATCATCATTGACTCGCAAGTCACCGATGTGGCGCCACCTGAAAGGGACTTGTAATACGGCGGCCGAACTCCCCCGAATTGGGCCTCCCGGCCAACAACGCCATACGATCATTTCATTTTTACTGCCGAGTCTACAGAAAGACAGCAAACATTTCGATGACGGGACGGACAGTTCATAATGTTGTGGGAAAAAAAAGGTACGAGGGAATTTTGAATACGGCTCATTCGTATTACAGTCCAACAGCATGACCACTTACCCACGACGCCGCGGCATTTCGTCTTCACTCAGTGTTGCCCTTGTTCAACTTGACCGTTCATTGTTCCTATTTTACTGTTTTTTTTTCACAGTTCAGTACACTTTCTTTCGGTTTTCATGCTTCATGTCTGTTCAGTTTTTCACGGGCTATCCAGTGGGCCATCTTACCACTAAATCTGAGGTGGCTGCGATGGGGTTTCCCTTGTGGGATTGGCTAAAGACAGGTCGGAACCTGTAGGCAGATGCGGAACTGTGAACTTATTGTGTCGGTCAGTATGACAAGTAACGGAAGCTCTCCTATGAATGTTGGTATATCAGTTTATTTAAACTGTCATTCCCGTATGTATGAGAGGTGGCATGAGCCCCCTCTCAAATTTCTATCTTACGATTTTCCTCTCTAACTGCATGCGGCGAAAAGTTGCTATTCCTTCACACGCGGACTTCCCACGCAGCGTCTCTCGTCACCCAGGTGGTCCGGTGACAGGCGGGCTCCGCTGATCTCGAGATGGTTAAGCCGACGGGTGTGAGGGAGTCGAGTGAATGCTTTCCGGACGCCGACATTGTCAAGAGACACGCCCGCAGGGGCCTGAAGTAGCGGCTGGGCTAGAGGTTCCGTTACTTCGCAGAAACTTAGCGAAAACACTTTCTGGCGGGCTACCAGCGAGGCGTGGGAATGACTTGTGTACCCAGGCAGTTGTGGCGGGAAAATTCCCGCGCTTTCTGCAAAATAGTAACTGTGATTGGCTTGCTCAGGGCATAGCTCCGTGACGTAGCAAAATCAGCGCAGAAATTGGCGCCAAGAATCTCCATTGGTAGAATGGTAGTGCTCCGGCAATAGAGTGGAATTTTCCGCCGGTTTTCGAGTTGCTGATTGGAACGTTTAACCACGGCCACTGTCGTGGGGGCGGGAATGTTCGGGGTTCGGCATGTACGGGTGCTGTAGGAGTGGTCGGCTCTCGCCTTTCGGTGGAAGTAGGTTACAAGACTGAGCTCTCGCTGCTCGGGTCAGCCTGCCTTCTGTGGGCTGTCTAATATACTTTTATTTAATTGTAGCTGTTTGACGAAGTTGCTGAAGTTTCGACTTCAACTTAACTTTCCGAGTACAGTTGGCAATTGAGCGTTCTGTGTACAAGAGGCCTATGTTGTCTGTCTTGAGCAGTTTTGGCTAAAGTTGACTGTATCGGAGTTACAGTGTGACTTCGCTTGTTAAAAAATCAATCACCGTACCGTCAGTGATTGTGTGGCGAGCCTTCTTCGTCTCCCTCAGAGGCGCATTTGTATTGCTAGGAAGTCTTTAGTCCGGAACAACCAGGCCAGGATAATTTGTTTCGGGCTATACTCGCGACATTATCATCACCACGACGGGCCGTCGAAGCAACCAGCCATCGCCTCCGGTACACCAGATCGTGTTCTTGCAGTTAAGAAGACAGTTTGGTAATGTATGTCCGCAGCACCGGCAGACAGGGATTTTCCTAGGTGATAATCAGAGCTCAGCAGAGCGCGCCTGTTCGTCTTTTTCTAACTTTGTTCTGTCTTGGGTAGCAGCAATTAATGGTGGGTTGGCTGTGTGTTTTCTCTTAAGATTTGAGTTGCAAGGAATTAGCTCCACATACCACTTCGTCATAAATGTCACAATCTAGTTTAGGGACAACTTCACCTTCACAGAATTTATTTGAGTATCCAATTTGACCCAATTTGATGTATTGTAAATGTTTCATGTGTTTTGTTTATTAGTTTGAGTTTAGTCATAATAAATCATGTTGTTATTTTGGACAGAACTTTCATTCTGTTAATCGGTAGAGCAACCCTTTCGTTTCTCACTACGTTACTGAAACTTTCCTTTATTTAGTTAATGTCTATCAAATTAAATTATTGCAGGTGCCAAACTCTTTTCTACTCCACTTGCAGGGTCTATTACAGTCAGTTCGCATTTCTTTTTAATCCATGTGCAACAGCAAAAGTCGGAGTTAGAATAGCGGGGCTTAGAGCATCATTTATATATGAAGATTCTCGAAGAATTTAGTGTTAAATACACTGCTAGCCCCGGCACCTCGCATGTGAACGGCCATTATTTGGTGATACAGATATCGCGTGTCTAAACCTAACATTCCGGAAGTTAAGACGTTCGGAGAGTTGAGCTTCATTCCGTTTACAGTGAGCAACGGCTAAGCCACGCTCCAGCCTCCCTGTCTTGTACTTGGAGCTTAAGGAGAGCGACCGCAGCGTCGTCTGCCTTGTTATCTCGTCTTAGTACACACTTAACAGATGAATCATGTTTGCCAAGAGGATAAGGAGAAGCGTCTTGTGCTTGGATAACCATACGTTGGGAGCAGTAGGTTTGAAGTGGGGTTGGGGTGTCTGAGTATGGTTAGAGAGTAGTGGGTATGAAAGAGGAGCAATTTAAATTTGTGGCTGCATTCTGGTATTATGAAAGCAGTTTCCAGAGCTCTGTACAGCCACGTCTGTATTTACACAAGATAATTCACTTTACGGTGTGTCGTGAGAACGCTTTCCCACTTTCCTTTTCCATTCGTTCCTGCTGCGCAGTAAGGTGTTCTCTGACTTTTTGGAACATATGCTTTCGGAATTGTACGAGTAAATAACTCTGTTGCGAAAACACCTCTCTTGTAATGTCTGAGCATGTCGATGATAAACTCCATGACGACTTCGGACTTCTTAAACGAACCCGTAACCAGATACATTGCTGTTCTTTGGAGCTTCACTATTAAACCGGTTATGGCCGTGGGTGGAGTGGAAGGAGGGTAGTACCATACAACGAAAAGCCGGTATTATGCATACTGAAATGTTAATTATAATGAGACTCTTAAGAGAAATGAGAGAGAGGGCCTGAAAAGTCATAATCTAGCCAGGTAAAATAAACACACAAAAAGAGGAAGAAATTATCATTGAGCCAACTGTACGGTGCAGTAATAAATATGGTAGACTGTACGTAAAACTTGACCATACCACTCAGACCTGGCTCTGTGCGTGAGTTTCTCCACGCCAGACTTTCACGAATTGCTTGAATCGTTGAGGTGAGGAGGACAGTTTATCTACAGAATAAGATCTGAATATCTGAACTGTGTGTCTTACTTACCTTGAGCTGAAGAAATAGCTGTCATCATTCCGTTATTACAGATATTCGAATCCTCATCAACAAAGGCGGCTTTAACAGTACAACTACTTCCGCAAAAGACGCTAATGACCAGTAAAAGTAGCTTGCGGAAAAGGCCACTTAAGCTAGGAGCCTGCAACTACATTTTTCGCTCTGTGTTGATATGGCAAGCGCTATTGACAAACATTTTCAACGGTGCGTCCACTTTCTCGTGAATAGACTGCATCATGTACGAGGGCAGTTCAATAAGTAATGCAACACATTTTTTTTCTGAAACAGGGGTTGTTTTATTCAGCATTGAAATACACCAGGTTATTCCCCAATCTTTTAGCTACACAACACTATTTTTCAACGTAATCTCCATTCAATGCTACGGCCTTACGCCACCTTGAAATGAGGGCCTGTATGCCTGCACGGTACCATTCCACTGGTCGATGTCGGAGCCAACGTCGTACTGCATCAATAACTTCTTCATCATCCGCGTAGTGCCTCCCACGGATTGCGTCCTTCATTGGGCCAAACATATGGAAATCCGACGGTGCGAGATCGGGGCTGTAGGGTGCATGAGGAAGAACAGTCCACTGAAGTTTTGTGAGCTCCTCTCGGGTGCGAAGACTTGTGTGAGGTCTTGCGTTGTCATGAAGAAGGAGAAGTTCGTTCAGATTTTTGTGCCTACGAACACGCTGAAGTCGTTTCTTCAATTTCTGAAGAGTAGCACAATACACTTCAGAGTTGATCGTTTGACCATGGGGAAGGACATCGAACAGAATAACCCCTTCAGCGTCCCAGAAGACTGTAACCATGACTTTACCGGCTGAGGGTATGGCTTTAAACTTTTTCTTGGTAGGGGAGTGGGTGTGACGCCACTCCATTGATTGCTGTTTTGTTTCAGGTTCGAAGTGATGAACCCATGTTTCATCGCCTGTAACAATCTTTGACAAGAAATTGTCACCCCCAGCCACATGACGAGCAAGCAATTCCGCACAGATGGTTCTCCTTTGCTCTTTATGGTGTTCGGTTAGACAACGAGGGACCCAGCGGGAACAAACCTTTGAATATCCCAACTGGTAAACAATTGTGACAGCACTACCAACAGAGATGTCAAGTTGAGCACTGAGTTGTTTGATGGTGATCCGTCGATCATCTCGAACGAGTGTGTTCGCACGCTCCGCCATTGCAGGAGTCACAGCTGTGCACGGCCGGCCCGCACGCGGGAGATCAGACAGTCTTGCTTGACCTTGCGGCGATGATGACACACGCTTTGCCCAACGACTCACCGTGCTTTTGTCCACTGCCAGATCACCGTAGACATTCTGCAAGCGCCTATGAATATCTGAGATGCCCTGGTTTTCCGCCAAAAGAAACTCGATCACTGCCCGTTGTTTGCAACGCACATCCGTTACAGACGCCATTTTAACAGCTCCGTACAGCGCTGCCACCTGTCGGAAGTCAATGAAACTATACGAGACGAAGCGGGAATGTTTGAAAATATTCCACAAGAAATTTCCGGTTTTTTCAACCAAAATTGGCCGAGAAATAAAATGTGTTGCATTACTGATTGAACTGCCCTCGTATATTTGCATGTTCTGTTCGACCCATAAATTCTATATCATGTTGAAGAATTTCTTATACTACAAAATTTTATAGATGCGGGAAACTTTTTCAGATACGATCACTGTATTGTCACCTGTAAGCGAAACATCACTGCATTCAAATTACATGCAGAATCAATTCGACTCTTGAACAAACACTTAAAAGAGAGGCATTATTCTTGGACTGCTACTATTTAACATAAAATTCACGCACGTTTAAACAGGAAGCCGACATATGTCTGCACTATGATTACTTTGTTTAACTTCTAAATGAATCTATTTACTTTTATTTAGAAATGCTGTTGTTTACGTAGTATCAATATAGAGGCGAACGTGGTAAAAACGCCTGCGCTAATTGGCTATCACATCTGATTAAAAAAACATTGACAGACAGAGAAAGCAGAATCAATGAACATGAACGGATATTTAACGAGGAAAAGGAGTAAAACTGTTTACACGTCCGTTATGTGTATATTGTCCTGTTGCTATGGCGATTGTAATCGACGTGGGCCAGGGTGATATTAGTTATTCTTCGCGTTTTACTGTTTCTGTTCACAAACACCGATATAACGAATATGAAATTGGGGGCACTCTATCGAAAAGGCACGTAAAATTCCACTTTAAAAACCATTTTGTTTGTAACGGGAGACAAACCGACGCGTTTCGTCCACACTGGGTTGTTCGGGCTCACTCCGGCTACTCTCCCTCCGAGCAGGCCTTGAAAGGCCCACTGGTGCCGACCGGCCGCCGCGTCATCCTCAGACCACAGGCATCACTGGATGAGGATCTGGAGGTGCATGTGGTCAGCACACCGCTCTCCTAGCCGTATGTCAGTTTTGCGAGACCGGAGCCTCACTTTTCAATCAGGTAGCTCCTCACTTTGCCTCACAAGGGCCGAGTGCACCCCGCCTGCCAACAGCACTCGGCAGACAGGATGGTCACCCATCCAAGTGCTAGCCCAGCCCGACAGCGCTTAACTTCGGTGCTCTGACGGGAACCGGTGTTACCATTGCGACAAGGCCGTTGGCAACCCCAGCTACACGTACCAAAAAAGAAATTGCAAACGTCTGCCGAAACACTAGAAAAAACGCGCCTGGCGGCTCTTAGCATCAAATGATAACTATTTACAACGTACCACAGTTGTGTAAAGGACGCGGAGACAAATAATTTAATATAGTACGATTTTGGTCTACCGAATCGGGAAACTTCCTCAAATTGGCCTACAAAAACCAACTAAGCTACAAAGCATGTGCATCGAGCGACGTTTTCCAATATTCTCTCGCTCTCTTCGCGCTAACTATTATTCCTAGAGAAAAAAGAATAGGACGTTTTTAGAAGAAAATTTAATGTAGTGTAATTTTGTAACAGGATGCGTTTTCGTTAGAGCGCGCGGTTTTCGATTTATTCAAGAAAAATGTGGAAAAGTAATCTTCAAATGCACCCCTAAGCCGACACTCAATCCCCCCTCCACCACCAGTCAGGATTTTCAGAATGTTCTTTATGACACTCCCTCCAACTACAGCACAAAACTTTGCGACTATACGAGTGATTTGTCATGTTCAGCCCTTTGTGGGCTTCATTGACTGGGTTATTTACGCCACTGATGTTTGTGTAAATTTCACCTCCCAGTTTGTTGAATTTTAACAGCATGAAAGTAACAGTTAAATCGTTTTGTTTGTCAGCTGCAGTGCTTCAGATTGTAATACGTAGCACCGTTTTATTTTCCCGCTTAAGCGACGTCATGTAAGCAAGAAATATTAACTGTTAGATAGCAGGGTGTGTCCTGATTAACTGTATTAAAAATGCTGAAAATTTTTTTTTTCCTTTCCCTGTTTGATGAACAAGCAAGTTCATGACCAACTAACGCGGCGTGCAGCAGTGCGGGTCGCTGAAGGAGTAAAGCCTGAGGCGTCGCCAGCAAAATTTCCTGGATTGCATTGTCAAGAGAGACTCCGTATTTTGTCGACAAAACTTGAATAAAAAATACGGAATATTATATCTGTTTCTTTAATGTCTTATTAGCTCTAACATCTGTCACGGTATGCACAATGAAAGGAGGACAGTATCTTGGCGTTGTGTACGTGTCTTGAACTGTAGAGTACGTCAGCGACTTAGTTCTTCATTAAGGAAAATATTATTTAGTTTACGTAAATTTTATTACAATGGACAAGCGTGCAAGCAGTTTATTTAAAAGAAAATGTACTGGTCTGAATTGCAAGACGAGTTTTAATGCTGATTGATTTGGAGAAGTCATTCACAAAACAGTTACGTGAAATATGAAGAATAGCTGTGAAGAGTAGCGTCTCTGGACCGTGAATCAAAGTTTACTCAGTGTTGTAAATATCTCTAAAGGTGGTTAGGAAAATAGAAATAATAAAGGCTAATTAGAATTATTTTATACAGATCATAATAGATTTATCAAATCACATCTACAAGAAATATTTTTACGGAAAAAATTAAGAGACTAATAGTCAAATGGCAGCTGTAAATTATCGATCTTAGATTCGACAGGTTATTGTTTTTCACAAGCGAGCTGTTTCGAACTTAAGCATTAATGGGAAGTGGTTTTACGATCTCTTCTCTCTCTATAAACGGAATTACATCGTACTTAGAAGATTTAAATAACGAATTTACAACCTCTGAAGGCAATAAAATTAACAAAAAAGAATATCAGTATGCGGTGAGAGGACAACATTACGCTCGCTCAACCAGTTACTCCAAGAAAATATTTTGTCGCTATTGTGTAGAGACTATAACTTCACGGTAGTAAGAATCCAAACCGGTTCATGTGCGAACGAGCGAAGCTGCGATACTTTTTAGCCAATGGAGTGTTACCGAAAACAGAAAACTAGTATTAAATATTTTCAAAAGATATTTTTCTCATCGTAATTGAAGCAAATCAGTCAGTTCGCCGCATAGTCCAGCTTAATACGAATAGAAGACTTGCACCACGCGGTCGTTCCACGCAAGGCTGGGTCTCTCAACCAATAATGCCATGCGAAAAAAAAAAAAAAAATCATTTCATTTTCACTACGAAATTAGTACGCTTGTAAGCGTTAAGCTCGGGTCGAATTGTAAACGTATTCAGATTTTGCATAACGTTGACTAAGGTCTGTTTTATTTCATTACTCACGGTAAAGTTTAAATTAATAACGTTAAAGAAATAGCCGTGGCATAATAGCTCAGTCAATGACGACAAAAATGGTCGAATGTGGGAAATAATTCGCATGTCCACCAACTTTTGTACAGTGGTAGGAGGTACTGTCGTGAATAAGTTACTAAAAATGCTAACCAGGAGGGGGGGGGGGGAGCGGTTCGTGTGGGGGCTGGATCCCCTGTAGGATAATTGGCTTTTGTAGGCCAATTTGGGGTATGTTCCCGACTTGACAGATCACAAGTGTCCTATATCAAATTGTTTGTTTCGACTTCCTGTAAACTGTTTCAGTACGTTGTGAACAGTTATTGTTTACACCATATACAAAAATTCATAGAATATCAGATGTCTGCAAAATAGAGAAAGTCCCAAAACAATGGAAAAGGACATTGATACACCAATTTCATAAGAAATAAGACAATACAGACCCTTACAATTATATGGTAACCTCACTCCTTCCAGTAAATTATAAAATTCTCTCTAAAGCGTTGCAGCAAGCGGACCCACACATTACCGAGAATCAGGCGGGATTCATATGATACCCGAACACTACTGTCACATTTGTGGATTTCACAATTTTGTTGACAGACAAACCGTGTTTAATGGTCTAGAACAAGCAGGAACTAATAGAAAGACCAGGACCATAATCCAGGAAAAAATGTAGGGAATCACCTCAAAAGTGAATTTCATGGGGAAAAAATCTCAAATTTATTCGAAATTTACACAGGAGTCCAACAAAGAGTTGACTCATCGGTCATTCTTGTTCAACGTCTTATTGGAAACAAGTAACCAGAGAATGTGGGAAACAAGTACAAAATGGAAAGGAGAAAGGAAAAAGAAAGACTGTGAAATGCTTGGCCTTTGCAGATGAATTGGCTACATTAACGAACAACAAAGATGAAGGCAAACTAGTACTACACAAACTGTATCAAAGCTGAAAAACTAGACTCCAAATTTCGTATGAAAAATCTCAACATACCGACACCAAATCAAGAGGAAAAATCCCACTGAAAACACAACCAGGGAAACTCTCGCAGGTCACTCAAGTCAAGAGTATATGAGAAACTATCCAAACCACAGGACTGGATACAACCTCCAACGCAGAAAGCATATTCGAACTACAAAAGGCGTAGAAACTGACATGGAATCACTACAACAAAAGAGCAATATCTTTTAATGCAAAATTACGTCACAAGACTTTTGTTTCACCAGAGGTGTTATACGCAACAGAAACCACATGACAAAAAAGCATGACGTCGAGGAAAAAGAAGGGAAAATTCTTAGCATGAGGCTGTTCTCCGAGACGGAACTTGGGTCAGTACTACAAAGGAACTCTACGAAAACACAGTCAGTACTACAAAGGAACTCTACGAAAACACAGACAGAATCGATGAAATTAGAAAAAAAACAGCTACAGTTCTACGGACACCCATGGTGGATGGATGAAAACAGACTAACTAACTACAATTTTGAACATTATTAATGCAAGTAAATCAAAGAAGAGTTGAGTGAAACCAACAAAAGAATCTGGAACGACGGGAAATCTCACAAGACGAAGTTAAGGACAGAAAACAAATCAGAACTAAGATCAGATAATAAGAAAACTGAAAAAATCCCAGGAAAAGAAGCAACAGGGGAAAATATGGAAGGAAGGAAGGAAAAACACAGTGAATTAATGAAAAAGTTTTGGGAAGAAAAGAAAAGAGGAACAGGATGTGAAACTGTATACAGGGTGTTTCAGACGTGATGGTCGATATTCAAGGATATGACAGGAATGATCATTACAAACAAAAAAAGTTAAGTAAACACGGGCTCTAAACCGCTCATCTTAAGAGCTATGAGCAATTCTTGATTTTCGATATTGCGAAACAAATTCTTTCTATTGCAAGCTCTTTGCTTCCTATATGTTGGGAACTATAATATGGACCAAAACAAGAAAAAATGTCCAGTAAACACATGCTGTAAAATGCTATGAGCACTTGTTCATATTCGCTACTTTGAAACACAACTCTTCTAATGACAAGTGCTCATAACTTTTAAGGTATGCATTTCAGAGCACTTGTTTACTGGACATGATTTTCTTGCTTCGGTCCATATTACCACTTCCCAAAATGTGGAAAGCAAAGAGCTTGCAGCAGAAGAGATATGTTTCACAGTGTCGGAGATGAAGAATTGCACATAGTTCTTAAGGTATGTGTTTCAGAGCCCATGTTTACTCGACTTTTTTCTTTCAATTGATCATTCCTGTCATATCCCAGAAAATTGACCATCACTTCTGAAATAACCTGTATAAGAATATTCAAACTGCAAAAGATCTACAACATGACATGGAGTCACTACAACAAAAAAGCAGTGTCTCGTAATGCATAATTACGACAATACGATATGGTTGTTTTACCGGAAAGCATTATACGCGGCAGAATTAAAATAAATGCTACTCTAAAGCAAACACTGATACTAAATGTTTAGCGAGTGAACAGGCCAATAACAGCAACAGTCAAGTTTCCCAATACAAAAGATATCTTACAGACTGGATACCAGTGCATTGTTAATGAAGAGCATCACGAATTGCTTTGCGTTAAATGGGGTACATACCCTGCGTCGTGTTCTTCATTTTTCCCTCAACCATGACAGGCGGGCCGCGGTCCTATCGCTCTCGGAAGCACAGAGGAGACTGTTCGTCCTTTGGCCAGCGCGACCTATGGTCTGTCGCCCGGATGTGTTGTTTGCACTAAGAGACGCCTTCCTCAATGCGTCACGGCCGAGTGTAGGTCCATGTTCATTAAAATGCACGCTACCTATCAGCCACAAAAATAATACAACGTTCTATTTCAGCTTCGCGATCCAGAATAAATGAGACTGGATTGACATAGCTGGAAAATTTATGCAAATCATTGTAGAACGTTGTAAAGTGGCAACTCTGTTGGTACGCGAGATTCTCGTATCGTTTTCTTTCAAACTTTCAAACAGAGGCGACGCGCAGTTCTTTGTTGGTAGTATGGGTATCAAATGGTTCAAACGGCTCTAACAAGGGAACCTCCCCATCGCACCCCCCTCAGATTTAGTTATAAGTTGGCACAGTGGATAGGCCTTGAAAAACTGAACACAGATCAATTGAGAAAACAGGAAGAAGTTGTGTGGAACTGTGAAAAAATAAGCAAAATATACAAACTGAGTAGTTCATGGGAAGATAGGCAACATCAAGGACACTGGAAGTGCAGGAGCGCCGTGGTCTCGTGGTAACGTGAGCAGCTGCGGAATGAAAGGTCCTTAGTTCAAATATTACATCGAGTGAAAAGTTTGATTTTTTATTTTCAGTTTATGTGACAAACTCTTATGTTTTCATCACTTTTTTGGGAGTGATTATCACATCTACAAGAAAACCTAAATCGGGCAAGGTAGAAGAATCTTTTTACCCATTCGCCAAGTGTACAAGTTAGGTGGGTCGACAACATATTCCTGTCATGTGACGCACATGCCGTCACCAGTGTCGTATAGAATATATCAGATGTGTTTTCCTGTGGAGGAATCGGTTGACCTATGACCTTGCGGTCAAATGTTTTCGGTTCCCATTGGAGAGGCACGTCCTTTCGTCTACTAATCGCACGGTTTTGCGGTGCGGTTGCAAAGCACAGACACTAAACTGATTACAGTGAACAGAGACGTCAATGAACGAACGGACAGATAATAACTATGCAAAAATGAAGAAAATAAAATTTTCACTCGAGGGAAGACTTGAACCAAGGACCTCTCGTTCAGCAGCTGCTCTCGCTACCACGGGACCACGACGTTCCTGAGCTCAATTTATCCATGATGTTACCTGTGTGACCCGTGGACTACTCAGTTTGTATATTTTGCTTATTTTTTCACAGTTCCACACAACTTCTTCCTGTTTTCTCAATTGATCTGTGTTCAGTTTATCAAGGCCTATCCACTGTGCCAACTTATAACTAAATCTGAGGGGGGTGCGATGGGGAGGTTCCCTTGTAGGCACTACGGCAGTTAACAGCTGACGTCATTAGTCCCCTAGACTTAAAACTACTTAAACCTAACTAACCTAAGGACATCACACACATCCATTCCCGAGGCAGGATTCGAACCTATGACCGTAGTAGCAGCGCGGTTCCGGACTCAAGCGCCTGGAACCGCTCGGCCACAGCGGCCGGCTTATGGGTCTCACATTCGCTTTTTTTTTATTGTTGCTAGAAATGTACAGGCTGGGCATAATTCATAGCAAATGCTGACACAGGGGAAAATATACGACAACAAACGAATTATGATCCAGAAAACATGGTTCCGCAGACGAGCCGGTTGCGACATAACCGTAGATGTATGCTTATGGGCCACCATAGACAATAAAAATTAATTTCAGGTGTAAACTTTTAGATTATTTTCCAATACACTTGTGCTAAAATTTGGCTCTTCACCCTGACAGGAAACACAATACAGCTTCAGCACGTTGCGGGTTGCAGTTCACTACACACCATACCTGTTAAAGGAGGTATAACGATGCAGTTCCTGCATCTTGATACTGTACTGCCGTTCATCGTCAGTAGTGAAGTATGAATTATTTGAAACATTACCGTATCATATCGCAAATCTTGAGAAGTCTATACAGTTGGCGATTTATTTGGGTACAGATATAGAACCAGTCGCTTCCTTTTTTTTTTTTAGTTTTTGATAAGATTAATTTTCTGTACCATTAACTAGTTTTCGAGCCACAGCAGGCTCATCACCGGAAGGGGCCGTTAGAGGAGCATTATCTTGGCCAAGTGCAGCTGGTCCTGGCGGAAACGACGGAAATTTAGTTCATCAAACTACCTTCCATTAAGAATGTGGAATGCTCTCAATGACTGTGATATGACTCTCAGAACGATAGAGAACACCAATCAGTCGTCCTTTCCTTTCAGGCTTTATTACAGCAAATCTAGATTTAGGCTAATAACTAGCCATTATGAACGCTAAATAATACGATAAGTGCATAATCAGGTGATAGTATAAAAAATTACAACTCTTAGCATGACCTACGTCGGTTTACATTAGATTACTAACCAGTATTTCAAAGTTTTAAGACATGCACTTGTACGTCAACACCCTGTCGTTCGGACATCTGCCACACTTCATTTAAGACTACTGTATAATGAAGGTAGGTTTTGCGGAGAATACATCGGTTGGCTGTATCCATAACGAAAAGTTGATGAACAGTGCTGTGCCTCGTGGTATCCATAGCAAATCAGTTCTATAACGCTCATTTTCATGCTATACGCACACGTACACAGTATTTAGCTGCACTTGATTTTACGCTTACGCAAGTAAACTTATTCATGTAACTGCTACAGCACTCTGTCTGCTTACTCACAACTGTTTTGCTCTTTATTTTTTGTATTACCATGGCCACATGGAAGTAGGTCAATTACATAGTAAATATTCCCTTCTATAAGTTTATCTTTTGTGTAACTTTTTAATCCACTATAATTAAAGAAATCCAAATCGCTGCCATCTTTAAAGTATTTAGTGCTTTATTGGCTTGTGATAGGCCTATTTCGACTACAGTGTCATTTTCTAGCTGCCTACGAATAACACCTCATTTCGTAAAATGTTGATTATATTCTTGCGGGTAGCTATTGGCAGTGTTTGGTGACTATAGAGTAGTACTTACGTCCGTAAAACATCAATTGGTGCTGTCACCGTCTAATTAATTGATTATTATGTCATATAGGTGGCGTGATTACATGATTGCGGCATGTGTAAGTAGGTTGTTTAGGTTTTTATATTGGTAACGCCACGTAGCGCTCTATATGAAAATCACTGGCTGTGCTGTGTGCAGTCTGTGGCTGGTTTGCTTTGTTGGAATTTACTATTGTAGTGTTGGGCAGTTGGCTGTGAACAGCGCATAGCGTTGCGCAGTTGGGAGGTGAGCCGCCAGCAGTGGTGGATGTGGGGAGTGAGATGCGGAGTTTTTAGACCGGATGATCTGGACGTGTGTCCATCAGAGAGAGTAAATTTGTAAGACTGGATGTCATGATATATATATTATGATATATATATATATATTATGACTTTTGAACACTATTAAGGTAAATACATTGTTTGTTCTTTATCAAAATCTTTCATTTGCTAACTATGCCTATCAGTAGTCAGTGCCTTCAGTAGTTAGTCTTTTATTTAGCTGGCAGTAGTGGCGCTCGCTGTATTGCAGTAGTTCGAGTAACGAAGATTTTTGTGAGGTAAGTGATTCATGAAAGGGATAGGTTATTGTTAGACAGGGCCATTCTTTTGTAGGGATTTTTGAATGCCAGATTGCGTTGCGCCAAAAATATTGTGTGTCAGTTTAGTGTTGATCAGAATAAGTAAAGAGAGAAATGTCTGAGTACGTTCAGTTCTGTTCAGCTGTTTGAAGATCAAATAACGTAAGAGGTTTATCAGCACAGTAATTCATAAATTTTTCTAAGGGGACATTTCACATGTATACTGTCACATCTCGATTATCAATGTTGTTGTGGACGAGGTATTTTGCTGACGATGGCCTTTTTGTTCTGTTTATTAGTTTTGGTACTTTTGGCAGCTGTACTCGACAGGACATCAGCAGTGACATACGGTTTTGTTTTAATTTATTAATCTACGAGTTTCTATGCATTAGTGATTTGATCCTTGTTGTCAATTTTATCTTTACTTGTAGAATATTGTTGGCTGTGTACGTTTGTCCGTTATCTGCATTCAAGATATTAATAACATTTGCAGTATAGTGTTTCTGTTTACGATCTGTTTGTTCGTTTAATATGTTCATTACTAGTTAAATGTCTGCATATAAATTTCTATTTCCTCCAAGTATTCACGATTAGTCACTTTAGTGTTATGTTTAACATTTGCATTGCTCGTTCTATCTGGTCTACTTTGCCAGAAGTACAAAAACTAGTGAACAGAACAAGAAGGCCTTAGCCAACAAAAAATCTCCTCTACAACAACGTTAACGATCGAGGTATGGCGGTACAGCTACCACAACTGGATAATCACGCCACCTGTTAGATGTTGTTTGTTGTTGTGGTCTTCAGCCGTTCGCAGTACCAGCACAGCAAGGCCGTTTTGGTTATTGTTACCAGACTGTTGCCCTTGCAACTACTGAAAAGGCTGCTGCCCCTCTTCAGGAACCACATGTTTGTCTGGCCTCTCAACAGATAACCCTCCGTTGTGGTTGCACCTACGGTACGGCCATCTGTATCGCTGAGGCACGCAAGCCTCCCCACCAACGGCAACGTCCATGGTTCATGGGGGGACCTGTAAGATATAACAATAAAATCATTAGACGATCGCAGTACCAATAGATGTTTAAACCCTATAATGGCCTGTCTTCCGCCAGGCGTCTCCGGGTCCCTTTTCACTGACGTTTTTGCCATCTATTGCAGTTCTCCACGGACTTGTCTCATTGGCGGCGTCTTCAGCGATGTCTCGATCGTCTTTACTCATGGAGCATTGACAATGGCTTTCTTTTTCCACTGACAAAACCCTTTGAATGAATTTCTGGAGGCACAATTGGTTTCCTCCGCCGTCTTTACATCTTGGGCTTGTTGCTCTTCCATTCGTTTAATCTACGAAATTCCTGGGGCTCATGCACGATAGGAAACTTTCTTGGTCCTCCCACTTGTCTTACCTGGCAGCCCGCTGTATGTACGCTCCATGTCCTACGTGACCTCAGTGGTACTTCCTGGGGAGCAGATCGAATCACCGTTCGTACCGGTCCCTTGTCCGTTGGAAATTACACTATACTAGGTGAGGCAGCTAAGTCATAACACCCCCTGTATCTCCCCAACCGTAATAGATACAAAGATGCCGTCTGGACAGTGAATTGCAGGGACAGGGGCTACTTGAATACATCACATTTCATGTTTGTGCTATTTTTTATTACAGAGATATGAGGCCATCTTTGTTTTTTTTTTTTAATGGAACCCTATGTTAAATTTTAGTGTAACATGATGGGCTTGACATGACGGTTTCAAATATGTGTGTATCATAATATTTAGGCGAATAGTTTTATATAGGATTGATTTGGACATAGTATAATATCTGAACCGTGATTGTATGTGAGCAGTGGACGCTATACATCTCTGGAAAGCTGTATTGCGCTTGTATCTCATAGAGCCGCTGTTTTAAGGACGTAGTGTTTTTTCATTTTACAGTTTGTTGCCATAGTTTATCGTAGAGAAACCTGCAAGAAGGATTATCTCATGCGCTGGAAATACAATTCTTACAGTGAGATATTAACAGTGCTGCATTCCACGCGACTGATAGGTCAGAAACTGAAGCGATTTAACATTATAGCCTGTTTTAAGTGCAGAACCGTGTAGCCCTAGGAGTGCTGATCCTAGACACTAGAACAACACTTTAAAATTGATAGCTTAGTTGATTTACGTAGAATGCTTGGAACTCCATCCATCTGGAGCTCCATCAAGCATAAAAATCATCCGTTTCTTGTTCTTCTTAATCGTCTGGTATTACAAAACGTTCAAACCTGTTACCATACACCGACAAGGGGTGCTAACCTCCTCTACATGGGAGCATTTGGAGAAATCTTGTGCACTTGGATGGGCGAGGTCTCAGCAATGACCATTCATTCATAAGATGTAGAATGTAGCGGTCTACTTACGGTCAGCTGCAAATTAAATTGGTAACGGTGCTGCAGGGTGGGTAGGTCGAAGACAGTGCGAGGTGGGAGTTCAGTCTCTAATTTTACCCTAAGACTGTCAGAATCCTCTGTGACACCCATCCGCATAGAGATAGATCGTAGATTATGAACTATAATCGAGGTGCTAGAAATATGTAGAGCGCTGTCTGGTATACTCTGATGATGTATATGTTTGAGAATTAACAGTGAATGGACATACTGCACAGTCATCTATCTGCATTCGCAAAGTAGAGAATGGGAATTAAGCGATGATACTGAAATTGGGAAACTTGCTGTCGCTTCATTGCTCGGCGTTGAAATTACTGTAAAATAGCTAAAATTGTTCACACTATCAACCGTGATGCTTATTATTACAGTACATCGATGGTGTCTTTCCCATCCCATCTGTCCACTGGTACGTTGTTGGTGACCACATAATGCTTGACTGACATCGTTTGTTTGAGATGGAGAAAGAGTTTTGGTGGAGGGGCCGCACCTTCTGGGGATGGCTAGCACCGAAACAGTGATCACATACATGACTGCAGTGTGAGGAATCAGTCGAAATGGAACAGAGAGCCATTAGCTATTCCATCACTGTGACAGATGAGTTTAAATGTAGAGGTCATCAATCACCTTCGGACAGCAGTTTGAAAACGCTCCATAACGCCGGCAAACTATTCCAGTTTCCTTATGTTGTAGCTGTCTTTTATTTAAAATCATCCAGTGTGTGTGTGGTGTGTTATGGTAGCAGCAGTAACAACATGATGTACACCATGCTACGTCTACTTCCCATTGAGAGGAAATGGATCAGAACGTGTTAATGTCAGTTTAGAATCGTAGTGGAAAACCGAATTGTATGGCAGTGTACAAAGCGTGTTACAGTAGAAAAAAAGCAATGTTTCAAACAACGAGACAGGCCACAGTTACAGTATAGTCTGTGGGATATGGTAATACCCCTACACTACATGTGATGAAACTTTAAACTGGTCTGTGCAGTGGGTCAATACCTGTATATTTAATACAGGGTTATTAGAAATGATTGAAGCGATTTCACAGCTCTACAATAACTTTATTATTTGAGATATTTTCACAATGCTTTGCACACACATACAAAAACTCAAAAAGTTTTTTTAGGCATTCACAAATGTTCGATATGTGCCCCTTTACTGATTCGGCAGACATCAAGCCGATAATCAAGTTCCTCCCACACTCGGCGCAGCATGTCCCCATCAATGAGTTCGAAAGCATCGTTGATGCGAGCTCGCAGTTCTGGCACGTTTCTTGGTAGAGGAGGTTTAAACAGTGAATCTTTCACATAACCCCTGAGAAAGAAATCGCATGGGGTTAAGTCGGGAGAGCGTGGAGGCCATGACATGAACTGCTGATCATGATCTCCACCACGACCGATCCATCGGTTTTCTAATCTCCTGTTTAAGAAATGCCGAATATCATGACGGAAGTGCGGTGGAGCACCATCCTGTTGTGAAAGATGAAGTCGGCGCTGTCGGTCTCCAGTTGTGGCATGAGCCAATTTTCCAGCATGTCCAGATACACGTGTCCTGTTTTTCACAGAAGAAAATGGGGCCGTAAACTTTAAACCGTGAGATTGCACAAAACACGTTAACTTTTGGTGAATTGCGAATTTGCTGCACGAATGCGTGAGGATTCTCTACCGCCCAGATTCGCACATTGTGTCTGTTCACTTCACCATTAAGAAAAAATGTTGCTTCATCACTGAAAACAAGTTTCGCACTGAACGCATCCTCTTCCATGAGCTGTTGCAACCGCGCCGAAAATTCAAAGCGTTTGACTTTGTCATCAGGTGTCAGGGCTTGTAGCAATTGTAAACGGTAAGGCTTCTGCTTTAGCCTTTTCCGTAAGATTTTCCAAACCGTCGGCTGTGGTACGTTTAGCTCCCTGCTTGCTTTATTCGTCGACTTCCGCGGGCTACGCGTGAAACTTGCCCGCACGCGTTCAACCGTTTCTTCGCTCACTGCAGGCCGACCCGTTGATTTCCCGTTACAGAGGCATCCAGAAGCTTTAAACTGCGCATACCATCGCCGAATGGAGTTAGCAATTGGTGGATCTTTGTTGAACTTCGTCCTGAAGTGTCGTTGCACTGTTATGACTGACTGATGTGAGTGCATTTCAAGCACGACATACGCTTTCTCGGCTCTTGTCGCTATTTTGTCTCACTGCGCTCTCGAGCGCTCTGGCGGCAGAAACCTGAAGTGCGGCTTCAGTCGAACAAAACTTGATGAGTTTTTCTACGTATCTGTAGTGTGTCGTGACCATATGTCAATGAATGCAGCTACAGTGAATTTATGAAATCGCTTCAATCATTTGTAATAGCCCTGTAGTATTGTCACATGTGTTCAGTTCAACCACGCATGCGGTATTTGTTTTTTACATATGGGAGGAGAGAGATGCGGTAAAAATCGTATTGTGTTCTCTATCGGATGAAGTCAGTGGTGCTTTCATAGTTCGTAATTTTTCTCTGTTGTGTGGTACAGAATAACGATGATAGAGTTGGTGTGATAGAGGTGAATGAGCCCTGAGAGATGCGAGTCTGCTTCGGACTGCAGTATCTGTGTAGTTCCGAGAAGCATCACAATGCAGTAGCAAAATCCTCGTCCTTCGCCCAGTTCCCATTCTGCCTTTTATACTACCTCGTGTTGCCGGAGCGGGCTTCATTTGGTGCTGACCTTACACAACGTGTACAGTTGGCAGAGCTATGACATCATGTTCCCGTTTCCATCGAATGGTCAAAACACAGTACTGTCCCACTAACTCAGCTTGTTTCTACACGGATTGCAGAAGGTGGTAGATATAGCTGTCTCTGACTACTACTCAGTTCCGACTTAAATTGGAATGATCACATGCGCAAAGATGCAGGGATGGTAGCGCAGAGTCTGAGGAGCAGTTGCAAGATGCATAGGGACTACCTAAAACCACGTTGGAATTAGCGGATAGGTTCAATAAAGGTGACTCGTTTCGAGATATGAGAGTGCCAGAAATGTTATTCACTAGCGGCTGTTATCATTAAAGGACTCCTCCATAGAGTCCAACGCAGGTATGTGGTTGAATAAAGAGACTTGATTCCAAATCCCAGACAGCATTTCTAGCAGATAGCATAACACTAGAGATCTGAAAAGCCTGTGTACATTTCTTACGACATCAATCAGCACACCATCTACTATCTGTGATCCTTCTCAATCAATCTTCGCCTATACCCTGTGGATATGTCACAGAACCTCTGACAGGGCATTGACACAGAATGCGTTACAAATAGTGGAGAAATATCTAGCGTTGGCATGAGGAAGTTGCAAATACCGGTTTCATACGACGCTCCTTAGCCGAATCACTTTCTAAATTCTGTAATTTTATTACGAGGTTGGACCGTCGGTGACGTGGAACCGCACTGTTGGTCTGATAATATCCATTCCGGCGATCACCATCGATATTCAGTGTTGTGGAATTTGTCTGGAAAAACTATTTGGAGGTAATGCCATACCTCCATTTATAATGCCAGTATATCTTTTAACATGGGCACTTGTCTGCACCTGTAGAACCAAGACTGTTTATGACAGTATTACAGTCACTGCGATCGTGTTTTTTAACATATAGCTGTTTGTAACACGATTAGGCCCCTTCTTTCTAAGACACAGTGGTAGCACTCGCAGGAAATAATTATGAAACATGTTCACCCATCTCTGATTTTCTCTCAGTATTGTTTGACAAGTCTATCCATCGCTGATTCTCTGTCAGTATATTTCGTATCACCAGCAATCACTTATTGGGGGAGTATTACATTTAGTAATAGGGGATGCTAGATAGGTTCACCTTGAGCATTGGGCTTATAAAGTACACTCCTGGAAATGGAAAAAAGAACACATTGACACCGGTGTGTCAGACCCACCATACTTGCTCCGGACACTGCGAGAGGGCTGTACAAGCAATGATCACACGCACGGCACAGCGGACACACCAGGAACCGCGGTGTTGGCCGTCGAATGGCGCTAGCTGTGCAGCATTTGTGCACCGCCGCCGTCAGTGTCAGCCAGTTTGCCGTGGCATACGGAGCTCCATCGCAGTCTTTAACACTGGTAGCATGCCGCGACAGCGTGGACGTGAACCGTATGTGCAGTTGACGGACTTTGAGCGAGGGCGTATAGTGGGCATGCGGGAGGCCGGGTGGACGTACCGCCGAATTGCTCAACACGTGGGGCGTGAGGTCTCCACAGTACATCGATGTCGTCGCCAGTGGTCGGCGGAAGGTGCACGTGCAAGTCGATCTGGGACCGGACCGCAGCGACGCACGGTTGCACGCCAACACCGTAGGATCCTACGCAGTGCCGTAGGGGACCGCACCGCCACTTCCCAGCAAATTAGGGACACTGTTGCTCCTGGGGTATCGGCGAGGACCATTCGCAACCGCCTCCATGAAGCTGGGCTACGGTCCCGCACACCGTTAGGCCGTCTTCCGCTCACGCCCCAACATCGTGCAGCCCGCCTCCAGTGGTGTCGCGACAGGCGTGAATGGAGGGACGAATGGAGACGTGTCGTCTTCAGCGATGAGAGTCGCTTCTGCCTTGGTGCCAATGATGGTCGTATGCGTGTTTGGCGCCGTGCAGGTGAGCGCCACAATCAGGACTGCATACGACCGAGGCACACAGGGCCAACACCCGGCATCATGGTGTGGGGAGCGATCTCCTACACTGGCCGTACACCACTGGTGATCGTCGAGGGGACACTGAATAGTGCACGGTACATCCAAACCGTCATCGAACCCATCGTTCTACCATTCCTAGACCGGCAAGGGAACTTGCTGTTCCAACAGGACAATGCACGTCCGCATGTATCCCGTGCCACCCAACGTGCTCTAGAAGGTGTAAGTCAACTACCCTGGCCAGCAAGATCTCCGGATCTGTCCCCCATTGAGCATGTTTGGGACTGGATGAAGCGTCGTCTCACGCGGTCTGCACGTCCAGCACGAACGCTGGTCCAACTGAGGCGCCAGGTGGAAACGGCATGGCAAGCCGTTCCACAGGACTACATCCAGCATCTCTACGATCGTCTCCATGGGAGAATAGCAGCCTGCATTGCTGCGAAAGGTGGATATACACTGTACTAGTGCCGACATTGTGCATGCTCTGTTGCCTGTGTCTATGTGCCTGTGGTTCTGTCAGTGTGATCATGTGATGTATCTGACCCCAGGAATGTGTCAATAAAGTTTCCCCTTCCTGGGACAATGAATTCATGGTGTTCTTATTTCAATTTCCAGGAGTGTATGTGTGTGTGTGTGTTCGGACATGTGCAAAGGGTCTGACTACGTCCAGTATACTTCGCTCATTGCTGAATGCCATCCAATTGAGTCCGCGATCGTAATATTTAATTGTAAGTACAGCGATAAAATATACCGGGTGATCAAAAAGTCAGTATAAATTTGAAAACCGAATAAATCACGGAATCATGTAGATAGAGAGGTATAAATTGACACATATGCTTGGAATGACATGGGGTTTTATTAGAACCAAAAAATACAAAAGTTAAAAAAATGTCCGACAGATGGCGCTTCATCTGATCAGAATAGCAATAATTAGCATAACAAAGTAAGACAAAGCAAAGATGATATTCTGTACCGGAAATGCTCAATATGTCCACCATCATTCCTCAACAATAACTGTAGTCGAGGAATAATGTTTTGAACAGCACTGTAAAGCATGTCGCGGAGTTATGGTGAGGCATTCGCGTCGGATGTTGTCTTTCAGCATCCCTAGAGATGTCGGTCGATCACGATACACTTGCGACTTCAGGTAACCCCAAAGCCAATAATCGCACGGACTGAGGTCTGGGGACCTGGGAGGCCAAGCATGACGAAAGTGGCGGCTGAGCACACGATCATCACCAAACGACGCGCGCAAGAGATCTTTCACACGTCTAGCAATATGGGGTGGAGCGCCATCCTGCATAAACATCGTACGTTCCAGCAGGTGTTTATCAGCCAGGCTAGGGATGATGCGCTTCTGTAACATATCGGCGTACCTCTCACCCGCCACGGTAGCAGTCACTGACGTTTTGCTGTCCAGCGCCATCTGTCGGACATTTTGTGAACTTTTTTTGTTCTAATAAAACCCCATGTCATTCCAGGCATGTGCATCAATTTTTACCTCTCTATCTACATTATTCCATGGTTAATTAAGTTTCCAAATTTATACCGACTTCTTGATCACCCGGTATATGTGGCTGGTTTCCTAGGATGATTCTGTCTGCGCCGGTGGCCTGTGCCGGGAATGATTCACGTTTCCGGTTAACTGTAGGAGATGTCCGAATGGAGGGGCCTGTTGGGATTCAGGAACGTAGCTGACTCAAGCATGGCGTCCTCTAGACGGCCGAATAGTGGATTAATACTTAGTATGTGTTGGATAGCTTTCATGATCACGTAAAAATCTGAGAAGATTCAATGTGGACGTGTGTTTACGCTGGACCATTATTCCCTCCTATGTAAATTGTCCGGTTGACTCCTTCTACACTTGCCGCAGCTTTATTTAGTTGAGGCGGCATCGACTGTGATGTCTACATCTAGAAGGTGAAAGAAGCGTGGAAGACGCGTTTGCTGGTTCTCTAGACGTGAGAAACACCTTACAAGGGAACCTCCCCATAGGACCCCCCTCAGATTTAGTTATAAGTTGGCACAGTGGATAGGCCTTGAAAAACTGAACACAGATCAATCGAGAAAACGGGAAGAAGTTGTGTGGAACTATGAAAAAATAAGCAAAACATACAAACTGAGTAATCCATGCGCAAGATGGGCAACATCTAGGATGTTACGAGCTCAGGAGTGCCGTGGTCAGGTGGTTAGCGTGAGCAACTGCGGAACAAGAAGTCCTCGGTTCAAGTCTTCCCTCGCGTGAAAACACTACTTTCTTTATTTTCGCAAAGTTATGATCTGTCCGTTCGTGCATTGACGTCTCTGTTCACTGTAATAAGTTTAGTGTCTGTGTTTTTCGACCGCAACGCAAAAGACGAAAGGACGTGCCTCTCCAATGGGAACCGAAAACATTTGATCGCAAGGTCATAGGTCAACCGATTCCTCCACAGGAAAACACGTCTGATATGTTCTATACGACACATGACAGGAATATGTTGTCGACCCACCTAACTTGTACACTTGGCGAATGGGTAAAGAGATTTAGGTTTTCTTGTGGATGTGATAATCACTCCCAAAAAAGTTATGAAAACATAAGAGTTTGTCACATAAACTGCAACAAATGAATGCAACACTTTCACAGTCGCACAGTTTTCCCTGTGCTCTGTCAAAACATGTTTTTAACGTTTTCAAATTTTTCCGTGTGTAGACCGTCAAATCCTGCATATGTCCAAGGAAATCTGAACATGTCCTGGAACTTTCGAGAGCGAAGTTGATTGTGTGTGAGTGCCTGAACTTTCATAATTGTCTGAAAATAAAAAATTAAAACTTTTCACTCGAGGGAAGACTTGAACCAAGGACCTCACGTTCGACAGCTGCTCACGCTAACCACCGGACCACGGCGCCCTTGAGCTTCTATTATCCTTAACGTTGCTCATCTTATACATGGACTACTCAGTTTGTATTTTTAGCTTATTTTTTCATAGTTCCACACAACTTCTTCCTGTTGTCTCGATTGATCTGTGTTCAGTTTTTCAAGGCCTATCCACTGTCCCAACTTATAGCTAAATCTGAGGGGGGTGCGATGGGGAGGTTTCCTTGTTAGTTGAGTTTGAAAATCATAAGAATGATTTGGAATTTGTTACATCACCGACATCAGTGTTAGCTGGTGTGGAGGCGACTGGATACAATCGGATACAGTGCTATACCACTCCTCCCGAACAGTGCATTTGGGCTATGTGTTGGCAGCTGTACTACATTTACATGCAATTTTAGAACACAGAACGAGAAGTTATGTCATGATCGCATGGATATAACTGATATAAAATCTATAGACTCTCGAAAAATGATGGGAGAATATATATAAATTGATCGAATATACACCGAAATGTGGGAAATTCAGGAAGTACTTGCGTATCTTCAATTTGGCGTAGAAAAATTTGTAGGGAACAAGTATGCGACAGCAAGAGGAATCCAAGAAAATGTCGACATGGAAGCAAAGGGAACCGGGGAAGCAGTCACCTTTTTCCGTCGAGGTGGCGTTATACCATATGTCTATTGAGGTAACAGTGATACACGCGAGTTTACCACTGTTTTTGACGCTTTTTAAGAAGAGAGAAAACCATCCGCCTCTAAACTTACATGCATCTGCATTAAAGGATAACAGAGATGGAAAAGAGCCCCAGTGGTACAACAACCGAGTTAGAAAACTGCTACGGAAGCAAAGGGAACTTCACAGCAAACATAAACATAGCCAAAGCCTTGCAGACAAACAAAAATTACGCGAAGTGAAATGTAGTGCAGGGAGGGCTACGCGAGAGGCGTTCAACGAATTCGAAAGTAAAGTTCTATGTACTGACTTGACAGAAAATCCTAAGAAATGTTGGTCTTACGTCAAAGCGGTTAGTGAATCAAAACAAAATGTCTGTGACCAAAATGGAACTGAGACGCAGGATGACAGACTAAAGGCCGAAATACTAAATGTCTTCCTCCAAAGCTGTTTCACAGAGGAAGACTACGATGTAGTTCCTTCTCTAGATTGTCGCACAGATGACAAAATAGTAAATATCGAAGTAGATGACAGAGGGATAGAAAAACAACTAAAATCGCTCAAAAGAGGAAAGGCCGCTGGACCTGATGGAATACAAGTTCAATTTTACACAGAGTACGCGAAGGAACTTGCCCCCCTAGAAGAGCGTAGCGTTACAAAAGATTGGAAAAGGGCACAGGTGATCCCCGTTTTCAAGAAGGGACGTCGAACAGATGTACAGAAAACTATAGACCTATGTCTCTAAAGTCGATCAGTTGTAGAATTTTGGAACACGTATTGTGTTCCAGTATAATGACTTTTCTGGAGACTAGAAATCTACTCTGTAGGAATCAGCATTGGTTTCGAAAAAGACGATCGTGTGAAACCCAGCTCGCGCTATTCGTCCACGAGACTCAGAGGGCCATAGACACGGGTTCCCAGGTAGATGCCGTGTTTCTTGACTTCCGCAAGGCGTTTGATACAGTTCCCACAGTCCTTTAATGAGCAAAGTAAGAGCATATGGACTATCAGACTAATTGTGTGATTGGATTGAAGAGTTCCTAGACAACAGAACGCAGCATGTCATTCTCAATGGACAGAAGTCTTCCGAAGTAAGAGTGATTTCACGTGTGCCGCAGAGGAGTGTCGTAGGACCTTGTGGAAGTTCACTGAGGCTTTTTGCGGATGATGCTGTAGTACATCGAGAAGTTGTAACGATGGAAAATTGTAGTGAACTGCAGGAGGGTCTGAAACGAATTGACGCATGGTGCAAGGAATGGCAATTGAATCTCGATGTAGACAAATGTAATGAGCTACGAATACATAGAAAGAAAGACACTTTATCATTTAGCTACAATATAGCAGGTCAGCAACTGGAAGCAGTTAATTCCATAAATTATCTGGGAGTAGGCATTAGGAGTGATTTAAAATGGAGTGACCATTTAAAATTAATCGTCGGTAAAGCAGTTGCCAGACTGAGATTCACTGGAAGAATCCTAAGGAAATGCAGTCCGAAAAGATAGGAAGTAGGTTACAGTACACTTCTTCGCCCACTGCTTGATTACTGCTCACCGGTGTGGGAACCGAACCAGATAGGTTTGATAGAAAAGATAGAGGAGATCCAACGGAGAGCAGCGCGCTTTGTTACAGGATTGTTTAGTAATCGCGAAAGCGTTACGGAGGTGATAGATAAACTCCAGTGGAAGACTCTGCAAGAGAGACGCTCAGTAGCTCGGTACGGGCTTTTGTTCAAGTTTCGAGAACGTACCTTCATCGAGGGCTCAAGCAGTACATTTCTTTCTCCTACGTATATCTCGCAAAGGGGCCATAAGGATAAAATCAGAGAGATTAGAGTCCACACAGAGGCATATCAACAATCTTTCTTTCCACGAACAATACGAGACTGGAATAGAAGGGAGAAACGATAGAGGTACTCAGGGTACCCTCCGCCACACACCGTCAGGTGGCTTGCGGAGTGTCGATGTAGATTTAGATGTAGAGTGGACGGCATGATCGAGACGGAGCTGTAAGGAGGTCCGATTTAATGGCAGACTGATGATACATTCTAGACAGAGAGAAATTACTGCAGGTCAATTTTTCCGCTGTTCTGTCTGGATGCATCAGTCGCGTGACATAGCCTGCGTTCGACTCGTATACAACAACATGTTCTGTGTGTGGTTTAGAGTTCTGTCTTCTTGCGATCGTTAACGGCAAACCTGTCGGTCATCAGAGGACTTCTATCTCATGCGGGATGAAACGGTATACATTCGTCTAAACGAACTGTGATTTATGCGATGTACTCCATCCAAATGTCGCATCTTGGGTGTAAAATCGAGACTTTAGCATCATAACTAAGATGATTCTAAATTAGCGATAGGTGTTTGTGAGGCACTGCAATCCCCGTGTATACACTAGCCTGACAGACGTGCTGTTTACGGAGTTAGTGGCGGAATGACCTGTCATTTCACATGTCAGACATTATTTCTATGTGTTTATCTGTTTCCTTGTAAGAGATATTCCCCATTACCAACGATTGTTTTATATAGGACTGATGCGGGCATAGTATAATTTCAGAACCGTGATCGGATGTGAACAGTGGACGCTATACAACTCTGGAAAGCTATATTGTGCTCATATCACACAGAGCCAATGTTTTAAGGAAGTAGTTTTTTTGTTTTACGTTTCAATACCATAGTTTACCGTAGAGAAACCGGGAAGAAGGATGTATGTCATGCGTTTGAAATATATTTCTTACATTGGAATATTCCATACGACTGGTAGGTCGGAAACGCAGGCGAACTAACAATATAGCCTGTTTTAACTGCGGAACGTTGTAGCCTTAGGAGTGCATGTGTTTATGTTCTCTCTTACCAATACTTTCCAGGTACTGGTCCTAGACTTTAGAACAACACTGTAATATTAATGGTGTGTTTGATTTACTTAAATATGCTTCAAACTCCGTCTGTCTGGAGCTCCATCATGCATAAAAATCACCCTTTTCTGATTCTTCTTAGCCGTCTACTATTACATCACAACACTTTCAAATTTGTTACTATACATCGATAAGGAGTGCTAATCTCCTCGACATGGGCACTTATCGAGAAATCTTGTGCACTTGGATGGGCGAGCACTCGGCAAGCTCCATTCATTCACAAGACGCAGATTGTAGCAGTCTACTTCTGGTCGGTTGCAGGTTAAATGGGTAATGGTGCTGTTGGGCAGGTTGGTCAATGTCAGTGTGAAGAGGTCTTTCAGTCTCTAATAATTATCCAAAGACTGCGAGAATGCTCTGTGACTCCCATCTGCATAAAGATAGATAATAAATTATGCAGTATGCTTGAGGTGTTAGAAATATGTAGAGTGCTGTCTGGTATACTTTGATGATGTATATGTTTGAGGATTAACAATGAATGGATGTAGTGCACAGTCATCTATCTACATTCGCAATGACACTCGCAAAGTGGAGAAGGGGTGGTTTAGCTGTGATACTGAAATTGGGAAATATGCTGTTGCATCATTGGTCGATGTTGAAATTATTGTAAAATTGCTGAAATTGTTCGCACTATCAACTGCGATGCTTATTGTTTGGGTACATTGATGGTGGCTTTTCCATCCCATCCATCCACTGCCGCGCTGTTGGTTACCACATAATGATTGACTGACAACGCTTGTATGAGTTGGACAAAGTTGTGTGGAGGGGAAACACCTTCTAGGAGTAGGTAGCACCGAAATAGTGATCACGTACATGACTGCAAGATGAGCACTCAGTCGAAATGGAATGCAGAGCCATCAGCTATTCCATCATTGTGATAGACGATTTTGAATGTATAGGTTGTCAATCACCTTTGGGCTGTAGTTTGGAAACTCTCCACAACGCCGCAAGTCTGTTCAGGTTTCCTTATGTTATAACTGACTTCTGTTTAAAATCATCCAGTGTGTATGGTGTGTTATGGTTGGAGCAATACAACATGATTTACACCGTGCAACATCTAGTTTTCTGACGTGTTAATTTCAGTTTAGAACCTGACACAGACCTCGAAGTGATGGCAGAAAAATAAAATGTGTGGCACTGTAAAAAGCGTGTTAGAGCAGAAACAAACAATGTTTCAAACAAGGAGACAGGGTCACAGGGAGTGTCTCTGGTGACTTACAGTATAGTCCGCAGGATTCAATCATCCTCCTACAATATAGGTGATGAAACTTTAAACTGTTCTGTGCACTTGATTAATACTTGTATATTTAATAGGATCGTCACATGTGCTCAATTCTGGCACGCATGTGATATTTGTTTTCGATGTATGGGAGGAGAGAGGTGCGGTAAAAATATTATCGAGTTCTCTATCTCATGAAGTTAGTGGAGCTTTTATAGTTCGTAATTTTTCTCTGTTGGATGGTACAGAATAACGAATATAGCATGTCTGGATGATAGATGTGAATGGGCCCTGAGGGATGCAGATCTGTAGTAATTATATGTAGTTTGGGGATGCACCACAGTGCAGTAGCAAAAATCCTCGTCCTTCTCCCAGTTCCTGTTTCCATCGAATGGTCAAAACCCAGTCCTGTTGCAGTACCGCAACTTTGCCTGTTTCTACACGGGATGCAGAAGGTGGTAGATATAGTTTTCTCCAACTTCTACTAATTTCCAACATGCGCAAAGCTGCAGGGATGGTAGCGCAGAGCCTGAGGGGGCAGTTGCAGGATACGTAGGGACTACCTAAAATGAGGTTGGAATTTTACTGTAGTAGATAGGTTAGAGAAACGGGCCTCATTTCGAGATATGAGAGTACCAGAAATATGATTCACTAGCGGCTGTAGAGATACCCGTGGTCTAGGGGTAGCGTCTTTCATTCATAATCAAAAACGTCTTTGGTCCCGGGTTCGATCCCCGTCACTGCCTAAATTTTGATAAATAATCAGCATTGGCAGCCGAAGACTTCCGGCATAAGAAGTCAGCCTCATTCTGCCAACGGCCTTGTCAAAGAGGGCGGAGGAGCGGATAGAGGTTCAGGGCACTCTCTTGTCCTAGGGGTGGGAAATTGCCCCTGAAGGCGGAAGAATCAGCAATGAGCAACGACATGAGGATGCAGAAGGCAATGGAAACCACTGCATTAAAGACACGTAACGTGTATCCACAGGACATGTGGCCTGTATTTGAAGGAGTGTCATGATGATCTGTCCATTGGCAAGAGATTCCGGAATAGTCCCCCATTCGGATCTCCGGGAGGGGACTGCCAAGGGGGAGGTTACCATGAGAAAACGATTGAATAATCAACGAAAGGATAACGTTCTACGAGTCGGGGCGTGGAATGTCAGAAGCTTGAACGTGGTAGGGAAACTAGAAAATCTGAAAAGGGAAATGCAAAGGCTCAATCTAGGTATAGTAGGGGTCAGTGAAGTGAAGTGGAAGGAAGACAAGGATTTCTGGTCAAATGAGTATCAGGTAATATCAACAGCAGCAGAAAATGGTATAACAGGTGTAGGATTCGTTATGAATAGGAATGTAGGGCAGAGGGTGTGTTATTGTGAACAGTTCAGTGACCGGGTTGTTCTAATCAGAATCGACAGCAGACCAACACCGACAACGATAGTTCAGGTATACATGCCGACGTCGCAAGCTGAAGATGAACAGATAGAGCAAGTGTATGAGGATATTGAAAAGGTAATGCAGTATGTAAAGGGGGACGAAAATCTAATAGTCATGGGCGACAGGAATGCAGTTGTTGGGGAAGGAGTAGAAGAAAAGGTTACAGGAGAATATGGGCTTGGGACAAGGAATGAAAGAGGAGAAAGACTAATTGAGTTCTGTAACAAGTTTCAGCTAGTAATAGCGAATACCCTGTTCAAGAATCACAAGAGGAGGAGGTATACTTGGAAAACGCCGGGAGATACGGGAAGATTTCAATTAGATTACATCATGGTCAGACAGAGTTTCCGAAATCAGATACTGGATTGTAAGGCGTACCCAGGAGCAGATATAGACTCAGATCACAATATACACTCCTGGAATATTGTCCCAGGAAGGGGAAACTTTATTGACACATTCCTGGGGTCAGATACATCACATGATCACACTGACAGAACCACAGGCACATAGACACAGGCAACAGAGCATGCACAATGTCGGCACTAGTACAGTGTATATCCACCTTTCGCAGCAATACAGGCTGCTATTCTCCCATGGAGACGATCGTAGAGATGCTGGATGTAGTCCTGTGGAACGGCTTGCCATGCCATTTCCACCTGGCGCCTCAGTTGGACCAGCGTTCGTGCTGGACGTGCAGACCGCGTGAGACGACGCTTCATCCAGTCCCAAACATGCTCAATGGGGGACAGATCCGGAGATCTTGCTGGCCAGGGTAGTTGACTTACACCTTCTAGAGCACGTTGGGTGGCACGGGATACATGCGGACGTGCATTGTCCTGTTGGAACAGCAAGTTCCCTTGCCGGTCTAGGAATGGTAGAACGATGGGTTCGATGACGGTTTGGATGTACCGTGCACTATTCAGTGTCCCCTCGACGATCACCAGTGGTGTACGGCCAGTGTAGAAGATCGCTCCCCACACCATGATGCCGGGTGTTGGCCCTGTGTGCCTCGGTCGTATGCAGTCCTGATTGTGGCGCTCACCTGCACGGCGCCAAACACGCATACGACCATCATTGGCACCAAGGCAGAAGCGACTCTCATCGCTGAAGACGACACGTCTCCATTCGTCCCTCCATTCACGCCTGTCGCGACACCACTGGAGGCGGGCTGCACGATGTTGGGGTGTGAGCGGAAGACGGCCTAACGGTGTGCGGGACCGTAGCCCAGCTTCATGGAGACGGTTGCGAATGGTCCTCGCCGATACCCCAGGAGCAACAGTGTCCCTAATTTGCTGGGAAGTGGCGGTGCGGTCCCCTACGGCACTGCGTAGGATCCTACGGTCTTGGCGTGCATCCGTGCGTCGCTGCGGTCCGGTCCCAGGTCGACGGGCACGTGCACCTTCCGCCGACCACTGGCGACAACATCGATGTACTGTGGAGACCTCACGCCCCACGTGTTGAGCAATTCGGCGGTACGTCCACCCGGCCTCCCGCATGCCCACTATACGCCCTCGCTCAAAGTCCGTCAACTGCACATACGGTTCACGTCCACGCTGTCGCGGCATGCTACCAGTGTTAAAGACTGCGATGGAGCTCCGTATGCCACGGCAAACTGGTTGACACTGACGGCGGCGGTGCACAAATACTGCGCAGCTAGTGCCATTCGACGGCCAACACCGCGGGTCCTGGTGTGTCCGCTGTGCCGTGCGTGTGATCATTGCTTGTACAGCCCTCTCGCAGTGTCCGGAGCAAGTATGGTGGGTCTGACACACCGGTGTCAATGTGTTCTTTTTTCCGTTTCCAGGAGTGTAGTAGTGATGAAGAGTAGGCTCAAGTTCAAGACATTAATGAGGAAGAATCAATACGCAAAGAAGTGGGATACGGAAGTACTAAGGAATGACGAGATACGTTTGAAGTTCTCTAACGCTATAGATACAGCAATAAGGAAGAGCGCAGTAGGCATTACAGTTGAAGAGGAATGGACATCTCTAAAAAGGGCCATCACAGAAGTTGGGAAGGTAAACATAGGTACAAAGAAGATAGCTGCGAAGAAACCGTGGGTAACAGAAGAAATACTTCAGTTGATTGATGAAAGGAGGAAGTACAAACATGTTCCGGGAAAATCAGGAACACAGAAATACAAGTCGCTGAGGAATGAAATAAATAGTAAGTGCAGGGAAGCTAAGACGAAATGGCTGCAGGAAAAATGTGAAGACATCGAAAAAGATATGATTGTCGGAAGGACAGACTCAGCATACAGGAAAGTCAAAACAACCTTTGGTGACATTAAAAGCAACGGTGGTAACATTAAGAGTGCAACGGGAATTCCACTGTTAAATGCAGAGGAGAGAGCAGATAGGTGGAAACAATACATTGAAAGCCTCTATGAGGGTGAAGATTTGTCTGATGTGATAGAAGAAGAAACAGGAGTCGATTTAGAAGAGATAGGGGATCAAGTATTAGAATCGGAATTTAAAAGAGCTTTGGACGACTTACGGTCAAATAAGGCAGAAGGGATAGATAACATTCCATCAGAATTTCTAAAATCACTGGGGGAAGTGGCAACTAAACGACTATTCACGTTGGTGTGTAGAATATGTGAGTCTGGCGATATACCATCTGACTTTCGGAAAAGCATCATCCACACAATTCCGAAGACGGCAAGAGCTGACAAGTGCGAGAATTATCGCACAATCAGCTTAACAGCTCATGCATCGAAGCTGCTTACAAAAATAATATACAGAAGAATGGAAAAGAAAATTGAGAATGCGCTAGGTGACGATCAGTTTGGCTTTAGGAAAAGTAAAGGGACGAGAGAGGCAATTCTGACGTTACGGCTAATTATGGAAGCAAGACTAAAGAAAAATCAAGACACTTTCATAGGATTTGTGGACCTGGAAAAAGCGTTTGACAATATAAAATGGTGCAAGCTGTTCGAGATCCTGAAAAAAGTAGGGGTAAGCTATAGGGAGAGACGGGTCATATACAATATGTACAACAACCAAAGTCCGCAGCTCGTGGTCGTGCGGTAGCGTTCTCGCTTCCCACGCCCGGGTTCCCGGGTTCGATTCCCGGCGGGGTCAGGGATTTTCTCTGCCTCGTGATGACTGGGTGTTGTGTGATGTCCTTAGGTTAGTTAGGTTTAAGTAGTTCTAAGTTCTAGGGGACTGATGACCGTAGATGTTAAGTCCCATAGTGCTCAGAGCCATTAAAGAGCCTCAACAACCAAGAGGGAATAATAAGAGTGGACGATCAAGAACGAAGTGCTCGTATTAATAAGGGTGTAAGACAAGGCTGTAGCGTTTCGCCCCTACTCTTCAATCTGTACATCTAGGAAGCAATGATGGAAATAAAAGAAAGGTTCAGGAGTGGAAATAAAATACAAGGTGAAAGGATATCAATGATACGATTCGCTGATGACATTGCTATCCTGAGTGAAAGTGAAGAAGAATTAAATGATCTGCTGAACGGAATGAACAGTCTAATGAGTACACAGTATGGTTTGAGAGTAAATCGGAGAAAGACGAAGGTAATGAGAAGTAGTAGAAATGAGAACAGCGAGAAACTTAACATCAGGATTGATGGTCACGAAGTCAATGAAGTTAAGTAATTCTGCTACCTAGGCAGTAAAATAACCAATGACGGACGGAGCAAGGTGGACAACAAAAGCAGACTCGCTATGGCAAAAAAGGCATTTCTGGTCAAGAGAAGTCTACTAATATCAAATACCGGCCTTAATTTGAGGAAGAAATTTCTGAGGATGTACGTCTGGAGTACAGCATTGTATGGTAGTGAAACATGGACTGTGGGAAAACCGGAACAGAAGAGAATCGAAGCATTTGAGATGTGGTGCTATAGACGAATGTTGAAAATTAGGTGGACTGATAAGGTAAGGAATGAGGAGGTTCTACGCAGAATCGGAGAGGAAAGGAATATGTGGAAAACACTGATAAGGAGAAGGGACAGGATGATAGGACATCTGCTAAGACATGAGGGAATGACTTCCATGGTACTAGAGGGAGCTGTATAGGGCAAAAATTGTAGAGGAAGACAGAGATTGGAATACGTCAAGCAAATAATTGAGGACGTAGGTTGCAAGTGCTACTCTGAGATGAAGAGGTTAGCACAGGAAAGGAATTCGTGGCGGGCCGAATCAAACCAGTCAGTAGACTGATGAAAAAAAAAAAAAAGTGGCTGTAATCATTAAAGGACTTCTGCATAGGATCCAAAGCAGATATGTGCTTGAATGGAAAGACTTAATTCCAAATCCCAGACAGCATTTCTACAGAAAGTATAGCACCAGAGAACTGAAACGCTAGTGTAAATTTCTTACGACACCAATCAGCACAAAAAAGGTTCAAATGGCTCTGGGCACTACGGGACTTAACTACTGAGGTCATCAGTCCCCTAGCACTTAGAACTACTTAAACGTAACTAAACTAAGGACATCACATACATCCATGCCCGAGGCAGGATTCGAACCTGCGACCATAGTGGTCGCGCGGTTCCAGACTGAAGAGACTAGAACCACTCGGCCACAATTGCCGGCCAATCAGCACATCATCTACTACTGTTTGTGATCCTTCTCAATCAACCATCACCTATAACCCAGTCCATACATCACCAAACCTCTGACATGGCATCGAGACAGAATGCGTTACAAATACCGAAGAAACATCTAGCGGCGGTGGCGTGAGGAAGTTGCAAATACCGGTTTCACACCACGCTCCTTAACCAAATCGCTTTCTAAATTCGGTAATTTTATTATGAGGATGCACCGCCAGTGGCGTGTAACCGTACTGTTGGTCTGATACTATACACTCTGGCGATCAACATCTATATTTAGAGTCATGGTATTTGTCTGGAATAAACCACTTCATTCAGAGAGTAATGCCATACCTCGATTTATAAATTGGATACTTACTTGTATGCACCTGTAGAATCAAGACCGCTTGTGATGGTAATATTGTTGCGTTTTTTAATATCTCGCTGTTTGTAAGACGATTACGCCTCTCTGTCTAGGACACAGTGGTACCACTTGCAAGAAAACATTTGAGACAAGTCTACCCATCGTTGTTTTTCGGTCAGTATTATTTCGCATTGCCTGCAATCAGTTACTGACGAAGTATTGTACTTAGTAGTAGGGGATGTATGGTAGGTTCGCCTTGAGCATCATGCTTATAAAGTATGTGTTTGTGTTCCAACATGTGCAAAGGTAATGACTATATCCAGTCGTATGGAAGGTATGGATTTTACGTGGAATACTGAGCTGTCCGAGTGGAGATGTCTGTTGCAATGTAGGCATGTAGTTGACTTAACCATGTAGTCCTCTAGACGGCCGAATAGCGAACTAATACATAGTATGTGTCGGACAGCTTTCGTGATCAAGTGGAAATTTGAGAAGACTCAATATGGACGTGTGTTTGCACTGGTTCATTATTCCCTCCTTTGGAAATTGTTCGGCTGACTGCTTCTTCACATTCCCTGCCTTTATTTAGTTGAGAGAACATCGATTGTGGTGTTTGCATCTAGCAGGTGGAAGACACGTTTGCTGGATCTCTAGACTTGAGAAACACCTTATTTGACTTTGTAAATTATAGGGGTGATTTGGAATCTGACATCGGTATTCGTGAGTGGAAATATCAGCTTGTTCTATTTTCTTTTTTCGTGTTTCCATGTAAAACTCTTGGCAGACGGGATGAGTTTCTCTCTGCTGAACATATGTGATTGGTGGCGGTACAGTTCGCTGGACGTCGTAAAATAATGAGATGCGAGTGCAGTAGAACGAAAACAACTATACCAAATGTTCTCATAAAACTAAACAAAAATGGACTTTGTCTATTTTCATGGAAAAAGGAGATTTATCATCATTGGGAATGTTTTTTAATACTTGTTTTATTGTAGGAGTTCAGTTGATGTTCAGCGTAGAACTGTGGGCGAGTTCCCTACGAGAGTGCTGCCCCGGCTGGAGCGTTAAAGAAAGGTGTTTTCCATACAAGAACGAGAGGTGTTGTGGACCTGTCTAGTCTGTGACAGCAGCGCCTCCTAGCCGTTAGAGGTGGCTGCACCACAATAGTTTAGACGACCAAGATGCATTTGGGAATGCCATATTTTATCTCCAACCTGCTTTTCTGTTGGCAAAGCACAGTCGTATCAAGGCAGTCAGTGGCCAGCACGTGTCGCGAGGCTGCTGAGATGGATTTTCGGCAGTTTGTGATTGTACATGGAGGAGAACGAAAGTTCAACTGCAGTCTTTTAGGACGAAGATTTTCTCCAGTACATGTGCTGCATTATGACCCATTCGTTACAAGTGCTGGTTTTTCTTTTCGTGAAAATTTCGTGGTGTAATTAGAACTGTGACGAATTTTTTTCCATCAAGCCTGATAGTGTGTTTTGGCTTCGGTTAGGTGGGCTGTAGGGTGATTTTTAGTAGGCTTGTGTAATGAACTCTGACATCAAACAGTGATAGATGCTATATGCTTGGAGGTAATACACTTTTTTTTTTTTAAACTCCACTCTGTCCAACACCAGTATCTAGTCAGTTGAATGTGTTTCCCACCAAAAAGAGTAAAGATTGTACCTTACACACCAGCCTTTTTTCCACATAGTTGTAGGTGTAGAGTAAAATTTGAGTGTTTCTGTCGCTGCATTCGAGTGGTATTGCGAAATTTCTTCCCAACAGGAAAACACCAGTTGTATGGTATCATCAGTTTTTGCCAAGTATTGCCATTCTTGTGTAGCTCTATACATACAGTTGTGTAATTAGTACAGATATTTGTGATTAATTATGTAATCAGGATAGATATTTGGGTAAGTTTCGAGTGGTATTGCGATAATTTTTTCCCAGCGGGATAACATCAGCTGTACGGTATCGTTCGTTTTTGAGATTTTAAGCCGTTCTTGTGCAGCGCTATGCATATAGTTGAGTAATTAAGACCGATATTTGTAATTAATTACATAATTAGGATAGATATTTGGGTCAATTTCCCGAGCAAAATAAATAATGTACACTAACCTAACCTTCCTCTCCCGCATCTGGACAGTTTCCATGTGTTAGGGGGGTGCACTTAGACTTACCATTCAGTAGAACCTGGGTTCGAGTCGCTGATAAGTTGCGTTTTTTACGCGCACTGGGTGTTTGTGGACTGAATTATTTTCGGGTGTTTAAGCGTTGTGGGCATGTTTGCAAGCATTATTTCGGTGATTTACAGGTAGTTTGCATGTCTGTATGCTGTGTACCGGATTATTTTCAGTAATTTACGAGTTGTTTCCAGTGCTCTCGGGTGTCCAGCCGGATGCGATAGTTGAAGTCCCACGATATTTCGGTTAATAACCTTTCCGCCCTCATCAGGTGTTTCTGATGGAATGGTCTGTCTGCTCATTGTCAGTGTCATTTATGTCCGTGAGTCGGGCTTCGATTCTCTGCGCCGACGCTTCGATTGCGGCCGCCGACAATCCATTTGCGGGCGCTGACCCAGGTTCGCAACCAACCCGGCGTCGCGCCGGGTGGTGGAAGATGCAGAATCCCGTGGAGTGTCCTCTGCGGCCGTCGTAGAAGGGTCTTGTGTCCGCTTGTGGCGTGACTCGTTGATGGAGTTAAGCAATGGTTGCCATGCCTTGCTTACTTGAAAACATGTGTCTCAGGTTATGAGATTGTCCATTACCCGAATTTCAATGGCCTCCTTGAAGATGCTGCCCCAGTAGAAACTGGTAGGGGCCAGAGTCTTGGTCTCTTCGTATTTCGCGTTGTGTCCAGTTTCCAAGCAGTGTTCTGCCAGTGCCGATTTGGTGGGCTGGCCTAGGCGCGTGTGGCGTTGGTGTTCTTTGGAGCGGTCTTCGACTGTTCGGATTGCCCGCATCTCGTGGTCGTGCGGTAGCGTTCTCGCTTCCCATGCCCGGGTTCCCGGGTTCGATTCCCGGTGGGGTCAGGGATTTTCTCTGCCTCGTGATGGCTGGGTGTTGTGTGCTGTCTTTAGGTTAGTTAGGTGTAAGTAGTTCTAAGTTCTAGGGGACTGATGACCACAGATGTTAAGTCCCATAGTGCTCAGAGCCATTTGAACAATTTTTTGTTCGGATTGTTTGACCGATGTAGGATTTGCCGCAACCACATGGAATATTATATACGCCTGCTTTCTCGAGGCCAAATCCGTCTTTCACTGTCCCCAGTAGGGCCCGTGAACAGTGATACGACACAAGATACCGCTAGAAGATTCGATTCACCTTATCAGCGAGAAATTCGGTCCCAAGTTGACACAACTGTTCAGGCACGTACTTACATCCACCTACTTCGTCTTCAACGGCCAGTACTATGAGCAAACCGACGGCGTGGCTATGGGGAGCCCTCTCTCACCAGTGGTAACCAACTTATTTATGGAGAGTTTCGAAGAGGAGGTACTTCAAGCGGCCGAACGGAAACCCGTGTGTTTTTACCGATACGTGGACGAGACGTTTGTCATCTGACCCCACGGACCTGGTCATCTACAGACGTTTTTAGAACATCTAAATTCAGTCCACGACAACATACGGTTCACCGTGGAGATCGAGAAGGAAGGAAAATTACCCTTTCTTGATGTACTCGTAGAGCGGGTATCAAATGGCACACTGGGTCATAGCGTGTACCGCAAGCCTACACAGACGGACCTATATCTACATGCCTCGAGTTGCCACTATCCTGCACAACTCAACAGGATGCTCAACACACTGGTTTATAGGGCATACTTGATATCGGACGAACAAAGTCTGCACAAAGAACTCAGACACCTAGAAAATGTGTTTCACAAGAACGGATACAGCAAACGACAGAGTCAGACAGCCCTCAGATGACGGAAACACTGATGAAACCCAGATGAAGAACAGCCTAAAGATGAGGAAACAAGCCTTGCCTTTCTACCGTATGCAGGCAACGCGACATCAGAAATTAGGAGCCTGGTGAAACAACACAAAATTGACACTGTCTTCCGACCACTATCCGAGATACGCGCCCTACTGGGGACAGTGAAAGACGGATTTGGCCTCAACAAAGCGGGCGTATATAATATTCCATGTGGTTGCGGCAAATCAAATGGTACAAATGGCCCTGAGCACTATGGGACTTAACAGCTATGGTCATCAGTCCCCTAGAACTTAGAACTACTTAAACGTAACTAACCTAAGGACATCACACAACACCCAGTCATCAAGAGGCAGAGAAAATCCCCAAGCAAGTCAGGGTGAGTGTTTTGTATCAGCGTAATAGATAAACTACATGAAATCTGTCCCTAAATAAATTGTTCAGAAAATAAATAAAGTACACTCCTTCCTCTCTCCAACAGCCCAGAACAGGCTGATTCCTTTTTACGCCAATTTCATTTTCCAGACCACTAGGGGGGAGGGGATGGATGAGGATGCTGGGGCACACGTGCAGCTGACAAAAAACACATGACGTCATCATGATCCTGTGCTTCTATGGACTGAACTGCACGATCACGATGCCCTCTAGCGGTGAACTCGAGAACTAGGTTAGTTCTTTGGTCTGGGTGATCGGAGGCAGTTGTCTCTTACGTGATGGCAGCTGAGACAGATGTTTCTATGCATTGTGTAATGCATCTTTAATGCAAAGCATTTGTTTGCAGGACTGTATTCCTCCTCTTCATATGTTCAAGCTTTAATGATCGCTTCCGTTCCTCATGCAGTGAGCTGTGGATGCACTCATTGGCTGTATGAGTGCATGGAATACAGCTATTAAAGCTCCTCCCGTCTGGCGCCAACAGCTCAACAAGCACTGATATCCCAGCCTCTTGTGGTGGTAACACCAAACTAAGCCACTACCGCTATAGGTAGATAATAAATTTTGTACAAATTTAAACAAATTTATACAAATGCAAACAAATTTAAATAAATTATATTCTAATTGAATGACATCATGAGCAGTCTCTAGTGGGAGCAACACCATACTAACTCCCCTCAGATGTAGGAGTAAGCTGTTAGAGCAAAATTCCCTCCAAAATCCGAAATTTCTGCCATACTCCCCTCAGCTGCAGGAGTAAGCTCTTAGAGCAAAATACCCTCCAAATTTCGAAATTCCCACCTATTTTCCCAGAGGATGATACGCCAGGACCCTATGGCGAACACTCTTGATGGTGGTAGTGCCTCTAATTGTTTAAATAAAGATTGGAAATAAAGACTTATGTCCAGCACAGGCCGAGTCCTTTTTCCCCCCAGTTCCTAGGAAGAGGTAGCGGTCGGGCGACTTAGGTTAGTGGAGGTATCCCGAGTGCCCTTTTTTTCCTGCCATTTTCTTAGGTTAGTAGAGGTAATCCAATTGACCTATCTTCCTTCCAAAATTCATTTTCCCACCAAAATTCAAACTTCCTGCATAGGGGGGGGGGGGGAGGGGGGGGGGTTGGCACTTTCCTGCCATCTTGGATAACGGTACTCACGTCATCAGCTGACGCCACAGCAGCCATCTTGGATGACGTCAATCGCGTCATCAAAAATGGTTCAAATGGCTCTGAGCACTATGGGACTTAACATCTGAGGTCATCAGTCCCCTAGAACTTTGAACTACTTAAACCTAACTAACCTAAGGACATCACACACATCCATGCCCGAGGCAGGATTCGAACTTGCGACAGTAGCGGTCGCGTGGTTCCAGGCTGAAGCGCCTAGAACCGCTCGGCCACACCGGCCGGCACAATCGCGTCATCAGCTGATATCACGGCAGCCATCTTGGATGACGTCAGGGGGTGATGCTCTCCTAGTCCCCCTACTATCGTTTCTGTACTGTTTCTCTACTATACACAGTATGCAGTGATGTAAAATGTGTCCATATTCTCCTGCATTTAAACATTCCCCCAAACGAAATGAGGGCACCACAGCGTAACCACGAAACTTGCCATACCGGCAGTTCCAACGTACTTCACTACTGATGCTACATACAATGGGAGGTAACATTCTCCGTGCATTGGTCAAGTCAAAAATGCTTCCATTGGATTTTCACAAGGCTTTAGTTCACACATTTCCAGTCATCCACTGTCCAGTGGCGGTGCTTTTTACGCCACCTCTAGTATCATTTAGCATTTACTTCAGAAATATATGACTCATGAAGTGATATTCGACCATTGTACACAATTCCTTTAACCCCCTACATACAGTCATTGCGCTACCTGAACAGCTGCAGGACTCCATGGAACTGTCAAGTGATTTCTTTCTCTGACGTCATGCGATTTTTTACAACCATCCTCTGCGATGCTCGGTGGTCCCTGCCTGCCTGGTATTAGTTTAGTTTTGGTTGTTCCTCTGTGTATGCACTTCACATTTATATTCTCAGCTCAACACACATGGCTTTAGAATGGTTGAGATGTCCCTGATGGATTTGTTATTCATCCAATGACCAGCCCATGTAAAAACCCTCTAAGCTCCCCAGATTGATCCATTCTGCTGCCAATGTTTTTGTATTTCCAATACAATACTCCCTCCCTGCATCCTTTTCAGCGGCAAGTGCGCATCTCCTGATGTAGGGTAGATTCTGCATTACATATTGGTGTTGAGATACTTTTGTTCAGATAGTGTATAAAGGATTTACCAGTCCTCCCAATTACTGTTGGCTGCCTAAAACACCTTAATCATACCAGAACATCTCAAATGCATCAATTCTTGTTTGGTGGTGTGTCACTTTAATTGAACATGTAGATACAAAACGGTCTTCTGCTATAATTTGGTTAGTAAGGAGTGATTATGTATGCACTCGAATTTCTTATATTGTGCACAGATGAGACAGATAATATTTACGGAAAATAATGAAATTGGTACCCTAAAGTGAGATACCCTCATCTCCTGCAACTCCAGTTAAGCCACTGTCACTACTCCTCCCAGCGCCAACCCCGCATCTGATTCTCCCGCCAGCGCTGTCGCTGTCGCCAGTGGTGTTGGCGCCAGTAGCGTTGTTCGCTGCGGATGATCTGAAGCTGGTGGCCGAGACGGTGCATGTTCCTGAGGCGGCGGCGGAGACGGCGGATGTCGCCGAGGAGGTAGTCGATGCGCCGGTGGAGACGTCGCACAGTGCGCTTGAAGCGCTGGTTCCCGTCACCGCCGCGAGGGGCGCTGTCTTCGCTAAGGGTGCGACTGCAGCGGTGGCGGCACGTCTCGACTGCGCCTCATCCACGGACTGGTCAGCTACTGCAACACCAGCAAGTCTGCAAGTATTCGACCGCTATGAATTATTAAATCAGGTGATGCTGCGGGAATTAGATTAGGAAATGAGATGCTTGAAGTAGTAAATGAGTTTTGCTATTTGGGGAACAAAATAACTGATGATGGTCGAAGTAGAGAGGATATAAAATGTATACTGGCAATGGCAAGGAAAGCGTTTCTGACAAGAGAAATTTGATAACATCGAGTATAGATTTAAGGGTCAGGAAGTCGTTTCTGAAAGTATTTGTATGGAGTGTAGCCATGTATGGAAGTGAAACATGGACGATAAATAGTTTGGATAAGAAGAGAATAGAAGCTTTCGAAATGTGGTGCTACAGAAGGATGCTGAAGATTAGATGGGTAGATCACATAACTAATGAGGAGGTACTGAATAGAATTGGGGAGAAGAGGAGTTTCTGGCACAACTTGACTAGAAGAAGGGATCGGTTGGTAGGACATGTTCTGAGGCGTCAAGGGATCACCAATTTAGTATCGGAGGGCAGCGTGGAGAGTAAATATCGTAGAGGGAGACCAAGAGATGAATACACTAAGCAGATTCAGAAGGATGTAGGCTGCAGTAGGTGCTGGGAGAAGAAACAGCTTGCACAGGATAGAGTAGCATGGAGAACTGCATCAAACCAGTCTCAGGACTGAAGACTGTAACAACAACAACAACATTCTGAGGCATCAAGGGATCACCAATTTAGTATTGGAGGGCTGCGTTGAGGGTAAAAATCGTAGAGGGGGACCAAGAGATGAATACACTAAACAGATTCAGAAAGATGTAGGTTGCAGTAGGTACTGGGAGATGAAGAACCTTGCACAGGATAGACTGCACCAAACCAGTCTCTGGACTGAAAACCACAACAACAACATGAATCACCTCCAAGAAAACAATCTGTTCACACCTAGTCAGCACTGGTTCAGAAAATACTGTTCTTGTGAAACACAACAAACTCTTTATTCACGTGAAACAATGAGTGCTTTCGAAGGGGGATCTCAAATTGATTCCAAATTTCTAGATATCCGAGGGGCTTTTGTTACTGCTCCTCACAAGCGACTTCCAAACAAATTACTTGTGTGTAGAGTATCGTCCCAACCGTGTGACTGGATTAGTGATATTATCTTAGAAAGGTCACAGCTTGTAGTGATTGACAGAAAGCCAACGAGTCAAGCAGAAGTGATATGTTGCATTCGCCAAGGCAGTACGCAACCCCTCTCCAACTTCTAATCGACATCAATAATTTAGGAAACAATCTCAGCAGTCCTCATATACACGAAATAAGCGTCCAACGAAAAAACTACAAAGAACGAAACTTGTCTAGCTTGAAGGGGGAAACCAGATGGCGCTACCGTTGGCCCGCTAGATGGCGCTGCCATAGATCAAACGGATATAAACTGCGTTTTTTTTAAAAATAGGAACCCCCATTTTTATTACATATTCGTGTAGTATGTAAAGAAATATGAATGTTTTAGTTAGACCACTTTTTTTCGATTTGTGATAGATGGCGCTGTAACAGTCGCAAACGTAAAACGACGTGGTATCAGTGCGGATGGTATTTGCTTTGTGATACATTACCCGTGTTAGAATGAACCATTTACCCTCCCGTCCCCCTCGCGGATCCTCTATGATCTCATTCCTTTCCCCCATCTGCTCCTATTCCTCGAACATATCCGCATCCTCTACACCTCCCGCCGTCTTGAACCCCCTCACCACCTGGTTGCTCCTCTCCTCTCCGATCCCCGCCCCCTGCCCCGTCTTCACCGTTGTGTCCCCCCTACCCTCCATCTCTACACCCTACATCCCCTTTCCCAAGATGGCTTCCATCAACTCCCCCTCCCGGATGATGCCCTCTCTCCCTCCATTTATCCCTCCTATCAACTCTGATCCTCCCTCCCCCTCCTTTCCTCTGTCCTTTTCCCGGGCTCCCTCTCCCCCCCTTCCATCCTCTTTGTTCCCCACCTCCCTCTCTTTGCCCCCTTCTCTCCCCAGAGTCCTTTTACATTTCCCTCCTCTGCCTCCTCTCATTCCCTCTCGCGTGTGCCCTTCTCCCCCTTTATTAGTCCTCTCCCTCCTTGGTTCCCCCCCCCCTTTTCGTTTTTTTCGTCTCCTCCCTCCTTGTTTTTCCCCCTCATGCAGGCCCCCCCCCCATCTGCCTTTGGCTCGGGAGTGTCGTCTTTGTGCTGCCACCTTCGTGCAGTGTTCTACAGTGAGTGTTCTACAGTGCGTGTTTTACAGTGAGTGTTCCGTGTTGTGTTTTTTGGAACTTGTTGCGAATGGCCATCATGCTGTCGCCGGGTGTGCCTTTTATCTCTTGCGAACAGAAACCAGACTGTCGCCATGTTTTTTTACTCGTCTGATTCCTGTGTCTTTTATCTACATTGCCAACCCCTTTTGCTTTCTGTTTTAACTTTCCGCAATTTTACGCCATTTTACACTTTAAATCACCATTTTATCGCCTGTTTTTCCTTGTTTCTTTCTTCTTCCTTTATTTAAAAAAGTCTGTAGGCTGTAGAGCAGCGTAGTAAGCTGCTGCCAGCCCGCCCCCTTAGGGGGGAATTGAAAATCAATAAAGAAAAAAAAAACCGTTTACCAATTGCGGAAAAAGTCGATATCGTGTTGATGTATGGCTATTGTAATCAAAATGCCCAGCAGGCGTGTGCTACGTATGCTGCTCGTTATCCTGGACGACATCATCCAAGTGACCGGACTGTTCGCCGGATAGTTACGTTATTTAAGGAAAAGGAAGTGTCGAGCCACATGTGAAACTTCAACCACGATCTGCAACAAATGATGATGCCCAAGTAGGTGTTTTAGCTGCTGTCGCGGCTAATCCGCACATCAGTAGCAGACAAATTGCGCGAGAATTGGGAATCTCAAAAACGTCGTTGTTGAGGATGCTACATCTACATCGATTCCACCCGTACCATTTTCTATCGTCAAATGTAGAGATATTACCAGATTAGGGTTGGTCCTACAAACATTGTTATTCCACAGGTCTTAAGAAAATAACTAAGGTGTCGAACAGATTTCGTAGAGTTCCTGCAGCATCTAAGTGTTCTGATGGTAAAATACGGTACTACAGTGATGTATAGCAATACAGACTAGTCTAGATTATACTTCGGACATGGGAAACATCGAAGATAAATAGACATTTCAGATATTCTGCATAGTTTACATTGCCTTAGAGATACAGAGCCTAAAATACTACAGTAGAGTGAGCAGAAAATGCTGTATAATATTATATATCCAAAGGATGCAGCGGTTTTTTTGTGTTTTTTTTTTGTTAGAGTGAGACATTATACATTTACATTCTACACCGAGACAAGTAATACCTAGATAGTTCAACCCTTAATACGACGGCAATGAACTTAACATGTTTTCCGAAAAAACTGGCCTGCCGTATAGAGTTCCATATCATTCGTTAACAAGTGAGCTTTACAATGTTGGGAACCGCACGCTAGAGGCAACTTGTACACACCGCTAAGTTACTAGCAAGTTTTGGTTTCGTATTGTGTTGCATAGCAAAACATTCGATTTTGTTAGCACCTGAAACATTGTAATTACAGCTGCATAGTAAATATGTCTACTAAATGGCTCTGAGCACTATGGGACTCAACTGCTGTGGTCATCAGTCCCCTAGAACTTAGAACTACTTAAACCTAACTAACCTAAGGACATCACATACACCCATGGCCGAGGCAGGATTCGAACCTGCGACCGTAGCAACAGCGCGGCTCCGGACTGGAGCGCCTAGAACCGCACGGCCACCGAGGCCGGCAATATGTCTACTAAAGAAACTGTCTGCACTACGACTGTCCATCCTCTTCTGGAGTACTAAGGAGCAGCACTGGATCCGTAGCAGATAGGATTGAAGGACATTGAGAGGGTTTAAAAAAGGGCAGCTCGTTTTGCTTCCTTGAAGTTATCTGCTGGGTTTTTTCTCTTTTAAAAACGTAAGTATAAGGGTGCAGTAGCCAAAAAATTCCAGTGTCTGCACCAGGAACTGAGTTGTCCTAGCCTCAATATAATACTATTGTAAGTAGGCTGTTTATGTTTTCTTATTGGCAACGTTATGTAGCGCTCTGTATGAAAATCACTGGCTGTGTTGTGTGCAGTCTGTGGCTAGTTTGCATTGCTGTCTGCCATTGTAGTGTTGGGCAGCTGGATGTGAACAGCGCGTAGCGTTGCGCAGTTGGAGGTGAGCCGCCAGCAGTGGTGGATGTGGGGAGAGAAATGGCGGAGTTTTGAAATTTGTAAGACTGGATGTCATAAACTGCCATATATATTATGACTTTTGAACACTATTAAGGTAAATACATTGTTTGTTCTCTATCAAAATCTTTCATTTGCTAACTATGCCTATCAGTAGTTGGTGCCTTCAGTAGTTTGAATCTTTTATTTAGCTGGCAGTAGTGGCGCTCGCTGTATTGCAGTAGTTCGAGTAACGAAGATTTTTGGTGATGTAAGTGATTTGTGAAAGGTATAGGTTAATGTTAGTCAGGGCCATTGTAGGGATTTTTGAAAGTCAGATTGCGTTGCGCTAAAAATATTGTGTGTCAGTTTAAGCACAGTCATGTATAATTTTTCTAAGGGGACGTTGCACTATTCATACTGCGTTTCTTTCTATCCGCTAGGTAATATCTTAGGAAAAGAATTGAATAATCTGATTTACTTATCCATTAGACATAACACTCGGTCAAATCCTATGAAAAGGGTAACTCTATTGATCAGCGTTTCCTATTAACAGAACTATCCTCCCATGTGTATTTTATTTGAAAACTGAACTAAATTTTAGTAAGAGGGTTGTACGTGCGTGGCGACATAGAGACAGGGTTTCTGTTATTTAGGCAAAAGCGTTCTATAGTAAGAACAACTTAAATATGGTTGCATCTACTACAAAACCATTTCATTGGAGTATAGGCAGATAGTAATTTCAGTTGTCTTTTATATGTAGATGATACAGTACTGCTCCATGACTCATTCCATGAATTGAAATAAATGTACCAGAAAATGGACAGCTCTGCACAGAAGTTTGGGCTAAAGACGAGTCAAAACAAACTGGTATTCATGCAATTCGGAAGCAGACAAGAGCAGCAAGAATTCTTAAGCGAGACTACGTGAGGTTCAAGAGAGTTCACGCGTTTAAATACTTCGGTTCTTTGTTTAACAGCAACAACAGCATAGAAATTGACATTAAGGAAAGGATAGCAGTGGGAATGAAAAGCATATATTCCCTCAGGAAGAAGCTCAGCTCAAAAGCAATATCAGCGAATAAAAAGGTGAGAATCTATAGCACAGTGATATGTACAGCAGTCGTTTACTTTTCTGAAACCTGGAGCATGATTAAAGTCGAAAATGAGAAACTATTAATATCTGAAAGAGAGGTAATCAGGAAGATATGGGGTCCGATCGTAGATAAAGGTGAATGGAGAATGTGGAGGAATGAGGAAATGTATCTCATGATGCAACATCCAGCAATGCTACACAGGCTGTAGAGAAAAGAATCCAGTGGGTAGGCCATGTAGCCCGTCTGCCAGAAGAAAGATAGACGAAGAAAGCATAGGACGACCGAGGCATCGCTAGATGGATGACCTGGCGAAGGACTTGGAAGCCCTGGAGACTGGAGACACCTGGAGGAAGCGAACACAAAACAGAAAGGAATGGAGGCAGTTTGTGGAAGCGGCGCGTGGTCCGGAGGTCCTGTGACCGCTGGATATTCGATTCGATATTCTGTTACAAAACCACTTTGTGACATCGGTAAGGACAAACGGAAAATGGGCGAACTGTAACGTTAGAGAAAGAGATAAACATGGCGTCCAGGCGAAGCTATCATTTCTCCCACAAGTGAATCACAATGTGACAGCAAGAGGACTACTGGGAAAAAAATCACTTGAAACAGTTTCACAGAAATATAAAAATCACCTGGCTCTACCATAAGAAGTGGAATGTTAAGTTGGCTGTGCTAAAGGAAGAGCTGCGTGGAATACTGAAACACCTTCGTACAGATGACTAATATGTTATGTTGATGGTGTTGGGACAGCAAACAGCCACAAATTTAAAGTGTATAGTGAGAACTAATTACGTGTGCAACAACGAGGATGCAGTGGGAATACATTCACATCGGTTGGACGAATGTTATGAAAACAAACACTCGAAACCGACGTTTCACGACAATTAATCTATAAAGACACACCAAATGTCATAAAGAAAGCGTGTAAACCGTCTGATGATGAATCACAACGATTCGAAACCGGTAAATTTGTGGCTGGTTGCTGTCCTAACACCATCAACATTTGTCTTCAAACACGGTCCCCATCATGTCATCATATGACAAAATTGTAATATGTTATGGATTTTGCGGGGACAGCCGTAGCATCTGAGTAACTACAAGATAGTAATGTATTAAAAACGCTGAGCACGGTGAGACGTTGTACTAAGAAATGTGAAGGTTATGAGTAAGAAATACTTGTAAGGGGGCGTGGGCGATGTGTAGGAAGGATCGAATTGAGGTGTTGACATGGATAGATTAGCGGCTTGTTGCACTTTGCTATGCTGGGTTAGTGGCTATCCTTCGTGTTTTTTAATATTCCAGTTAATACATACTGATTAAACGAAAATCAAAGTAGACTAATTTGGACACGCTCTATCTAATGACCAAGTAAAATTCCGCCTTAAAATCACTAAATTCGAAACGGGAAAGAAACCGACGCTTTCAGTCGACACTGGATGTTTCAGTAAAGACCCTCTCTGCATCTTGAATGTGCTAGCTGAATCAAGACACGTGAAGGATACCCCCCCCCCCCCTGCGCCGGAAGCGGCTGTCACCAGATGATGTAGCGCCGACCCTCATTGTCATCCGTTTCCGCGTGGGAACCTGTTAATTGGATCAATAGGCGGGTTGGATTCCGCCGCACCCGATGTCCCACTGCGGCTAATCTGTACTGTTGTCTGTAACTATAAACACGAGGAATTCACAGCGTGATTGCTACAACATCAAAGACAAGCACAAAATTCTCGGAGTGCTAATGACAGCGAATACACAAATGGTAGCAACTTGAAATTGCCCCACTCTGCTACATTCTATTGGCGAGTTAACTGAAGCTAATGCAAAAAGAAATTTGGCCTTAAGAGAGAGTGCAACGGTGGGAAATACCGAAATTCTAGCGTAGACGGAGTACTCAGCACAGGTTTTGCCTGTGCCTGAGGAACTCGAAAGGGCTATCCACACGTCACGCATTAGATAGGAGAAATCTTCAGTCGCCCTGCAAACGTTTACGCTTCCCCCAGACAAGAGCGGAAAAGGACTGATCGATTTCCATACGAAACGTATAGCGCTTTTACACTACTGGCCATCAAAATTGCTACACCAAGAAGAAATGCAGATGATAAAGGGGTATTCATTGGACGAATATATTATACTAGAACTGACATGTGATTACATTATCACGCAGTTTGGGTGCATAGATCCTGAGAAATCAGCACCCAGAACAATCACCTCTGGCCGTAATAACGGCCTTGATTCGCCTGGGCATTGAGTCAAACAGAGCTTGGATGGCGTGTACAGGTACAGCTGCCCATGCAGCTTCAACACGATACCACAGTTCATCAACTGGCGTGTTGTGACGAGCCAGTTGCTCGGCCACCATTGACCAGACGTTTTCAATTGGTGAGAGATCTGGAGAATGTGCTGGCCAGGGCAGAAGTCGAACATTTTCTGTTTCTAGAAAGGTCCGTACAGGACCTGCAACATGCGGTCGTGCATTATCCTGCTGAAAAGTAGGGTTTCGCAGGGATCGAATGAAGGGTAGAGCCACGCGTCGTAACACATCTGAAATGTAACGTCCACTGTTCGAAGTGCCTCAATGCGAACAAGAGGTGACCGAGACGTGTAACCAACGGTACCCCATACCATCACGTCGGGTGATACGCCAGTATGGCGATGACGAATACACGCTTCCAATGTGCGTTCACCGCGATGTCTCCAAACACGGATGCGACCATCATGATGCTGTAAACAGAAACTGGATCCTTGGAGAAAATGACGTTTTTCCATTCGTGCACCCAGTTTCGTTGTTGAGTACACATCGCAGGCGCTCCTGTCTGTGATGCAGCGTCAAGCGTAACCGCAGCCATGGTCTCCGAGCTGATAGTCCATGCTGCTGCAAACGTCGTCGAACTGTTCGCGCAGATGGTTGTTGTCTTTCAAACTTCCCCATCTGTTGATTCAGGGGTCGAGAACTGGCTGCACGATCCGTTACAGCCATGCGGATAAGATGCCTGTCATCTCGACTGCTAGTGATACGAGGCCGTTGGGATCCAGCACGGCGTTCTGTATTACCCTCCTGAACCCACCGATTTCATATTCTGCTAACAGTCATTGGATCTCGACCAATGCGAGCAGCAATGTCGCGATACGATAAACCGCAATCGCGATAGGCTACAATCCGACCTTTATCAAAGTCGGAAACGTGATGGTACGCATTTCTCCTCCTTACACGAGGCATCACAACAACGTTTCACCAGGCAACGCCGGTCAACTGCTGTTTGTGTATGAGAAATCGGTTGGAAACTTTCCTCATGTCAGCACGTTGTAGGTGTCGCCAGCAGCGCCAACCTTGTGTGAATGCTCTGAAAAGCTAATCATTTGCATATCACGGCATCTTCTTCCTGTCGGTTAAAATTCGCGTTTGTGGCTCGTCATCTTCGTGGTGTAGCAATTTTATTGGCCAGTAGTGTTTCTAGTGGAAAGCGTCGAATGCTCTTTAAGGCTATCCGCCGATGAATCAGTTGTCTATACCAAAGTAGCAACGTCAGAAGATACTAAGAATTTGCAGAGCGATCTGAAGAGAATTGATGAATACTGCAGGCTCTGACAGTTGACCCTGAGCGTAAGTAAATGTAACATATTGCGCATACATGGGAAAAGAAATCCACTACTGTGTAGCTACATTACTGAAGACAACAGCTGGAGACAGCGTCTGCCTTAAAATATCTGTCCGTAACTGTCCAGAGCGACCTTAAGTGGAATGACCATATGAAACAGATAGTGGAAAAAGCAGATACCAGACTCAGATTCACCAGAAGAACCTTAAGGAAATGTAACTCATCCACGAAAGAAGTGGCTTATAAGGCGCTTGTTCACCCGATTCTTGAGTATTGTTCATGTATCTGGGATCCCTATCAGGTAGGACTGATAGAGGAGGTGGAGAAGATCCGACAAAGAGCGGCGCGTTTCGTCACGGGATCGTTTAGCTGGCGAGAGAGCGTTACGGAGATGCTAAACAAACTCCACTGTCAGACGTTACAAGAGGGCCGTTGTGCATCACAGAGAGATTTACCTTTGAAATGTCGGGACAGCGCTTTTCAGCAGGAGTCAGACAACCTATTACTTCCCCCCACATACATCTCGCGTATTGATCACGAGGAGAAGTTTCGAGATATTAGAGCCAATACAGAGGCTTACCGACTATCATTCTCCCCACGCACTATCCGCAAGTGGAACAAGGTTGGAGAGATCAGATAGTGGTACCGAAAGTACCCTCCGCCACACACCATTAGGTGGCTTGCGGAGCACGATGCAGATGTAGATCCAGATGAAAAATTATTGAATAAAATGCAGTCATTTCATGTTTTATTTATCTAAACAGTCTATTCCATTCGCTTATCAATCCGTTAATATCATAAATTTTTGTGTTTGATTTTGTTTAGTTACTGACGTCACTTAATTGTTGGCTCCCATCGTGGGGCAGTCTCATTAGTCATCTACATATCATTTCATGCCAGAGCAGAAAAAAAGTCTCATTTCACTAGATTTTGGCTGCTGCTATGGGGCGATCTCGTTGGTTATCTGCATGCTATGTGGTATCACAAACAATTCTCAGTTCACTGAAATATTCATCCTTGCTCTCCGTTTGCAGTTTCTATCCCCCTTCTCCGTACTTTCCTCGAATACTAAATCAGTGATCTCTTGAAGTCCCAGAATGTGTCCTATCAATCAATCCCTTCTTCAAATCAGGTTGTGCCACAAATTTCTTTTCGTCCCTGCTCTATTCGGTACTTCCTCATTAGTTATTTGATCTGCCTGTTTAATCCTCAGAGTGCTTTTGTAGCACCACATGTCAAAAGCTTTTATTGTCTTTTTGTGTAAATGATTTATCGTCCATGTTTCGATTCAATATATGATTACACTCCGTAGAAATACTTTCGGAAAAGTCTTCCTAAAACTTATATCTGTATTGGATGTTAACAAATGTCTCTTCCTCAGAAATGCGTTTCTTGCCATTGCTAGTTTATACATTTTATATCCTCTCTACTTCAGTCCTTATCAGTTACTTTCCTGCCAAAATAGCAAAGCTCATCTACTACACTGGTTTGCAAAGTTAAAGCAACAAACGGAAATTTTGCAAGGTTGCGTTTATTTTGCCACAAAACAGTATAAATAGGTGACAGGGAAGTAGAAAGAAGGAATACAGAACGTAATCAATAGCAACATGCCTAACGGTAGACAAAAATATTCTTCGTGTTTTTCCAACAAATTACACACACATTCTGACGACTGATTATTAATGTCACAATAGTGGGCTGTGATCACCCCTGGCAGCAATGCAGGCCTGACGACGACGGGACATGCTGTGAATGATGTCGATCTCTTGCTGAGGCAATAACGCCCATTCTTCCTGCAGAGCTGCTGACGAGTCTTGGGGAGTGGCTGGTGGATGCTGACGTGCTGCAGCCCGTCTCACTAGTGCATCCCAGACATGCTCTATGGAATTCAAATCGGGAGAGCGAGAAGGCCACGTCATGCGTGCAGTGTCTCCTGTTTCCAAAAAAACATCAACCACCCATGATCTATGAGGTCGAGCATTATCGTCCATCAGTACGAAGTCTGGGCCCACACCAGCTCGCAGAGACCACATATGTTGTCCCAAGATCTCGTCACGGTACCTGGCAGCAGTTAAATCTTACTGATTCACCCGTACAATTCCATGATGAGGCATTAGAGTGGTCAGCATAATCCCTGCCCACCTCCTCGATATCAGTCTCTTTCCATGATGCTTCGGTTCCGAAATCGTGTTCCACGCGCCCTCCAGATGAGAATCCATAATGAATCACTCTCCAGACCAAATCGGGACTCAATTGTGAAAAGTACATTGGACCACTGTTCGATCGTCCAGGTGGCACGTGGTCGGCTCCACTCCAGACGTTCCCTTCTGTGAAGACACGCTAGAAGTAAAAAGACTGCAAGTCTCCAACAGTAAAGGCCTCTCTGCCGAAACCTTCTGAACACCGTTTGCCTCGATACTACACGTACAGGGGATGCTGCGAGGTCAGATGCCAGTTGCAGTGCAGTACTAAGGCGTTACCGTCCTGCACCTTACAGCCAAGTAACACTCCACTCTCTCTGATCTCACACGTGGTCGGCCCTATCCTGGTCTCTGGGATACAGTTTCGGTCTCTATAAACTGTCGCCTCATCCGAGAAACAACAGAACTATCCACATTAAGCCGTCGGACCACATTAGTTTGCGACTCTTCTGCTTCCATTCTTCCTATGGCCCACCACAGCAGAGAGTCTGTAGGCGTGTTCTCTGTGTCATACTGCACCGTCTGTGACTGTATACATAGAGACTGTGGCTGTGGGACTACTCTGCAAACACTACACCGCTCGTTAGGTGCCCTGACGTCATTCCTGGCGTGGTTATTCATTGATCGGAAAGCCATCTTCTGTGAAGAACACTAGCGTAACGATATCTGTTGACAGTTGGTATCATTATCTCGTGAAAAAGACACTGGACGGGAAAATATCAGTTTGTTGCTTTACTTTTGGACACCAGCGTACATTAAGTGACTCGTTTCCTAATCTAATTCCCTCAGCACCACCTGATTTAATTTTACTACAGTCCACTATCCTCTTTATATATATACACTCCCGGAAATTGAAATAAGAACACCGTGAATTCATTGTCCCAGGAAGGGGAAACTTTATTGGCACATTCCTGGGGTCAGATACATCACATGATCACACTGACAGAACCACAGGCACATAGACACAGGCAACAGAGCATGCACAATGTCGGCACTAGTACAATGTATATCCACCTTTCGCAGCAATGCAGGCTGCTATTCTCCCATGGAGACGATCGTAGAGATGCTGGATGTAGTCCTGTGGAACGGCTTGCCATGCCATTTCCACCTGGCGCCTCAGTTGGACCAGCGTTCGTGCTGGACGTGCAGACCGCGTGAGACGACGCTTCATCCAGTCCCAAACATGCTCAATGGGGCACAGATCCGGAGATCTTGCTGGCCAGGGTAGTTGACTTACACCTTCTAGAGCACGTTGGGTGGCACGGGATACATGCGGACGTGCATTGTCCTGTTGGAACAGCAAGTTCCCTTGCCGGTCTAGGAATGGTAGAACGATGGGTTCGATGACGGTTTGGATGTACCGTGCACTATTCAGTGTCCCCTCGACGATCACCAGTGGTGTACGGCCAGTGTAGGAGATCGCTCCCCACGCCATGATGCCGGGTGTTGGCCCTGTGTGCCTCGGTCGTATGCAGTCCTGATTGTGGCGCTCACCTGCACGGCGCCAAACACGCATACGACCATCATTGGCACCAAGGCAGAAGCGACTCTCATCGCTGAAGACGATACGTCTCCATTCGTCCCTCCATTCACGCCTGTCGCGACACCACTGGAGGCGGGCTGCACGATGTTGGGGCGTGAGCGGAAGACGGCCTAACGGTGTGCGGGACCGTAGCCCAGCTTCATGGAGACGGTTGCGAATGGTCCTCGCCGATACCCCAGGAGCAACAGTGTCCCTAATTTGCTGGGAAGTGGCGGTGCGGTCCCCTACGGCACTGCGTAGGATCCTACGGTCTTGGCGTGCATCCGTGCGTCGCTGCGGTCCGGTCCCAGGTCGACGGGCACGTGCACCTTCCGCCGACCACTGGCGACAACATCGATGTACTGTGGAGACCTCACGCCCCACGTGTTGAGCAATTCGGCGGTACGTCCACCCGGCCTCCCGCATGCCCACTATACGCCCTCGCTCAAAGTCCGTCAACTGCACATACGGTTCACGTCCACGCTGTCGCGGCATGCTACCAGTGTTAAAGACTGCGATGGAGCTCCGTATGCCACGGCAAACTGGCTGACACTGACGGCGGCGGTGCACAAATGCTGCGCAGCTAGCGCCATTCGACGGCCAACACCGCGGTTCCTGGTGTGTCCGCTGTGCCGTGCGTGTGATCATTGCTTGTACAGCCCTCTCGCAGTGTCCGGAGCAAGTATGGTGGGTCTGACACACCGGAGTCAATGTGTTCTTTTTTCCATTTCCAGGAGTATATATATATATATATATATATATATATATATATATATATATATATATATATATGTTCATCTTATATCCTCCTTTTAAGACACTGACCATTCCGTTCAACTGCTCTTCCAAGTCCTTTGCTACTTCTGACATGTCATCAGCAAACCTCAAAGTTTTTATTTTTTTCCCCTGAACTATAATTCCAACTCCAAATTTTTCTATGGTTTCCTTTACTGCTTGCTCGCACGTACAGACTCAATAACATCGGGGGGGGGGGGGGGGGGGAAGGCTACAACCCTGTCTCATTCCCTTCTCAACCACTGCTTCCCTTCCACGCCCCTTGACTCTTGTAACTGTCGTCTGGTTTCTGTACAAGTTGTAAATAGTATCTCGCTCCCTTCCTTCAGAATTTCAGAGAGTGTATTCCAGTTAACATTGTCAAACGCTTACTCTAAGCCTACAAATGCTATAAACGTAGGTCTGTCTTTTTAAACTATCTTCTAAGATAAGTTGGGGTTGTTTGGTGGAGGAGACCAGACAGCGAGGTCATCGGTCTCATCGAATTAGGGAAGGACGGAGAAGGAAGTCAGCCGTGCCCTTTCAAAGGAACCATCCCGGCATTTGCCTGGAGCGATTTAGGGAAATCACGTTGTTCAAGAATGGCTCTGAGCACTATGGGACTTAACTTCTGAGGTCATCAGTCCCCTAGAACTTAGAACTACTTAAACCTAACTAACCTATGGACATCATACACATCCATGCCCGACGCAGGATTCGAATCTGCGACCGCAGCAGTCGCGCGGTTCCAGACTGTAGCGCCTAGAACCGCTCGGCCACTTCGGCCGGCAAATCACGTTGTCCTCGATGGTGAGTGTTCATCAGAGGTGAGGGTATCATCTGGAGTGCCCCAGGGAAGTGTGGTAGGTCCGCTGTTGTTTTCTATCTACATAAATGATCTTTTGGACAGGGTGGATAGCAATGTGCGGCTGTTTGCTGATGATGCTGTGGTGTACGGGAAGGTGTCGTCGTTGAGTGACTGTAGGAGGATACAAAATGACTTGGACAGGATTTGTGATTGGTGTAAAGAATGGCAGCTAACTCTAAATATAGATAAATGTAAATTTATGCAGATAAATAGGAAAAAGAATCCTGTAACGTTTGAATACTCCATTAGTAGTGTAGCGCTTGACACAGTCATGTCGATTAAATATTTTGGCGTAACATTGCAGAGCGATATGAAGTGGGACAAGCATGTAATGGCAGTAGTGGGGAAGGCGGATAGTCGTCTTCGATTCGTTGGTAGAATTTTGGGAAGATGTGGTTCATCTGTGAAGGAGACCACTTATAAAACACTAATACGACCTATTCTTGAGTACTGCTCGAGTGTTTGGGATCCCTATAAGGTCGGATTGAGGGAGGACATAGAAGCAATTCAGAGGCGGGCTGCTAGATTTGTTACCGGTAGGTTTGATCATCACACGAGTGTTACGGAAATGCTTCAGGAACTCTAGAGGAAAGAAGGCGTTCTTTTCGTGAATCTCTACTGAGAAAATTTAGAGAACCAACAATTGAGGCTGATTACAGTACAATTTTACTGCCGCCAACTTACATTTCGCGGAAAGACTACAAAGATAAGATAAGGGAGATTAGGGCTCGTACAGAGGAATATAGGCAGTTATTTTTCCCTCGTTCTGTTTGGGAGTGGAACAGGGAGAGAAGATACTAGTTGTGGTACGAGGTACCCTCCGCTACGTACCGTTTGGTGGATTGCGGAGTATGTATGTAGATGTAGAAAACCTGAATCAGGATGGCCGGACACGGGAATGAACCGTCGTCCTCCCGAATGCGAGTCCAGTGTACTAACCACTGCGCCACCTCGCTCGGTCCAAGGTAAGTCATTCTGTGATTGTACTCGGGGATAATGGCCTCGAAAAGACTGGGAACCAATTTACCACTGTTCATCAGTGTTGTCTCGCGTAATCCTACATTTCTCCTGTACTATTGCAAAAATGTGGTTAATAAATCTTTGGATTCGACATCTAGAACTGATGAGTAATATAGGTCAGTTCTAGTAACCGATTTTTTCCTGAATTTTCGTTACCTGTGTAGTGTCTTTCCTTTTAGGATTTTTGTGTTGCTTGCTCCTAATTTCCCGTCAATGTCCTTTTTACGTGTCCTGTAAATTAGACTATCGTTTACTTCATTTTCTGGTTTTTGCGTTACATTTTAATTTACCGCTGCGTAATACCCTCACTTTCGCCTAGTAGATCATACGTTGTTAAGAAAAATGTATTTTCTATAACATTACTAGTATACGCTGTGTCACCTTGCAATGATATTAAAGGCAGTATATGGTACTTTCATTTACTCACGTGCAACATGATAATTATTGATTTCAGGCATGTATGTTTGGCTCTGAGCAATGTGGGACTTAACATCTGAGGTTATCAGTCCCCGAGAACTTAGAACTACTTAAACCTATCTAACCTAAGGACATCACACACATCCATGCCCGAGGCAAGATTCGAACCTGCGACCGTAGCGGTCACGCGGTTCCCGACTGAAGCGCCTAGAACCGCACGGCCACACTGGCCGGCCCATGTTTGTTTCCTTTTTTCCGTTGCTATTTTCTTTCTCGTTTCTCCAATTTATATGTGATATATTTCGTGGCTACGGAATTAATTGCGTGAACTGTCGATTTAATTGATCGTATGGGTATGTATTATCTTTTTTTGTGATACTTTCATTTGTTTGCGAATAAGCCTCGTTGCTTTGAAATATCATCTGTATCTCGCATCTTTGGCTTAGGTATGACGTCATTGGTCAAAGCCAATGGGTGGAAACGAACGCTAGAATTTATCCAAAATGTCGGGGTAGAAGAGACATTACTTTTTGCCTACTGAAGTCGCGGGGTCCAAACGATACATATCGAACATGCGATCATTCAAAACAAAGATTTTTTAAAAAAATTATAGTTTGCCTCGAAACCTACAAATAACTGGGTAATTTCCAAGAATGATTGCCTATCGAAGTTGGAGCGCTCCAAACGATAGATATCGAAGTTGGGATAGTAAATCGATTATGGAGGTCTAGGTGCGCGCGTTATGATAAATTACTTGTGAACGTCATTTGTATCAGTTTTGCGTTGTTTCTTCAGTTTTAGTAAATTACGTTCCGCTCATAAATGTTTGTGACATTTTCCCTTCGTAGCGAGTGTAATGAGTGGTGCTTCTCAAGCTTCGTCTGCGGATTGCCTCACATGGAGAACTCTCATCCCATGCATAAGCAGTAGATTAGATTAGATTAATACTTGTTCCATAGATCATGAATACGACACTTCGTAATGATGTGGAACATGTCAGGTTAATAAAAGATGTCTGTGCAAGATATTACATTACAAAAAATTTGCATGACACTAATCTTTAAGTTTTTTTTTATTTTTTCCCCCTTAATTTATATCTAAAAATTCAGCCAATGAGTAGAAGGAGTTGTCATCTAGAAATTCTTTTAATTTATTTTTAAATGTTAGTTGGCTATCTGTCAGGCTTTTGATGCTGTTTGGTAGGTGACCAAAGACTTTTGTGGCAGCATAATTTACCCCTTTCTGTGCCAAAGTCAGATTTAACCCTGCATAGTGAAGATCATCCTTTCTCCTGGTGTTATAGCTATGCACACTGCTATTAGTTTTGAACTGTGTTGGATTATTAACAACAAATTTCATAAGTGAATATATATACTGTGAGGTTACTGTGAGGATCCCTAGATCCCTAAGTAGATGTCTGCAGGATGACCATGGGCGGGCTCCAGCAATTATTCTGATTACACTTTTTTGAGCAATGAATCCTTTTCTACTCAACGATGAATTACCCCAGAATATGATGCCATTCGAAAGCAGTGAATGAAAGTACGCATAGTAAGCTAATTTACTGAGATTCTTATCACCAAAATTTGCAATAACCGTAATAGCATACGTAGCTGAACTCAGACGTTTCAGCAGACCATCAATGCGTTGCTTCCAGTTTAACCTCTCATCAATGGAAACACCTAAAAATTTTAAAAATTCTACCTTAGCTACAGACTTCTGTTCAAAGTCTATATTTATTACTGGAGTTGTGCCATTTACTGTATTGAACTGTAGTTACTGTATTTTATCAAAATTTAAAGAGAGTCCGTTTGCTGAGAACCAATTAATAATTTTGTGAAAAACATCATTTACAATTACATCACTTAGTTCTTGGTTTTTGGATGTTATTACTATACTTGTAGCATCAGCAAAAAGAACTAACTTTGCATCTTCATCAATATGGAATGGTAAGTCATTAATGTATATCAAGAACAGTAAAGGACCTAAGACCGAACCCTGTGGGACCCCATACTTGATAGCCCCCCAGTTTGAGGAACCACTTATTTCAACTTTCTGCTTTCTTCCAGTTAAGTATGAATTAAACCATTTGCGCACTGCCCCCCTCAAACCATAATGATCCAGCTTAACCAAAAGAATTCAATGATTTACACAATCAAAGGCCTTTGAGAGATCACAAAAAATACCAATGGGTGATGTCCGGTTATTCAGAGCATTTAATATTTGATCAGTGAAAGCGTATATAGCATTTTCTGTTGAAAATCCTTTCTGGAAACCAAACTGACATTTTGTTAGTACTTTATTTTTACAAGTATGGGAGGCTACTCTTGAATAGATTATTTTCTCAAAAATTTTTGATAGAGCTGTCAGAAGAGAGATTGGGCGGTAGTTGTTGACATCTGAAGTATCCCCCTTTTTATGCAATGGTTTTACAATAATATATTTCAGTCTATCGGGGAAAACATCCTGCTCCAAAGAGCTGTTACATATGTGGCTGAGAATCGTACTTATCTGTGGGGAACAAATTTTAAGTACCTTGCTGGAAATGCCATCAATTCTGTAAGAGCTTTTACTTTTCAGTGAGTTTATTATTTTACTTATTTCAGAGGGATAGGTTTGTAGAATTTCAGTTGTTTCAAACTGCACAGGTATGGCCTCTTCTATTAGTAGCCTTGCCTCTTCTAGTGAAGATCTAGATCCTATTTTCTCCACAACATTAAAAAAATGATTATTGAAAATATTTTCAATTTCTGACTGTTTGTTAGTACACTTGTCATTCAGTTTTATTGCACTAAATTCTTCCTGTGCTCTTGGTTGCCCTGTTTCCCTTTCAATAATATTCCAAATTGCTTTAATTTTATTATCAGTGTTACTTATCTCAGACATGATAAACATGCTTCTGGACTTTTTAATAACTTTTCTTAGTACTGCACAATAGTTTTTATAATATTGAACAATTTCGGGGTCAGTACTGTTAGATACAGTTCTCTTTTACAGTTTAAGATATTCTTATTCCTTTAGTTAGCCATGGTTTTTCATATGTTTTCTTGGAATTATGTTTAACTATTTTCTTGGGAAAACAAATTTCAAATATCCTTAAAAATGTATCGTGAAATAAGTTATATTTCAAGTTTGCATTGGGTTCCTTATACACTTCATCCCTGTCTAGCTGCTGTAAGCTTTCCCTAAAGTTTGCAATATTTATATTGTTAATTGAATGCACTGCTTTGAAAGTCTGATTTGATATACTGCATAGAACTATGTCATATACTGTAACTAGCTGTGCACCATGATCTGAATGACCATTCTCAACAGGATAAGCATTTATGTCCTTAAACTTATCTTGGTCTATAAAAAAGTTATCTATCCATGTACTGCTGTTCTTTATTATCTGAGTAGGAAAATCAATGACGGAGCTCAAATTGAAAGAACTGAGTAATACTACAAGGTCATTCTTCCTATTACACTCTTTCAGGGAATCAACACTGAAATCCTCATAAATGATAATTTGCTTCCCCCTGTCTGACAGATAGCACAACAAAGCATCCAAGTTTTCTAGAAATAGCTGTAAATTCATTGAGGGGGACCTATACACTGTTACAGTTATGAAAGTGCCATCATTTAGTTTAAGTTCAGTGGCACATGCTTCCATATGTTGCTTTACACAACATTTTTTACACTGTGGAAGCTTCTGACATATATGGCAACTCCTCCTCTCGTCATATTATCTCTACTTACATGTGCAGCTAATTTGTACCCATTGATACTAACCTTTTGCATATCAGTGACAATGTGATGCTCAGACAGGCATAGTACTTCTATTACATTCTCAGTTTCTATATCTTCTAAACAAAGCAGAAGCTCATCAATTTTATTCTTCAATCCCCCAATATTTTGATGAAATATACTAACATTATTTTTCACTTTACTTTTGTGAGTATCTTGAACTTTTTTAACATCTTTAGTACTTGCCTGGCTGAGTTTCCCACTGGACACTGATCTTACACTAAAAAAGAGTTTCCACCATGAGATGTAGTTCCTCCCCCCTTTAAATTTCCTGTTATCAGCCCAACCAGTTTACCCTTCCCTTTCTTGTTGAGGTGTAGGCCATGTCTAGTATAGTCCCATCTACAGAGTGAATGAACAGGAACCACACCAATGTGTGACCCTGCACCAGATCCAAGTAGCCGTTCCAACTCCAAAGTAACTCTCCTGACAGAAGAGCTCAAATGAGGTCGGTCGTGGCGCTCCAGAACCGACACAAACCCAACACTGGTATGACTCAATGTTGACGCAACCTTTGCCGGGTCACACTCTATGCTGTACCCCGGATGTCTGTCAGTACTGTTGCCCAGCCCACCCACAATAACCACGGTATCTTCCTTAGTAAAGCCTCTACATAGTGAACCTAAATCCTCTGTAACCTGCCCCAGTCCAGCACTAGGTTTGAAAAAACTTGTGACCTGGTATTCTGACCCTAATCCATCCTGCAGAAGTTGACCCACACCCCTAGCATGCGAACTACCTAGCAACAAGACTTTCTTTCTCTTTGCAGACTTCCCTACATTCTTATTCAATTTGCTGCTGAAAGCTTGTTGAGCCCTGTCTACATCTACTTCTGTGAGAGGCTCATCAGTTTCTGACTCAGGCGACAGGTCAAACCTATTTTGTACATTAATAACAAAGCTGTCCGAAGAATTTCTTGGCCTGTTCCTTATGCCTGTTGCCACTTCCCACCCCTGTTTACCCTTCTCCCCCCTTAACCTACCCAGTTCTCGCCTAGGCTCATCTAACTCAGCCTGAAGGGCAGCAATTTTCCCCGCCTGTTCCACAATCTTTCTATCTCTACTGCATAGCCTACAGAACCACTGATGAGTCTCGCTCATTTTCCCAATTCCCACGCCACTACAATCGCCCCAATGAAAAAAGGTACTACATCCATCACATCAGACCCCGGAGCTAACGATTGTACGGAACGTCAGGCACTTCACACTCATGGTACAAATCGATTTTAGTGACAGAAAGACAATTAAGTTACCGGAAAACAATGAAAATACCTGTACGAAAAATTAGGCCTACTCGCGACTATGTAAAAAGTGGTTCAGAAGTTTTTTACTGGAAATTACTTAAGAGATGACGATACTCTACAGATATAAAGGGGCAGCAAACTTATTTAGCACACTAAACTATCAGTAAATGCACTTAAAATAGCGGTATGAAGTTTAATCTGAAAGCTCAAAACTTCGGCCTGGCCGCGATATGTAAACAAAACGAACTTTACGTGATTACTGTGAAAATACGCGAGTAAGACAAAAACCTTTAATGGTACGCTTGAAGAGCACTATAATTAACGTAATAAATTAGTTTAAAGTGTTAAAAAGAGTTTATTGCTACTTAAATTACTTATCTTGTACGAGAGCTGTGACTCAGACGTCCGTATAGCAGGCGCAGGGCTAGTGTAGACAACTGTTTCACTTTTTCCCGGAAATATGGACTTCTGCCCGACGAAGACACGAGAGACTGTATTGACTGTGGTGCGGCCAAGTCTGTGAAACTGCGTAAGAGGAGTGCGGACACAGAGATTCCATTGCAATTTCATTGCGGGCTTTGTGAAAAGCGAACCAGCATCAGGAAAAATACGTGGTTCGAGTCCTCTAAATTATCGATTGAGACGAGCATAACTCTTGTGTCGTGCTGGACTCGTGAGTACACTCTGCAAGCCACAGCATCAGAAACTGGGCTATCGGCGAATACCATCTGTGATTACTTCGGATTTTGCCGAGAAGTGTGCTACGTCATAGTGACAAACGACAGTGTGCCGATTGGTGGATCGCATAAAATAGTGGAAGTAGACGAGTCTCACATTGCTAGGCGAAAGAATCAGAGAGGGCGGCCTACTAAAACTGAAGTAGATCATATCTGTGTTTTTGATGGCATAGAAAGGGAGTCACGCAAGTGTTTCGTTGTCAGGGTATTGTCGCGAGACAAGGTGACTAGTGGGTCTTATAAAGCATTTCATACTGCCAGGAACTAAAGTCATCATCGACGGGTTTCAGTCATACCACAGTCTCAAAGCTGAAGGGTTCGAGCACGAATTTGTGAACCACTCTGTCGAGTTTGTCTCTTCAGATAACGCCAGTGTCCATACCCAGAACATAGAACGCCTGTGGAAGTCTGTCAAGTCAACCATAAAAAGACAGGACAGAGGGAGGAACTCTATTTATTCCAGTACCTATACTTTCACAACTTGCGTCTCCAGGGGAAAGTCGACGCATGCGACACTCTGCCGATATTCCTACGCGATATTGGAGAGTATACCCCGGGTATGACAAAAAAGGACTTGTCCCCTGCAGCTTATACATCGAGCGGACTCTCACAAGATGATAACACCGACGGCGACTAAGGTAAGTCGTCTCCTTTCATTTACCAGTGCTTCTCTAACGCTTTTCTTTTGTCGTTCTCTAGTGACAACTTGAAACATACTCGTAACGCGCGCCACGAGACCTCCATAATCGATTTACTATCGCAACTTTGATATCTATCGTTTGGAGCGCTCCAACTTCGACAGGCAATCATTCTTGGAAATTGCCAATAACTGTTCAAGGGAATTAAATTCAAAATACGCAACAAATGTGACATCCATTACCGTTACAACAGCGATCACAGCCGTCGACTAGTATCCCTAATTTGCTTAGACCCCAACCTCCATTCTGTTTGGACTAATACTCAACTGTAGCAGACTGCTGCTAGTGGTAAGGTTCTTAACGTCACTGTACCTGGTAGCCCGTGGTGTTCAGCGGCCGCGTCCTCCACCAGCTCGGGCTTGACGTCCACCCGCCAGCCGCCTACGAAGATGACGTCATCGTCTGCGCAGCCAGTAGACACTGCGTCGTTACCTTCGCCCTTCAAAGCCATGCCTGCCGCTTAGCGTCGGTTGTGATCCGAGATACCGGCGAAGACTGTCTGCGTCTGGGCTGCACCGACACTGTTACCGTGGAAACGGGTAGCGACGAGGAACGTCTGTCGTTTCCATGGAATTCTTCGGCCAGGCCACACATGTAGTATTCAAATGGTTCAAATAGCTCTGAGCACTATGGGACTTAACATCTATGGTCATCAGTCCCCTAGAACTTAGAACTACTTAAACCTAACTAACCTAAGGACATCACACACATCCATGCCCGAGGCAGGATTCGAACCTGTGACCGTAGCAGTCGCGCGGTTCCGGACTGAGCGCCTAGAACCGCTAGACCACCGCGGCCGGCTCACATGTAGTATTAAGGTGCTCCGGAAAGGCTCAAAATCATGAAAAGTTCAATTTTTACTTTTTTGCGTTTTCTGAATCTGCAGACTATTACCTTTTCATAGATATATAATTTATTCAATTCCGAAGACTACAACTATTTTTAAATTTTTTTTGAAATGTGTTCTACATGGGCGTGACCCACTGTGGCGCTGTTAAACTGCTGTCAAATGGTGTTATTATTAACGTCCGTGTTCATCAGGTACATTTTAGTGATGTGAGATAAAGTATAAAACCTATTTTCAGAGACTTAGCAGCACCTAAACTGTTGAAAAAGTGTATTCACGGAAAAACTCAAAACCCCAATGAAAGTGTAAATAGTGTTATATGGTCGAGAATCCCCAAGACTGTATTTGTTGGAATAGAAACACTCCACTTTGGTGTGTATGATGCTGTTGCGACTTTCAATGATGGCAACATTGTAAGGTGGAAGGTATTTAGAAATATGGGAATGAAGATAGGTTCTAACATGGTACGAGCGATGCTTGCTTTAGACAAGGAACGCCTTCGGGCTGCAGACAGGTCTGTAAAGAGTCTAGAAATACAAGCAAGAGTAAACAGGAGGAGGAACAAGAGGAAGCTGGAGGAGGAGTTTGCAGAGGATGAAGATAATCCATCCTATGGACCTGGAATGCACTAAAAAGTTAATCCAATCTTTGTCGCTCTATTCCCAAAACTTTTATTTTCTCATACTAATTACATGTTTTCTAAGGATCTTCCAAACATATTTGTTTCAAACTTTCAGTAAATGTTACACAGTACCTTCTGCATAATTTAACACAGCCTTTTTCCAAAAAACTGTATATTTTTGAATATATAAATAAAAAATTGCAAAAAAATGTTATGAATTTTCATTACAATTGAAAAAAAATCATCTTTAATAACTGAACTAAAATTTTGTAAAATCCCTGTGTTAAGTTGTATCCCATATTCCAATAAATAATCTGTAAAAAGTTCAACTTCCTACCTCAAATACTTTGTGAGGAAAGATGTAATTTTCCCGGGTTCGATTCCCGGCGGGGTCAGGGATTTTCTCTGCCTCGTGATGGCTGGGTGTTGTGTGATGTCCTTAGGTTAGTTAGGTTTAAGTAGTTCTAAGTTCTAGGGGACTGATGACCATCGATGTTAAGTCCCATAGTGCTCAGAGCCAACCATTTTTTGAAAGATGTAATTTATAAGCGTTATTTTAACATTGCAAGTATAGGGCGTTCCGGAGCCCCTTAACCACTTTAAAATCTGATCAGTTTAAAAATGGCGCGTTTCTTACGAGCAAGATTTTAATATGTACGTGGTAAGTGGTGTTAAGCTCAAGTATTCTGTTAGGTACTAGCCAGTTAACTCCCGATTCCGTAAAGAATCGTACTCCCCTGTGTAAAACACCGTGGGTCTAGTGAAACAGGGGATACAACCCGTCGGCTTTGACCAATGACGTCAGCATTGGCCAGAGAGCATTTATTACACAGATGAAAGAGCTGACAAGACTTTTCAGAAACATAGGAATACGAGAAACGAAAAATATAGTTGACATATATATCAAGGCAGGTAGTGTTTTTACGTTAAGGATATCGCGTGTTTGTATCGTATTATTTCTGTGGAAAATGAAGGGGAAGAAATGGTTGGAAATATTGGTAGCATAGAATACTTCACGTCACACATATATGGGTTGTATCTCGAACCTCATTCGATCTGTATTGGTTAACTGCAGTACGGGATACAAGTTTAGCGTACGTCGATTTCTTCCTTTTCGTTAGCATTAATATCCTGTTGTTCAGGTGAACTATGTAGGTCAACTGAAGCACAGGATACAAATTTTACAGGTGTTGTTTCTTCCCGCTACCACTGTAGGAGTCTCTTCTTACGTAGATAGCAGTATTAGTGATGAGAGAAGGAGCTACGTACGTAATATTTGTATCCCATAATTTCGTTGACCTATATATACGTACACTGCTAACAAAATCGTGGAAATGGACGTACGTTACATTTGCAACCTGTGCCTCATTTGAACTACGCGAAGAGGCAATAAGACGACACATATACGATTTGTGTCCCGTACTTCTCTATGGGGTACAGTTTTTTTTTCCGCCTTCGATGCTAATAGTATCGACTGAAAGTTGTAGTTTTGATCACAGCAGTGACAATAGTATCCCGTTATTTAGTTGAGCTATATAGTTATACACAACATTTGTATCCTGCTGTCAGTTGACATATATCGGTAAATCTCATCAATGTTACGTATGTCGCTCTTTTCGAATAAGTAGTGTCAGTGTAAAGGTCAACTGAAGGACGGGATACAAATTTTAGTTGTGTCGGGCGTTCCGCCTTTGATATTGCTAGTACAGATTCGAAAAAATCGTACTGATACTAGTGCTGGAAAAAGAAAGAACGACAGCTGCGAAATTTCTATTACGTACTGGAGTACACGAAAACATACGTAATGGTCAAATACAACAATGAAATACGTCAAAATAGTCAAATGCAGTAAAAGAAAAAAATGGAAAACTGAACTTACCACACGGGAACTTCTTAAAAGAACCGAAGCTCGGCCAGAAAGACATCAACAAAAATCACATACCCGCATACGCAACAAACAAAGCAGTACATTTGCCCAACACGTTTAAGAAAACATTTAAACAGCAATGTGTTTGGGGAATACTACGCCTCCACGAATATTTGTCTAAGTGTGGAAATCCGGCGTTTCCCCTTTCCTACAAGAGATTTCACAGCTGACCAATAACACTCTATGCTATCCATGCAAGCCCCTGTAGATAATGATCTGAACTCAATATTGTGATTAACTAGGAGGTGCTGATAACCCCTTTCTCCTAAATCCCTATATGAAGAAAAATCATCTGAAATTACAATGGAACCCTCTGCAACGTGATCTTCAATTAAGCTGACCAAAACTTCCTTCCTTCGATTGGGTACTACTTTAAACACTACATCGTCACCTGAAACTACAGCCCCCCAAACCCATAATCCCACAGGAGGTTCCTCCCTGTTGTACTTTCTTTTGCCAAAATGTGACTCGTCAATTTCGACCATAATACCCGGGCCCCCAATGGCCCCCTACATTATTTCATGTATTCCCTACAAATTCCCTACAAAACGAGTACCAATCCACAACTGTACATTCACTCACACAACATTCGTGGACACACAGCCACAAAGGATATCTCAAACACCAACAGTACGTGATTTTCATAATGTCTCTCAAGGCGAGCTTAGATTTTTCTAACCACGTCCCTCGGCTAATGGACCGCCACAACCGATCTTTGCTGCAGCGCTATACGAATAAGTCGAGAGCACGGCGACGAGATACACTTGTGAGGCGCATATGTTCGCGGCACTCACGACATCAAACACACTCGGCAACGAGGCCACACATTCGTAAAAAACAAATCGTGGCCAACATGTCTACTCCCATACCCTCTCTCAAATCATCCAGGTTCATCGGAACAGATAAATCCATACCTACAAACGAAAATGAGATACTAAAAATTGTGCTAAAATAAGAAACTAGTAGTCCAAATTACCTCAATACCACTAAGAATGAAATTAAGTATCGAATGAATTGCAAACAACCAATTATTTAAATAAATGCACACGAAGAATATTAAATGCACACGAAGAATATTTTGAGCAATATGTAGCGATCTCTTTTAAAATCACATTCAACGATTTTAATGTACAATGATAACGCTTACGTCATCACGACAGGTATTGGTGACGCTCCAATCACTTCCCCCCACCACACAGCCCCAGCGGCCCAACCTACACACATTCCGATGAAACTCTGCGCTTGACGCATGTGTTTCAAGTTGGTAGCATATCAATTTAACAAGCGAAGAACGAGAAGCGTGAGGCGCTAGATGTGGGGCGCAAACCAATCCCAGAATAGTAATTGCTTCCAGTCGCGACGTCAAAGCTCCCATATTGCTGACTTCGTTTTGTGTATATGAACAGCGTGCACTGAGGTTGGTTTCTACAGTGAGCTTGCGTTGTACTACGCTTTAGAAAATTCTGTTACGTGGAAAATGTCACAGTGACAACCCTTTGTGTTGAGGTGTCCCACTAAACAGCCAGGCACTGGAGTTACTATGGAGAACTCAGGAGTCTTGCGAGTAGGATAAAGAGTACTTAAGTATTCATGGACAGCCATCAGTTCCTACCGACAAAGTTGTGGGACACACACAAAAAACTCTTTGAATTACTGTGAGAACAGCTGAAGGAAGATTATTGTTAATGAAGTAAAGGACCCACGCAGTGGACACCAAGTGAAAAGCTACTCCTTATGTTTGATATGTAGACTGTGTGGGGCGGCGAGTTTTTTAAATTGAAAATTATGATTGCAGTACAAATGTTTGTATGTTGAATCAGTTTCTGGCTATTAGCATGTTGTTAATGCTGTCTTTCGCCGCTCTCAACACTGGCTCTCTATTTACATTTTAGACACCCAGAAAGCGATTTAACAAAACGTGAAGCTTGTAATTAGAGTTCCTAGTGCCCACTTCATCTGAGAAGAATATTATAGCTGCAGCTTATAACTCTGAGGAATTAGGAGATTGTCCGGGATTTCTAATCAAAAACGATTTTCCAAAATAGTTGAGTATATTCTCAAATTCACAAAAAAAAAACACAAGTATCCCTACAACCTAACTAACAGAGCAGTTCAGAGTCTAATGCGCTGATGCAACTATAAATGTCCGAATTAAATGTTAAAAAGAATGCTCGCCATAATTTGATGAGAGTATTTCATCAAACGCCACACTAAATAATTGGTAGAATGTCTGTCCCGCGACGGCACGTGAAAATACGACAATACGCACACTGAAGCTAGATAATGAAAATCATCCCGGAATTAACACTTCACTTGAAATGATTTCCTGGTTCCGCGCATCACGAGTAACTGAATACGGCATCCAAGGCTGTTAGTAGCAGTGATACCGACGCGACGCGACTGCCGACACAGATGGCGAGTGATTCAGCGTCTGGAGAGAACTGGGGCCTTGCTTCCTCGCGCAACGTTCTTATATATAAAGCCGCGGTGCGGACGGCTAAGGGAACGCCTGATCAAATCGGCTCTCCCGACTAGCCGCTGGGCTAGTAACGCACCACTTCAAGTTACATAATAAATTATAGCTTCTTTTGCTGATGGCCGATGAAGCTCTTAATTTAAATGTGCATTCAGCACGCAGGTAAGTATTGATAATAAAATTTTGACGTGGCTAAGTATTTTGGGCGAGAGAATTAATTTAATTGCCCTGCACGCAGCAGATGAGCTCTGAACTGGCCCTTTTGAGATCCGCTATCGCTATAATTTTATAGGTATTCAGAAGAAACTTTTCACATCTTCATAGTCATAGCGGACCTCCAACCTATTTAAATCTAAACATCCTAGCCTTATTTACTAGCCTACTTAATCTATCTTGCTTCCTTCAGTTTTGAGACGAAAACCAGAAAATCATGAATTTCCACTAAAATCTTAATCTGTGAAATCCAAAGTACTGTTTTTATTAAATCATTATGAAAGATGAATCTAAATATAAATTTTGAAGTCTCTAGCTCTTTTCTGTTGCGCCAATAATTTTTACAGAAAAAACGTCCAAATTTCGGAAATGGCTTAAGTTATCGAACTGATATTCAACACACATTAATTTAGTATTATTCCTGACATGCTAGAAAAGTTTTAGGTCATTTGCTTGATTTTTAAAGTATTGCGCAACATTTATGACGTCAGAGCTAGTTACAGCAGCCCGCATCTCGTGGTCGTGCGGTAGCGTTCTCGCTTCCCACGCCCGGGTTCCCGGGTTCGATTCCCGGCGGGGTCAGGGATTTTCTCTGCCTCGTGATGGCTGGGTGTTGTGTGCTGTCCTTAGGTTAGTTAGGTTTAAGTAGTTCTAAGTTCTAGGGGACTGATGACCATAGATGTTAAGTCCCATAGTGCTCAGAGCCATTTTGAACTAGTTACAGCAGACTGGCTGGCACACAATGGAAACTGATGTGAATTTACTACAGCGTGAGTAGGCTGCTTCCCTACAACTGCCATAATAAAATGGTAAGGTACTGTTAATCAGAACTCAGGGAGAAGTTGTAGTCTAATTGACAATCAATTTATTGATCTTAAACATGACAGGACAACAAAATTATTAATTAATTAAAAACATGGGACCTGCAGTTCTTTACTAGCGAAGTGCCAGTGCAAGAGACTTGTGCAAGAGTGATCCTCTGTTTCTCCTCATTTCCGCCTCAGCTCGGTTCCAAAAGCACATTTCTCTTTTTTGACTTCACCCGCTTTCACACAAGCCAATCACGAGCTGGAGCCCGGTATGGAGAATGGTCTTTGTACTGCAAACTGATTTGACCAATCAGAGACTTTAAAGTTAATTGGCAGAAAACGGAAAATAGCCGCTTCTTTTGCTAACACAATACGGGGTGGAATCACAGCCCTTCATAAACAGTTTTTCATCTCCCCTGTTACGTCCATTTCTAAGTTTCCAAAGAATGGCCATAAACTCGTAAAAAGCTTCCCCCTCTCACAAACATCTTTTGAAACAGAGTCTGGATGTCTGGGCCCCAGTTTCCTGGCCCCACAGGCATTTGCAGAACGTTTACATTTCTTTTGGCAGCTTGCTCCCTAACAAGGGTCCATCCTCTGCTTTATTCCCGGCCTACAGTGTGCTGCCGGCGACTTTTCGGCGCTATGCCATATACCTGGACGTCTGCCTCCTGTCCAGCGCCAAGCTTATGTGTTTTAGGCACAATGCGACTGTGGCACGTGGCCATCTAGAAATGTCTCCTCATCGTGCCCCAGAAAAACACGCTTTGTCAGCCCACCAACGCTGCGCTTTTACTGCAGTCATGAAGTCGGCAACCTGTTCCTTTGAACGCAGGTAAAGCTTACCGTATTTCCTTTCCTAGAGCATGCAAACAAGACCATAAACGAGTGCCCACCATTTCATCATAGTGCATGAAGTCAAATCGCAGTAGATCGTATTCCCTATGAACACAAAGTGGCATAACACCGAATTAGAAGTGAGAGCGCCTTGCAATCTCTCACAGTAATAAGTAAGGGAGTGTTACTGCAAAAGTTGGGAGATGAAGACGTGAGCCGTAATCATTTCGAGGCTTCTGGATCAGAGAATGTATTTTTAGTGACTCTCGGAAAGAAGAAAAAGCAGTCTCACCCTGTGACCGACGTGCGACTGCTACGGTCGCAGGTTCGAATCCTGCCTCGGGCATGGATGTTTGTGATGTCCTTAGGTTAGTTAGGTTTAAGTAGTTCTAAGTTCTAGGGGACTTATGACCACAGCAGTTGAGTCCCATAGTGCTCAGAGCCATTTGAACCATTTTGAACCTGTGACCGACTTAGATTTCTTCCACACTCATGTAGTTCGCAGGCATATGTATGCTTACTACAACAGGGAAGAGTATCTTATCACAGCAAAGTAGTCAGAGCTGTTAAAAGAAAGTGAACGTTTCAGTGGTGGGAAAGTGTCAGCCAATGACAATTTCCTGTGGCATTCTTGATGCTCAATTTTCGTTTTCCTTACATTTTACTTTCTTATACAGCATTTTCCTTCTTTTCCTGCTTTCTTTGCGTGTTTGCTTAGGTTTTGGTAAGTCTATCCACATTCATTTCTTTTTAATGTGTGTCAGGGCGCTGATGATCTCGACGTTGAGCGCTCGTAAGCCCCAAAAAACAAACACACACACACACAAAGTGGTGGTATGAATTTAAGTGTTGAGCAGGCACATTTGTTTTGTTAAACCATGTGAAATTAAGATAGAGAGAGATTTGGATTCTAGTAATTGAATAGGCAGGGAAAATTAGGTTTAGAAATGGAACATTTGTAATGCTGAAGGTACCAGGCAGATAAAAGAAGTTAGGGTAAATACCTCAGAGGACACAGCACTCTTTGCAATGCTAGGTTATTGACGATTACTAGGTACTGGTGTTATTGACAATATTTCTTCAATTTCTTTTCGTTTTTCCAGTCTTCCTCTTCTGTCATTCTGAAGTTTGGTCTAATATCTTTAATTTTTTCACTTATGTAGTAAATTTAAAGTAGGAGGGGGTCTTTTCTAGTCGAGGGCTATAAATGGAGAGAAATTTTTAACTGTGGATGGAAGAATTAATGCAATTTGAAGTGATTAAATGAAGTAGTTAATGAGGGAAGCAATTGATGAAAGAATAAGGTAACTTGATGTAGAGTGGATGTGTTGTTGTGTTGAACAGTAGACAATGGTTATTGAATGAGTAGTGTAAAGATTGGTAAAAGTAAATGATACCTGATGTGGTTTATCAGGAAACTAACTAGTGTATGTAAACAAACAAATTATGAAATAAAGTACTGATTGTAGAAGAGTGTGTTGTTATGATGAAAAGTGATTAATATGTTTCGGAATATTCACGAAAATCTTACCAGATGAGACTAATTGAGATAAACAGAGTATTATGATAAAGTAGAGTTTTACTGGGAATACTGAACAGTTGTCCTAATATGACTAAAACCAAATGTGAAAGAGAAAGACTGAAAGAAAGTGATATGAAAAATTTTGTAAATAATTCCTTGATTTTCGAAGTAATTTCTTCCTCTATTAGATCAAATAATTTTATTCTGAGGATTTGGAGAGGCATTCAGGGCTACCTAGATTGCATGTGACTGCATGTAAACTGTGAAGAGGAATTGGTGTAAGCAATGGTAACTACACTATGTTATGTTGTAAATATTGTCCAAAAACGATTTGTACTAAATGTAAGACGATTTCGGAAGAACTTGAATCTATTTAATGTGAATATTGCACTTAGCTAAGTAAATAAACAAACATTAGCTACAGCAGTTGACTGAAGTTTTGAAATTATTTCGATTTAGTTACTCATGGTCTCAAGTAAATTTAATTGGGTGCCACTTAAACGAACTATTTAAAGTTTTCATTAATTCAGTTAAATGGCAAATGGAATTTATGAAACATATTTACCAAATTTTCATTTCAGGAATTAATAAATGTTATTTGTAGGTTTAGACGAAACTGTGTTTTCAGGAACTATTATGGACTTCTAACTGAAGCTTGGACTATAGTTGAAAATCAAATGTTATTGACACAACATACGTGGGTGCCCTACATATGTGAGAAACGAGTGTAAAAAAATGTGATGCTAATGAAGTGCCAAGATTAAGGCAGGAGAAAATTTAATTGATGTAAGCTAAAGAGACGCCGTCCATAGTGAAAAAGGAGTATTATTTTATCAAATCATAGGCTACTTTAGTTTTAGAACTACCAAGTCTGAAATAAGAGAAATGTAATTTACTATATTTTAGTTTTGAAATTGGGCTGTTGTTGGAGTTTAATTACTCAGTATCTTTATTTTCAAGAAAAACTTCGCACTTGTTTTGGGAACTAGGAATTTCTTTTGTGTAAAGGGATGAGTATAGTCGGGGCTTGCATCTCATAGGGATCAGACCTACTGATATGTGCTCCGCTGAGAATCATTGATATTGTGATATTTCGGTACTAAAATGTTTGAGAAATGCCGTAAAGTGTGGAAGAGAGTTTGATTTAATGCACAGTGTGAAATTCGGAACATTTGGTGTCATTCAAATAACTGAATTCCGTGTGATGTGTTGCTTACTGGCGAACGCAAACAGTTTTTTACGTGAGACTGATAATGCTACTGTAAAAGAAACAATCCGTTTGTAAATTTTTTTGGTAAATATTATTGATATGTGCCTGTGGACTTTTCAGACTTTGTACAGTTTAGAGTGAGGCTTGGTAGTGACTGGTGTATGCAAGCTTACCGTAATAGAGTGAAATTTTATGCACATAAATTCTTTCAGTTCACTGTTCCGTCCACCGACAAAACAATGTTAGTACGACTTGTGATTACGATGTGTACAGCTGTTTTTCTTTTTCTATAGCATTTTTCGGCTGAGAACTGCATGTCAGCAATTTAAAGGAGGTGTGCGTGTAATAAGAGATTCACCACCAGGTGAGTGGAACTTTGCAATGGAACACGTCACCGCAAATGGTCGAACACTGAAGAAAAATAATGTTGTTGTAAACTGATAGATTCTATGCTATGCTATCTCAAGTTAAGTACGAACTTATGGTTTTCGTCAAGCATTGAAGCATCATGTATGAACATATTGTCTGAAAAGCTTGTTAATTATCATTTGTTATTAGTTGAGAACTTATCTGAATGTAGAAGAATTACGGAAACCGTGTTTTGTGATTTCGTAGTGAGTTGTTTGGATGTAAAAACTATCTTATAGTCTTCGCCTCTTCGCAGTCGGAAAAAGAGGTCATCGGTCAAATACGTGGCACCACATACAAGAACAACAGCATTGAGAGAAGACGGCGACCGGGATATTCGGAATATAAGGTTCGTGTTATTATAGGGAACGAGTAAAGACTTGAAATCTCGCAATACATCGATCACTTAAAACAAGTCTACAACAAGAAAAACACCTCGTGTGGCGTCCTACGGACGAGAGGAAATAAAATAAGAGAGGTATAACAAGAAATTAAAACTAAACTATTACGAAAAAGGGGAAGATGTACGTCATTGCCTAGGGCGACGGAAGTAGTAAACAAACCATCAAGAACCGTATCGTAAGGATATAAGCTGTAACGGACAAACGACAGCAGCATTATTCAAACTAAAGTGATTGTTATTGTAACTGAACCAAAGCTATTTAGATTGTCACGGTCTTTAACGAATGGAATACCAGTTGACTACAGCAACCAGGTCAACAACGAATGTTCAAGTGTTGGAATATGTTCTCGGCACGTAAATCACGAAAAGATAAGCCGATTACAGAGAAGGCTTTTCGGCGAACGGTTTCGACGACGAATGCTGTGGCGGCTTCCGACGACAGCACTCCATCGGTTTGCTGTTGGTAGCGCAGCTGAATGCGGCAGCGGCTAACAGCGACTGTGGCCTCCCTGAACGACATTCGAAAACGTTATACAACATCTTAGCTGAACCAAGAATTTTCGACTTTTAAATTTTTGGCTCTTGACCAATAATCCTCGAACGGCACGAACTAAAATCACAAAACTTTCTCCCACATCCAGAATGTAAACATAAAAGGGTGTATTGGTCGTCCGCTAAAACATTGACTCTGCCGCCACTCGGTTGTTCTCGGTTGAAATCGGAGTTTCCATGGCTGCCAATCTTTGCGAACTTACAGTGGGTGGCGCTGAATTACTAACAGTGTGTTTGATAATACAGTGTGTGACGACATTTGAATACGAATCCTCTACACTGTATTATTACGAAACATTTTTGCTGGCGCGCATCATTTCTAACGTCGGAAACGATAGGTATATCGCACGAAATTCCAGGCCCTGCAAAGCACCTACCATTTCTTGCCGCGCCTGCTAAGGCCTTGCTCTGCACGGATCTAGAATTCTCCACGGCAGCGAGGGGCCACGTCGTAGCGGTCAATCAATAATATGGCATTGAGCATTGCGTAAGGAATTCCTCTAAGCGTATGATCCTTAATCATATATCCTGATAAAGCGTTATAACCAATTACTCTACGAATTTCATATAAGAAGAAGAGAAAATGAGGATCTTGGTCTTGGATGGTTTTGTGGATTGTGTTAGTGATCGGCTCGTCATCTGTGTAGCAAATAACAACTCCAGTGGTGATCTGTACTGCTGTATTCAGATACTGATAAAGTTAAAAGATTACCGGGTGAGTTAATGTGGGTAAGTACTGCCTTCAGTGGCTTCACTTTATTTACCTGATCTTTTTCTGAATTGACACATGGCTTCCAATAGACTTAAAATTCGTATTTCGGAAGTTTTACCGTATTTTAATTCACTGTTTTAAAATCAGTTAGCATTTGTGTTGCTCTGTCGATAGTCATTTCTACAAATTATTTTCAGGTGTTCACAAAACAATGAGTTAGCTGACACGGCTTGCCAGTCAGCGCAAATGTGGCGGTAACATTTGTGCGGTTGTGGGATGTTTTCGGTCTTATCGGCGAAATTACAGCACAACTTGTTTTATTGTTACGTTACTTCAGTGCACTCGAGAGACCGTGCTTTAAGCTCCATGTAAACAACAGACCAATAAGGTAACAGTAAACGCGGAAGCATACATAGCGCAATGTTTACATGAGGTCTTTTCTTAACAACGTATAAAGTCAGCGCAGCGCAATGAGTATTCGACTCGAACACATACGGGTAATCAAGCAAAAGGAGTGTTTGTTTGGTTTGCAAATTTCTGTCGAAATGAACTAAAATCATGGATAAAAAAAGAAAAGAAACCCAGTAGTGCGTTTAGCGAAAACGACGTTAGAAAAAAGAAGAGAGAAAACCAATATTTGTAACATTGTGCCCTGTCCATCAACGTAATAACATACTATTTTCCTTTCCTATCGAAATATCAAGAGTTAAAGATAAAATTTAACCACTGAGTCAATGAACTGCGCTGCAAGTCAGCGAATATATACGCCTAGGATAATGAGAGCGGCGTAGCGTTATCATCTGTATTTTGTTCTATATAAGAATGCGCAGTCGTTTTTTCTTTCTCTTCTTTAGTCCCTCGCCTTTCCGATAGCATCTTACGCTATCAGACTCTTATTTTCTTCCTTTTTGTTCAAATGAACTGAAATTGTATTCCTGTTAGGAATTTGTTTAACTGTGCTAATTGCGATTACTGATATGACTTTACTATGAATAGTTTTTTTCTTTCGCTCCAGAGTCGGGATAAGATTATTGTAATTTTTATGTATTTCGGCGGAATACGGAAAAAAATCTATGTTATGTCCAAAACTTTGAGAGTAATGCACGAGATGTCAGATGTCTGTATAAAAAGCTTCTTTCGTTAAATAATAATTGTTTCATTTGGCATTTCTGCTTTTATTTCATAGTAATGATCATCAATCCCCGATTTATAAATGTTCCAGGTTTTGCTTTACTACATTTTTTCTTCAGTTGCAAACGCGTACCCACGAAATTAAACTATTCTGAATTTTCTCACGAGGCGAGAAGACAGTAATTTCTCTGTGATTATAGAAATCCAAATTAAACGTTTTTCAGCACGCCACAATCTACCGACCTTCACTTCAAACAATAAAAAAGGTAAAAAAGAGTAGAATTAGCTGAGGAGTGAAGTGATTTTTTTACGTAGTCGATAATATCGTGCGGATTTTCAGACTAAAAAAAAGGTGGCGTGTGTGTGTGTGTGTGTGTGTGTGTGTGTGTGTGTGTGTGTGTGTGTGAGCGCGCGCGCGCGCGCGCCTGTGTGCGTGTGAAGTATTTAGGTTCATTTTACTTTTCATGTAGTAGATTTCCTTTTAATTAATTATTATCGATTATTATTCATATAAATTGACCAAAACTGACAAATCTTTACTCAGCCTTCTACAAGTACTTCCGGCAGAATACTTGTATTGACTGTGACTCAGATAACGTGGTATCTGTTGAGAAGCCTACTGAAGACGATCTGACAAATAATTGTGTTTAAAAATGCCGCCGAACACGATGATGCCATCCGATCATGTCGACGACATCTGCATGGAATACAAAACAGGAAAAGAACCGTTGACCTATAGACTCGAAAAGGTAAACAGAACTCCCAGTGACTTGAGAAACCTCACACCTGTGACATGAGAAACTTCACGAACACAAACGTCTAATTCTTGATGTGGGACCGTTACAGGCTTCTGGACCATTTCCTAAAGATCCCCACCAGAACAACACGCGTTTAAGTATGGACCAGTTAATCGTTTTTCACTGTGTTATTCCAAAATTCTAGATGTTGCCTACTGTCAACCTCGCTAGTTGTTTGCTTCGCAAAGGGATAATGTATGGTGTACGGGTAATCGGTACTGGAAGCACATATCAGAAAGAATTAAAGAACACAATTTCTCGAGTGGCCTTACGGATGTACATATGTGCTGTGTATAATCGTGGAAAAAGAATGATACTATCGACAAGGTAGTTGAAAATGAAATACGTAAAGAAGCGTCATTTTTCAAAATGGTTCTTACAGGGTTATTCGATTTTATACTTACTCTAACAAAAAGTTCCTTTCAGAGGACATCGAAAGAACTTAAGCCAGGACGAAGGAAACCATGGCAATTTTCTGTCCATTGTAGAGCTTGTCGCCCAGTATGATCACGCCATTTTCTTTTTAGTATCTACTAGTTATCTGAGACCAACAATTCAAAATGAAATGATTGAGTGTTTAGGGAAAAAACCTTGAAAATGAGCTGCTAGAGCAAATTAGAGTATCACCGATTTTTGTCATCATAATGGAGATTACACAGGATATATCGAAGGTAGATCAGCTAATCATTGTTCTGACATACACATTAGTAACCAGATCAGAAAATGGACAACCAGTCGATATAGAAGTAAAAGAACTATTTCTAGGCTTTTATGCAGTAATCAAACATTGCAAGCAGATTTCGTCAAGCAGTGACTAAATTATGTTTTATTGACAAAAATATTCATTTAAAAAAGTGTTTGGGTGAAGGTCATGATGTGGTGTTTATAAAGGTGTGCAAAAACAGATTAAGACAACTCAGCCAAACGTGAAGTGGGTACATTAGACCAGTCATAATTTGCATTTAGTGATAAATGAGGCAGTCAGCAGTTGTGTGAAAGTACAGACTTTCTTCGCAAAGACTTATATAATTTTTTCGGGAACAGAATTAAGAGTTAGGATCTACTGTCGAAATTCACTGGAGAATCAGAAACCACTCTAAAAAAATTAAATCCGATTGGATGGTATAATAGAGGTAAAACTGAAAGGGTACAGTACCGCCCGACATTGAAAATAGGTACAACATACTTCAATATTCTTGTCAGAACAACATATTTTTTCTAATAATAACTCAATTTCAATTAATACAGCGAAGCCGGATACCAGTGTGGGAAAGAATGACAATTTATTTATTTAATTGATCACATGTGCACTCCCACAAAATAAATCCCTACATCCAGTGGTGAGATCTGTGAAATGAATGAATGTATGGTCGTCTGCTAACCAAAGATAGTGAATGTGAATATATGATCAACTTTGAGACGATCCTTTGGCCACCTTTGGTGGGACCAAAGAGATGAAATTTACCTGAGCTTTGAGTGCCTGAAATGTGTCTGACCAATACGGTAGCAAGGTGCTCCCCCACTTCGGCAGAGGTGCGAGAGGACCTGAAGAACAGCCATGTTTCAGCACTCTGCCGCTGGATCTTGTGCTGTTAAGACCTGTCTTAGTTGTGTTCCGTGAAGACAAAAGAGTGGAGACATGGTATGCATGTGGAATATTTAAGAGTGGTTTGAAATGATAATTTCTCTATTTCAGGAACTTTTGTGGGGAGAATTAAATGTCAGGCAGGTAATATTAATGGGATCGTAGTAATGTTCGGAAGTGACCAATGGTCACAATGAAACCACCTGTAGCAATAAGTTGAAATACTTCCGAGTGCATAAGTTAAGCTGAATTACTAGCGTGTGTACTATAAGTTGGAAATATTTAAGAAATGGCGTGTGCAGGACTCGAAATTAGAGACGAGTATTTCCACGTGGTGAGTACTGTGTGAATCTCAATCTGTGTATGAGACAAAGGATAAAGAGAAGTACTTGTCCATGGTATCAGTTGAGGACTCGCGTGTATGATGAATATGTTCTTAATATTACTTTGCGTGTTGTGTTTCCGTGTGACACTTGATTCAAACTATAATACTCGGAGAGAGAAGCAAGGTGAGTCAGCCGTCTATCCAGCAACGCCACTTGGCTTGCATTGCACAGGAAGACGTGCATATAACGTCCAGAGTTCGTAGTAGGAAAGAAAAGTTACAAAGTGGGGCAGTGTTGTGTGGAACTGGGATGAATACTAATTGAAGTGGGAAAGCTGAAAGTGATGTGATTATAACGTTGTGGCTATTCCTTGTGTTGTATTCCTTGTTGCAGTGTGGTGTATGTCATGTAATTTAAGGATGTGTGGTTTGCATGGGAGAGTAGCAAGGTAGTTTCAAAAGATTAGTGGGTTATGCATGTTCCTTTTGTACCGCTCGGTCTGGAGGAAAGTTTCGTTATGATGATTGTGAGAGTCGAAGTGTGAGATATAGTAAAAGATCCACCATCCTATCCAGAAAGTGCACTGTAGCGTTAAATAATTACGAGACCATAAGGTAGAGAATCACCAATGTAAAGCCATGCCCACTGGGCGGAATTTCTCATGTGTTATTGTTGTAGGTTATAGAATTTGTGTGTTTAGGTTATAGAATTTATCGGAATAAATAAGATAGTGAAAAGAAAAAGATTGGTGGCCTTTTCCTTCGAATTGTATGTTGTCATGATATCCAGAATTTATAATGTGTGCGCCATTCATATTGAGTGCGATGGCCATGTGTTGATCAAAGCTATTAAATAAGAAAGAAAATGTGGTATTGCCAGTGCGTAGTGAACAGTCAGAGTTCTGTAAATTACTGATAGTCAGATGTGCGTTTCCGCTGCGTAATATTCATACAGGAGGATAATTTGTAACTTAATTGTGAGTACAAGAGTTCATGTTACTCGATAAATAAGAATGAATCCACTCGCTTGGCAGACCACTCATCTTGCAGGCCTGACTGCTTGATGCCACAGTATGAGCAATGCATGTGGGTGCATCTCATAATTTCGACCCTGCCAGAATTGTGCTCTTAGGGTTTGCTGTAAAGATTTTTTTTTTTTGATGGGATTTGTCAATATTTTTTCGTATATTGTGATAGCGCTAAGAAGTAAAATTTTTTGTTTGCAATTTCTTTCTGGATTGGTGAGGATCTTTTATTTTTTTATGTAATTAATTGCTATATTGGCCAAGGCTCGAAGATTGTTGTATAAAATTTTTGCGTAATGTCCGTAGTAACTAGGTCGCAGTCGAAAAGTGTAGTCACCATGGAGAATAGTGATTCTAGGGTGAACGTACCAGTGCAGCAGGAAGTAGCTGTTGACCATGGGTTAATGAGCAAGAACGACAAACACTCGGAAGGGGCTGAATTGTTCAGCGGACCGCGGCGAGGTGATCCTTTAAGCGGCGGGCTTTGTCCACAAGTGGGGGCTTTTCCTGACGACGCGGGTGAACCGGGACTAGGTCAGGTAAGCAGTGAAAGTGTAGCTACCTATAGCGAAGCTACGGTTTCTCAGGCAAACGAGGTGAGCGCACCGAAAGTAGCAAATGACAATGTGCTACTGCAGTTTTTACAGAGGATGGATAGAGATAATAAGGAAAGATTGGAAGCGATGGATAGAGATAATAAGGAGAGAGATAGGGAGACTAAGGAAAGATTGGAAGCAAATAAGGAAAGATTGGAGGCAAATAAGGAAAGATTGGAGGCAATGGATAAGGGAAATAAAGAGGCAATGAGGAAGCTACACACAGTTATCGATGAGCGTCTGTCCGCAGTTAATAATCGGTTATATGAGGGGGAGAAGAATCTGGATGCGTTGAAGCAAGTATGTGATGCCGTGAAAGAAAAAGCCAATAATTTGGAGGTACGAATAAGTGCAATAGAGAGCGATATTACAGAACGTAGGGACGTGTTGCCGGATGAGCGAATTAAAGAGACAGTGGAGGACTTACTTGCAGATAAACAAGGGGCATTAGACAGGGTGGAAGCTCAAGTCACCCGGCAGGAAGTGGCGCTAAATAAACACAGGGATGAAGTTGCGGAGGTAGTGGTCAGACTGAATACGATTAGCGCAGATGTAGAAAAGATCAGTATGAGAGGCGAAACAGGCTCTGACAGTACGCAGCGAGAGGTTTATGCCGAGATACAATCACTATTACAGTTTAAAGAGGCACAATTAGAAACAAATAGGAAACATAGGGAAGAACTAGCACAGTTGCAATTAGTTGCAGAAGCGAAGGTGAAACACCACCAGGTAGACTGCAGAGGGAGAGTAAGATAAATTCAAAAAACCAAAATAGGCAGAAAGAGGAAGACGAACTCAGAGAGTTAGAAGAACGGTTGTGTCGTATAAAACAGGTGGCAAACCCAACTGGGTATAGTCCAAGGTCGGAAAACATAAATGCGGAAGAAGAATGTAGGAGGCACTTCGTGTCGGTACAAACGTACACTTGTTTTCCGGATCCTGATAATTACCAACATCCATGCCTGTGGCTGTCTCAATTTCAAGATTCATTACCTTCATCGTGGGGACCGCTCCTCAAAATGAAGTTTGTGTGTAACCATTTGAGGGACGAGGCTAGTGCGAAAATGCAGGAAGTTATTAAACACTGTAGTAGCTACAAGATATTTTGTGACAAGTTTTTAAATGAATTCTGGTCGAAAAGTAAGCAGGACCAGGTTAAGCAAAGCATATTGATGATGCCAAATTGTAACGAAGGTGGTATAAGAGATCCAGTTTCGTGCTATCAGGAAATGCTGAGACAAAATAGGTATTTGGATGTGCCATACGAACCTAGGGAGCTCATTAGGATCTGTATAACGAAGTTGCGAGTGAAATTGCGCAGAGATATAGCGATAGCAGGCAGAGGCTTGGACGATTCTGCGTCATTTCAGCACTTTTTACAGGAATTGGGTAATGAGAGGAACATCGTGAACGGAGACACGACTCATAGCTCAGACAGAGTCGAGGATAGGAACGGCAGAAACTATCAGAATGACAGGAGAGCATGTAATCCTGGCATTTCTTTATTGTTGTAATAGATTGATAGACAGGAGAAACTAATCCAACATATCAGCCCTCAGCATCTTGCCTTAAAACCCTTGCCACTGGCACTGAAAATTGTCTATGTAGCAGACATACTCTACTGATATGTAGGAGTGCAAATACCATACTTCTGATCACAGAATAAAACACCAGTAATGGAATCTGTTAGGCTGGTCTCTCAGAGCAAAAGTTGCAAATTTTTATTTGGAACACTATAGCAAAAGGACTGTTTCCTCAAAAAAAAAAAAAAGTTGCTAAAAATGTTATGTAATAATGCCAATGAGTCCAGTTTAATTAGTGCGATTTGACTATTGCAGGTACTTAACACGTAATGTAAAAAGTCAACATTGTGACCGAAGTTTTTAGATTAGCTGCCATCTGATCGGTAGTATGTCATTGTCATAGTGACATTTATGAGGTGCTGCGTATTGTTGTTTGAATCTGGTGTTAGGGAAAGAGGCCACTAGCCTTTGCTCTTTGTTGTAATAGTGTTTGTTGGATTTTGTATTGTCTTTGTTTCATTTGTGAATAATTTTGATTAGTGAAAAATGCCGCAAAAAACTGTTAACAGTACATCGCGATGTATAATGTGTGAAATAGCCGACTTAAATAACTTGACCGATAGTATTTGCGACACTCAGTGTAATGATGACAATCCTCCATTTACAGACAATCAGTGCGTACCGAGCACTAATAATGATTTTTATCCTAGTGATGAACAAACGAATTCGATTGTGTCCTGTGTTAATTTAACGGCAATTGATGACGAGGGGCGTTCTGTAGCAATGAGCGCTGCCCAGTTTGACACACCCGGTTTGCAGGATTTACATGACGAACAGACAAATTTTTCTAATGAAAATGAGCAGTGTAATCAGAGTACGACAAATTTATTTGATTCCGGTGTAGTGATTAACAGTGCACATCCGATTAGCAAACATTTTCAAGAATCACAGAATATCCAAATGGATACACAAAACGTGACAATTGCAGGTACGCCATTAAACAGCACAAAGAATACAGTAGCTAATTTTGACATGGGTCGAGTCATAGCATTAATGATACAACTTAACGAGAATTTCAGACAAGAAAATAGTGAAAATTTCAAACAACAGAATGAAAGACAAGACTACAATCACAAACAACTTAGTGAACAGAACAAACAGCTTAATGAAAATTTCAAACAACTTAGTGAACAGAACAAACAACTTAATAAATAACAGGACAACCTAAATGAAAATTTCAAACAACTTAGTGAACAGAACAAACAACTTAATGAAAAACAAGACAACCTTAATGAAAAATTAGACAACAATTCCAGACAGCTTAGTGAACAGATTACAGCCGTTGCCGCGCAGTGTCATGATACTAAGGAACAATTACGTGTGGAAATTGAGGCTTGTGCTGGGAAAAGTAGTGAAGAAATTAGATCAGTTGCTCAAGAATTAAGGGATATGCAAACAGCTACAACAGAATCACTTAGAGGTGAAATTAGTGCAGTCGGTAAACACTGCTCTGAAAAAGCAACACAGTTACGCGACGAGTTTAAATTAATGACAGCAGAACTTTCGCGCACACTGGATACAAAAATAGACACGAAATTCGACCAACAGAACAGTCAAATTGACGAACGTTTTCATCACCACCTACAAAACAGTGAAACGCGTTTCCGTAAATTTATACAGGAACAGAATAAAGTAAAGCGACAAGTCATGGAAACAATTACCGCACAGAGACAGGAAGATAAACGTAAATTGTTTACGAAAGCAAACACATACGTAGACAACAATATTGCTACAGTATCTGACGAAATTAATACAATCAAGCAGTTGAACACAGAATTGCGTGATGAAATTTCTGATCTTAAATCAAAAACAGATACACACACAGTAGATATTCAGACAGTGACAGACAGACTCGAACAATTAGAGCTAACACAGGATTCCGATGTCATCAAAGCTGACGTTAAAAAACTGAACGAAACCACACGTAAAATACAAAAACAAATTAATGCTTCTGACACTAAAAACGATGATAAGGTAAAAATACTGACTGAAAAATATGATGAATTGGCCAGTCGTATTGACGTTATTGAAAGTAATAATGATAACAAATCAGACGATACTTCACCGATTTCGTTTAACCAAACACCTGAATTCCAAAATTTACAGCAGACAATCAGTGAGATAGATTCGTCTAATAATACATTACGTAGAAAATTGTCAACTTTACAGCAAGAGGTTACAGAGATGAAAAATGTTTCAGCGTTTAATACATCACAGCAGACGCCACTTTGCGAACATTTGTCAGACTCACACGGCCAGTATAATTTAGGTAATTTACAGAGAGTACGTGAGTTAGATTCCGAACAGTCACAGACAAATAGATTCTCATACAATCGTGAACTTGTACAGACATACCGAGACGATAATTTTGATTATAAGCATTTTCCATCCGTGAGAAAATGTAAAGTATTTAAAAATGACAGAACACAGATTCACCCCCTGGATTGGATACAACAATTTAGCTTTGCTTTTCCACCGACTTGGCCTGTAACGCACAAACTTGAATTTATTTGCAGTTTTTTGGAAGGCGAACCGGCAACTCGTATGACACCGATCGCGAGACAATGCTACTCGGTAGAACAATTTCAGAATGCTTTTCTGTCAGCGTACTGGTCGAAGACGAAACAGCGCGGAATTAAGGATCAATTAATTAGTTTACCGAATTATGAGAACTCAAATTTTCCTAGTGTCACACAATTTTTTGAACACATGGTCCAACAAAACCAGTACTTAAGTGAACCATCCAGCGAATCTGCACTTATTCAATTATGTATTTCTAAATTACCACAGTCATTAAGAGTGTCACTTTTGACGGGTCAGCAAAAGAAAATATTTCGGCATTCAGAGATCTGTTACAACTTTTGGAAGTGCAACAATCGGTTTATTCCTTTATAAATAAAAATATTTCGTATAATAACCAAGGCCAACAAACATACAGCAATTACGATCAGCCACGCAATTTCAATAGCAAAGCTAATAGACGCTTCAGGAACGAAAACTACCAGAACTTTAATAACAGACAACATTTTAATTATTAGTATCGTCAAAATTATCAGCAACAGGAGCCACGTTTTGGTAACAATAGAGGTTTTTCCCAACAACAGCAACAAAACCAACCGGTTGGCATACCTAACCAACAATGTAGTGCACAAGGTCAACCAAGCCTTAATGTTTCGCCGCGTACGCGTATAGCGTCGGCCTCAACAAATAGTAATGCACAGCAACCAGGAAACCAATACGTACAGAAAACGCACTATTTCAATTCCTATCGCAATGCGCCGTATAAAAAGGACTATCACGACAGACGTAAAAATAATGAGCACAATTTTCAGCGTACATTTAGTAACAGTCGGTCTTATCAGCAGCAAGAACATCCGCCACAACATATAATCGTGAATGAACCAGACAGTAGATATCATCCAGAGCGTAATACGTCTAGAAGAAATAACAGAACAGTTCAAATAGTCGAAATGCCACAGCATAATAACACGTCAGATAGAATTTGACCAGATACAGTGCAGGTTGCGTCTTCCAGCAACGTAAGCAATACTTCAGATACACAGAATCTTGTTCACGAAAATGTTATTACTTTTGACGACATCCGAGACACTCTTTTGCAGGAAAGACCAGTTGTTCAAAAAACCATTTCACACCCTGTCATCGAAGTTAAAATTGGATCATCGAAATTTTCAGCAGTAATCGATTCTGGATCACCTATGTCAGTTGTAAATGAAGAAACTTTCAACGAGTGTAACAAAGAGAATACCTATCCTACGTTACCATCAGGCAAAACGAAAGTGAAAGGAGCAGTATCTAGTAAAGGAGTAGACGTAAAATTACAGACACATTTATCATTTTGTATTGCAGGTCATACATTTCACTCAAATTTTTGGATTATTCCGTTATTGACGACAGACATTATTTTAGGTACGAATTTTCTGGTACAACATGATGCCATTATTGACTTTCAAAATTCCTATTTAATGTTATAGGATGAAAATGTACAACTGGCTTTAGAATTTCAGCACTCTTTATCTGCAGAAGAACAAACAATTAATCGGACAGAGGTCATTTCTGCATCACGTAACACAGACTGTCATTCCACATTGTTCACAGATACGTACGTACACAACTATAATACTCCAGACGAAGCCGAGTATGACGTTATACAGATGATTTCTGATAAAGTTAAACAGAGCTGTGCAAATACAGACGACGAACGCACGCAACTACACAAAATTCTTTTACAGCAAGCTCCAGTTTTTGACAACGTTCCTGGTACTATGTCCGGTTTCATGTATGAATTTCAAGTTAAACAGCACGACACATTTAAAGCCAAACATTATCCCATTCCGTATATTCATAGAGAACAAGTTAAGAAGGAATTGCAAGCTATGCTTGACCAAGGAATTATTGAACCGGCAGTTAGTCCGTACATAAACCCGCTCCATATTGTTAAGAAGAAAGATGGTTCACTTCACCTCGTACTTAATTCGCGTCACATCAATGACATTATTATTAATGAAACAGATCGCCCACAGACACTAGAAGAACTTCTACAGAAATTTCATGGTACTGCTATTTATTCCACATTAGATTTGAAATCGGGATTTTGACAAATTCAGCTCCATCCGAAATGCAGAAAGTACACAGCATTTCTCTGTTTTGGTGACTGTTATCAATTTTGTAAATTACCGTTCCGCTTAACAATTTCTTCAGCAGCTTTTATTCGCGGTTTGAATACAATACTTCCGACAGAACTTAAAGACAGAATCACAACGTACGTAGACGACATTCTTATTGGAGAAGCTAATTGGTCTGAACACAATTTGATTCTTGAACAACTGTTGCAAATTTTTCGTGCACAAGGACTCACAGTTAATCTCAGTAAATCGCACTTTGATAAAACTTCTATAAAATTTCTTGGACATGTAATTTCAGCAGAAGGCATTACGCCTGACCCGGAAAAACTTCAAGCTTTACGTGACATTACTGTTCCTACGACGAAGAAACAACTACGCAGCTTTTTGGGTTTAATTAACTTTTTTCGTAAATTTATTCATTACTCTGCCTTAGACACCCCTAGATTATGTCAACTGACAGGTAAAAACACTATTTGGTCTTGGGATAAGCAAGCACATTCTGAATTTGTGAACCTGAAAGAAGCCTTGTTGAATGCACCACTTTTATCGCACCCAGATCTTACCAGAAATTTTTCCATTGCCACCGACAGTTCTAACACCGCTTTAGGCGTACATATTTTTCAGGAAATTGAAGAAGATGGTTGTACAGTAATTAAAACCATCGCTTTTGCGAGTCGCATTCTGTCACCTGCTGAACGAAATTATTTTGTTACAGAACTTGAAACATTATGTGTTGTATGGGCTTTTACCAGATTTCGGCATTTTCTTTATGGAAGACATACCACCGTTTACACAGATCATAGAGCGATACAATTTCTACTTTCGGTTAAATTTACACACGACCGATTAAGCAGATGGAAACTTTATCTACATGAATTTAATTTTACAATTGTTCATATCCCCGGCACACAAAATATTGTAGCAGACGCACTATCCCGTTCTCTCAGCAACAATCAGCAAGACATCGCAACCAACTTCTGCAAAGCAAATTTCAACGTCATGTACATTCAAGAAGTTGCATTTGAAAATTTTATTTCGTCGTCATTACAAGACATAGCACAAGAGCAGAGTAAAGACAACGTATGGAAAGAAATCAAACACCTTTGGCAAGATAGGAATAATGTTACAATTAGAAACCATTACACTGTACGCAATGACATTCTGTTTCGCCGCTCTCATCCTGACAGCAACAATTGGTTATTATGCATTCCTGACGAACTTGTTAACAAATTAATCTGGTATACTCATTTAAGTTACGCACATTACGGAGCCAGAAAATGTTTTCTTATACTGAGACAGAACTGTTATTTTACCAACATGGAGAAACGTATTCGACGAGTTTTAGCGTCATGTAAAATCTGCCAGAAAGCTAAATCAGACACGACTTCACATATTCCTCCATTATATCCCACTGTACCTGTTAAATTGAGACATATGGCCGCTGTAGACATTTTTGGTCCGATTCCCAGAACTAATAGAGGTTTTTGCTACATCTTTGTCGCTGTTGAACTCACTTCAAAATTTGTTACCTTCACTCCGTTACGCAAAGCTACTGCTAAAACTGTTTCGAAAGCATTTGTAAAACATTTTTTATTTCATGTAGGGCATGTGTTGAAAGTAATTTCCGACAATGGACCACAGTTTCGATCCGCTATATGGACACGTATGTTACGAGCTAGAAACATTTCTCCGATATATATATCCAGGTACTATGCTTCTTCGAACCCTTGTGAACGATTAATGAAAGAAATTGGTAAACTGTGTAGAATTTACTGCCATAAAAAACATATTGATTGGGACACACACATACTCTCATTCCAAGATGTAATTAATTCCATACCAAATGAATCTACTATGCTATCTCCGTCTGTTATACTGAAAAATGTTGAACCACCTAACAAAATTAAAGAATTAGTAACATTTCCTACATCTCGTCGACTACGACACCATGAAATAATTGACATTGCGCTGAACAACATCAAACGTGCCGCAGAGCGCCGGAGAAGACAGCAAAAACAGGTTTGTACACGCCGTGAATTTCACATTGGACAGAAGATATTAGTACGTACACACTATTTATCCAACAAAGGAAAGAGTAAATGCAGTAAATTTGAGCTTCTATACGCAGGTCCATATCGGATTCGCAGCATTCCTCACCCCAATGTAGTACACGTCGAAACTCTGAGAACCAGAAAAACCAAAGGGAACCACCACCTGTCGAACGTCAAACCTTTTATTGAATAAACATACTTTATGATTTATCACACTGTTATGCCATTTCCTAATTTTTATGACCACTTATGCAATTATATTTATGTGACTACTTACTGATGATTATCGCATTTTTTCTTGGCAAGTGCCCGGCAAGGTAAGGTTAGCAGGTCGCTTTTCTTGTCGTTACACATTAGACAGTGCACATGTTCCAGACAAAATTACGTATCTTACGAATAATTATGCAATTCTATCTAGTGATATATTAATTTTATCAAATTTTCTCCCTATTAAATTCTTCCATTCTCGCCTCTATTAACTACACAACATACAAGCTGTACACTGGGAAGATTACATTTCTTGTCGTTTACACCCTAGACCGTGCATATTTTCCATTTTTATGTATGTATGATTGTTTTCCTGTTTTGTTTGTATATACTATGAAATATTTAAGATATAACAAACACCAGTTGACTTTAACATTTTGCCTTATGATAGCTAAACATCGTGACTACTTTACTTTTTTTTGCTGCTACATTGTGATACACTGTGTACATTTTTTGCTTCTGAACACTGTCAATGTTTTTGACATATTACGTTTTCTGTCATGCTATGCTGTATGCTCAACTATGTTACTATAAACCAGTTTTTATCTAATGGGTATATGAATTAAATGCAAGACATTAATCTTTCTTCATCATTTTCAGAAAGAAATAACGTGTAAACGAAATAGATTACGCCGAAATGGGAATTTCACCGTCGGAATGAACTAAAGAGGATGCAATACCTCGTGTTGAAGAGTAAATGGATCAGAATTAACAAGCATTAACAAGAATATACTATGCACATCGTAGAATAGCAGTCTTAACTAGTTTTTTCTTTCAGAATACGAGGCGATTGATGCAGGCTGTCAGACAGAACTACACATCTTAGTTTTAGTGATGAAATATGCTAGAAATAAGGAATAGTTGTATAATGAATAACGAAGTGACTTTTTGCAGATGATAATGAATGGTGATGAATAATGATGAAGAATATGCTACTATGGATAATGAAGTTTTTCTTTACAGGTGATGATAATGATGGAGTTATGGTGATATGGATAATGAAGCTTTTCTTTGCAGATGAAAATAATGATGAGGTTTATATATATATTTGCTGTTAGTTATGAGATGATATGTAGTTATTTAAGTATTTGTTGCAGTTCGTTTTGACAGTATGTGTTATATCATATGGTATGATGACTGAAGGTTTTGGAAAGGACAGCTAGAGAACATATATTTTTTATACACATTTCACTACCTGTTAATTCGAAGTTTATTACTTTTCAGCATAATATGCATTTCTTCTTTCAGCTCAATAATCCATTTTGTATTTTTTCCAGGAGAAGCTTTTCATGATACTTACTAAACCTGTTACTTATTAAACCTGTTCTAGTACTCGCATTTTTTTTACCCAGTTGTGTCTATCATTTATAAATGTGACCACATATACTGCCTTGTTTCATAACCTTGCTACAGCTGACTCATGACGAATGATGTTACACATCTTCATTTTCAGCAATAACTCAAAAGCAAACAAAGTAATTACCAGTCCCAAATCATGCTACTAGTTTAAGAGAGTTCTGAATAATACTAATCAGCTCTGAATAGTATGTCACTTCAATAATGACTTCTGAATAATACAAAAAACATGCTTTGTAGCTGTCCAATGAATGCCACTGTTTATTGTAATAAGATTACTTATGATGCCCATGATTACTAATTATGTATAAATGCTATGCCAATAATTAACTCATTTTGAGTAATGACTTCTGAATAATACAAAAAAAATGCTTTGTAACTGGCCAATGAATGCCACTGTTTATTGTAATAAGATTACTTATGATGCCCATGATTACTAATTATGTATAAATGCTATGCCAATAATTAACTCATTTTGAGTAATGACTTCTGAATAATACAAAAAAAATGCTTTGTAACTGGCCAATGAATGCCACTGTTTATTGTAATAAGATTACTTATGATGCCCATGATTACTAATTATGTATAAATGCTATGCCAATAATTAACTCATTTTGAGTAATGACTTCTGAAGAATACAAAAAAAAGCTTTGTAACTGGCCAATGAATGCCACTGATTATTGTAATAAGATGGCCAATGAGTACCAATGACTACTATAATTGAGTTATGTTAATACTATGCCATTCATTAGCTTCTGTTTTGAATGATGACTTCTGATGGTTTGTAGCTGGGCAGTGAGTGCCAATGTTCTTTGTAAACAAACGATTTATGAATATTATTCTGTAATACTACATACATGGTACAGAAATGCTCAGTAACTGGGCGATGAGTGCCACCAATTACTCAAATCAGTTGTTAGACTAGTGTAATTCTCAATGAAGACTACTATGTGACTTAATGTCCTTCACATTCTGACCTAATTACCAGAAATTACTGCAATATCCATTTGTCCTGTCTATCCTCATGATGATGGAGCCCTATATTTGGTTTTTGCACTAATTCTACTTTGGTCTACTTTACAAGAACATGGTGTTGACACGACATGCTGTCCACCACCCTGAGCAATGGAGATGTTATTATGGTCCCACTGTTTGGTGTACCTAGTGTACCACCAAAATGATAGCATGGAATATTATTACGACATTTCAGTGTCTTGGCTACACTGATTAATACTTCAAGGAAAAGAGCTTCAGATTGTCTCACTTGGTGTTGTGCTTCTGTAGAAAGATATGGACTTTCAGTGCAGCTGTGTGCAACCTAAAGTGCTACAACCATGACGCAATCCTTCCCATTCCTTTCCTAATTCTTGTAAAATGATAAAGGCATATACAGTGCATGTGCACTTCCTTTCATTTGTTAACAAGATCAGTTGTCCTAAAAATACTAGACTTCTATAGTGCATGTGGACTTTACTTCACTCCTTAATATGTTTATTTGTTGTAAAAAATATTAGAGAGTTTTACAGTGCATGTGCACTTTATTTCACTCCTTAATATGTTTATTTGTTGTAAAAAAATTTAGAGAGTTTTACAGTGCGTGTGCACTTTTGTCATTTCTCAGTATGATTTGTACTCGTTGCCTATACATTTGTGATTTCCTGATATGTTCACTACTTCAGTGCGTGTGCACTTTTGTCATTTGTCAATATGATTTGTACTCATTAGGTTTATTTGTTTTAAAAATAGTAGAGAGTTTTACAGTGCGTGTGCACTTTATGTCATTTCATTTGTACTCAATGTGTATACATTTTGTCTTTATTTAATATGTTCTGAACTTCAGTGCGTGTGCACTTTTGTCATTTGTCAATATGATTTGTACTCATTAGCTTTATTTGTTTTAAAAATATTAGAGAGTTTTACAGTGGGTGTGCACTTTATGCCATTTCATTTGTACTCATTGTGTATACATTTTGTCTTTACTTAATATGTTCTGAACTTCAGTGCGTGTGCACTTTTGTCATTTGTCAATATGATTTGTACTCATTATGTTTATTTGTTGTAAAAATGCTAAAGAGTTTTAAAGCGCATGTGCACTTTTGCCATTTGTTAAAATTTTTTGTACTCATTGTGTATACATTTTGTCATTGCCTGATATGTTCTGTACTCAGTGCGTGTGCACTATATTTTATTTCATGTTCTGCACTTACATATCTGTAAATATTCTGTGATTGTAAAGTTAATTAATTAAGAAAAATTTGTTGCTCATGGCAAGTCCAATTGACTCACCATCGCTGCCAAATTTTTGCCCCCCCCCCCAGTGGAGGGTTATGTAAGGTGTAGCTTCGCCGGCGCTAGGCGAGGCATGACAGAATCTCTGACCAGAGAGTAGTTTATTGTTAGTTGTTGCTTGTCGCGTGTCTGCGCTAGTCTGCGAGAGTCGACAGTAGAAGTCAGTCTGCACTAGTCTGCACGAGTCGACAGTAGAAGTCAGTCTGCGCTAGTCTGCGCGAGTCGACAGTAGAAGTCAGTCTGCGCTTGTCTGCGCGAGTATGCAGTAGTAGTCAGTCGGATACTGTAGTAGAGAGTCGGCATGCGTCGGCTGTGTGCTCTGGTTGCGACTCTGGTCAGGACTCTGGAGGATGAGTATTGTTGTAGAAGGTAAAGAAGCAGCCTTACGCATATTTAATAATGTATGTTAATTGTAATTTAATTTGTTCAGAAAAATGCCCCAATAATAACTTTTTTATAAAGTAACTCTTTTAAAGAAAAGTATTCATTTCAATTTAAAGAATTTTTCCATTCTTTTGAAGAAAAAGCATTCATTTCAATTTAAAGAATATTTCCTATGCATTCCTTCCAAGAATAATATATATATATATATATATATATATATATATATATATATATATATATATATATATATATATACGCCAGCATTGCACAAAGCTGTGTCGATAAATAAGAGCAGATATAGTTGCAGTTTTTATTGAGGTAAGAATTTTGCTTTTGTTATTCAGAATACAGGGCCGAAGGTCAGCGCTGCTGTCCTTATAAAATTTACCAGATATTATTATTTCTGTTGAGAAGTTCCATTTGGTTCATGGTTCATTATTTAATTAATATTATTGTGTGGGTTTTTGGTCCATTTTCATTATTATTTTTCTGCAGAGAGGTTACAAGCTTTTTCTAGTAAGTTGAATGGTTGTATCTTATATTAGTAACGTCATGTTAATGGGTGCGGGAGGAAGGGGAAGTGGAGATAGGATAGAAGGTGGTACAATTTAAGAAACCACAAAGTGACGTGCTAATATAAGCTACGTTATTCAGAGGCACTTATATAACATATAAATAATAACAGTTTGAGAAACAGGAGTGATAAGAGAAAAGAAGGAAGTAAGAGACTAATATTTTGTGTAGATTTTGCGTAAGATCACAATCGTGATAGCGTTATGAAGATGTTTAGCAAACTCAAGTGGCAGACTCTGCAAGAGAGGCGCTCTGCATCGCGGTGTAGCTTGCTGTCCAGGTTTCGAGAGGGTGCGTTTCTGGATGAGGTATCGAATATATTGCTTCCCCCTACTTATACCTCCCGAGGAGATCACGAATGTAAAATTAGAGAGATTCGAGCGTGCACGGAGGCTTTAAGACAGTCGTTCTTCCCGCAAACCATACGTGACTGGAACAGAAAAGGGATGTAATGACAGTGGCACGTAAAGTGCCCTCCGCCACACACCGTTGGGTGGCTTGCGTAGTATAAATGTAGATGTAGAAATTTTCAATATTAGAAATGGTAAAAGCCATATGGTCAGAGACTAGGCTTATAATTGTAAGCATGAAGGTGGAGTGTATCCAGATTTGTAGAGGTTTGGAGAATGAGAGAGTAGGTTTACCTTGGAAAAATGGAACCTATAACTGTGGTCGGGTGAATCGAAAGAAGGGAAGACCTGAACCGTTTTATATATTCCTTCATTCAGGGTATTCAAACGTTCTAGAAATGTCAAAACATTGTACAGAGATCATATATATGTCATTTGGAAGAGAAACCCTGAAAGTTCTTTTTTCCATGTATACCACCCAAAGTAGTTTGGTAACTTGCCGATAGTCAGCGCTAGTCGCTAACATGGCGAGTTCAGGTGCGGAGCGGGTTTTCTGTGTGTTGGAGTTCGACAAAAACGAGTGTGCTACAGCTGTTCAACGGATGTTTAGAATCTGTAACGTTCCCTGGCAGCACACACACTATTAATAAAATGAAATGACATTTAATTGTACTATGTACGCCACTATGAAGCAATTCGTATGTACTGTAATTGTTTGACAAAAAAATATTATTTAATTTTGTATAAAGGACATTCGTTATTATTGTAATATTTTCTGTAATAATATTCTCGATGTATTTATGATTGTAATATTTCCATACTCATAATGTAATTACGAAATATGTTAATATCTGCGATAAACAAAATGTTGTAAGATTACAAAGAGACATTAACAATCAGCAATAGTATAAATAGGAATACATAATGTACATTCTTGGTCGGCTTCCTCGAGAGCTGAGAGAGAGAGGAACCTGTGACGTAGCATTTTATGAATGAGTAGACTTCTTTTGTCTATATCTATCTTTAGCGGCCATTAGAGGAGAAATTAAAAAGTAATGTAAGTTTAATTATTGTTGTGGTCTAAATACATTATAATTTATCAAAATTGTGTATTACTAATGTAAATTAGCTTGCCCATGTCATCTATAATATTTCTTCAAAGAGTTTTCAGCATTTTTAGCGATTATCGTTGGTGTTGCTGGGCTGTGCCGCGACCGAACGATTTGCAGCGGCGGCACATTTAAAAAACTGTTCCGCTAAAAAATTAACTAAACCCGTAAATCGGGAGCAGATAAAATTAGCAGTGAATTGTGAAATATTTTTCTTTTACAGCGATCCTGAGGCTGACGGAATTTATTACTGGTTTTACATTTGTGCATACATAGGCGGATAGTTAACGTTGAAGTTGTTAATCTGTTGGTTCTTTCAATTTCTAAAGCAAATAACTTAAACGTATAGTGAAGTGTGTTTTGTCAATGATAATTAAACGCTCAGGTCGGCTTGGCAATATTTAACCATTTTATGCTAACAGAGACAGTCTTGTGTTCCATAGTTAACGCCGGGAAAGAATTCAGTAACTATTTAAAAAACCACTGCATTTAGAAAATGTGTGCCAAGGCCGAAATACGTAAAAAAATTTAATTTATACAATTTTCAAATAAATGTTATTAATCAGTTAGTATGAATTTATCAGCATGAGAGGGTTGCTAAGGTTCACATAATTTTAAATGTGCTTAATTCTGTCTAAATGAATTTTTATTACCACACGTAAATAAGGGGTTCTACAACAAAGTTCGTACTGAAAGAGTAAATAACAAAAATATTTAAAGCCATTTCTCCCTCATTTTCATCCATTCATTCTTTTTTTACATAATAAATATTTTTTATTTCATTAAAAACCAACTACGATATGAAGCCACCAACAAGGAAGGCCATTTACCATTGGCACAACAAATTCGCTGCGACGGGTTGCTTATGCCTGGCAAAGAGAAGCGGGCATCCCAGTGTGAGTGAAGTGAATGTGGAGCGTATACGAGAGACATTCATAAGGATTCCAAAGAAATCGGTGCGTCACGCATCCCGTGAACTTGAAATGGCTCCGATGACTGTGTGGAAAGTCCTGTGACAGAAGCTGCCCCTGAAACCATTCAAACTGGAACTAATGCGGAAGCTGAATGACGACAAAGACAAGCATTTTGAGTTTTGTTCACAGTTGCAACAATTGAATGAGGATGGGGATGGCATTATTGGTCACTTAATTTTTAGCGAAAAAGCCAGTTTTCACAATAATGGGAAAGTGAACAGGCATAACTGTCGATCACCAAATCTCACTCCATGTGAAATTTTTCTGTGGGGACACATTAAAGATCTGGTGTTTGTATCTCCTCTACCATATGATGTAGCAGAGCTCTGGGAGAGAATACGGGAACGACTACCACAGTCGACGATGCCATGTTGGGATTGGTACTGCAAGAATTCAATTACTGTATTGATGTCTGCTGGGTCATTCATAGTTTGCATATCGAATGTTCGTAAAAAAAAGAGAAAACTTTCGTTGTTTCTCTTCAAAATGCAATATGTATGACAGCATGTTCAACGTATCTGCCCAGAGACTTACATGAGAATGCAGCGAATATAAAAATACAAAAGTAGGAAACTGATCTAAATGAAAAAAGGGAAGTATTCTACAGAATAGCCAAAGCATATATATTTACTAGGACTCGAACGAATGCTTAGACTTTTAGTTCTTGAATACACCTTGAATGAGAACAATACTGAGATTTGTAAACGTGGAAAGTAAGCTAAGACGAAACACCAACATGTAATCCCTTAAGGTTAATAATGGGGTAAATTTAGCATCTCATGAATGGTAACTAAACAAATTATGTTATTTAAATAATGATCTCAAACAAGTACAGTGTAAAAATTGGAGAATAGAGAGATATGTAGGAGAATGAAGGAGAAACTGTCTCTCGTATAACTAAGTACAATTTTACAATATTAACTATCTTTCTGAAATACACTCCTGGAAATTGAAATAAGAACACCGTGAATTCATTGTCCCAGGAAGGGGAAACTTTATTGACACATTCCTGGGGTCAGATACATCACATGATCACACTGACAGAACCACAGGCACATAGACACAGGCAACAGAGCATGCACAATGTCGGCACTAGTACAGTGTATATCCACCTTTCGCAGCAATGCAGGCTGCTATTCTCCCATGGAGACGATCGTAGAGATGCTGGATGTAGTCCTGTGGAACGGCTTGCCATGCCATTTCCACCTGGCGCCTCAGTTGGACCAGCGTTCGTGCTGGACGTGCAGACCGCGTGAGACGACGCTTCATCCAGTCCCAAACATGCTCAATGGGGGACAGATCCGGAGATCTTGCTGGCCAGGGTAGTTGACTTACACCTTCTAGAGCACGTTGGGTGGCACGGGATACATGCGGACGTGCATTGTCCTGTTGGAACAGCAAGTTCCCTTGCCGGTCTAGGAATGGTAGAACGATGGGTTCGATGACGGTTTGGATGTACCGTGCACTATTCAGTGTCCCCTCGACGATCACCAGTGGTGTACGGCCAGTGTAGGAGATCGCTCCCCACACCATGATGCCGGGTGTTGGCCCTGTGTGCCTCGGTCGTATGCAGTCCTGATTGTGGCGCTCACCTGCACGGCGCCAAACACGCATACGACCATCATTGGCACCAAGGCAGAAGCGACTCTCATCGCTGAAGACGACACGTCTCCATTCGTCCCTCCATTCACGCCTGTCGCGACACCACTGGAGGCGGGCTGCACGATGTTGGGGCGTGAGCGGAAGACGGCCTAACGGTGTGCGGGACCGTAGCCCAGCTTCATGGAGACGGTTGCGAATGGTCCTCGCCGATACCCCAGGAGCAACAGTGTCCCTAATTTGCTGGGAAGTGGCGGTGCGGTCCCCTACGGCACTGCGTAGGATCCTACGGTCTTGGCGTGCATCCGTGCGTCGCTGCGGTCCGGTCCCAGGTCGACGGGCACGTGCACCTTCCGCCGACCACTGGCGACAACATCGATGTACTGTGGAGACCTCACGCCCCACGTGTTGAGCAATTCGGCGGTACGTCCACCCGGCCTCCCGCATGCCCACTATACGCCCTCGCTCAAAGTCCGTCAACTGCACATACGGTTCACGTCCACGCTGTCGCGGCATGCTACCAGTGTTAAAGACTGCGATGGAGCTCCGTATGCCACGGCAAACTGGCTGACACTGACGGCGGCGGTGCACAAATGCTGCGCAGCTAGCGCCATTCGACGGCCAACACCGCGGTTCCTGTTGTGTCCGCTGTGCCGTGCGTGTGATCATTGCTTGTACAGCCCTCTCGCAGTGTCCGGAGCAAGTATGGTGGGTCTGACACATCGGTGTCAATGTGTTCTTTTTTCCATTTCCAGGAGTGTACAATGGTGACTAACGTAAGAAAATTGATGATGAATGTATGAATCAATTTGATGTTGAAAGTGATGTGTTAAATTTAGGTCACTTGAGATCTCAATATAAAAGTGAAATTAATTTATAGATTGCTTATAAGATAAGCCACACTGTCTTTAGTTGCATAAATTATTCCACATGACATTTTTCATCTTACCAGTACTGTGTAACGAATAATTAAATTTTTAATAGAATACCCGAAACAACGATAACTGTGCCGTTATTCTTATTGTACGAAACGGTTTTGAAAAATAGAAATAATAAATCTTTTCTCTTTTATGTTTGTTAAAGCCACGGCTAATTTTTCTCAGGGCGCCATCACCAACAATAGCAAACACATCCCAAAGTGAATGTTTTTTGTAATTTCTGTCAAGATCAAGCCTAAATCCCATACCAATGGAGTGCAAATTATTCTGTTAATTCGAGAAGGCGAATTTTAGATGGTGGCGACGATCTTTACGACGGCGCTGCTCAACAACAGAGATACGTGATTGTGCTCACTACTTTCCTTTGGTGGCCGCTAAGATTAAATCCGATGTGTTTTTGCCGAGACATTCAGAACCTGCAATCTTCCTTTTCGTATAAAAATAGGAGTCCGATTGAAAAGGAAATATTCTTAAATTTAAATAATTACAATTCTTTTACCCAGGCCACGGGGAATGATAGAAAGTACGTGCCTCTACCCTGATTGTACGTTCGCAATCTCCGAGTGTGTTACGAAGTAATTATTTTACACAAAAAAAAATTAGGAGACATCTTTCTCATCAGATCGCAACCACCCGTACGCGAATGTACATACCCTCTGAATATGTCTAGTCAGTCGTGCGCATTGTTCTAAAGCTTTTCTGTTAATATTCTGTGGATTGCATCTCCGCAATTAATTTTTGTTTATGCCGCAAATCGCACTTCACGCGAAGTATTTATTACGCAAGTTTAATGTCAAAAAATTCCGAAGTACAGCTGACTAAGCAAACCGCTACAATAATTTCATATCTCTACACCTACAATAACAAAAAAACCAAAAACAATAACAGAGAGGGAACGTTACAACGTCTTTACGCCAGCACATCAGAACAAAAAGGTAGTTAATACTAGAAGTAATAAAAGAATCTCGAAATTAGTCCTTTGTCTCTCAATGATAACAAAGTTTTTTAGAGTATTCCTCTGGTATGACAGTCGAACAAATTTTCTTCTTGTATCTTTGAGATTAAATTACAACATTTTTTTTGGTTCCTTTTCACGTTACAAAATGCCTTGTTTGGTATCACATCAATATTATACGTATAATCTCTGATGATCCCTGGTCTCTCAGAGAATACCTCTATAAGTTCCTTCAATATCTGAGCTAAGAGTAATTGTTGGTCTGGTGTCAGATATGTGGATTCCTCTATTTTACTGTTTATTGATTGACAGGAGTCTGTGGTACTAACATTCTCCCCACAGTGATGGCTGTGATCTCACCCCCCAAAACACTGCTGTATATGAAGTATTTCTGGAAGCTTAAGCTTCACTTTAACATTCTGACAATACTTGTCACGTGTAGCTTTAGTGCGCAGCAATTCCAGTTTCACTCTCATTTCCCTATTCTTCAAACTGCAAATACCTTCAGAGAGGTCCACATAGCCATTCCTTTCGTTCAAAGACTCCCAACCCAGAATACAGGTGACTCTCAATCCCTTTACAACCAGGAACGTGCAATTGAATGCTCCATTTCCCATAAATGCGTCCACCTGTACCTGGCTCTTCACTGCTTGTGCTTGGGCTCTAATGGCACCCGACACTTTGCAATTCTGAACTGTCAACACTGGCGCAGTGGCACATTGTGCAATTGGCACAATTTCCTATAGAAATCATAGCTCATCACTAACTGTAGCTCTTGTACCAATCATGATGAGAACTTTAGCCTGACCCACAGCCTGTGTCAACTCACCATCTACTTGGTTACATCTCTTATTCTCCGATAGAAGTTCCTCCCTCTTCCAACACCATTATTATATCTTAACATATTCACTATATCATGTTTCTCCTTACTCTCTTGTGAGCTCTCGTTTCCACGGCCGACAACGGAGAGCTAATTGCGGCCGTCTTTAGTTTGTCGAATTGGTTGAATTCGGACGATTGTCATTCGTCACATCAACTATTCTCGCACTTTCATTCCGATTCTGCCAAGCCGGGTTGCTTTAAGTACGTGCTTGACCATGTCCGTTCCTATTATTGCTATAGTTAGGGTATCTTTCTATGTTATTCTAACTATCCTGTCTCGGATACCATGGCATTTCAAATCTATCCTTCCCCTGTGGCCCTGCGTCTCGCATAGGCTGTTGACTGCCACCTCCTGGCCCAAACCTTTCCTCATACCTTCGTTTCCGTCGGTATTGAGGTGAACTGTTTCCCCAGGCCTGTCTATTGTTATTACCTTTGTCATCATTCGGATGACCGTTAAATGACTGGTTTTCGTTCACAGGTTGTGGTTTCGTCCGTTAGAACAATTCCCACAATTATTCCAAACATTTTTTCTATTATTGTTCTTTTCTTTATAATCGTAGCTATTTCTCTTGCTAGTTTGCAACTTTAAGTCTATCTGAATTAAATCTATTGAATCTAAGACAGACAAGAATTTATCCAAATCATTGTCTGGAACATGGATTAGTGTCTCTGTAATATTTGGCGGAATTCTGCCCTTTAACAGTCCGATCACATCACGATTTGAAATCGGTTCGTCCCAATATAGCGTTTTGTTGATACACTTTTCGAAATACTTTCTTTGGCTTCCTTGACACGATCCTGCCCTTATCCCACAAAATGTATTATAAGTGGCAGAGAACAGCGGATTTTCGTGTGAAACATGCGAAGCAGGTACATAGTTGTCCTCCATTCTCATATTATTTACTCTTTCCTGTTCTGTCAGACCGCTCTGGCTAGTGAAGTGAACTGCGCGAATTGCGCATGTATATTCTATTTGTATTTTATCGTCTATCTGTTTCTCTTTGTTATTTATCCATTTTACTACTACTTTTTCTTCAACTTTATTAGTAAGTTCCGCCAGGCATTTCTGTATTCTTTCCTCGTTTCCTATCTCTATATTTTCTACCCTCTCGGTTATGTTCTGAATGTCTTCCTTCATGCTGTTCTGATTTAGTTGCAGACTAGCTACCAGATTTAGTAATTCCTGCTACGCTTGTTTCAATCTGGCTATGTCTGCTTTCGTGACTTCTAAAATTTTAAACTGTTCATATATTCTGTTTTCCCCCTCTTTTTCCCTATCTTCTTGCTGTCTCTCCCTTTCTAACTGCTTTCTGTCCCTCTATCTATCTCTCTCCTCCTGTTGCTTCTCTAACTAATCTAACTTCATTAGAGTTGCAGTCACGGCGTCGGAACCCGGCGCGGCGCAAGCAACTGTTTATTTAGTTGCGGGCGCGTTTGTTTCACCCGCAACAGTTGGCAACTCGCTGCTATCAACGCGACGCTCTATTTCTGCGCTCTGATGTGCAGTTTCTACTTCATGATCAATAATATTTTCCTGTATATTTCTGTTGTAGGTAGGTCCCATGGGGATTTCCTTCAATTCGTTATCACTACACTCTGCTGAATGTCCTTCCATATCAACTTCTCTCCTAGTCTTACTACGTAATCTCTTTGACTCTGAACGACACGTTATTCTATCACAGTTATTTCCACATGGCAATCACCACAAAAATAATAATAATACAATATAATAATAATACATTATAAAATTTCTAATTCTACACAAATTTACAGCAAATATAAATTTTCTAGTCTACTTGAGTTGCTGTTTGCAAGACACTACCAAGCGATACGAACCAACAATATTGGCAAACAACATGACACACGAAACCAAGAGACATTTTCAGAAGCTCTTACCTCGTTTTTACTGTCAGCTTTATTCTTATTCACATCTGTTGTATGTTCCAGGTTTTTCATTCCTCTTTATATCGAAAATAATAATCCTCGTATACGTGAAACAGATTAATACACAAGCATTAATTTTCTTCTATTAATAATATATTCTTTCCACATACATAAATTTTCCGGAACATCGGGCCCGACGCTGGGCGCCAGTTATCACGTAATGAAAAATTTATATTTTTAATTTAATACTCCATACAACGATAACTGTGCAGTTATTCTTATTGTATGAAACGGTTTTGAAAAATAGAAATAATATATCTTTTCTCTTTTATGTTTGTTAAAGCCACAGCTAATTTTTCTCAGGGCGCCGTCACCAACAAAAGCATACATATCCCAAAGTGAAGACATCAGTCCTACTCACAATGAATTAAAGATCCTTTTTTTAATGTTACGCGATAATACATTTAAACAATGCTTAGTTATTTTTTCTGTGGGACTGGATGCTCCAAGATAGCTGCCTATTTGCAATGGCAGCGTAAGCGTTCCTTGATATCGCTATTAATAAAAAACTGTACATCTAGCCTAATATGAATTGAAAAATACTAAAAGACGCCGTTTTCAGATTATTAAGATTATTCTTTTTATACTTTCAGTATTAAGTGACTGTTGGAAAGCTTATATAATTTTTGTCATTAATTGTGTCGTAGCAATAATGAGCCTACACGGAAATGACCAGGGCAACATTTAATTATTATGCCCTGAATCATATACAAGACAGGTACTCGCTACTGACAAAAACACGCACTACTGTTATTAATCTCATATATATATATTCAGCGCAATTATATTTCTACTAAAAATAATTGTATCAGTTACAGACGCTGAACAATTAACAGCCGTCAACGAGCACAACAGAATCGATAAGACTATGAAACAAAAAAACACTCATTCTTCCTTTACAAAAGAACACAGATAATAATGTTTGTAATTCTGATAGCGTAGATAACGCTTCTCCATTCTTAAGTCTCTGGAATTTTTTTCTACTGTTTTTTCTACCGGAGGCAATGCTATAACGGGGGAATTTACAGTGGTACATGTTGCTCTAAAGCATAGCAACACATCTCGCTTTCCTTTTCATAGTCCGATGAAACATGTGCGAGTGAAAAACGTGACTTTAATTAGTAGTAGGATAAAGATCATTTACTGTGTACAGGTTTGTTGGAATGTATTTGCAGATATGAGAAAGAATATTGCAGAAAAGTGCAGAAAGCGACGACGGATTGTAATCTGGACTGGTCAGTTAGGGATCACTTGCACTTTGCAGGCGTGCTTTGTGGGTGCTGTGGACTCCAAAGAAGAAAGAGGCCAGACGACAATGGTCGAGCTCTAAAGAAAAATGGTTGTTGTTTATAGACTCTGTGCTCTGCTATCTCGAGTTAAGCAATACTTATGGTTTTGGTCAAGCATTGAAGTAACATGTAAGAACACGTTTCTGAAAAGCTATGTTGATTACCTGTTGTTGTTAGTTGAGAACTTATTTCAATATAAAAGGATTAAATAAACCATGTTTTGCGATTTCGTAATATACAGCCTTTGCAAAGACTCTAATGAAGAGTCTGATACCATCTTTTTTTGTATGCATCCGAGTGGCTGTCTGACGAGTCAGTGCTTCATAGTGAATTGTATGTGTGACTTTATATATACCATTCTGTCCAATTTGCTAAAACACTTGATATTCATTGTGAAAGTATGTAGAATATTCTGGAGGAATGTATATTATCATCATTGTCAAGGGATTCTTGTCATTAACAAAATTATGTACAAGTGCTGAGTTAGATGTTTAATCAAGAAATTGAAGTGTTAAATATTTGGTGGCAAATATTAAGAGGCTGTGGAAATGTTGGCATAAGTGGCTGGCGCCTCTAATTACCTTAATTGCAGTTAATTGGTGGGTTGACACAGAGAACCTTATAACCTTATAAACGGCTTAAAAGTTATTACCAAGCGATGTATTTTCATTTGTTATCTATTTTTATGTTCTCCTCTGTAATTATTATCCTTTTTAATTAGATTTCTAAATAACTCTCCAACTGTTTACATCACACAACTTTCCTATTTTTAGAATTTGAGGCCTTATTTGTAAATTTTATGTATTCTAACATTTCGGGACGACTTGAGACAGTGTGGTTGTCTGAAAGGTGTGGTGTGTGTGTGGGTGTGTGTTTGTATGTAGTTTTAGTCATGTTTGTACATACACTCCCACCCCTTTCAAAATCGATATAAACCCTCCGTGTCCACATCATATCTCATCAAAAGGTATAAAATATTCTATAAAATTAGAAAATTATACACTATTGTATAAAATATTCGTCTAGTTAGTCACTTCATATTACCTTTTATACCCACATAAAATACATTGTTCAGTCCATGTCATCTCGATGTCATTCTGCTTACCTAGTACCATCATACTAATTTTCCACTAAATTATTGTTCTGTTTGTTCCATTTTATGTTTAGAGATCACTGTTTATTCGTTATTCTCTTAAATTAATCTCAACCTTTTAGTCATATTCTGTCATTTAAATACTAACATGGTAGGATAGTATAAGAGGTTATGAATAGGTTACAGAATAGTTGAAGATTTGAAGAGAATTAGGTGTGGGAAAACCAATGTGGAAGTAAAACAGAAAACAACTCAGGAACCGACAGTCGTCGCTCTGCCCATTAACACAAAATGGTATCATCGTTGGGGAAGATGTGACTCCATCTGGATCCCATGAATCTGATAGCAACCTCACTTGAGCAAATGAAACCGGTACTTCCCATTAAATTTTGTGTGAAAGTCTCCCCACAGAAAAACAGTCACCACTTTACAATGTAACACAACATCAGGTAAAGTTGTTCTATTTCTGCTCTGAACTGTATAAACTTGAATTCCTACCATAACTGATTGACATTTTCCTCAGTGCCATTGAGTTCATAAGAGAGAGTTGTAGACAAGTTGTTGGTGGTTTTCCTCGGGGCAACTGTTAGGTCGATTATTTCCTCTACCTGTTCTTCCAGGCCCCTTATATTTATGGTGTCTGAGGTTGCTAGCTCTTCTTAAAAATTTCTCTCCACGTCATCGACTCGAGTGTTGACACCTGCATACACTATCTTTTAAGGTATGTAGTCTTTGTTTCACTGCATTGAACGTCACATTACATACATTCTGAAACGATCATAGTTTTTCATTAATGTAACACAACATCAGGTAAAGTTGTTCTATTTCTGCTCTGAACTGTATAAACTTGAATTCCTACCATAACTCATTGACATTTTCCTCAGTGCCATTGAGTTCATAAGAGAGAGTTGTAGACAAGTTGTTGGTGGTTTTCCTCGGGGCAACTTTTAGGTCGATTATTTCCTCTACCTGTTCTTCCAGGCCCCTTATATTTATGGTGTTTGAGGTTGCTAGCTCTTCTTAAAAATTTCTCTCCACGTCATCGACTCGAGTGTTGACACTTGCATAGACTATCTTTTAAGGTATGTAGTCTTTGTTTCACTGCATTGAACGTCACATTACATACATTCTGAAACGATCATAGTTTTTCATTAAACTCCGATTCTACATTTTTGCACTTATCTTCAATGTCAAATTCTAATTTCTTAGTTAAATCTTGAAATTGCACATCCTGTGTCTGGCTAAATTCAGCAAATAGTTGATTAACATGAGTAGTTAAAGAATTGGTTAGTTCACTCTTTAAATCTAACTTCAGATTCTCGACTTTATTATTCAGAGTGTCAAATTCAATCTTTAGCAAACTTATATTTGTTGCTTAACTGTTTAAGATTTCACTTTGGCTACTTAAAACCACACTCTGAGCATCTAATTTGATGTTCAATTGTGTATTTACTGAATCTAAATTAAGACTTTGAGCACTTAAAGTTTCATTCAATTCCTTTCTTAAAGAAACACTCAGTTCCTATCTTAACGAAGCATCTTGAGCGTTTAGTTCTTGTCTTAAAGAAGCTGAATTTGCTCTCTGTTCATCTAATATAGTATTTAATTGTATACTCTGAGCTTTGATTAAATTTATTACCTCAGACAAGTCTGGCATTTCCTTATTCACCGTCATGGCCATGGATGGTTCTGAAGTTTCTCCAACTTTCTGAATATTATCCATTTCTCTATTTTTTGACCTAGTAATCATCTAACCAAAAATACAATATTGTGTACAATAACTACACCATCAGTTTATTGCCCCGCAGTTCTTTCAACTGTATCAAACAGTTACTGGTTTTTGCTCACCCGTCGTAGAGGTCTAGGCTGCGACAGTGAGCAGGTGTAGAATCGGCACCAGTGAACAGCACGGGCGCCGGCAGCGTCGAATGTCGGTTGCGGCGTTCGCGTCGGCGTGCTGACGCGAAGTCGCCAACGGTGAACAGTTGCCGTCGGCGACGGCGTCTGGTTAACGCGTCGGCGTCGTTGGCAGGATACTGCGTTGGCGTCGGCTGGATCAACGTATGTGTGAGTACTGCTTACTTCCACACACCAAATCTTCTTAGTCGAACTATTCTCTGCGCCTTCCTTTGTTTGGTGCCTATTAACTTTTCACCCGGTTTTTCCTTTTAGGCAGAATCCAATTCTGCGTAACAGTTTCTGTATCTTGTTACTCTTGGTTGCTATGGCAACTCAATATCTCCTTATCTCGATTTCTGTCGTAAAATTCCCGCTTTCTTCGGGTCCTGTCACTGGGGTCGCCACGTTCTAACGCTTTTCCTGACGACCAGCGACTGTGTGGTGCTGTGGTGTAAGACTCACACGTCTCACTCGGATGATTTACATCTTGTGTGCAGCCGATCTTCTTCTCAGGACAGGCTGCGTCGATCTTCACAATGCTTCTTCTCCGAAGATTTCGTGCTGGTTAGGGAAATGATACTGAACTACTTTTCCACTTTTGAAATGATTTCTTACTCTCGGAATACTTTCATATCAACTTCGCTATATTTTCTTCTTCGGAATGAAACATCTACTCAAGTTTTACATGCGCTTTCAAGTCCCACAAATCAACCCCGTCTGGAAAACTTTAGTACTTAACATACATCAATACAGTCTCTTATGGTTTTAACAACCCTTGTCAAAACAGTTCCTGCTCCTAGCAAGTCAAACAACAGAGTATATGACTCTCTCGATAAAGCATATTTCGTTTGTTCCCAACATTCACTACTGTTTTTCACTGCCAAAGGGTAGTCCTTGATTATTCCTTGTACTGAACATACTGCTTCCAAGGGGTGTGCAGCCACCACTTGTCAGCGCCGATAGACTGCCACAACTTTAGTCTTCTCGAAACACACGCCCATCCTGCACACACATAACCTGTGGCGCAATAGACACATTTGCACGCCCACACACTCATCCTTAAAATATTGTGTAATCGAGACGGCGAAATACGAGTGTCTCTAGAATTTACCCCGAAATTCCCGAAGCACTAGTAGAAGTAGTAGTAGTAGTAGCTTTATTCATCCATAGATCTCTTTTTACGACGATATAGGGCACATCATAGTATTTACAAGTTTAAACCAATTTAAAATAAGCTAATTCGTATACACATATATTTACATGCTTCTAGTTAGAAAAAATCATTAGATTTACTCCTGGTATACAATACTTTTTTTACAAATAAATTATTTAATAATGTAATGCCATACTGTTCACTCATGCCTCACTATCAGTCACTGCACACACGATACACACATTGTTTCATAACACTTCACTCAATACACACACACACACACACACACACACACACACACACACACACACACACACACACACAAACACACAAACACACACACACACAGACACACACACACAAACACGCTGGTGATCTCTGGGCCATTTTCTGTACCGCAACTTTCCATTTGCTATCCTGAAAAACTGAGCCAGCATCCCGTCATAATGAGTGAGATGTTGAGCTCAGAAAGAGGAAGAGGAGTTAGTACTGTGTTGTGCATAGCTTGGGGATAAGTATTTCTAGAAAGGAAAACAGAAGGAATAAAACATAAAGTGAAGGTCTTATGTAGATTGTTGGTTTTTTATAGTCATCATTACTATCATTATTATTTATTGGTATAACATTTTTTATCAAACCCCTACTCTGTTTTGTCTAAGTAATCCTTCAATGTATAAAATGTATTGCATAACAGGTACTTTTTAGCTGCCTTTTTAAATAAGTGTATTTTTGAAGTTTCTTTCATCTCTTTTGGTAATTTATTGTAGAAATTTATTCCTTGCTAGAAAAAGCTGCTTCAATTTTTATGTTTATTTTTTCTTGGTAAATGTAAGTTGAGTCTATTCCTTGTTGCATGGTCATGAACAGAGCTGTTTGTGCAGTAATTACCAATGTTATTTTTTATGTGTACAACTGACTGGTAAATGTATTCACATGGAGCAGTTAAAATCCCCAGTGTTTTCAACAGTACTTTACAATGATCTCTACTAGTATTTTTGGTTATTATTCTTATGGCTCTTTTCTGGAGTTTGAAAACTGTTCATATTTTGTGCGTTTGTTCCCAAAAAAGAATGCTGTAGCTAAAAACTGAGTGTACATATGAATAATATGCAACTAAAAGACACTGCGTGTTGTGCACTGATGATAGGTTTTTAAGGGCATAACATGCTCATGATATTCTGTTTGCAAGTACCTATGTGTGTTCACACCACTTCAACTGAGAATGAATATTCATTCCAAGAAATTTTGCATTTGTTACACAGTCTATAGAGCTGCCATCTACATTTAATTTGATATTGTCATTTTTCCACTTAAAACTGAAATTCATGGCATTAGTTTTCTTTATGTTCAATGTCACTTTATTGCTTATTGACCAATCATGAACCATGAGAGTTTCACTTGCTTTCTCGGCAAGGAGTTCTCTTGTTTTCTCAGTGACTATAATATTGCTGTCATCAGCAAAGAGAATTTTTTCACCATGAGTAACACTACTCATTGATGTATATCAGGAATAGTATTGGTCCTAATATGCTACCTTGCGGAACCTGTATGTTAATGTATTTTGGTTCTGATAAGTGTTTTACTAAATGTTTAGATCTATTTGAAGTATGTGTTATCTCTACTCTTAGTACCCTATTTGCTAGGCATGATCGAAACCAGTCATTAACTACACCTCTTATTCCCAATGCTTCCAATTTATTTAATAGAATCTGTATCAAACGCCATAGAAAGATCCAAAAATATACCTGTGGCACACTCATCTTTATCAAGAGCATCATGTACAACTTTTATAAATTCTACAATGGCTAACACCATATTTTTGCCACTTCGGAAACCAAACTGTGATTCGCTTAAGAGATTGTATTTATTAAGGTAATTCATTAATCTGTCTTACATAATTGCTTGTTATTTTTGAGAATTCTGACAGCAGGAAATGGGCTGGTAATTTCCTATGTTTTCTACATTACCTTTCTTAAGCAAAGGTACAACAGTAGCCTGTTTGAACCACACTGAAATTTCCCTCATGTGAAGGATTTATTTATTATATTTGTTAAGGGGCCTTGTACAATCTCTATGCATTGTTTCAGTAAACACATTGGTACTTCATCTAAGCCTACTGACTTTTTATTTTTTAGTTTTTGAACAGTTTAATCGACTTCATTCTCTGTGGTTGGAAGTAACATCATTGTATTTAGTGCAACAATATTTACAAGTGTTATATTTGTTTTGGGGAATTTTGCCGTACCTTCTGTGTAATACTTGAAAAATGTTCCTTTACACAGTTTGCCAAGTGTTGTGATACGTTTATTACCTTATCCCTCTACCTTAGCAGTATGTTATTCTGCAATTGTTTGCCTCTCCCTGTTTCCTTTTTTGTAACATCCATGACTGCTTTGCTTTTATTCTCTGCATTATGTATTATTTTGTCATTAAATGACTCTTTTCCAACAATCAGCCCCTCCTACTGATCTTTTTATCTATGATAGAAATTTAAGAATTCTGGATCATTGCAAATGTTTTTCATGGAACTGAGGTGTTTAAGTGTTTGGAAGGATTTCTTAATACCACCTGTTATCCATCTGTTTTGTGAGATGTTGATAGCGACATACTTTCGGAAATGCCTTTTCGAAGATCAGTTTAAACAATGTGGAAAATTTAGAGAATTTCATATTCACATTGGTTTCTTTTACACTTCATTCCAGCTTTGCTTTCCTAGTTCTTTTGAAATGACTTTTATTTTGATTTCAGATAGATGTCGTTTGTAGGCTTGTAGTTTAGGGAATCATTCAGTACCTGATTTCACTGTTGTTATTTGACAGAGATGATCTGATAGTCTGAGATTTTTTTACAGCTACTTCTCTTTCTCCCTGTCCATATTTTGTAGCCACATGGTCAATTACTGATGCAGCCATTGTAGTAACTTTTGCTGCACTATTGACCAATAGGGACATGCCAAAACTTTGAAGGATGTTTCTGAAGGTACTGCTGGATTCATTTACGATACTAGTGTTGGTATTACTGTCCCCACACAGAATTATGTTGACTTCTGTACTTGAGACTTTATCTAGAACTTCTATTAATTTATTGAAAAACGTGTCCACACTACCATTGGGAGATCTATACACACACAAAATGATTAATTTCTTGATGTCAACAAGTCCTGTTAATTCAATAGCTGATATTTCAGAGTGTTTGTCTTCACTTACTGTACTGAGATCATGTCTTGATTTGAACTGTGTTCCTTTTCTGATATAAATGTATGATCCTCCACCCCTTGAAGTAGTTCTGCAGTAAGAATTTGCCCTTTAATATGATGATAATACTACATGTTGGATTTCTGTGTCCCTACACCAGTGCTCAATAATACAAACTACTGTGCAGTTCAAAGACTGGAACTCAACTTCTAATAGTTGTATTTTATGTATGTAGTCGGAAAAAGCACGAGATTTGTACAGTCATTGAATGTTAGTAACCAGATCCAAACTGTAATTAATTGTGTTGTTGTTGTGGTCTTCAGTCCTGAGACTGGCTTGATGCAGCTCTCCATGCTACTCTATCCTGTGCAAGCTGCTTCATCTCCCAGTACTTTCTGCAACCTACATCCTTCTCAATCTGCTTAGTGTATTCATCTCTTGGTCTCCCTCTACGTTTTTTACGCTCCACGCTGCCCTCCAATGCTAAATTTGTGATCCCTTGATGCCTCAGAACATACACTACCAACCGGTCCATTCTTCTTGTCAAGGTGTGCCACACACTCCTCTTCTCCCCTATTCTATTCCACACCTCCTCAATAGTTACATGATATACCCATATAATCTTCAGCATTCTTCTGTAGCACCACATTTCGAAAGCTTCTATTCTCTTCTTGTCCAAACTATTCATCGTTCATGTTTCACTTCAATACATGGCTCCACGCCATACAATTACTTCCAGAACCGACTTCCTGACATTTAAATCTATACTCGATGTTAACGAATTCCTCTTCTCTTTCCTTGCCATTCCCAGTCTACATTTTATATCCTCTCTACTTCGACCATCGTCAGTTATTTTGCTCCCCAAATAGCAAAACTCCTTTAATACTTTAAGTGTCTCGTTTCCTAATCTAATGCCCTCAGCATCACCTGACTTACTTCGACTATGTTCCATGATTCTCGTTTTGCTTTTCTTGATGTTCATCTTATGTCCTCCTTTCAAGACACTGTCCATTCCGTTCAACTGCTCTTCCAAGTCCTTTGCTGTCTCTGACCGAATTACAATGTCATCGGCGAACCTCAAAGTTTTTATTTCTTCTCCATGGATTTTGATACCTACTCTGAATTTATCTTTTGTTTCCTTTACTGCTTGCTCAATATACAGATTGAATAACATCAGTGAGAGGCTACAACCCTGTCTCACTCCCTTCCCAACCACTGCTTCCCTTTCATGCCCCTTGACTCATATAACTGCCATCTGATTTCTGTACAAATTGTAAATAGCTTTTCGCTCCCTGTATTTTACCCCTGCCACCTTTAGAATTTGAAAGAGAGTGTACCGGTCAACATTGTCGAAAGCTTTCTCTAAGTCTAAAAATGCTAGAAACGAAGGTTTGCCTTTCCTTAATCTTTCTTCTACGATAAGGTGTAAGGTCAGTATTGCCTCATGTGTTCCAACATTTCTACGGAATCCAAACTGATCTTCCCTGAGGTCGACTTCTACCAGATTTTCCATTTGTCTGTAAGGAATTCGCGTTAGTATTTTGCAGCTGTGACTTATTAAACTGATAGTTCGGTAATTTTCACATCTGTCAACACCTGCTTTCTTTGGGATTGGAATTATTATATTCTTCTTGAAGTCTGAGGTAATTTCGCCTGTCTCATACATCTTACTCACCAGATGGTAAAGTTTTGTCAGGACTGGCTCTCCCAAGGCTGTCAGTAGTTCTAATGGAATGTTGTCTACTCCTGGGGCCTTGTTTCGACTCAGGTCTTTCAGTGCTCTGTCAAACTCTTCGTGCAGTATCGTATCTTGCATTTCATCTTCATTTACATCCTCTTTCATTTCCATAATATTGTCCTCAAGTACATCGCCCTTGTATGGACCCTCTATATACTCCTTCCACCTTTCTGCTTTCCCTTCTTTGCTTACAACTGAGTTTCCATCTGAGTTCTTGATATTCATACCAGTGGTTCTCTTTTCGCCAAAGGTCTCTTTAATTTTCCTGTAGGCAGTATCTATCTTACCCCTTACTCCCTTCACTACCTGAATTATTTCTTTTATTTCATCACACATTTCATCAATTTCTTCATCGTCTGCAGAGCTAGTTGTCATATAAACTTGTACTACTGTAGTAGGTGTGGGCTTCGTGTCTATCTTGGCCACAATAATGCGTTCACTATGCTGTTTGTAGTAGCTTACCTGCACTCCTATTTTTTTATTCATTATTAAACCTACACCTGCATTACACCTATTTGATTTTGTATTTATAACCCTGTATCCACCTGACCAAAAGTCATGTTCCTCCTGCCACCGAACTTCACTAATTCCCACTATATCTAACTTTAACCTATCCATTTCCCTTTTTAAATTTTCCAACCTACCTGCACGATTAAGGGATCTGACATTCCACACTCCGATCCGTAGGACGCCAGTTTTCTTTCTCCTGATAACAACGTCCTCTTGAGTAGTCCCCGCCCGAAGATCCGAATGAGGGACTATTTTACCTCTGGAATATTTTACCCAAGAGGACGCCGTCATCATTTAACCATACAGTAAAGCTGCATGCCCCCGGGAAAAATTATGGCTGTAGTTTCCCCTTGCATTCAGCCATACGCAGTACCAGTACAGCAAGGCCGTTTTGGTTAGTGTTACAAGGCCAGATCAGTCAATCATCCAGACTGTTGCCCCTGCAACTACTGAAAAGGCTGCTTCCCCTCTTCAGGAACCAGACGTTTGTCTGGCCTCTCAACAGATACCCCTCCATTGTGGTTGCACCTATGGTATGGCCATCTGTATCGCTGAGGTACACAAGATTCCCCACCAATGACAAGGTCCATGGTACATGGGGGGAGCTATAATTAATTACATAACTAAAATTATACAAGATATATTATTGTAGTGATGATACTATAAAAATTATGTTAATTAATATTGTATTTTATACCTTATTCGGCTGGAACATCAGTTTCTTTATGTTTCGTAAATTGTAATTGTAACATGAAAATTGTACAAAATTGATAGTGGGTTATTTTGGAATTTCTTGTTAAAATGTCATATAAAGTCAGTTAGTTATTGAGTTGTTGTTTTGTCAGTCAGTCAAAGAGATCTGTGAAGTATGTCAGTCAGTGTTTTTGTTAACATGAGTATGTAGTTCAGTTGTCAATAAATTTTGTGCAGTTGGGAACTGTTATATTCTTTCATGAAATTAACTCCAGGCAATAGAAAGTTAAGTTAAACGTAACATTCCGAGCGGAACATTGTATTTGGCGAAGTTGAGTTGGGATTTGATGATTGAAATTGGAACTGTGTTTAATGAGTGTTTGTTGCAGGCTATGTAAAAAACCAAGAGATAAACGACAGCTTTTGAACAGAAAATTGTTTGTGGTGACAGTCTATGGTAAGACTAAAGGAAAACAATCATCACCTGCTATGGGAAGATCGCAAATCATTTATTGAATATCGTTACATGATGATAATTGACAAAATTCTCTGGACTGCGCCGCTGGAATTCAGATGAGTAACTGTGCTTTTAATTTTCTAATTTTAAATAGTGTTATGTGATTTTTTGTATCATCAACAACTAGACTATGAAAAGCGTATAGGCAGTGAATCTGCTGAAAACACTTTGGACCTAGTATCAGTGAACTATCGTCCAACAGTAGTACAAGTGTAGATCAAAGTTTTGTTGGAGATGGTTCCAGTGAAAATGTTTCCACAAGTACTCCAATTGCACAGGGAAGAGTAGGTAGAGATGATTTGTTTATGTTATTAATGCAGCCTATGAAAGAAAAGAAGGAACAAATGGGACAGATGAGGTAAGAAGTGAAGGAACAGATGGGACACATTAGGCAAGAAGTGAAGGAACAGATGGGACACATTAGGCTGGATACCAGTAAGATAAGGGAAATCGAGGATGGTTTGGCACCACTAAAAAGTACTGTTGAGACAGGGCAGGGTGAACTCAATACTCATGTAGGAGCAGTAGAAGAAGGTTAGAGATATTAGAAACAAATTTCATACAAGAATTGTCCAAAAAGTAGGAAGATTTGAGAAACTAGAGAAACATGTGGAAGTAGAAAATTCTAAACTTAAGAGTAAAGGCTGTTCAGACAAGCAGAATCTTAGAAGGAAAAGAAGAAACTTGTAAAAGGAACTCTGAGTTAAAACATTTCTAATCAAATAAGGAATGTAGAACTAAAATTTGATGAAAAAATAGATTTGTATAAAAATAATGTTGTAGATTTAAGCAATAAAGTTGTAGAATGGCAAGAGGGTGTAGCCCAAAGAAATTTTGTTAGCAATATTAATTGTATATGGGGTGGTATACCTTTAAAATGCTTTCCAGGAGGTGGGAAATTGCATTCTGTTGATTTTTTACAGCATTGTCAGGCTAATTTTGGTAATGACATGACAGACAATGTTAAAATTAAATTTGTTAAGTGATTTTTGGTCGGGGAGGCAGTCTCATGGGCCAAACAGAATGTAAACTCTACTATGTCTTATGATGAATTTGAAAGAAAGTTCTGAAATAGGTTTTGGTCAGAATATGAGGTAGTGTAACGTCTAGTAAGAAACAAAAACAACATATTATGTAGTAATTAGAAAATTAGATGTATCATATTGTGTCATTGTGTAAAATTATGTATTTTTTTTTATTATTTATTTTTGAGAACGTCTGCGTCGGCGAGTAATAAAACCGCCACAGAAGATAAATGTTGAACAGAGATTACAAAAGGAACTAGTATATAATGCGTGATGTAAATTAAATTCTTTGTCTTCTTAATCTGGAAGTTGTGAGAGTAAGATCTCCTGTTGTTGTCGTGGAGAACGCGAATGTAGCATTCTTTTGTCGAGACTGGGAAATGTATGCCATTACGTGTGAATTCACACAGGTCTGTAATCAATGAGATATTTAAATGTTTTAATAGAGTTGTTTAAATGAAAACTTGTATTATTAATTGTTAAAGCTTGCTTGCGTATTATCCCATCCTGTTGAGACATTTTTCAGTTATATAAATATTATCTGTGGTGCTGAGCTGCGTGGAGAACGAAGAGCCGCTGCCGCGGCGTATTTAAACGACTTACAATATAGTCGAGCATACCGCAAGGAAGCGGTAAAATAATAGTAAAATAATATTATTTCTTTTAGCTCCCAGGCTGGCAGTGAAGATCAGCAGATTTTATGATGTGTTGCAGGTTGACGCGGGCTGCTGATAGGATATAATTTACAGTGCAAATAATTTAATGTACCTTCAAAATCTGATAGTAATCTTGCTGTGCTCCGTTCTGATCTGGCAAATTTTATAGTGATAACGTAATTTTTTTATGAGAGTCTCATGTGCTTGGGCTAGTCGTGGTATGAAATAGTATTTCACCAAGAAATAAAATCCACTGCGAACTTGTGTTTTTGAACGATCATATGAACTGTAACATCAGTGTTCATTAAAAGTAATTTCAACTTTTAATAACTATGAAGTAGGGAAGTTATATTGATCCTTAGCATGAGTTGCAGTTAAGAAAAATCGTTCTTTAAATTGTAGGCCAGATACAGAACAATAAGACTTCCATAGATACATTTTATTTTGCAAAAAGGTAACGATGATAAAGAAATTCAAAGCACAGCATTGTTAAAAGTATTTCACGTAACTCTTTCCATATATGCGTTGTTACGCCAATAATCAAAAAATGAATAAATAAACCAAAGAGCAACAATTTAAAACAATTCGAGAGAGTAGTGACGTGAAACTGGCGCCCAAAAACGCGGGGCCCGAATTTGCAGTGGCCACAAATATAAAATTTTATGTATTTTTCTTTCAGTGTTGATTGTTATGTATGTGTATATATATGTATTTAGTGATTAATGTATGTATGTATATCATAATCAATGCCATGTATTAATGAATGTGCAAACACTCTTTCATGACAAAACGTACTACTGCAAGCGAGTCTGAGAAGACGATCCTGATAGTACTGAGAAACTGTAACGACTACGTAATCCGGGGGCAGCCGAACCCCGAGATCAGATAAACTAAAGGTAAGACTACTGTGTAGTTGTCCTGTTTGTAGAAGTTGAGCTCCAGTGAAGTGATCTCATATCGCTGGTGGTGTGCATATTGTGCGTAGTTTGATGTTAGTGTTTGGGACAGGACAAAGTTGATGGTAGATAGTAACTTTTAGTGTGCAGTGTAGTGTAGATAAATTAACGTATTTTGTGTGCAAGTGACAAAACTGTCAGGTTTGTGTTTTAGTAAGCAATTTAGGAATATGGTTAAGTTGCGTAGTCAACGTCCGAGCAATATGGATACTGAGGAACAACAATTAGTTAGTGCAGGAAACGTAGAAGCGGGTACTTTAAGCAGTTCAAGTACTCTCTTTGAGGATATAACATGCGAAAATGTGGGGGCAGGGGCACAGGAGGTGGTGCCCCCGCCCACTAGTGCTCAAGGAGATGTCGATAAAGAAATTGTACCACCACCAGAAAAGCAGGAACCAGAGAGTGGTAATCTGCCTGGTGGGTATTCACTTCAGGCTATATTAGAGCGTGTGTTAGATTACCAGGCAAAATTTGCGCAACAACAAGCTGAAAAGGACGAAAAAATTGAAATCTTTATTGCCCAGCAAGCCGAGCGAGATCGCCAGCAAGCTGAGCGAGATCGCCAATTAACCGAAAATTTACTTGCCCAGCAAGCTGAGCGAGACCGCCAATTAACAGAAAATTTACTTGCCCAGCAAGCCGAGCGAGATCGCCAGCAAGCTGAGCGTGACCAGCAACTTGTGCAGTCGTTAGAAAATATGAAAAAAGAGATTGCAGATATGAAACAGAATTATGAGTCGATACCTAAGGCCGTGCAGGAGCTGACTGAACAGGTCAACAACCTGCAAGTAGCAAACACTAACAGGGTAGACGAAATAGGTGTATTAGCCAACCGAGTAGAAAAGCTAGAAATAGATTCCACACAGCTTGTAGAGCAGAAGTGGAACGAACAAGCAACTAAAATTGAAACAGAATTCAACTCATGGCTAGAAGTGAAGGAGAGTGAGATTGACAAAAATATTAATTCTAAAGTACAAGCAGCCATAGCAAATAGAGATTCCGAATCGTTCAGTACCGCAGTAAATAGTCAGGTACAGAACGACGTGCAAACCATCAAACAAATACTCAGTGAGGATATTCCGCAGTGGCAAGTGAATATGAACAAACGGATATCCGACCTGGAGAAGGGTTTAGCACAAAGCAGAAAACATCTGGAACAGGAACCTATATCGCCAACAGCCCATGGTTTTGGCAACGCACAAACTTATACGCGATACAACAATGGGGAATCTGTAGTCGATAATGCGAAGAGCTGTAGCTCCGGTTCGGAGCACACAGCATATGTCCCAGGAGCAAACCCATGTAGTTCAAAAATATTAGTTGAAGAAAGTTTAATCAAAAATAGGCAATTTCAAACGTTTACTACTGAACGGAAATCAGTACACCCAGTAGTATTCATAAAAAGCTTTAAAAATATCTTGCCCAGTGTGTGGAACGAAACACAGAAAATTCAATACGTAATGTCATACATACAAGGTGACGCAGCGTTGTGGGCTACAGAAGTAGCAGACAGCTGCAGGACATACGAACAGTTCGAAAGGGCATTTCTGTCGAAATATTGGTCGCCTTGTATACAAGAGCGGCTAAGAAAAGGAGTATATAATCCCGAACCGTACTCACCCCGTCTTGGGAATTTGAGGCGGTATTTTGAAAAATATATAAACAAAACGCGCTACTGGGACGAGCCTATATCACCAAGAGACATAATAAGACTGCTAAAATCACATTTACCCATTCATATCAAAGAGAAATTAATACACGTACCAGAAAGCGACATGGAAAACTTCCTGTCTGTTCTAGATTCAATAGACTTGATACAGGAAGACGCAAAATCAGCGTGCGATCACTCGCGGAATAATGGGTCAGGATGTAAACATGACAGAAATAGTAGTGTACAAAACCACAACCATGGAAATGGTGGGGGTGGTAACAAGCGACAAGAACATTCGCAAAATGGTAGTAATGGTAGAAGCCAGAACGGGTATGGACAACCAACTTATAACAAAAAGCGTCGATTTGACGACCGGTACGAATCCGGAATGTCAGGGACCAACCGCTGGAAAAATGCGCGAGGTCAGTGGCAGAGCAATTATAGTGATAGTAATCGAAATTGGCAACAGAATCAGCGAAGAAGCCCAGAGCGACAGGGTAATGACCGGTATGACAACAATAGACCACCACCGCAAAACGCGCCTATTGCGCAGCCGTGGCGGCCTACAAATCAGAATGTACATATAGTGGAGGTCGCGGACAATAGCCGTCCAAGTACCTCACAAGTAAGCAATCCAACAAACTAGAATCGGCCTCGATATGCTCTCCATCGATGGCCGAGGGATGGAGTGAGAGCAACACGAGTGATAATAATATACCTGGGATACGTATGCTGCGATACAACGACGGTGTCAGTATGGATAAAGATCTACTGAACGAACCGCACGAATGTAAGAAAGATAATAACGAAAATGTGCAAGCTATTATCGAAGCGAAAATCAATGATGTTGCAGTGAATATAATCATCGACACAGGTGCCTCAGTAAGTGTAATGAGTATGGAGTTATTTAAAGCACTGGGAAAAGGACATAGCATTCCGACTTTCCCGGTTAATAATTGTAAGGTGTCTGGAGCCATTAGTGCACAGAGCCAGTTAGTTAAGTACCAGGTGCAGGTGGAGATTTGTAAGGAGGGCGAAGCCATAGTGAGCTCGTTCCTCGTTGTTAAAGGATTAAAGGTGGCCTGCATTCTGGGAGTAGATTTTCTCCGTGAGAGGGACGCATTGATCGACCTCTCCTTGGGGAAATTAAGCATAATTAATAGGGGTAGGAGGATTGAGTTATCTATGATGAAATCGAAGGAGGTACTTGTGCCGTGTTGTAATCGAATCAATATCAAAGGTAGGAACCCTTGGGTACTACACCTCAATGATTTTTCACATGCAGCAGACCTCTATTACCCGAATTTAGAGGAGCGAAATGTTGAAACAAATGTTGAGGCATTTCAAACCAAAGTGCACGAATCTGAAGGTTTAAGTGATACACAAAAGCAACAGTTGACGCAGCTGCTATCGGAATATACTATGGTATTTACCGACCGACCAGGAATAGTCAAAGGGTACCACTATCACATAGAGGTGATGCCCCATAAAACATACTGTCGCGCAACTTACTCCATCCCTTGGTCGAGGAGAGAAGTAGTGGCCAAAGAAAAAAAAGAGGTACGATCGAGGTGTAACTAACGAACAGAAATATAATGTAGGAGACCTAGTACTTATTCGTAACCACCCTAAATCTTCAGCCACCTTAAAACAAAATAGTAAGTGGCAATTGCTATATTCAGGGCCATTTGAAGTAATAAGCGTGCCACACGAATGTAGCTATTTGTTAGCACATCCCCATACGGGGAAGATCAAAGGATTATATCCACGTAAAGATGTGAAGTTATTTATTCAGTGACATATCACATATAAAGAGTAATAGTTGTAAGAAGATTTTAATTGTGTTTTAGAATATAAGTATGTTAGTATTAAGAAAGAAATTTGTGTGTAATTAAACTTGGAGGAAGTGGAATCAGAAAGTGAGCAATAGCTTACACAGGAAAGATTTTGTTTACAGACAATTAGTCATTAAAATATTATATGCTCATTAAGCAACGAACAATCTTCTTGTTGATAAAGTGAGGATTAATTTCTTGATTCAATTTTATAAAGGATTAATTTCTTGAACCATTTTCTATGTGTAGTGTGTAAGTGCAATTAATGATGCAATCTTATATAGTAAGGTAATTGCTGTAATTGTATTAGAATAAGGAACCCTGAGAGAGAGAGTCTTTACTAGCCAAACATTGACTTTGTAATATGCAACAATTATGTGATGTGATGTTTGCTGCCAGTAGTGATTTGAGAACGACACTGGAGCAGAAGCTAATTAAAAACAAGCCCGTTCCGTGGAAACTCCGCTCTGTATGTAGCAATGCTTCAATTGAAGCCTGTGTACTTGGTACACGCCCTTGAATATTCATTACGCGATACGCGAATTAAGTCAACCAATGCGGAACCTACACTGTAGTCATATAGGAAAATTCATTAAAAATAATGCTAGTGCTAAATGAAGTATTTATTGAGCAATATGCCCAAGTCAAGCTGTCATGCACATGGTACAATCTGTTTGCTAGATGGGTGATAACCAGGCAAGCTACACTGAAAGGAGGAAAGGAAAACTATGTAAAAAAAAAAAATCACACACCTTTAAAAAATTTACAAAAGGGCTATATACGCCTAGTAACAATATTAAAACTGTGTTGTGATAAGGTAAAAACAAATAGACGCCATGTAGATGAGAGTAATTATGCGAAGAACAGTTAAGAGGTATTAAAAAATAAACTGTGTGCATAAACAATTGAGGAAAGGACGGAATATTGTGTGTAGTAGGGACAGAAAATGACTGTTGTATCTGCACCAATATATACGTCGATAAGTCTAGTGTTGAGTGATAGACTGTCCTAGTGCAGTGCTCAACGAACAATAGACAGTGTATAAAAACAGTAGTTATTGATCCGTTCGAAGTCGATTCAAACAAACATCGCTCGACGGAGACATTTAGTATGTGTGTAACGAAACATTTTCGCGTGTTGAAAGACGCTCTGGCAGTGTATCAACCGTGGGAGTGAGTGAAAATGTGTAGTACAATGTGCGTGTGACGAACCCTGAATACCAGTGTCACAATGCCACAAGAAACCTGTTATCACGCCAAAACATACCAGTGCATACCAGTGAAGCGACGGCTACTGAACAATAAACGCTTTTAACAAGTTGCATCTTCTTCCACAGCTAGTAATCTGTGTCCTTAAAGACAGTACACCGTTGTGGAATGTTTGTTTCATGCGCTACGACGGGGAGCCACGCGGAGAAGCAGAGACGAGTGCCGTGCCGCCAGCCAGCCGGTCGCGGTAAACCACTGCCACTCGCCGACATCGGCGAATGGTTCGCCGCGGTTCGCGACTGCTTGGGCGCCACGTCAGCACGACGTCGCTGTTACTGAGAGCCGGTCGTCGAACCCAGCGGCCGTCGGTACGCGGCGTTCCAGACGACGCTACTCAACAATTGCTTCGCGCCGCCAGCTCCGTACAACATTGTTGTCATTCAAATGAACTATCAACTATGTATCTAATGCACTAACATGAATAGGGTTTAGTGGACACGAAATGATGTGACAAACATTTTTTTTTTTTTTGAGTTATCCAACACAAATTCAAAGTATTCATGGGTTTAGTGATGTATCGATCTAATATGTTTTCGTCATGTTAATGAAGGATACTCGCACGAATGCTAGACATTTTAAACCAACTGTCGCGAGTAAGTGCAAGGACGATTCATTATACTATTGTAAAAATGTGTAATAAGTGACTTTCATTACAATCCAGAACACAAATATTATATTGATAACAAAGAGACTAAAAGTTTAACATACTATCACAAATAGCCTTTGTTATATGTGAACATTGAATAGAGTCTGAACTTTTTGTGAGATGACCATGGCTCCGGCGCAGTTTTCCCAGGTTTTCTGATCGCACGTAGCCCGAATGGGGGAGCCAAATAAATGTAATGACCCTGGGACTAGGTTGACGGTCACCTCGCAAAGTGTAAGAACAGTATAAAAAGTGTAATTAAACCTACAGTGTGAAAGAACTAAGAAGTGTAAAGTGAATGTTACAACCAAGGTAACAGACAATAACCAAACAGACGTTAGTGGCAGCATATTGCCGAACATTTTCAACGTTAGTCAATTGCTGCCAGGGGGCATTGTAACGTCTAGTAAGAAACAAAAACAACATATTATGTAGTAATTAGAAAATTAGATGTATCATATTGTGTCATTGTGTAAAATTATGTATTTTTTTTTTATTATTTATTTTTGAGAACGTCTGCGTCGGCGAGTAATAAAACCGCCACAGAAGATAAATGTTGAACAGAGATTACAAAAGGAACTAGTATATAATACGTGATGTAAATTAAATTCTTTGTCTTCTTAATCTGGAAGTTGTGAGAGTAAGATCTCCTGTTGTTGTCGTGGAGAACGCGAATGTAGCATTCTTTTGTCGAGACTGGGAAATGTACGCCATTACGTGTGAATTCACACAGGTCTGTAATCAATGAGATATTTAAATGTTTTAATAGAGTTGTTTAAATGAAAACTTGTATTATTAATTGTTAAAGCTTGCTTGCCTATTATCCCATCCTGTTGAGACATTTTTCAGTTATATAAATATTATCTGTGGTGCTGAGCTGCGTGGAGAACGAAGAGCCGCTGCCGCGGCGTATTTAAACGACTTACAATATAGTCGAGCATACCGCAAGGAAGCGGTAAAATAATAGTAAAATAATATTATTTCTTTTAGCTCCCAGGCTGGCAGTGAAGATCAGCAGATTTTATGATGTGTTGCAGGTTGACGCGGGCTGCTGATAGGATATAATTTACAGTGCAAATAATTTAATGTACCTTCAAAATCTGATAGTAATCTTGCTGTGCTCCGTTCTGATCTGGCAAATTTTATAGTGATAACGTAATTTTTTTATGAGAGTCTCATGTGCTTGGGCTAGTCGTGGTATGAAATAGTATTTCACCAAGAAATAAAATCCACTGCGAACTTGTGTTTTTGAACGATCATATGAACTGTAACATCAGTGTTCATTAAAAGTAATTTCAACTTTTAATAACTATGAAGTAGGGAAGTTATATTGATCCTTAGCATGAGTTGCAGTTAAGAAAAATCGTTCTTTAAATTGTAGGCCAGATACAGAACAATAAGACTTCCATAGATACATTTTATTTTGCAAAAAGGTAACGATGATAAAGAAATTCAAAGCACAGCATTGTTAAAAGTATTTCACGTAACTCTTTCCATATATGCGTTGTTACGCCAATAATCAAAAAATAAATAAATAAACCAAAGAGCAACAATTTAAAACAATTCGAGAGAGTAGTGACGTGAAAGTAGCTGGGATTAAAAGTGAGTTTTCGAATGGTCGAATGTAAAGGGAAGGTGATGGTAGCCTGAAGTGTTTTTGCGAAAGCCAATTGAGGAAATTAGTACACTTTGACAAACCTTTTGATGAACTAATACAAACAGATACATTAAAAATGAGATTACCGAAAAGAGTACAGTAGGAGTTGGTTTATGGACCAGATAACTCTGTAGATCAGGTCTTGAGATATACAGATAAGTTGGATACAGCCTTTGAGAGAAATGTGAGGTTAAATAATGGCAGATTTGACAATCAACCATCTGGGGAGGTGAAATCAGAGCAAGAATCAAGGCATGAATGATAATGAAAATCAGAACAATAATAGTGGTTACAACAGAAGTGATAACAAATGGATCAGCCATAGTAATGGGAATGGAAACAGAGGACATGACACCAGGGAGAGACCTTGGGAGAATAATAACAGACAATTAGATAACCACCAATCAAGACAAGGCAATTTAAACTGACAGATGCCTCATTGGAAGCCTGTCAGTTTGGGGCGAGAAATCAATACCGAAATCAGGCTAAACACCACCAGCCTAGAGACATTGAAAATAGTTACTCAAAACAGAGAAATCGAAAATATTGGAGTGGAAATGTCAGAATTAACGTAAGAAGAGCACATCAGATTAGCAAATTACAGTTTGACAGTAAATTCTGTAAAAGTATGAATGAAAGTATGGAAGATAGAAGTATATCTGTAATAAAAGATAGTGTATAAAAGAGGGACATCACATCAAGCAATCATCTGATGTACCTCTAAGTAAAATTCAACCAAGTAAGAGAAATTGTGCAGGAAAAAATGGTATATACATACAAAAGTTGCAAGCTATGAGGGAGTTTGCTTCTTAGACATGGGTAGTCCTGTTTGTGTCATTTATGAAAAATTTAGAGACCAGACAAGACACAGTGCTAACTTTGAAAAATATCCTTTTATTGGAATCAAAATTAAGGGAGCAACTGGTAGACACAGCAAAGATGCAAACAGGCCTTAATATCTTTCACCATTAATGATGTACAGTATAACCAAGGATGTTTTGTAGTACCTGACCCCAATGAAAATATTTTGTTCAGAATGAATTGGATACAAGGAGTAAATGCTGATTTTGACTGGAATAGCAGAAAGTTAAGGCTTACCAACCCGAAGATAGATGTAACACATGTGACTGAACTAATCATTAAAAATTGCCTAGAGAATAATTTTCAAATGAGAAGAGAGATTTGTGCAAATGAAAAGATTGATGTTAACACGGAAAACAATGAAGAAGAATGCAGTGAAGACAAATATGCTGAATTAATGGCCACCAAACTAAAAGAAGCTGCAAATCTAGATAAAGAACAGACATATCAATAAGGTAGTTTGTTGTGGGAATATAAAGATGTGTTTAGTGAAAAATCTGGAAAAGTGAAAAACTATGAATGTAGACTTAATCTAAAACCTCACAAACAATTTTTCATCAAACAATATGGAGTACCCATCTCAAAAAGAAAATCTGTGGACAAAGAACTACAAAAGATGGAAGAGTTGGAAGTAATTGAACGGTGCAATAGTGCATACAATAACCCATTGGTGGTAGTTTCCAAACGTGATGGTAGGGTAAGACTGAGCTCAATTCAGGACATTTAAACAAATACCTTGAGAGGGAAGCTGAGCACCCTGAGAACATAGACAAGTTATTACATAAGTTTGAACATGTTTTGTTTAGACTTAACAGCAGGTTTCAATCAGGTACCATTGGAGATTCGGTCTAGAAAATATACTGCATTTTTGTATGGAGAAAGACGTTATTGCTGTTGTGTTGCACCATTTGACCTTAATGTATCAGTTGTAGAATTTATCGGAGCATTAGGTTTTGTTCTAGGAAAAGAACTGTTAAGCAAACTAATCTTTTATGTTGATGACATACTTGTAACAGAAAAGAGTTGGGAAGAATATATACGCTTGTTGGGTGAAGTGTGTTACAGATTGAGACAGGGATGCATGTCATCAAAACTAGAGAAGTACAAATTCGGAGTTAAACAGCTCAAAATTTTAGGCCATACCACCATCTCAGAAGAAATAATCTTACCTGATGAAGAAAAACTTGAAGCCATTGCAATATTTCCTGCGCCCAAGACTAAGAAACAACTTAAATCGTTCTATGGAATTTGTGGCTATTACCAGAAGATAGTCAGCAATCAAGCTTTAAATGCACCATGTTTGAACAACTTGTTGAAGAAGAACACCATTTGGGTATGGGACAGGAATTGTCAGGAAGCATTTGACAACATCAAGAAACAGATGTGCAATAGTAAAATGTTATACAGACCTGATCTTACAGAGCCATTTTTCATTATGACTGACTGCTGTGACTATGGAGTGGGAGCTCATTTGTTCCAAGAGAAGATTGTAGAGGGTGTGATTGAGCATAAAGCAATACCTTTTGCCAGTAGAACTTTACAAAAACATGAGAAATCATATACCGTCACCAAAAAAAGTATTGTTGACAGTCTATTGGGCTTTCACCAAATTCAAGAATTACTTATTAGGACATCAAGCAGTGGTATACACAGACTATTGGGCTTTGATCTACATACAAGAGTGTACTTTGCATCACAGCAGGATACCCAGGTGGGCACTATTCCTTCTAGCAGTTCAACTATACAGTAAAGTATATAAAAGGTGAAGAAAAACTAATTGCTGATGCTCTATCAAGGTTGACAATGGGAGGCGAAGCTGAAAATAACAGTGATGAGTGTGAAAGGGAATATCGGATTATGTATCTAACAGGGGTGAAAGATGAGAATGAAATGAGGAAAATTTGTAATGACATCCGTAGATATCAGAGCCATGATTTTTCACGTCACTACTCTCTCGAATTGTTTTAAATTGTTGCTCTTTGGTTTATTTATTTATTTTTTGATTATTGGCGTAACAACGCATATATGGAAAGAGTTACGTGAAATACTTTTAACAATGCTGTGCTTTGAATTTCTTTATCATCGTTACCTTTTTGCAAAATAAAATGTATCTATGGAAGTCTTATTGTTCTGTATCTGGCCTACAATTTAAAGAACGATTTTTCTTAACTGCAACTCATGCTAAGGATCAATATAACTTCCCTACTTCATAGTTATTAAAAGTTGAAATTACTTTTAATGAACACTGATGTTACAGTTCATATGATCGTTCAAAAACACAAGTTCGCAGTGGATTTTATTTCTTGGTGAAATACTATTTCATACCACGACTAGCCCAAGCACATGAGACTCTCATAAAAAAATTACGTTATCACTATAAAATTTGCCAGATCAGAACGGAGCACAGCAAGATTACTATCAGATTTTGAAGGTACATTAAATTATTTGCACTGTAAATTATATCCTATCAGCAGCCCGCGTCAACCTGCAACACATCATAAAATCTGCTGATCTTCACTGCCAGCCTGGGAGCTAAAAGAAATAATATTATTTTACTATTATTTTACCGCTTCCTTGCGGTATGCTCGACTATATTGTAAGTCGTTTAAATACGCCGCGGCAGCGGCTCTTCGTTCTCCACGCAGCTCAGCACCACAGATAATATTTATATAACTGAAAAATGTCTCAACAGGATGGGATAATAGGCAAGCAAGCTTTAACAATTAATAATACAAGTTTTCATTTAAACAACTCTATTAAAACATTTAAATATCTCATTGATTACAGACCTGTGTGAATTCACACGTAATGGCGTACATTTCCCAGTCTCGACAAAAGAATGCTACATTCGCGTTCTCCACGACAACAACAGGAGATCTTACTCTCACAACTTCCAGATTAAGAAGACAAAGAATTTAATTTACATCACGCATTATATACTAGTTCCTTTTGTAATCTCTGTTCAACATTTATCTTCTGTGGCGGTTTTATTACTCGCCGACGCAGACGTTCTCAAAAATAAATAATAAAAAAAAATACATAATTTTACACAATGACACAATATGATACATCTAATTTTCTAATTACTACATAATATGTTGTTTTTGTTTCTTACTAGACGTTACAATGCCCCCTGGCAGCAATTGACTAACGTTGAAAATGTTCGGCAATATGCTGCCACTAACGTCTGTTTGGTTATTGTCTGTTACCTTGGTTGTAACATTCACTTTACACTTCTTAGTTCTTTCACACTGTAGGTTTAATTACACTTTTTATACTGTTCTTACACTTTGCGAGGTGACCGTCAACCTAGTCCCAGGGTCATTACATTTATTTGGCTCCCCCATTCGGGCTACGTGCGATCAGAAAACCTGGGAAAACTGCGCCGGAGCCATGGTCATCTCACAAAAAGTTCAGACTCTATTCAATGTTCACATATAACAAAGGCTATTTGTGATAGTATGTTAAACTTTTAGTCTCTTTGTTATCAATATAATATTTGTGTTCTGGATTGTAATGAAAGTCACTTATTACACATTTTTACAATAGTATAATGAATCGTCCTTGCACTTACTCGCGACAGTTGGTTTAAAATGTCTAGCATTCGTGCGAGTATCCTTCATTAACATGACGAAAACATATTAGATCGATACATCACTAAACCCATGAATACTTTGAATTTGTGTTGGATAACTCAAAAAAAAAAAATGTTTGTCACATCATTTCGTGTCCACTAAACCCTATTCATGTTAGTGCATTAGATACATAGTTGATAGTTCATTTGAATGACAACAATGTTGTACGGAGCTGGCGGCGCGAAGCAATTGCTGAGTAGCGTCGTCTGGAACGCCGCGTACCGACGGCCGCTGGGTTCGACGACCGGCTCTCAGTAACAGCGACGTCGTGCTGACGTGGCGCCCAAGCAGTCGCGAACCGCGGCGAACCATTCGCCGATGTCGGCGAGTGGCAGTGGTTTACCGCGACCGGCTGGCTGGCGGCACGGCACTCGTCTCTGCTTCTCCGCGTGGCTCCCCGTCGTAGCGCATGAAACAAACATTCCACAACGGTGTACTGTCTTTAAGGACACAGATTACTAGCTGTGGAAGAAGATGCAACTTGTTAAAAGCGTTTATTGTTCAGTAGCCGTCGCTTCACTGGTATGCACTGGTATGTTTTGGCGTGATAACAGGTTTCTTGTGGCATTGTGACACTGGTATTCAGGGTTCGTCACACGCACATTGTACTACACATTTTCACTCACTCCCACGGTTGATACACTGCCAGAGCGTCTTTCAACACGCGAAAATGTTTCGTTACACACATACTAAATGTCTCCGTCGAGCGATGTTTGTTTGAATCGACTTCGAACGGATCAATAACTACTGTTTTTATACACTGTCTATTGTTCGTTGAGCACTGCACTAGGACAGTCTATCACTCAACACTAGACTTATCGACGTATATATTGGTGCAGATACAACAGTCATTTTCTGTCCCTACTACACACAATATTCCGTCCTTTCCTTAATTGTTTATGCACACAGTTTATTTTTTAATACCTTTTTAACTGTTCTTCGCATAATTACTCTCATCTACATCGCGTCTATTTGTTTTTACCTTATCACAACACAGTTTTCATATTGTTGTAAATTTTTTAAAGGTGTGTGATTTTTTTTTTTTTTCATTTAGCACTAGCATTATTTTTAATGAATTTTCCTATATGACTACAGTGTAGGTTCCGCATTGGTTGACTTAATTCGCGTATCGCGTAATGAATATTCAAGGGCGTGTACCAAGTACACAGGCTTCAATTGAAGCATTGCTACATACAGAGCGGAGTTTCCACGGAACGGGCTTGTTTTTAATTAGCTTCTGCTCCAGTGTCGTTCTCAAATCACTACTGGCAGCAAACATCACATCACATAATTGTTGCATATTACAAAGTCAATGTTTGGCTAGTAAAGACTCTCTCTCTCAGGGTTCCTTATTCTAATACAATTACAGCAATTACCTTACTATATAAGCTTGCATCATTAATTGCACTTACACACTACACATAGAAAATGGTTCAAGAAATTAATCCTTTATAAAATGATTCAAGAAATTAATCCTCACTTTATCAACAAGAAGATTGTTCGTTGCTTAATGAGCATATAATATTTTAATGACTAATTGTCTGTAAACAAAATCTTTCCTGTGTAAGCTATTGCTCACTTTCTGATTCCACTTCCTCCAAGTTTAATTACACACAAATTTCTATCTTAATACTAACATACTTATATTCTAAAACACAATTAAAATCTTCTTACAACTATTACTCTTTATATGTGAGATGTCACTGAATAAATAACTTCACATCTTTACGTGGATACAATCCTTTGATCTTCCCCGTATGGGGATGTGCTAACAAATAGCTACATTCGTGTGGCACGCTTATTACTTCAAAGGGCCCTGAATATAGCAATTGCCACTTACTATTCTGTTTTAAGGTGGCTGAGGATTTAGGGTGGTTACGAATAAGTACTAGGTCTCCTACATTATATTTCTGTTCGTTAGTTACACCTCGATCGTACCTCTTTTTTTCTTTGGCCACTACTTCTCTCCTCGACCAAGGGATGGAGTAAGTTGCGCGACAGTATGTTTTATGGGGCATCACCTCTATGTGATAGTGGTACCCTTTGACTATTCCTGGTCGGTCGGTAAATACCATAGTATATTCCGATAGCAGCTGCGTCAACTGTTGCTTTTGTGTATCACTTAAACCTTCAGATTCGTGCACTTTGGTTTGAAATGCCTCAACATTTGTTTCAACATTTCGCTCCTCTAAATTCGGGTAATAGAGGTCTGCTGCATGTGAAAAATCATCGAGGTGTAGTACCCAAGGGTTCCTACCTTTGATATTGATTCGATTACAACACGGCACAAGTACCTCCTTCGATTTCATCATAGATAACTCAATCCTCCTACCCCTATTAATTATGCTTAATTTCCCCAAGGAGAGGTCGATCAATGCGTCCCTCTCACGGAGAAAATCTACTCCCAGAATGCAGGCCACCTTTAATCCTTTAACAACGAGGAACGAGCTCACTATGGCTTCGCCCTCCTTACAAATCTCCACCTGCACCTGGTACTTAACTGATTGGCTCTGTGCACTAATGGCTCCAGACACCTTACAATTATTAACCGGGAAAGTCGGAATGCTATGTCCTTTTCCCAGTGCTTTAAATAACTCCATACTCATTACACTTACTGAGGCACCTGTGTCGATGATTATATTCACTGCAACATCATTGATTTTCGCTTCGATAATAGCTTGCACATTTTCGTTATTATCTTTCTTACATTCGTGCGGTTCGTTCAGTAGATCTTTATCCATACTGACACCGTCGTTGTATCGCAGCATACGTATCCCAGGTATATTATTATCACTCGAGTTGCTCTCACCCCATCCCTCGGCCATCGATGGAGAGCATATCGAGGCCGATTCTAGTTTGTTGGATTGCTTACTTGTGAGGTACTTGGACGGCTATTGTCCGCGACCTCCACTATATGTACATTCTGATTTGTAGGCCGCCACGGCTGCGCAATAGGCGCGTTTTGCGGTGGTGGTCTATTGTTGTCATACCGGTCATTACCCTGTCGCTCTGGGCTTCTTCGCTGATTCTGTTGCCAATTTCGATTACTATCACTATAATTGCTCTGCCACTGACCTCGCGCATTTTTCCAGCGGTTGGTCCCTGACATTCCGGATTCGTACCGGTCGTCAAATCGACGCTTTTTGTTATAAGTTGGTTGTCCATACCCGTTCTGGCTTCTACCATTACTACCATTTTGCGAATGTTCTTGTCGCTTGTTACCACCCCCACCATTTCCATGGTTGTGGTTTTGTGCACTACCATTTCTGTCATGTTTACATCCTGACCCATTATTCCGCGAGTGATCGCACGCTGATTTTGCGTCTTCCTGTATCAAGTCTATTGAATCTAGAACAGACAGGAAGTTTTCCATGTCGCTTTCTGGTACGTGTATTAATTTCTCTTTGATATGAATGGGTAAATGTGATTTTAGCAGTCTTATTATGTCTCTTGGTGCTATAGGCTCGTCCCAGTAGCGCGTTTTGTTTATATATTTTTCAAAATACCGCCTCAAATTCCCAAGACGGGGTGAGTACGGTTCGGGATTATATACTTCTTTTCTTAGCCGCTCTTGTATACAAGGCGACCAATATTTCGACAGAAATGCCCTTTCGAACTGTTCGTATGTCCTGCAGCTGTCTGCTACTTGCTACTTCTGTAGCCCACAACGCTGCGTCACCTTGAATGTACGACATTACGTATTGAATTTTCTGTGTTTCGTTCCATACACTGGGCAAGATATTTTTAAAGCTTTTTATGAATACTACTGGGTGTACTGATTTCCGTTCAGTAGTAAACGTTTGAAATTGCCTATTTTTGATTAAACTTTCTTCAACTAATATTTTTGAACTACATGGGTTTGCTCCTGGGACATATGCTGTGTGCTCCGAACCGGAGCTACAGCTCTTCGCATTATCGACTACAGATTCCCCATTGTTGTATCGCGTATAAGTTTGTGCATTGCCAAAACCATGGGCTGTTGGCGACATAGGTTCCTGTTCCAGATGTTTTCTGCTTTGTGCTAAACCCTTCTCCAGGTCGGATATCCGTTTGTTCATATTCACTTGCCACTGCGGAATATCCTCACTGAGTATTTGTTTGATGGTTTGCACGTCGTTCTGTACCTGACTATTTACTGCGGTACTGAACGATTCGGAATCTCTATTTGCTATGGCTGCTTGTACTTTAGAATTAATATTTTTGTCAATCTCACTCTCCTTCACTTCTAGCCATGAGTTGAATTCTGTTTCGATTTTAGTTGCTTGTTCGTTCCACTTCTGCTCTACAAGCTGTGTGGAATCTATTTCTAGCTTTTCTACCCGGTTGGCTAATACACCTATTTCATCTACCATGTTAGTGTTTGCTACTTGCAGGTTGTTGACCTGTTCCGTCAACTCCTGCACGGCCTTAGGTATCGACTCATAATTCTGTTTCATATCTGCAATCTCTTTTTTCATATTTTCTAACGATTGCACAAGTTGCTGGTCCCGCTCAGCTTGCCGGCGATCTCGCTCAGCTTGCTGGCGATCTCGCTCGGCTTGCTGGGCAAGTAAATTTTCTTCTAGCCTGCGATCTCGCTCAGCTTGCTGACGATCTCGCTCAGCTTGCTGTGCGAGAAAAATCTCAATTTTCTCGTCCTTTTCAGCTTGTTGTTGCGCAAATTTTGCCTGGTAATCTAACACACGCTCTAATATAGCCTGAAGTGAATACCCACCAGGCAGATTACCACTCTCTGGTTCCTGCTTTTCTGGTGGTGGTACAATTTCTTTATCTACTTCTCCTTGATCACTAGTGGGCGGTGGCACCACTTCCTGTGCCCCTGCCCCCACATTTTCGCATGTTATATCCTCAAAGAGAGTACTAGTACTACTTGAGGTACCCGGTTCCACATTTCCTACGCTACCTAATTGCTGTTCCTCAGTATCCATATTGCTCGGACGTTGACTACGCAACTTAACCATATTCCTAAATTGCTTACTAAAACACAAACCTGACAGTTTTGTCACTTGCACACAAAATACGTTAATTTATCTACACTACACTGCACACTAAAAATTACTATCTACCATCAACTTTGTCCTGTCCCAAACACTAACATCAAACTACGCACAATATGCACACCACCAGCGATATGAGATCACTTCACTGGAGCTCAACTTCTACAAACAGGACAACTACACTGTAGTCTTACCTTTAGTTTATCTTATCTCGGGGTTCGGCTGCCCCCGGATTACGTAGTCGTTAGAGCTTCTCAGTACTATCAGGATCGTCTTCTCAGACTCGCTTGCAGTAGTACGTTTTGTCATGAAAGAGTGTTTGCACATTCATTAATGCATAGCATTGATCATGATATACATACATACATTTATCACTAAATACATATATATATATATATATATATATATATATATATATATATATATACATACATAACAATCAACCCTGAAAGAAAAATACATAAAATTTTATAATTGTGGCCACTGCAAATTCGGGCCCCGCGTTTTTGGGCGACAGTTTCACGTCACTACTCTCTCGAATTGTTTTAAATTGTTGCTCTTTGGTTTATTTATTTATTTTTTGATTATTGGCGTAACAACGCATATATGGAAAGAGTTACGTGAAATACTTTTAACAATGCTGTGCTTTGAATTTCTTTATCATCGTTACCTTTTTGCAAAATAAAATGTATCTATGGAAGTCTTATTGTTCTGTATCTGGCCTACAATTTAAAGAACGATTTTTCTTAACTGCAACTCATGCTAAGGATCAATATAACTTCCCTACTTCATAGTTATTAAAAGTTGAAACAACTTTTAATGAACACTGATGTTACAGTTCGTATGATCGTTCAAAAACACAAGTTCGCAGTGGATTTTATTTCTTGGTGAAATACTATTTCATACCACGACTAGCCCAAGAACATGAGACTCTCATAAAAAAATTACGTTATCACTATAAAATTTGCCAGATCAGAACAGAGCACAGCAAGATTACTATCAGATTTTGAAGGTACATTAAATTATTTGCACTGTAAATTATATCCTATCAGCAGCCCGCGTCAACCTGCAACACATCATAAAATCTGCTGATCTTCACTGCCAGCCTGGGAGCTAAAAGAAATAATATTATTTTACTATTATTTTACCGCTTCCTTGCGGTATGCTCGACTATATTGTAAGTAGTTTAAATACGCCGCGGCAGCGGCTCTTCGTTCTCCACGCAGCTCAGCACCACAGATAATATTTATATAACTGAAAAATGTCTCAACAGGATGGGATAATAGGCAAGCAAGCTTTAACAATTAATAATACAAGTTTTCATTTAAACAACTCTATTAAAACATTTAAATATCTCATTGATTACAGACCTGTGTGAATTCACACGTAATGGCATACATTTCCCAGTCTCGACAAAAGAATGCTACATTCGCGTTCTCCACGACAACAACAGGAGATCTTACTCTCACAACTTCCAGATTAAGAAGACAAAGAATTTAATTTACATCACGCATTATATACTAGTTCCTTTTGTAATCTCTGTTCAACATTTATCTTCTGTGGCGGTTTTATTACTCGCCGACGCAGACGTTCTCAAAAATAAATAATAAAAAAAAATACATAATTTTACACAATGACACAATATGATACATCTAATTTTCTAATTACTACATAATATGTTGTTTTTGTTTCTTACTAGACGTTACAGATTCCAACTAGAAGTTAGTTCAACGTTATCTGGGTAAGAGAGGATATGAGAAAGTAGAATGGTGCTATAAAGTGCACAAGGGTATACTTTTCAGAAGATACAGTGCAGACAGTGATACTTTGAGATCGTGTGGCCAGAGCAGTATACTGCAGTGTTGATAAAGTATGTACACGAGAGTTTCGGACATTGTGGGACACTCAAATGTATCCAAAAGATCTAAGAAGATGTGTAGTTATACTCTGTAGAGCGTGTATTTGATTTTGTGGGTGGTTCTTTGAGAATTACAGGCATGGTCATGATTTTATGAATTTGATAATGAGATATATTAATGGACAATGTTAAAGATGTATACTTGTTACTAAATGGACAAGTTGCAATGTGACAAAAGACACTTTGTTATTACAAGATGGTGTGATGATGAACAGTGTGTGAGTTCATGTTTGATATGATAACGAGTTAAATGAGATCTGTGGGGTCAAATATACTGTATAATGGAATATACTGAAATATTAATCAAAAGGAAAGGATACATTTAGAAATTCATTTTGTTCATTGACTTTAATCTGTATACTGCTAAATCTTTGCAGTTTAGAGATGCTTGTTTTTGTGTGATTTTGTTTATAAATATGTCAATAGTATAGGATATTATGTGAACGATTTTGACATATTTATATCTTATGTGACCTTAATTGTAACCTGCACGAGTACCTTGGGTAATGAGTTCATCCCTGTTTCTACCTAGAGAACTGTATCCAAGATCCCCACCTGATCTTGATGAAAAAATTAAAAACTGTAAAACTAATAGTGGACTGTGCTATTGCAGCATAGAGACTGCCAGAAAAAGAGGGGTTGCAGACACAAGATGAACAGCACAAAAGGACTGATGATTGTGAGGTGCCAATTCCCTAAGATGTGCAATGTGAACCATTGACTGGAGTAACAGCTAAGAAAAGAAAATATTTTTGATTTTTTGGATTGTGTATATATATTTAGCAGCCATTCATACAAGTAATACTTGTAAGAGTGGCTGGGAGGAGGGGGGGGGGGGTTCGTATCGATACAGTCTTCCCCAAGACACTAGTGAAGAGACTGATACAATCTTTTTTGGGTGGCTGTCGGATGAGTTTGTGCTTCGTAGGTCTTTTATGTACATATTTTTATATATCATTCTGTCCAATTTGCTAAAACACCTGATATTCATTGCGATAGATACAAATGTTCTGGAAGGACGTATATTATTATGATTGTCAGAAGATTGTTGTCATTAACAAAATTATGTACAGGTGCTGAGTTAAATGTTTAATCAAGAAATTGAAGTGTTAAATATTTGGTGGCAAATATTAAGAGGCTGTGGAAATGTTGACGTAAGTGGCTGGCACCTCTAATTACCTTAATTGCAGTTGTTTGGTGAGTTGACACAGAGAACCTCATTATCTTGAGAAACGGCTTATAAGTTATTACCAAGTGATGTATTTTCATTTGTTATCTATTTTTATGTCCTCCTCTGTGGCTAATATCCTTTGTAATTAGATTTCTCAATAACTCTCCAATTGTTTACATCACAAAATCCTAGTTTCAGAATTTGAGGCCTTTTTTGTAAATTTTACGTATGTAGTTGGAGAAGCATAAGATTAGTACTGTCATTGAATGTTAGTAACCAAATCCAAGCTGCAATTAATTACATAACTAAAATAATACAAAACACATTACTGTAATTAAAGTTCAGATCGATTTTCATATTTAAAACTAGTGATGGTATTATAGAAATTTTTTCAATTAATATTGTATTTTACACCTTATTCGGCTGTAACATCAGTTTCTTTGCGTTTCGTAAATTTTAACTGCAACATGATAATTGTACAAAACTAATAATGGCTTATTTTGAAATTTCTTGTTAAAATTATATATAAAGTCAGTTAGTCATTGAGTTGTTGTTTTGTCAGTCAGTCAAAGAGACCTGTGAAGTATGTCAGTTAGTGTTTTTGTTCCGATTATTAGTATGCAGTTCAGTTGTCAGTAAGTTTTGTGAAGTTGGAAACTATTATATTCTTTCATCAAATGAACTCCAAGCAATAGAAAGTTAAGTTAAATGTAACATACCAAGCGGAACGTTATAGTTGTGAGTTATTCAAATGTAGATGCTCTCTTATAGGCCTCACCGTTCTGCAACCAGGAAGGGAGTCAGTGGTCGAATTAGTCGGCACTGCATAGCAGGTCCACAACATCAGGAGAAAACAAGATGGCGACCGGGAAATCCAGAAAATAAGGTACATATTATTACAGGGAACGCATAAAGACTTGGCATCTCCCTTACTTAAAATCAACTCACAACACGAGAAATTCTTCAGTATACCCTGTAATACTTCTTGGCTGTTACTGAGGACTGCAATCCTTCGCCAAATCTTATCATTAACATTCTTTCACCCCTAATTTTTATTGCACTCCTGTAGCTATAAAAATGGTTCAAATGGTTCTGTGCACTATGGGACTTAACATCTGAGGTCATCAGCCCCCTAGAACTTAGAACTACTTAAACCTAACTAACCTAAGGACATCACACCCATCCAAGCCAGAGGCAGGATTCGAACCTGCGACAGTAGCGGTCTCCTGTAGCTACATTTGATTTCCATCTTTGCTTCTTAGACGCCGAGAAAAACTGTATCCCCCTATTATGCCCTTTTTATTTCGAGCACTTCGTTCTTGACCTTCCATTCTTATTGTTTCTTCTTTCTTCTTATTCATATTGTACATTACCTGTCTTTCTCTATTGCCTATACCTTCTTTTCTGAGAATTTCGAACGTCTTGCACCTTTTTATATTGTTGAATGATTTTCTAGATCGACGAACGCTGTGATGGTGTCCTGATTTCTCTTAAGCCTCGTTTCCATTACCAAGATCTGTCTCTCTGGTATCTCTCTTTCTTTTCTAAAGTCATATGAGCAAAAGAAAATCGATTATCACTTTGATAATGATCAGTGAACCACTTCAAAGGTCACAGTTCGCTTCCGATGTGTGTAGCCACCAGCCACTAACTAGAAATAAAATGCGTTTTCTTTATATTCTTCATCAAAGTTTCCACTGATAAATTCATATGGCTACTAAGTAACAACTGGAAGTCATACCCACTTGAAACTACCAGTAAAATAATTACAACAACCAAAGTTGCCAGCATTGATGTAGTTTAATAGTAGTTCCAGATAAACACTATTGCTCAAAAGCATCTGCACATTTATTAGTGGACATTAGTGTGGTGTCTCTTCCCTCTTCGCCTTTATGACGGCCTGAAGTCTTTCAGTGATGTGTACGAGGTGTGTGAGAAAATTAAGAGAGACTTACAACAATGCAAGCGATCCGGCAACGTCTTGTTGTTCTACTTGTACAGACCGGTGTATTCATCCCTCCCAGATGCTCAATCCGAGTTTGAGTTCTCTACAGTTATCATGTGATTTTTGAGAGCGTCATCATTGAAGTTGTGTTTTTGTTGTGTGCTACAAAATGGAACAACGGAATGTTCAAGCTGGTGGAGGCTCTGTAATGGAGTGGGGAGTGTGCAGTTGGAGTGATACCGGGACCCCTGATATGTCTAAATACGACTCTGACAGGTGACATATACGTAAGCGTCCTGTCTGATTACCTGCATCCATTCATGTCCATTGTGGATTCCGACGGACTTTGGCAATTCCAGCAGGACAATGCGACACCCACGCGTCCATAAATGCTACAGAGTGGCTCCAGGAACACTCTTCTGAGTTTAAACACTTCCGCTGGCCACCAAACTCCCAAGACATGAACATTATTTAGCATATCTGGGACGACTTTCAACCTGCTATTCAGAAGAGATCTCCACCCCCTCGTACTCTTACGGTTTTATGGACAACCCTGCAGTATTTATGGTGTCAGTTCCCTGAAGCAACCACTTCAGACATTAATCGCGTCCCAACCACGCCGTGTTGCGGCACTTCTTCGTGCTCGCGGGAGCCCTAAACAGTATTAGAGAGGTGTACCAGATTCTTTGGCTGTTCAGTGTTCTTTGTTGAGCCGACGTTCACAGGGAGAAACGGTTATCATAAAATAAAGGATATCAGAGCTCGCACAGAAGGACTGAAGTGTTCGTTTTTTCTACGTGCTGTTCTAGAGTGGGATAACAGAGAATTATTGTGAAGGTGATCCGATGAACCCTCTCCCAAGCACTTAAGTCTGATTTGCAGGGTATCCATGCAGATGTAGATGTACGAGGGTAATCCCAAAAGTAAGGTCTCCTATTTTTTTTATAAGTACATAGACCTGTTTATTTCTATAGTGGTTTACATCAGTTTACAGCTTGAACATTTAGCTATTTTTCGACATAATCACCATTTCTCTCGATGCATTTTTGTAGACGCTTGTAACGTCTAGTAAGAAACAAAAACAACATATTATGTAGTAATTAGAAAATTAGGTGTATCATATTGTGTCATTGTATAAAATTATGTATTTTTTTTATTATTTATTTTTGAGAACGTCTGCGTCGGCGAGTAATAAAACCGACACAGAAGATAAATGTTAAACAGAGATTAAAAAAGGAACTAGTATATAATACGTGATGAATATGAATGTCTTTGTCTTCTTAATTTGGAAGTTGTGCGAGTAAGATCTCCTGTGTTGTCGTAGAGAACGCTAATGTAGCATTCTTTTGTCGAGACTAAGCAATGTACGCCATTACGTGTGAATTCACAAAGGTCTGTAATCACTGAGATATTTAAATGTTTTAATAGAGTTGTTTAAATGAAAACTTGTATTATTAATTGTTAAAGCTTGCTTGCCTATTATCCCATCCTGTTGAGACATTTTTCAGTTATATAAATATTATCTGTGGTGCTGAGCTGCGTGGAGAACGAAGAGCCGCTGCCGCGGCGTATTTAAACGACTTACAATATAGTCGAGCATACCGCAAGGAAGCGGTAAAATAATAGTAAAATAATATTATTTCTTTTAGCTCCCAGACTGGCAGTGCAGATCAGCAGATTTTATGATGTGTTGCAGGTTGACGTGGGCTGCTGATAGGATATAGTACCAAGTACAAATAAGTTAATGTACCTTCAGAATCTGATAGGAATCTTGCTGTGCTCCGTTCTGGTCTGGCAAACTTTATAGTGACAACGTATTTTTTTTAATGAGAGTCTCATGTTCTTGGGCTAGTCGTGGTATGAAATAGTATTTTACCGAGAAATAAAATCCACTGCAAACTTGTGTTTTTGAACGATCATACGAACTGTAACATCAGTGTTCATAACAAAGTAATTTCAATTTTCAATAACTATGAAGTAGGGAAGATATATTGATTCTTAGCATGAGTTACAGTTACAAAAAAACGTTCCTTTAATTATAGGCCAGATACAAAACAATAAGACTTCAATATATATATATATATATTATTTTCCTAAAAGGTAATGATGATAAAGAAATTCAAAGCACAGCAACGCAAAAAGTATTTCATGTAACTCTTTTCATATATGCGTTGGTACGCTAATAATAATAATAATAAAAATAAATAAACAAAAGAGCAACAATTTACAATTCACGAGTTACGCGAAACTGGCGCCCAAAAACGCAGGGCCCGAATTTGCAGTGGCCACAAATATAAAATTTTATGTATTTTGCTTTCAGTGTTGATTGTTATGTATGTATATATATGTATTTAGTGATAAATGTATATATGTATATCATGATCAATGCCATGTATTAATGAATGTGCAAACACTCTTTCATGACAAAACGTACTACTGCAAGCGAGTCTGAGAAGACGATCCTGATAGTACTGAGAAACTGTAACGACTACGTAATCCGGGGGCAGCCGAACCCCGAGATCAGATAAACTAAAGGTAAGACTACAGTGTAGTTGTCCTGTTTGTAGAAGTTGAGCTCCAGTGAAGTGATCTCATTTCGCTAGTGGTGTGCATATTGTGCGTAGTTTGATGTTAGTGTTTGTGACAGGACAAAGTTGATGGTAGATAGTAATTTTTAGTGTGCAGTGTAGGGTAGCTAAATTAACGTATTTTGTGTGCAAGGGGCAAAACTGTCAGATTTTGTGTTTTAGTAAGCAATTTAGGAATATGGTTAAATTGCGTAGTCAACGTCCGAGCAATATGGATACTGAGGAACAACAATTAGTTAGTGCAGGAAATGTAGAACCGGGTACTTTAAGCAGTTCAAGTACTCTCTTTGAGGATATAACATGCGAAAATGTGGGGGCAGGGGCACAGGAAGTGGTGCCACCGCCCACTAGTGCTCAAGGAGATGTAGATAAAGAAATTGTACCACCACCAGAAAAGCAGGAACCAGAGAGTGGTAATCTGCCTGGTGGGTATTCACTTCAGGCTATATTAGAGCGTGTGCTAAATTACCAGGCAGAATTTGCGCAACAGCAAGCTGAGCGAGATCGCCAGCAAGCTGAGCGAGATCGTCAGCAAGCTGAGCGAGATCGCAGGCTAGAGGAAAATTTACTCGCACAGCAAGCTGAGCGAGATCGCCAACAAGCCGAGCGAGCTCGTCAGCAAGAGGAAAAGTTACTTGAACAGCTAGCTGAGCGAGACCAGCAACTTGTGCAATCTTTAGAAATTATGAAAAAGGACATTGCCTGTATGAAACAGAGTTATGAGTCGATACCTAAGGCCGTGCAGGAGTTGACGGAACAGGTCAACAACCTGCAAGTAGCAAACACTAACATGGTAGATGAAATAGGTGTATTAGCCAACCGAGTAGAAAAGCTAGAAATAGATTCCACACAGCTTGTAGAGCAGAAGTGGAACGAACAAGCAACTAAAATTGAAACAGAATTCAACTCATGGCTAGAAGTGAAGGAGAGTGAGATTGACAAAAATATTAATTCTAAAGTACAAGCAGCCATAGCAAATAGAGATTCCGAATCGTTCAGTACCGCAGTAAATAGTCAGGTACAGAACGACGTGCAAACCATCAAACAAATACTCAGTGAGGATATTCCGCAGTGGCAAGTGAATATGAACAAACGGATATCCGACCTGGAGAAGGGTTTAGCACAAAGCAGAAAGCATTTGGACCAGGAACCTATGTCGCCAACAGCCCATGGTTTTGGCAACGCACAAACTTATACGCGATACAACAATGGGGAATCTGTAGTCGATAATGCGAAGAGCTGTAGCTTCGGTTCGGAGCACACAGCATATGTCCCAGGAGCAAACCCATGTAGTTCAAAAATATTAGTTGAAGAAAGTTTAATCAAAAATAGGCAATTTCAAACGTTTACTACTGAACGGAAATCAGTACACCCAGTAGTATTCATAAAAAGCTTTAAAAATATCTTGCCCAGTGTGTGGAACGAAACACAGAAAATTCAATACGTAATGTCATACATTCAAGGTGACGCAGCGTTGTGGGCTACAGAAGTAGCAGACAGCTGCAGGACATACGAACAGTTCGAAAGGGCATTTCTGTCGAAATATTGGTCGCCTTGTATACAAGAGCGGCTAAGAAAAGAAGTGTATAATCCCGAACCGTACTCACCCCGTCTTGGGAATTTGAGGCGGTATTTTGAAAAGTATATAAACAAAACGCGCTACTGGGACGAGCCTATATCACCAAGAGACATAATAAGACTACTAAAATCACATTTACCCATTCATATCAAAGAGAAATTAATACATGTACCAGAAAGCGACATGGAAAACTTCCTGTCTGTTCTAGATTCAATAGACTTGATCCAGGAAGACGCAAAATCAGCGTGCGATCACTCGCGGAATAATGGGTCAGAATGTAAACACGACAGAAATAGTAGTGCACAAAACCACAACCATGGAAATGGTGGGGGTGGTAACAAGCGGCAAGAACATTCGCAAAATGGTAGTAATGGTAGAGGCCAGAACGGGTATGGACAACCAACTTATAACAAAAAGCGTCGATTTGACGACCGGTACGAATCCGGAATGTCAGGGACCAACCGCTGGAAAAATGCGCGAGGTCAGTGGCAGAGCAATTATAGTGATAGTAATCGAAATTGGCAACAGAATCAGCGAAGAAGCCTAGAGCGACAGGGGAATGACCGGTATGACAACAATAGACCACCACCGCAAAACGCGCTTATTGCGCAGCCGTGGCGGCCTACAAATCAGAGTGTACATATAGTGGAGGTCGCGGACAATAGCCGTCCAAGTACCTCACAAGTAAACAATCCAACAAACTAGAATCGGCCTCGATATGCTCTCCATCGATGGCCGAGGGATGGAGTGAGAGCAACACGAGTCATAATAATATACCTGGGATACGTATGCTGCGATACAACGACGGTGTCAGTATGGATAAAGATCTACTGAACGAACCGCACGAATGTAAGAAGGATAATAACGAAAATGTGCAAGCTATTATCGAAGCGAAAATCAATGATGTTGCAGTGAATATAATCATCGGCACAGGTGCCTCAGTAAGTGTAATGAGTATGGAGTTATTTAAAGCACTGGGAAAAGGACATAGCATTCCGACTTTCCCGGTTAATAACTGTAAGGTGTCTGGAGCCATTAGTGCCCAGAGCCAATTAGTTAAGTACCAGGTGCAGGTGGAGATTTGTAAGGAGGGCGAAGCCATAGTGAGCTCGTTCCTCGTTGTTAAAGGATTAAAGGTGGCCTGCATTCTGGCAGTAGATTTTCTCCGTGAGAGGGACGCATTGATCGACCTCTCCTTGGGGAAATTAAGCATAGTTAATAGGGGTAGGAGGATTGAGTTATCTATGATGAAATCGAAGGAGGTACTTGTGCCGTGTTGTAATCGAATCAATATCAAAGGTAGGAACCCTTGGGTACTACACCTCGATGATTTTTCACATGCAGCAGACCTCTATTACCCGAATTTAGAGGATCGAAATTTTGAAACAAATGTTGAGGCATTTCAAACCAAAGTGCAGGAATCTGAAGGTTTAAGCGATACACAAAAGCAACAGTTGACGCAGCTGCTATCGGAATATACTATGGTATTTACCGACCGACCAGGAATAGTCAAAGGGTACCACTATCACATAGAGGTGATGCCCCACAAAACATACTGTCGCGCAACTTACTCCATCCCTTGGTCGAGGAGAGAAGTAGTGGCCAAAGAAAAAAAGAGGTACGATCGAGGTGTAACTAACGAACAGAAATATAATGTGGGAGACCTAGTACTTATTCGTAACCACCCTAAATCCTCAGCCACCTTAAAACAGAATAGTAAGTGGCAATTGCTATATTCAGGGCCCTTTGAGGTAATAAGCGTGCCCCACGAATGTAGCTATTTGTTAGCACATCCCCATACGGGGAAGATCAAAGGATTGTATCCACGTAAAGATGTGAAGTTATTTATTCAGTGACATATCACATATAAAGAGTAATAGTTGTAAGAAGATTTTAATTATGTTTTAGAGTATAAGTATGTTAGTATTAAGGAAGAAATTTGTGTGTAATTAAACTTGGAGGAAGTGGAATCAGAAAGTGAACAATAACTTACACAGGAAAGATTTTGTTTAAAAACAATTAAAGCCATTAAAATACTATATGCTCATTAAGCAACGAACAATCTTCTTGTTGATAAAGTGAGGATTAATTTCTTGAACCATTTTACAAAGGATTAATTTCTTGAACCATTTTCTATGTGTAGTATGTAAGTGCAATTAATGATGCAATCTTATATAGTAAGGTAACTGTTGTAATTGTATTAGAATAAGGAACCCTGAGAGAGAGAGTCTCTACTAGCCAAACATTGACTTTGTAATATGCAACAATTATGTGATGTGATGTTTGCTGCCAGTAGTGATTTGAGAACGACACTGGAGCAGAAGCTAATTAAAAACAAGCCCGTTCCGTGGAAACTCCGCTTTGTATGTAGCAATGCTTCAATTGAAGCCTGTGTACTTGGTACACGTCCTTGAATATTCATTACGCGATACGCGAATTAAGTCAACCAATGCGGAACCTACACTGTAGTCATGTAGGAAAAATCATTAAAAATAATGCTAGTGCTAAATGAAGTATTTATTGAGCAATATGCCCAAGTCAAGCTGTCATGCACATGGTAAAATCTGTTTGCTAGATGGGTGGTAACCAGGCAAGCTACACTGAAAGGAGGAAAGGAAAACTATGTAAAAAAAAAAAATCACACACCTTTAAAAAATTTACAAAAGGGCCATATACGCCTAGTAACAATATGAAAACTGTGTTGTGATAAGGTAAAAACAGATAGACGCCATGTAGATGAGAGTGATTATGCAAAGAACAGTTAAAAGGTATTAAAAAATAAACTGTGTGCATAAACAATTGAGGAAAGGACGGAATATTGTGTGTAGTAGGGACAGAAAATGACTGTTGTATCTGCACCAATATATACGTCGATAAGTCTAGTGTTGAGTGATAGACTGTCCTAGTGCAGTGCTCAACGAATAATAGACAGTGTATAAAAACAGTAGTTATTGATCCGTTCGGAGTCGATTCAAACAAACATCGCTCGACGGAGACATTTAGTATGTGTGTAACGAAACATTTTCGCGTGTTGAAAGACGCTCTGGCAGTGTATCAACCGTGGGAGTGAGTGAAAATGTGTAGTACAATGTGCGTGTGACGAACCCTGAATACCAGTGTCACAATGCCACAAGAAACCTGTTATCACGCCAAAACATCCTGTGCATACCAGTGAAGCGAAGGCTTACTGAACAATAAACGCTTTTAACAAGTTGCATTTTCTTCCACAGCTAGTAATCTGTGTCCTTAAAGACAGTACACCGTTGTGGAATGTTTGTTTCATGCGCTACGACGGGGAGCCATGCGGAGAAGCAGAGACGAGTGCCGTGCCGCCAGCCAGCCGGTCGCGGTAAACCACTGCAACTCGCCGACATCGGCGAATGGTTCGCCGCGGTTCGTGACTGCTTGGGCGCCACACCAGCACGACGTCGCTGTTACTGAGAGCCGGTCGTCGAACCCAGCGGCCGTCGGCACGCGGCGTTCCAGACGACGCTACTCAACAATTGCTTCGCGCCGCCAGCTCCGTACAACATTGTTGTCATTCAAATGAACTATCAACTATGTGTTTAATGTACTAATGAATAGGGTTTATTGGACACGAAATGACGTGACAAACATTTGTCTTTTTTCTTGAGTTACTCAATACAGACTCAAAGTATTCATTGGTTCAGTGATGTATAGATATAATATGTTTTCGTCATGTTAATGAAGTATACCCGCACGAATGCTAGAACATTTTAAAACAATTGTCGTGAGTAAGTGCAGAGACGATTCATTATACTACTGTAAAAATGTGTAATAAGTGACTTTCATTACAATCCAGAACACAAATATGAAAAAGGGGTAGAAAGTATATCGGTAACTAAGAGACTAAAAGTTTAACATGCTCTCACAAATAGCCTTTGTTATATGTGAACATTGGATAGAGTCTGAACTTTTTGTGATCAAACTGGGTATTAAAACAAACCAGGCGAGATGACCATGGCTCCGGCGCAGTTTTCCCAGGTTTTCTGATCGCACGTAGCCCGAATGGGGGAGCCAAATAAATGTAATGACCCTGGGACTAGGTTTGCGGTCACCTCGCAAAGTGTAAGAACAGTATAAAAAGTGTAATTAAACCTACAGTGTAAAAGAACTAAGAAGTGTAAAGTGAATGTTCCACCCAAGGTAACAGACAATAACCAAACAGACGTTAGTGGCAGCATATTGCCGAACATTTTCAACGTTAGTCAATTGCTGCCAGGGGGCATTGTAACGTCTAGTAAGAAACAAAAACAACATATTATGTAGTAATTAGAAAATTAGGTGTATCATATTGTGTCATTGTATAAAATTATGTATTTTTTTTATTATTTATTTTTGAGAACGTCTGCGTCAGCGAGTAATAAAACCGACACAGAAGATAAATGTTAAACAGAGATTAAAAAAGGAACTAGTATATAATACGTGATGAATATGAATGTCTTTGTCTTCTTAATTTGGAAGTTGTGCGAGTAAGATCTCCTGTGTTGTCGTAGAGAACGCTAATGTAGCATTCTTTTGTCGAGACTAAGCAATGTACGCCATTACGTGTGAATTCACAAAGGTCTGTAATCACTGAGATATTTAAATGTTTTAATAGAGTTGTTTAAATGAAAACTTGTATTATTAATTGTTAAAGCTTGCTTGCCTATTATCCCATCCTGTTGAGACATTTTTCAGTTATATAAATATTATCTGTGGTGCTGAGCTGCGTGGAGAACGAAGAGCCGCTGCCGCGGCGTATTTAAACGACTTACAATATAGTCGAGCATACCGCAAGGAAGCGGTAAAATAATAGTAAAATAATATTATTTCTTTTAGCTCCCAGACTGGCAGTGCAGATCAGCAGATTTTATGATGTGTTGCAGGTTGACGCGGGCTGCTGATAGGATATAGTACCAAGTACAAATAAGTTAATGTACCTTCAGAATCTGATAGGAATCTTGCTGTGCTCCGTTCTGGTCTGGCAAACTTTATAGTGACAACGTATTTTTTTTTAATGAGAGTCTCATGTTCTTGGGCTAGTCGTGGTATGAAATAGTATTTTACCGAGAAATAAAATCCACTGCAAACTTGTGTTTTTGAACGATCATACGAACTGTAACATCAGTGTTCATAACAAAGTAATTTCAATTTTCAATAACTATGAAGTAGGGAAGATATATTGATTCTTAGCATGAGTTACAGTTACAAAAAAACGTTCCTTTAATTATAGGCCAGATACAGAACAATAAGACTTCAATATATATATATATATATTATTTTGCTAAAAGGTAATGATGATAAAGAAATTCAAAGCACAGCAACGCAAAAAGTATTTCACGTAACTCTTTTCATATATGCGTTGGTACGCTAATAATAATAATAATAAAAATAAATAAACAAAAGAGCAACAATTTTCAATTCACGAGTTACGTGAAACGCTGTGGCAGTTTTTGTATGCCCATGACATACCAGCTCGCCGTCATGCCATTCAGAAAGTTATGAACCACTTCTTTCACCTCTTCGTCGCAGTTGAATCGCTTTCTGGCCAAATGTTCTTTTAACTTAGGGAATAGATGATAGTCATTGGGCGCCAAGACAGGACTATAGGGGTGGGTGGGTGATTACGTTCCACTGAAACTGTTGCAGAAGAGCAATGAGTTGCAGAACGATGTGTGGGCGAGAGTTGTCATGGAGAATGTGTACGCCCTTGCTCAACATTCCTCTTCTCTGGTTCTGAATAGCCCGTTTGAGTTTTTTCAGTCTGACAGTACCTGTCAGCATTAATTGTAGCCCAGTGGGCATAAAGTCGACCAACACTACCCCTTTTCGATCCCAAAAAAAAAACGGCTGTCATGACTTTACCGGCAGACTGTGTTTGTTTGAAATTCCGCGGCTTTGGCGAAGAAGGCTGCCACCACTGGCGTGATTGTTGCTTGGTCTCAGGTGTAAAGTCGTATGCCCAGGTTTCGTTACCCGTGACTATTGAGTCCAGGAAGTTGTCCTGTTCGGCTGCAAGGCGGTGAAGAAATGCGCGGGAAGCATCTAGTCGTTGCCGCATGTGGTCCTCAGTCAGCATGCGTGGCACCCATCTTGCGCACACCTTCCGGTATTTCAATGTTTCCATTAAAACTCTGTGAGCGGTGATTCGGGAAACCTCAGGAACCAACGTGCAGAGATCATCCAGGGTGATCCGCCGATCTTCACGCATGCTTTGCTCAACATCCAACACTGTCTCCTCAGAAATTGACGGTCTCCCGCTCCTTTGTTCGTCGTGAATTTCGGTCTGACCAGCTGCAAACTCTCTACACCACATACGAACATTTTTGACATCCATGCACGACTCACCATACACTTCCGACAATTTGTTGTAACTGTGACAGGGAGTCGCGGGGTTGAAATGACGGAAAGCGCGGCGGGACCCATGGAGAGGCTCGCGAACAACAACACAACGGGAGGGGACGGACACGACCAACGAACGACGGAACGAACAACAGCAAGTTCGAACAACGGAGTCACAAGGAAACCTAACAAACACGTTTACTCGTACACAGAACAAGTAAGTAAGCTGTCTAACGCGAGGCAATGTGTCCACAGACGTACGCGAGATTAGACTGGCTGGCTGATCCTTTTTTTTTTTTTTTCCTTTATTGAGTTTCGATTCCCCCTGAAGGGGGCGGGCTGGCAGCAGCTTACTACACCGCTCTTCAGCCTACAGAATTTGTTTTAAAAAGATGAAGATAATAAAAAATAACAGTTGGCGATAGAATCGGTGACTTAAAGGTAAAATGGCAGAAAATTCTGGAACTTAAAACATAAAACACAGGGTTGATGATGCTAAGAAAATACACAGGAAGCAGAAAATAACAGACAGACAATTAAAAAACACGGCGACAGTCTGGTTTCTGTTCGTAAGAGATATAAAATGCACACCCAGCGACAGCATGATTTCTGTTCGCAACACTGTGGAAAGACGCACAACACTGAACACTCACTTAAACACTGCACTAAAAAGTTGGCACAAATATGACATACCACAGCCGAGAGCAGGTGGGTGGGAAACTGGACAGATGATGGGAAAATAAAAAAAGGGGGGGAAGGAGAGGAAAAGTGAAGGGAGGGAGGGGGGAAAGGAGCCAACGGAGAATGAGGACCCATAAGAGGAGTGGAGGGTGCTGAGCAAATGTGCCAAGGAGTGGGGAAGGCAGAGGAGGGGAATACAAAAGGACTCAGGGGGGGGAGAAGGGAGATAGGGAGAGGTTGGGTGGGGAAGAAAGAGGATGGAAGGGGGGAGGAAGAGGGAGCCCAGGGAAAGGATGGAGGAAAGGAGGGGGTGAGGATCAGAGTTGATAGGAGGGATAAATGGAGGGAGAGAGGGCATCATCCGGGAGGGGGAGTTGATGGAAGCCATCTTGGGAAAGGAGATGTAGGGTGTAGAGATGGAGGGTAGGGGGGATACAACAGTGAAGACGTGGCAGGGGGCGGGGATGGGAGAGCAGAGGAGCAACCAGGGGGTGAGGGGGTTCAAGGCGGCAGGAGATGTAGAGGATGCGGATATGCTCGAGGAATAGGAGCAGATGGGGGAAAGGAATGAGATCATAGAGGATCTGCATGGGGGACGGGAGGTGTATAAGGAAGACGAGGCGGAGTGCATGACGCTCAAGGATCTGGAGGGACTTATAGAATTTGGGGGGGGGGGGCAAATATCCAGGCAGGACTGGCATAACAGAGGATGGGACGGATTAAGGATTCGTAGGTGTGGAGGATGGTAGAGGGGTGCAACCCCCATGTCCGGCCAGAGAGGAGTTTGAGGAGTCAGAGGCGGTTTGGGCTTTGGATTGGATGGAGTGGAGATGAGGGATCCAGGTGAGGTGACGGTCAATGGTGAGGCCAAGGTAGGTGAGGGTGGGAGTTGTAACATTATGTGATTGCCTTATCATTTTAAATCATTCATTAATCGAGCAGTCGCTCGGCAACAGCTACAGTTAGCAAATAATGTTGCGAAAATGTAAAAGGTGAACGACCTGTGATGTAACTTGTTTATTGTCGAAGCGCCGTCAGAGATACTGTGAGTTATTGACTTTGAAAACCGCGGCGCGAAAAACGGACAGAAGAAGAACACTTTTTTACACATTTTTTTTTTTTTTTTGAGGTACGAGATATTCTCGATGAACAGTTACTCATTCTTCTCTTGTCTCCTGTAACTTGTGTCGGACGCGCATGTCTTGCCGCCGTATTATTATTGTCAAAATTAATATTGTTCTAGTGTAAAGTAAATGTGTAATACTAAAAGTGCCTAGCAGCAGATTTATTGTGCGACGTGTATGTGAAAACGTCAAAGGAATTGTTTTCATTAAGAGAAGTGCCAGTCAAAACGGCATCCATGTTAAATCCGTCATTGCAGAGTAAGTTTGTCTATTACTTGCCATAAATTCAGAGTTAAATGGAACTGGTGTATGGACTATTCATTTACTATAGAATCTATGTCTCACTTCTTCATGAAATTATTTAATTTTCTATATGTTTCTGCCATATAGAGAGTTCACAGTCACGAATTCTTTCGTTGAGTTCGGACGGAAGTTGCATGCGGCGAAATATTTTCTCCGCGCCATATTCTATTGGTAAATGCATGATAAACTACGGTCCCTTAGGAAATTCATGTTGAGCTATCCAAAATAATTATATTTTGAATAGGCATTTACTCTCCTCTGCAATGCAACTTCCGACTGATCAGACGATCCAACGAGAAACAGCCGCACACGGTCGGCGTTCGCAAATATGTTTCCACCGCTGATTATAGCTATATGTTACAGCACAAAAGTAACATATTGTTATAATTAGAGACTACGAACGGGGACATTTATAACTGTATGTTTATGTATACACATTACGTAAACATATCGTTATAGAGTGAGGCAGACAGGATGGGCGCAGACAGTAAGGGAGAAATCCAGGAGCTGGAAGGAGCGAGTGGTACGACCTACGATGATTGCCTGGGTCTTGGAAGGATTGATTTTCAGGAGCCACTGGTTACACCATGCAGCAAAAAGGTCAAGGTGATTCTGGAGAAGGCGTTGGGACCGTTGGAGGGTAGGAGCGAGGGCGAGGAATGCGGTGTCATCAGCATATTGCAAGAGGTGTACTGGAAGGGGGGGGGGGTTGGGGCATATCTGCCGTGTACAGGAGGTAGAGGAGAGGGGAGAGGACAGAGCCCTGGGGCACACCTGCAGAGGGGTAGAAGGTGTGAGAATTGGTATTATGGATGGCAACATAGGAGGGGCGGTGGGAAAGGAAGGAGGCCATCAGACAGATGTAGTTGATAGGAAGGGCGTAGGTTTGGAGTTTAAACAGGAGACCAGGATGCCAGACACGGTCGTAGGCCTTTTCGAGGTCAAGGGAGACAAAAATGGCGGAGCGACGGGAGTTAAGCTGGAGGGAGAGGAGATGAGATGAGTGAGGCGGAGGAGTTGGTCATCAGCAGAGAAGGAAGGTCGAAAGCCACATTGGCTTGCTGAGCTTTTTTTTTTTTTTTACTTTATTGTTATTTTAAAACCTGTACAAATCAGGTAGGCTGGCAGCGGCACACTACGCCGCTCTTCAGCCAAAGCGTTTTACAAGAGTATAAAAAATGGTGAATGACAATGAACAAAATGACGGGCAAAAGAGAGAGGTCGCAGAGACACAAAAAACACGGAGTCGTTCACATGTGACGATAACAACACTGAAAACACGTTGGCACGGCGCACAAAACACTGATGAATCCGACGGCACAAGTGAACGTAGTAGTGGGACGACGGACACCAAAAACACTATACGACGTCACACACACGAGACACAGAAGGCGACGATCTCCGGCGCGCAAATGTTCACTATGCGTGTGCGAGTCCGGGAACCTGCCAAGAGAGGAGGAGGAGGAAGGGGAGTGGGAGAGCGAGAGGGGAGAGCAGAGATGCCACGGGCAGGGGAGATAGTGGGGAGGGAGGAATGGGGAGAGGAAGCCCGGGGGAAGAGGGGGAAGGGAGGGCTTGCTGAGCGAGAGACAGGCGCTTAAGTACTCTATCGGGGACGCCGCTATTGGCCGCTGGAACCACGTGTTCCACTGTGGCGCCCTCACTCTAAAAGCGGGCCAGGAGGCGCGCGCCACCACAGCTTACGGCGCGATGGTGCAGAGACCTTTAGGGGTCTTCGACGTCCATGACGTCTGGCGCGGATTCAAATTCCGCGGCGCAGTACCAGAAATTGAAGACGGATTTCAATTGGCATAGTGCCCTTTGTGTTCAAAAATAGAATAACTGCGCGCAATTCGCACTTGGAGGTAACATCCAAAAGGAGCTTATAAAGGCACATTTGCATGCCGTGCGTGAGTTTCCTCGGACACGCGAAATCTTAATTAAATAATTAATCTCTGACAAATAAATAAAGCCTATGGCACAGAACTGCAGCGCTATGCCGCTGATAAAACAAAATACAATTACGACGCTCTTATGTTTCATTAACAAGAAGTAGGTCTGGTAGAATAGCTGGTGCGGGAAGCACGTATATTTTATTAAGTGACACACCGCCATATTTGATGTTATATAAGAACACTGCGAGTTGCAATCTCACTAGGCACTCGACTCTGTAAAGATTCTATATTTATGAAAGTAAGTTGAATTATTTAACTGTAGGCTTATTCGTTGAATATATCTGATTTAACTAACTGTGTAAACTTTTTTATGTTTAGTAGACAGTCACCTCTGTACGATGTATTGACATGGCTGGCAAATCATTCTAATATTGAGATTTTGAGTCCTCACCTACCGCAGCAGTCTTTGGAAACAATGTAAATATGAAGTCCGATTATTTGAGTCTTATTTCACGGTCAACTACGAATAACATTGCATTTACCAAAAAGCCATTGTCAAGCGTCTGACACCAAATAATTAAACGTCCACGTTCCAGATAAGCAAATATTAATTACAACCAATCACTATAATACATATACAATAATTAGTATTATATTTTATTTTTTATTTATTTATTTTATAAGCTCCATTCGCAACGGGTGCCAAGCCACGACTGAGCGCCTCAGCATGGCGTGCGCATGTTTACATACAGCGCGTAAGCGCTCTTCATAACAGTGTGACCAACTGGCACACAAACAGAGTTCTGTACTTATAAAAAATTAGGAGACCTTGCATTTGGAATTACCCTCTTAGATTTAGATAGTGCACAAAGGAGTTACCAGTCTTCCTCTTAATGTTGGCGACCTACATCTTAATTATCTAGCAGTAGCACAAAATTTAAAAAGCATCAATTCTTGTTTTTAATGTGTCGTTTTTATTTAACATGTAACTACAAAACGACTGTCTGCTATAATTTGTGTAACGTGGAGTGAAAATGTACGCAATCGAATTGCTTACATCGTTCTTAGCGGAGGCAGAGAGAATATTTGCGGGAAATAATGAACTTGTTGCCCTAAGTCAAGATCCCAGCCCTCGTCTCCTGCGACTCACTTTAAGCCCCACCCACTACTCTTCACTGCGGCGTCTTCGCGCCCGATTTTCCCGCCGGCGCCGGCGTCGTTGACGGCGACGGCGATGGCGGAGGCGGTTGACGAACTGGAGGCGGCGGCGGAGGCAGCGGATGTCTTCGAGGAGGGAGTCGACGCGCCGGTGGAGGCGGCGCAGGCTGCGTCGGAAGCGCCGGTTCCGGTTCCCGCCACGGCGGCGCGGGGCGCTGCGATCGCCGCGCGCGCGACTGCAGCGGCAGTGGCACGCCTCGCACAGCGCCGGCCCCACGGGATGGTCAACTGCTGCGACACGAGCAGGTCTGAGGTGTCCAACATCAGAAATCACCTCGAAGAAAACGACCAGTTAACACCTGGTCGGATTAAAGAAACATAACGAAGCAGTTCAGAGGCTTCGGCTAGACTTTTTTTTACCATGAGGTTCGATCAGCGTGCAAGTGTTATGGAGAAGGTTCGTGAACTCAAATGGGACGACGATTTCTTTTCGCGAAACACTACTGAGAATGTTAAGTTGGCCGGTATTTGAAGCTGACTGCAGAAAGACTCTATTGCCACTATAGTTCAATTCTTTTATCTTGGTGGTTCGCGCATGCCCGCCCAGACGCGGGAGATTGCTGCGTTGCCAGTTGCACGCGCCAAGCAAACTTACGTTTAGGGGGGAGCGCGCAGTTTATGAAGTAAAACCACCCGGCCGCATTAACCCTTACGCTGCTACGGAGACGTGCTCCCCGCATTCCACGATGTGCGCGATTTTATCATCACTGCACTACTCGCCTGTGCAGACACACGGTGTTCCGACTGCTTTGACACACTTATCATTCGATTTCACAAAAACTATTTGGCCCAAAAATTTGATTCTCACACATTTTCTTGACTGATACCTTCCCCCCATAAATGACTTAATTTTGTTTCGATGTTCAATGCAGTTAGTATGTAGCATTAAATGTAGTAAACCACTACACGAAATTTTGAAGAGTTTGCAGAGGTAAAAGTCCATAGCTTATACTTTCCATATGGTTAATTTCAGTTCCCACTAGGAAATTCAAAAAATTACATTCAAACGAATAAAATTCGTGAAGTAAGACACTTCGATATTGTTTTTAAATAAAGAAAATATGAAGCACTGAACAAGGTTTGAACTCGGAACCTTCCACTTAGCAGCAAAACATTTTATCTATTACGCTAACGCGCCTCGTCAATCAATATACTTTCTGGAGGCCTTTAAACAAGGGCGCAAAATACCGACAAACACTGTTGGTATGACTATAAATTCTTCACGTTTCGTCGAGGTACAATAGGAAATAAACAATTACCGCTGTTCTTTATTGCGAAAAAGCGGTTAGTGAGAAGAATACAAACACCTTTCCTTGCTATCGCCTCAATTAGGAGGCTTATTGCTTGTTTGGTTTAATTAATTAATAGAATATGAAGCAGTTGGTATAAATAATGCTTTTTCCAAACTGTCTATAAAAGAAATTCTGCTATCAAGACATTGCTTTCGTACAGTTACTTTATTTATGACTGAACGTTTCTAAAACTGAAGGCATGCATCCGTGCTGTGTACTGCAGTCGAGCTCTGGCAACGTCGTTCTCTGTTCATTGGCTGACTGTGTTTTGTGACGTCAGATGCGCAGAAAGAACCTCAACTCGGCCGCCGTCATAAATGACGTACACTTTAAGATACATTTTGCGTAAGGACGACTTAGGTCAGGTAAGAAATCAGAGCTTGTACAGAGGCTTATACGAGGGTCACTCCAAAAGAAATTGTAACCCCTGACACAGTACTCGAGAAAGATATCGACCGCGTGTACCTGAATGTGCAAATCAGACTTGCATCCACTCTGTAATAAAAATTATCTGTCAAGTACGTTCGAAATGCAATTACGCGTCAGAATGGATCAAAAGCAAACCAGAAGATGCTACCAATGTGTCAATAATACGGTCACCAGCCTAATTAGGCATTAACTAACTTTCTTCCCTGTACAAGTTGGTATATATTCATGCAAAACGACAAGTTGTAACACTGCATAATATAGTAGAATTTTAGAACCAGAAAATCTATTGAAATGATAGTTTCACGTTCTGTACTGATATGGGACATCATGAATACATAACACTACACTATAATGTTTACTACAAAACTTTATACTGTCTATTAATGTGATTAAAATCGGTCATAGGTTACCCTAGAAATTGTACTTTCATGCCACACACAAAATGTAAATTTTGACTTTTATATTGACTAACTTTTGCTGGCCAAATCAATTTAGAACACTTCAGAATTCAAATGAATGAGGGGGGGTTATTATTCATTCACGATTTCCAGTATATAAGTTACTACTCTTTTTATCTTATTGACTGCTCGTTTAAATGCCTTTAAATCTGTCTCGAATTAATAAAATTCATTACTATATCAATACCTAAGTTATCTTTCGACTTCGTTAGACCTTCACTATTCATTTACTGGATCATTAACAAAACATTTCTTTAAACACCATTCTAATATAGCTAGTTCTGCAAATAATTATTATTAACACAATTTTTAATTTTCATTTCGGGACAGTCGGATTGCACAACGTTTGGAAAGGACCCTGTCCAGGTTAGTTGCGAGGATAATTAAATGATGGGAACGTTCCGGTAAAATTTAGGTTATTATTGCAGCAAAATAACACAGTTCACTCTACGATTCATACGAATACAGTACTAAAAGTTTCAACCTGCTAGTATCGATGCGGCGGTTGGCGGACTGCAAGATGGCGAGGCACAGAGCACACATACAACCACAGCTATGGCTCTTGACGTATCGGCACTTTAATTCTTCTTAGCGTCGCAATACTTTTCCATTTAGTGCCTATGGAATTTTGCCATGTTGTGTGGGCGTTGGAACGGCATACCCGAGGCTCAGTGAAGCTACGTCTTCCAGGAGAGCCTCCTCGCTCCAGAAGGTGTTGCTCAAACCAGTGCCAAACTCCAACTACTGCTGAGCCCGTTGTGCCGTGCAGTGCCCGCGCGCATATCCCCGCGCTCGCCTGTCATCCACCTTTTACTGCTCCCTGACAGACCGGGTATTCACCCGAGGTTTTGCATTCTACATATCCTAATACATTGCCTACATATGGACCAGACGCACAGTTACAATTTTAAGCATCTTACAATAGTTTCGACATTTGCTACATTTCAATTCTATTATAATATTACTTGACATTTGACATAAACATTAATATTCACATTGAAACTTATTTACAGTTTTTTTAACATAATGGCATGAAACAAAGAGAAATGAAATCAGAACATCAATTACACAAGTTCATCGTAAAATCAGATGAAAAGAATTACTTATATGAACAATATTACAGAGTCGTTGTTAAAAAATGCACACTATTATTTTTTTAAATCCATCTTTATTCTACATGTTTGGAAGTTTTACAGTGTGTAGACACATCCTTTAGGAACAATATTTTCATTTCTCCACATAATTTCCATCCTTCTCAACTGCTTTACGCCATCTTCGAACCAGCACCTGTATACCCTCACTGTAAAATTCTGGACCGACCTGTTGGAGCCACTGTTTGGCAGCGTGCACAAGGTAGTCATCATCTTCAAACCTTGTTCCACGAAGAGAGTCTTTCAGTTTCCCAGAGAGATGATAGTCACATGGAGCCAGGTCAGGACTGTAAGGCGGGTGTTTCAAGTGTTGTCCATCCGAGTTTTGTAATCGCTTCCATGATTTAACTGACATGTGGCCGTGCATTGTCGTGCAACAGCAAAACATCCTGCTTTTGCCGATGTGGTCAAACACGACTCAGTCGAGCTTGAAGTTTCTTCAGTGTCGTCACATATGCATCAGAATTTATGGCGGTTCCTCTTAGCATGATGTCCACAAGCAAGAGTACTTCGGAATCGAAAAATACCATAACCATAACTTTTCCAGCAGAAGGTGTGGTTTTGATTTTTTTTTTTTTTTCCTTGGGTGAATTTGCATGATGCCACTCCATTGATTGCCTCTTCGTCTCTGGTGAAAAATGATGGAGCCATCTTTCATCACCTGTCACAATTCCTGCAAGAAATTCATCTCCACCATCCTCGTACTGTTCCAAAAGTTCGCTGCATACCGTTTTTATTGTTTCTTTGTGAGCCACTGACAAGATCCTGGTAACCCACCTGGCACAAACCCTTTTTTAACGCCAAAACTTCCACTATTCTGCGAACACTTCCTTCCTCTATCGCAACGTAGCGTGACAATTCGTTGACTGTGATGCGTCTGTCAGCAGTCACCAATTCGTTAACTCTCTGCACCTTGTCTGGAGTGTGTGCAGTACGAGGCCTGCCGCTGCGAGTACAATCCTCAATACTGCCGTGCCCGCTTCCATCACGTAACCTGCTAGCCCACCGACTAACTGTACTGCGATCGACAGCAGCATCTCCATACACCTTTTTCAACCTCTTCTGTATATTTCCCACTGTCTCGTTTTCACAGCACAGGAATTCTATGACAGCACGTTCCTTCTGACGAACGTCAAATGTATCAGCCATCTTGAATGGTTCAAATGGATCTGAGCACTATGGGACTTAACATCTGAGGTCATCAGTCCCCTAGAACTTACAACTACTTAAACCTAACTAACCTAAGGACATCACACACATCCATGCCCGAGGCAGGATTCGAACCTGCGAACGTAGCAGTCACGCGGTTCCAGACTGAAGCGCTTAGAACCGCTCGGCCACCAAGGCCGGCTGTGGCCATCTTGACGACATGCTGTAACGGCGCCACTCACGGGAACAGGTGGAACTAAGTTTGAAAACAAGCAGGAAGGATGTATCTACACACTGTAAAACTTCCACACATGCAGAATGAAAACGGTATTTTTACAAAAATAGTGTGCATTTCTTTTGGGGTGACCCTCATAGATAGACGTTTTCCCTTGCACCTTCCAAGTCGAATATGAAAGGAAACGACTAGTAATGGTACGTAGTACCTTCCACCATGCACTGTGCGGTGGATGTAGATGTAGATAGACTTAGGTGCGCCAGGACTAAATCGAGACCGTTATCAGAAGAACTTCGGCTGTTTATCAGAAAGAAAACGATACGTCTACAGCTTTAGTGATGACCATGTGTTGAGTGGTACTAAAGATAAGTAAATAAATTAGAGAAATTAGAAAACAAATGTAAAACTTAGTTTAGAAGAATTACTCACTGGCAAACAACGGACAAAGCAGCAGTGGGAACGGCCGGCGCTTGCAAGTCAGCATAGCACGTACAGGAGAAGCTGTCGATTCAGCCGTCAGGGTATCGCCCGACCGGCTCACGTGTTTCTCAGTTGTCACATGTGAGCAAAGGCCCTCGCCTACATTCCAAGAGCCAATGACCGACGTTAAGAAGATTCTTCGAGAAGCGTTTCAACGTGACAGACGAGGCAATGACCGTGAAGTCGTTCACCTCCAGTGAACTGAAGTGAATAAATACGCGAGATGCAGTGGGCCCGACAAAGAAAGGAAGAAGAGTAGCAGTAGTTTTCAGTCAGTTTCGGTGCTGAAGACCGTCATGCAAGAAGAGACTACATCATACACAGACGCACCAAGTCCGCCGCTGTAATGGAATACCAAGCAGCAGCCTCGGCGCCAGAAGACAGAAGTTAAAAGGCATTTGAAGTCTGATTTTTACGTACCCGGGTGACTCGTGAGGACGGGAAGGAGACGGCCTCACATCAGCAGTCACCTGTGAGCTGAAATGAAGATCTGACAGCCGAAGACTGGCAAGCGGGAGTCCGTTGTTCGAGTCCGGGACACTGGCCTTCCCCCGCCGCGCCGCTCCGCTGGCCGACGCACAACACACGCGGCCGCTTAGAGAAGAGAAACACTGGGACGCCACATCCAAGGTATCACCATCCGATGCACGACTTCGCTCTCAATAATTAAACGGGCCACCGCACGAGGCGCGTCTCCAGTCAACTGGGCGAGACGGCGACACGAGATGCACACCACCAGGCGTAATCAGACGCCGCCGCTGCCGCAGCAGAAGGCCTCGCGAACGACACAGCTGCCGCTCTCCGAGCCAGAACATCCAGTAAGATACAGTTGTACAAAACTTTCAATAAAATTTATCTTATGTAAAAATGATGTTTCATTCTACCTCATCCTCGAGCCAAGGAAGAACTCACCCTGCCCACATGTTGTTAAGAGAGAAAAAGTAATTTATTTAGTATTTTCACTCTGATGTAATGCTTTAGAATCAAATGCCCTTTGCAGAAATGCTCATCCTGACAATTGACTAACATCAAAAGAGAAAATCCAGTTACATTTAGTGACAGAATTGTTACACATGATACACAGTACGAAATAGAAAATTTATATACACTTGTGTCCAAAATTAAAGTAACAAGCTACTGTTTCCCCGTCCTTTGTCTAATTCACGATATAATCAGACAAAATATCAACACATGTCCGTGCGGTCGTGTCCTGAACGGTAGATGACATTCTGTTCAACTAACAACAACGCCAACAATGACATCAGGGGACCTATCAAACGGGATAGTGTTTGCTGGGAAGGCCCACACCCACAATCACTGTGTACACAGTCTTAGACGGTGCAGTATGGCACAGAGAAGACGCCTACCAGACTCCCTGCGGTGGAGGACCTTGAGAGGAATGGAGGCGGAAGAGTCGCAAACTGCTGTGGCCCGATGGCAGAACGTGAATCGTTCTATTGTTTCTCGGATATGCCGACAGTTTATGGAGATCGAAACTGTATCCAAGAAGACTAGAGCGGGGCCGACCACGCGTAACATCTGAAACAGAGGACCGTTGTTTGGCTGTAGTGGCACGACGGTATCGCCTTAGTACTGCACGGCTACTGGCATCTGAGTTCGCTGCATTCACTGGACGTGTTGTATTTAGGCAAACGGAGTGCAGAAGGCTTCGGAAGAGTGGACTTTACTGTCGGAAATCTGCTGTATGTATACCTCTGGTGCTTCTTTACAGAATGGGTCATCTAGATTGGGGTCATTAACATGGCACCTGGACTGTCGAACAGTGAGCCAATGTCCTTTTCACCGGTGAGTCGCCGCGAGTAGTAGTCTAAGGCGCCTTGCCACGGTTCTCTCACCTCCTCCCCCCCCCCCCCTGGCGATGATTCGGGTCCTCCCTTGGGCAAGGGTGTGTGTGTTGTCCTTAAGGTGCGTTTACACTGCGATTTGTATCGGCACATGTATGAGATACATGTATATGCGACTTTGCGACATGTATCGCGACTTGTGTGAGTTGACAAGTATCAACCTCACTCATGTATGAGCGTGCGTTTCAACTGGTCGATATGTATCACTGTGCGATAGCTTCCGACGACGATTTGGAAGATTTCACATTCTTATGTGCTGATACACTTGCTCTTTTGGAAGATGATAGGAAGAAAAGGCGGAGGAAGCGTAGATGGTGGCACAGAGACTTTCTCGCGAATTAACGCTAGAGGATGGCGCATATTTTAGAAATTATGTTACGATGAGTATGGAGGATTTCCGCGGTTTGTTATCACTTGTGGCTCCTCTTGCGTCCAAAACCAACACAAACTTTCGGGAAGCGATTCCACCAGAGGATCAGTTGGCAGTAACACTTCGTTTTTTAGCCACTGGGGATTCCTCGTAAAACGAAGATTTCATGACAAAACATTTGCATTGTCGCGCGATTGCTAATGCTAACGTCTCACACACGATTGTCGGCATTAGCATCCGTTGTCAACATTATCACGCGAGGCCGCCGGAATAATAGCAAAACATTGATATACGTGCCAGATGCATGAAAAATTATATAATGTATTACATACTCTGATATATATAAAACTTTTACCTTCACTTCTTGGGATAAAACTTGCACAATGGCCTCGCAAACACGAAGAATAATGTTGCATATGGCACTTTTTGATATTCTATGCAGATACATTAACGTCGAAACGACAGCCGGCACCTTCAAAACTCAAACAGCCGCCAAAGAGCCTGGTACTACGCATGCGCTAATCGTCGAAATAAGCGGCAGTCGACAAGACGACAGGAAATGATAGTACTGCGCATGCGCGAGTTCTTCAAATGTCGCTCATACATCTCGCGTATATGGCCAAAAAGCGATATACAAAATGTATACGCGACATGTATGAGCTGGAGGGTCCGCATACAAGTTCCGTGAATTTTTGTATGAGGTGATGTATCGCGACATGTCAAATTGACATGTCGCTCATACATGTCGCGATACATGTATCCCAGTGTAAACGTACCTTTGGCGTAAGTTAGTGTAAGTTAGATTAAGTAGCGTGTAAGCCTAGGGACCGATGACCTCAGTAGTTAGGTCCCATAGGAACTTACCGCCACAAATGAGTCCCAATTTGGTCTGGAAAGTGATTCTCGACGGATTCGTATCTGGAGGGAACGTGGGACACGATTTCGAGATTGAAACGTTGTGGAAAGAGACCGATATCGAGGATGATGCCTAATGATGTGGGCAGGGGTTATATTGGGCACTCGAACACATCTTCATGAAAATGTACGGTTAAACCGTCAAGGTTTAACTGCTGTCATGTATCATGACGAGATCTTGGGACCTCATGTGCGGTTGTTGCGAGGTGCTGTGGGCCCAGACTTCGTATTGCTGGGCGATAATGCTCGAACTCATAGAGCACGCGCGATTGGTGTTTTATTGGAAACGGAAGATACTGCACGGGCGGTCTGCTCGCTCTCTCGGTTTGAATCACATAGAGGATGTCTGAAATGCACTAGGGACACGGGTTGCATCATGTCAGCATCCCCCAACCACTCTCCAAGACTTGCGAGCAGCGCTGCAGGAAGAATGGGCGTCATTGCCTCGACATAAGCTTGATGACATCATTTACAGCGTGCCTCATCGTTTGTCAGGCCAGTACTGCTGCCAGAGGTGGTCACACCCCATACTGAGCGCGTTAACCACTTGTCGGGATGTGTGTGTAAATCCTTTAAGTTGGAAAAAACGGAGAACATTTCTGTCTACCGTTATGCGTGTTGCAGTTGTTTACGTTCTGTATTCCTTACATTGACCTACTTTGTATCATCTGATTATACTGTTTTGTGGCAAAATAAACGCAACCTTGGAAAATTTCGCTTTGTTGCTTTAATTTTGGACACCAGTGTATTCACCGCGTAGAAAATAAGGCTGGGTAAATATACGAAATATAAGAATGTGGGAGACAGAAGAGACACTACTTTCTTCTAATACAAAACAGAGACTGCAAATAAGGTAATTTCCAAGAATGATTGCCTATAGAAGTCGCGGGGTCCAAACGATGCACATCGAACGTGCGACTGTAAATCGATCATGCGACTCTTGTGGTGGGCGTTATGAGTATGTTTACGGTGGTCACTACAGCAGCAACAAAAGAAGAGCGTTACAGAAATACTTGTAATTACAAAGGAGACGACTTACCTTACTCGTTGTCGGTGTTGTCGTCATGTGAAAGTTCATGCGATATGTACGCTACGCCGGCCGCGGTGGTCTAGCGGTTCTAGGCGCTCAGTCCGGAACCGCGCGACTGCTACGATCGCAGGTTCGAATCCTGCCTCGGGCATGGATGTGTGTGATGTCCTTAGGTTAGTTAGGTTTAAGTAGTTCTGAGTTCTAGGGGACTGATGACCACAGCTGTTAAGTCCCATAGTGCTCAGAGCCATTTGAGCCATTTTGTACGCTACAGTGACAATTCCCTTTTTGCCATAGCCTGGGTAAATTTTGCCAATATCACTCAAGAATATCGGCAGAGTGTCACACGCATAAACTTTTCCCTGCAAACGTAAGTTCTGGAAATAGAGGTACTGAAACAAGTACAGTTAGTCTCTTTGTCCTGGACGTCCATCTCTTTTAGTGGAAGACTTCACAGATTGTCACTACCACATAACACACTTCTCTGCAAATCTAGAAATAGTCACACTCGGTATTAGCAGATAAATCAGTTTCCGATGCTGTTACTTGCAAGGTGTAGTCTCGAATCCAGCAAGATAGAAGAATTACGCTGGTCTGGATGGATAATTTGGAAGAGTCGAACCACGTATTCTTCCAGATACTCGTTCGTTTTCCGCACTGTACACAATGAAATTGTAACGGTATTTGAGCATCAAAACTCCTCACACGCAGTTTTACGCACTTCGCACCACCACAGTCAACACATTCCCATCTTTCCTCATCCGGTAGTACTCCATATTTGCGACAAAAAGTCAAACAATTTTCTACGCTGGATAAGCATGGAATTAGAAACGTCAGGAACACCAGATATCACACTCACTATCTACAGGAATCGTCCGGGTTTCCCAAGCAACTCACACATAATTCGCGGAGCTATGTAATTTAGAGCAACTGAAGGAACGATGGCAAAAAGATAAAAATGACGACCAGAAATAACTGATCGTAACGTTCGCCACCAGAGTGGCATGAGCGATTTACAACCGCACGTTCGATATGTATCGTTCGACTCCGCGACTTCGATAGTCAATCATTCTTGGAAATGACCGAAAATGATAATAATTTCCCTCAAAACTAACGCATAACTCCATTCAAAATTCGCGGTCTAGTGAAGGAGGGGATACAACCCGTCGGCTTTGACCAATGACGTCATACATTAGTCATAGATACTAATGTCTTCACTTCGAGGCACATATAATAAAACAGTTCTGTATTCCGGATAAGCGCTATCATTGTACATTAAAATTATTCGCAATGATATTGAGGTAATTTGGAGTATTAGTCTGTTATTGTAGAAAAATTTATACTGTCTTATTTTCGTTTATAGGAACGGATTTGTCTGTTTGTGGGTATGTAATTTTCGTTACTGTCTGTCTAGGCGAGCTTCGGTTATTCCTCGATATTTCCGTGTGGTAAGTTCACTTTTCCATTTGCTTCTTTCACTGTATTTCACTATTTTGACATATTTCACTGTTTTATTCCACCAATATGTGTATTTTCGTGTTGTGAAGTACGTAATAGAAATTTCTCAGCTGTCGATCTTCTTTCGTTTCCCAGCACTAGTATCAGTACGATATTTTCGAATGTGTACTTGCTATATCACAGGCGAAACCCCTGACACAACTAAAATTTGTATCCCGTCCTTCACTTCGCCTTTACACTGACGAAACAACTAAAATTTGTATCCCGTCCTTCACTTCGCCTTTACACAGACACTATATATGTCAATTGGTAAGCAAGATACAAATGCTGCGTACAGCTATACAGCTCAAGTAACGAATGGGATACTATTAGCGTCCAAGGCAACAAGAACACTGCACCCCATAGTGAAGTACGGGATACAAATTCTAAATGTGTCGTCTTCTTGTCTCCGTGTAGTTCAGTTGCGGTACAGGTTGCAAATGTAACTTACGTCTATTTCCACCTTTTCGTTACCAGTGTGCATATATAGAGGTCAACGGAAGTCTGGTATTCATATATTACATACGTAGGTCCTTCTGTCATCAGTAGTACTCATATGTACGTAAGAAAAGACTGTTACTAATAGCGGAGGAGATGAAATAAACAACACATCTACAATTTGTATCCCGTGTTCCACTTACGGTTTACTGAAGCGCAGGATACATCGTTCAAGTGAAGAACTGGACAGTAATGCTAGTGAAAACGAAGAAATCGACTTACGACAAACACGTATTCCGTACTGTACTTAAGCAACACACTTCGAGTGAGCTTTTAATTTGTATCCGGTGTTTCATTTACGGTTTAGTGCAGCAGGGGATACATAGTTCAAGTGAACAACAGGACAGCAATGCTAGTTGACACTAAGAAATCGACGTACGCTGAACTTGTATCCCGGAACTCACTTAAGCAATACAGTTCTAGAGAGTTTCGAGATACAACTGACATACATGTAACGTGATGTATTTTTTGCTAGTAATATATTTCAATCATTTCTTTCCATTGTATTTTGCGGAGAAATACTAAGACACAAACACGCCATATCGTTTACGTGAAAATATTTCTGGCCCTTATACAGGGTGTTACAAAAAGGTACGGCCAAACTTTCAGGAAACATTCCTCACACACAAAGAAAGAAAATGTGTTATGTGGACATGTGTCCGGAAACGCTTACTTTCCATGTTAGAGCTCATTTTATTACTTCTCTTCAAATCACATTAATCATGGAATGGAAACACACAGCAACAGAACATACCAGCGTGACTTCAAACACTTTGTTACAGGAAATGTTCAAAATGTCCTCCGTTAGCGAGGATACATGCATCCACCCTCCGGCGCATGGAATCCCTGATGCGCTGATGCAGCCCTGGAGAATGACGTATCACAGCCGTCCACAATACGAGCACGAAGAGTCTCTACATTTGGTGCCGGCGTTGCGTAGACAAGAGCTTTCAAATGCCCCCATAAATGAAAGTCAAGAGGGTTGAGGTCAGGAGAGCGTGGAGGCCATGGAATTGGTCCGCCTCTACCAATCCATCGGTCACCGAATCTATTGTTGAGAAGCGTACGAACACTTCAACTGAAATGTGCAGGAGCTCCATCGTGCATGAACCTCATGTTGTGTCGTACTTGTAAAGGCACATGTTCTAGCAGCACAGGTAGAGTATCCCGTATGAAATCATGATAACGTGCTCCATTGAGCGTAGGTGGAAGAACATGGGGCCCAATCAAGACATCACCAACAATGCCTGCCCAAACGTTCACAGAAAATCTGTGTTGATGACGTGATTGCACAATTGCGTGCGGATTCTCGTCAGCCCACACATGTTGATTGTGAAAATTTACAATTTGATCGCGTTGGAATGAAGCCTCATCCGTAAAGAGAACATTTGCACTGAAATGAGGATTGACACATTGGTGGATGAACCATTCGCAGAAGTGTACCCGTGGAGGCCAACCAGCTGCTGATAGTGCCTGCACACGCTGTACATGGTACGGAAACAACTGGTTCTCCCGTAGCACTGTCCATACAGTGACGTGGTCGACGTTACCTTGTACAGCAGCAACTTCTCTGACGTTGACATTAGGGTTATCGTCAACTGCACGAAGAATTGCCTCGTCCATTGCAGGTGTCCTCGTCGTTCTAGGTCTTCCCCAGTCGCGTGTCATAGGCTGGAATGTTCAGTGCTCCCTAAGACGCCGATCAATTGCTTCGAACGTCTTCCTGTCGGGACACCTTCGTTCTGGAAATCTGTCTCGATACAAACGTACCGCGCCACGGCTATTGCTCCGTGCTAATCCATACATCAAATGGGCATCTACCAACGCCGCATTTGTAAACATCGCACTGACTGCAAAACCACGTTCGTGATGAACACTAACCTGTTGATGCTACGTACTGATGTGGTTGATGCTAGAACTGTAGAGCAATGAGTCGCATGTCGACACAAGCACCGAAGTCAACATTACCTTCCTTCAATTGGGCCAACTGGCGGTGAATCGAGGAAGTACAGTACATACTGAAGAAACTAAAATGAGCTCTAACATGGAAAGTAAGCGTTTCCGGACACATCTCCACATAACATCTTTTCTTTATTTGTGTGTGAGGAATGTTTCCTGAAAGTTTGGCAGTACCTTTTTGTAACACCCTGTATCTGTGAAGTACAGTTTTTCTCTCTTGCATTCCTTTGTTTCTGAACATTCTTCTCAGCTCTTTCATCTTTGTAACACATGCTCTCTGGCCAATTCTGACATCATTGGTCAAAGCTGACGGTTTGTATCCCCTGCTAAACTAGACCCAAAATTCGCAGCAGAAGTGACGTCACAGCACCCATTACCATTACATCAACGGCTAGTAACGCCGATTCCTGTTGACCCGCAACAACCTCCCTTCGATTGAGACTAATACTCAACTGCAGCAGAGTGCTTCTAGTAAAGAGCCTCTTAGCTCTACGGTACCTGGTAGTCCGTGGTCTTCAGCGACCGCGTCGTCCGCCGGCTCGGGCTTGACATCCACCCTCCAGCCGCCTAAGAAGACGACGTCGTCGTCTGCGCTACCAGTAGACGCTGCATCGTCGCCGTCGCCCTTCTGAGCCATGCGTGCCGCTGAACGTCCGTTACGATCAAAGACGTCAGCGAAGACTGTCTGCCTATCCTCTGCTCCAACGCCGTTACCGTGGAAACGAGCAGCAAAGAGAAACGCTTGTCGCTTCCAAAGAATCTTATGGCTCTGCGTCACTTATATTTTTAACCACTTTAAAAACTGATCAATTTAAAAATGACGCGTTACGTAAGATCAGTATCTTAATCTTAAGATGTACGTGGTACGTGCGGATAAGGTAAAATATTCTATTAGATATATCTAATAGAACACCTAAGTATACGTTATTACTCCACATTTCACTCTTAAGAGCCTGGCAGTGTGTAATCGAAACACTTTCACACATTCTGTTAGCAAAAAAGTGAATGGCCTTTCAGATCATGATGCACAAGTTTTAACTCTAAAAGATTTTTGAGCTGCAACACACATTAAATATAGGAAAGCTGTTCTAGTTGCTGTAGAGACCTTTGTAAACCTTATCAAGGAACAAGAGTGGCAAGATGTTTATAGTGCTGATACAGCAGACGATAAATATAATGCTTTCCTCAAGACTTTTCTCGTGCTCTTTGAAAGTTGCTTTCCGTTAGAATGTTCAAAACAGGGTTCTAGCACAAACAGGCAGCTTAGGTGGCTGACTAGAGGATAAGAATATCCTGTAGAACAAAGTGGCAATTATATCAAAACGTTAGAAACAGTCAAAATCTAAATGCAACAGCCCATTACAAACAGTATTGTAAGGTGCTTAAAAAGTTATTAGGAAGGCAAAAAGGATGTGGTATGCAGATAGAATAGCTAAGCCTCAGGATAAAATTAAAACCATATGGTCAGTCGTGAAGGAAGTGGCTAGTCTGCAGAGACAGGTCGAGGATATAGAATCAGTGCGTAGTGGGAATGTCCCTGTTACTGATAAGTGGCATATATATACAGTATTTAATAATCACTTTCTGAATATAGCAGGTGAACTAAATAGAAACGTAGTCTCAAAAGGGAATTATATAGCGCTCGTAGAAAAAAGTGTTCCGAGACTGTTACCTGAAATGCTCCTCCATGATACTGACAAGAGGGAGATTGAGTTTATAATTAAATCACTAAAGACCAAGAACTCTCACGGATATGACGGGGTACCTAGCAGAATACTGAAGTATTGTTCTATTTATATTAGGTTTAACAACTGAAAATGCTATATTCTCTTTTCTCTGTGAGGTTTTGGACGGATTAAATAAAAGGTTGCGAATGCTTGGTGTTTTCTTTGATTTAACGAAGGCTTTTGGCTGTGTTGACAACAAGATATTACTGCAGAAGTTGGACCATTATGGAGTGAGGGGAGTAGCTTACAATTGGTTCACCTCTTACTTTAAGAACAGAAAGCAGAAGGTAATTCTCCGCAATATTGAAAGTGGTAGTGATGTTCAGTCCCATTGGGGCACTGTCAAGTGGGGCGTTCCCCAAGGGTCGGTGCTGGGGCCACTGCTGTTTCTTATTTATATAAATGATATGCCTTCTAGTATTACAGGTGATTCAAAAATATTTCTGTTTGCTGATGACACCAGCTTGGTAGTGAAGGATCTAGTGTGTAATATTCAAACATTATCAAATAATGTAGTTCATGAAATAAGTTTGTGGCTTGTGGAAAACAATTTGATGCTAAATCACAGTAAGACTCAGTTTTTACAGTTTCTAACTCACAATTCAACAAGAACTGATATTTAGATCAGACAGAATGGGCATATTACAGGCGAGACGGAACAGTTCAAGTTCCTAGGCGTGCAGATAGATAGTAAGCCGTTGTGGAAAGCCCATGTTGAGGATCTTGTTCAGAAAGTAAATGTTGCTTTATTTACCATTAGAACAGTGTCTGAAATAAGTGAGAGTTCAACACGAAAAGTAGCCTACTTCGCATATTTTCATACGCTTATGTCATATGGTATTATTTTTTGGGGTAATTCTTCTGATTCAAAAAGGGTATTTTTGGCTCAAAAACGGGGTGTTCGAGTTATATGTGGTGTAAGTTCGAGAACCTCTTGTCGACCCCTATTCAATAGTCTGGGAATTCTGACATTGCCCTCACAGTATATACACTCCTGGAAATTGAAATAAGAACACCGTGAATTCATTGTCCCAGGAAGGGGAAACTTTATTGACACATTCCTGGGGTCAGATACATCACATGATCACACTGACAGAACCACAGGCACATAGACACAGGCAACAGAGCATGCACAATGTCGGCATTAGTACAGTGTATATCCACCTTTCGCAGCAATGCAGGCTGCTATTCTCCCATGGAGACGATCGTAGAGATGCTGGATGTAGTCCTGTGGAACGGCTTGCCATGCCATTTCCACCTGGCGCCTCAGTTGGACCAACGTTCGTGCTGGACGTGCAGACCGCGTGAGACGACGCTTCATCCAGTCCCAAACATGCTCAATGGGGGACAGATCCGGAGATCTTGCTGGCCAGGGTAGTTGACTTACACCTTCTAGAGCACGTTGGGTGGCACGGGATACATGCGGACGTGCATTGTCCTGTTGGAACAGCAAGTTCCCTTGCCGGTCTAGGAATGGTAGAACGATGGGTTCGATGACGGTTTGGATGTACCGTGCACTATTCAGTGTCCCCTCGACGATCACCAGTGGTGTACGGCCAGTGTAGGAGATCGCTCCCCACACCATGATGCCGGGTGTTGGCCCTGTGTGCCTCGGTCGTATGCAGTCCTGATTGTGGCGCTCACCTGCACGGCGCCAAACACGCATACGACCATCATTGGCACCAAGGCAGAAGCGACTCTCATCGCTGAAGACGACACGTCTCCATTCGTCCCTCCATTCACGCCTGTCGCGACACCACTGGAGGCGGGCTGCACGATGTTGGGGCGTGAGCGGAAGACGGCCTAACGGTGTGCGGGACCGTAGCCCAGCTTCATGGAGACGGTTGCGAATGGTCCTCGCCGATACCCCAGGAGCAACAGTGTCCCTAATTTGCTGGGAAGTGGCGGTGCGGTCCCCTACGGCACTGCGTAGGATCCTACGGTCTTGGCGTGCATCCGTGCGTCGCTGCGGTCCGGTCCCAGGTCGACGGGCACGTGCACCTTCCGCCGACCACTGGCGACAACATCGATGTACTGTGGAGACCTCACGCCCCACGTGTTGAGCAATTCGGCGGTACGTCCACCCGGCCTCCCGCATGCCCACTATACGCCCTCGCTCAAAGTCCGTCAACTGCACATACGGTTCACGTCCACGCTGTCGCGGCATGCTACCAGTGTTAAAGACTGCGATGGAGCTCCGTATGCCACGGCAAACTGGCTGACACTGACGGCGGCGGTGCACAAATGCTGCGCAGCTAGCGCCATTCGACGGCCAACACCGCGGTTCCTGGTGTGTCCGCTGTGCCGTGCGTGTGATCATTACTTGTACAGCCCTCTCGCAGTGTCCGGAGCAAGTATGGTGGGTCTGACACACCGGTGTCAATGTGTTCTTTTTTCCATTTCCAGGAGTGTATTTTCTTTAATGTCGTTTGTTGTTAGCAATATTAGCTTATTCCCAAGAGTTAGCAGCTGTCACTCAGTTAATTCTAGGCAGAAATCAAATCTGCATGTGGAATGCACTTCCTTGACTCTTGTGCAGAAAGGAGTGCACTATTCTGCTGCATCCATTTTCAATATAAGCTACCACAAGAACTCAAAAATCTTAGCAGTACCCCAAATGCTTTTAAGTGTAAACTGAAGAGTTTCCTCATGGCTCACTCCTTCTATTCTGTCGAGGAGCTCCTGGAAGAGCTGAAAAATTAAGCAAATTCCAGTGTTACACTGTTGATTTTATTTATTTAAACTTACGAATTATCGCCTGAATACGTTTCTTGTGTTCCATTTTATCTGTTTCTACTATCGTGTTATAATTTCATGTATTGACTCGTTCCATGACCATGGAGACTTCTCCTTAATTTGGTCCTACAGAAGAATATATAAATAAATAAATAAATAAATACTTCCCTCTCTACAGTAATGCTCTCAAATGGTGTGTCGGCAAAATGAACTCTTAATTTTTTCTGTACCATCCCCTATTTCCTTTATTTTATTACGATCATCATTTCTGCCTATATAGATTTGTGACAAAGTAGATTCATATTCAGAGGAGAATGTTGGTAACTGAAATTTCGTAGAAAAATCTTGCTGCAACGAGAAACGCCTTTCTTTTAAAGATTACCATCCCACTACAAAACGAGTTGCCCTTCGATGGACTTTCTCCATGTCCTCCATCAGCCCCATCTGGTAAGAATCCCTTTACCGCACAGCACAACTGTAGCAGATGACGGACAAGCGTAGCGAGGCATTCTCTTTAGTAAAATCTTGTAAGTGGTTCTAAAATGTAACGCAGTCTTTGGTTTGCCTTCCCCAAAACATAATATGTGTGGTGATTCCATTACAGCCTTTAGACTTGTGTGTTTTTTAATGAAACCGAAATTTAGCGATATCTTTTAGTACTCACGTGGATGACTTCACACTTTTCATTATTTAGAGTCAATTGCCACTTTTCACACCATATAGATATTTTACCTAAATCATTTTGCAATTTGATTTGATCATTTGATGACTTTACAAGATGGTAAATGATAGCATCATCTGCAAACCATCTAAGAGGACAGCTCAGATTGTCTCCTAAATCTTTTATGTAGATCAGTTCCTTCCAACCCGAGATATTACTTCTGTTTTACACTAAGCATATTCAGAAGGATGTAGGTTGCAGTAGGTAGTGGGAGATGAAGAGGCTTGCACAGAATAGAGTAGCATGGAGAGCTGCATCAAAGCAGCCTCTGGACTGAAGTTCACAACAACAACATTTGTCTTTTGGCAATACACATAACAAGATTACAAAACTACTACATGTCAACATTTAAACACAGCTCTCCAGCATAAAATAACACAAATGATAACAGCTATATACAGATATCAAAGTGTTTTGCGTATTTTTATCACTAGTCGCTGTCATGAAATCTTCAAAAGGACCCTCGTAGGTACGAGTGGAGCATGTTAATACGACATGAGCAACTGTCTGTCATTCCGCAACACATGGTGATGAAGATTTGCCCCACTTGTAGGGAGAGTCTTCCACAGTCCGTTCCGAAGCGGTACAGGGTATCCCAAATTGCCTGAGACTTGCCAAATCCTGGAGATTTCCGCTGGATGCAAGGCAGTTTCAGGTGTTATGGGGGACAGTTTTGTTGCCAGCACGGTTTTTCCTGCAGCGTCGCCAGTGCATTAATTTGCCGATAACTTTTTCCATACCTTAAATTCTGCCTATGTCGCATCCAAAGCTATGGGAACAGTATATGTCTAGGTATATCGTCTGTAAAATCATCTTTTACAGATTTAATACTTATGGGCGTAATACTGGTACTGTGTGAAAGCATGAACTCATCATACAACTGGAGGGAGGGAATCAAATGTGTGCTCTGTGTGCATAGTGGAAAGGCTGCTTCCAAGTGCCATGTAGAGCACAGGGTGCAGCCAAACGTAGGTGGTGTCGGTACTAATGATGTGTGTTCCTTTGGATCGGAAGAGATTCTCTCTGGTTCCGAATTACAAGCTGAATAGTAAAGACTGCCAGTCTTGCTTTCGAGAAGTAGCATTGTCGATAGAACCGACTGGTTGTTTGGTACAGAACCGAGTGAAGAGTCTGGGTAAGAGACACAGACGGTTCTGTGACCGTGTAGGCTGCAGATCGCTCCCTACGGTGACGGGTATCCGGTTTCCATTTAATAGGTCAGGGGTCCATTACACACAGGAAGTGGCTAAAAGGGTAGCAGGGGATGCGTGGAGATCACTGGGCGCTCTTTTAGGTTAGAGGAAACTGCAGAAAGAGCATCAAACTGAAAGGGTGCAGGAGAAACGCAGAAAGGTAGATATAGCAACACTCGGTATTGTAGTTGTAAAATGTCGTAGCTGTATTAGAAAAGAACAGAGTTCCAACCGGTAGTAGAAAGCACTGAAGCTCGAATCGTTATAGGTACGGAAATCTGGCTAAAGCCAGAAATAAGTTCAGCAGCAATTTTTACAAAGGACCTAACTGTGTTCAGAAATATAGATTTAATACAGATGATGGTGGAGTATTTATTGCTGTCGGAAGTAGTTTACCTTGTAGTGAAATTGAAGTAGAGGGTTCCTGTGAGTTCGTATGGGTAGAGGTAAGAAATTAATAAATCAATAAATTAATGAGTGGCCCCCTTTACCGACCGCCCGGGTCAGATGGTACAGTTGCTGAAGTGTTCAAAGCATACTTGATTCTTATTTCAAATAGGTACCCCAGCCATACAACTGTAGTTGGTGGAGACTTCAATCTACCCTTGATATGTTGGCGAAAATACGTGTTTAAAGTACGTGGTATGCATAAAACGTTGTCCGAAATCGTACTGAATGCGTTTTCAGAAAATTATTTTGATCAGATAATTCAGTAACACACTCGAAGTGTAAATGGCTGCAAAAAATTTTTAACAATTCGTTCAAGAGCCTACTCGAAGAGTAAATGGTTGCGAAGCTATATTTGACCTTTCAGCAAGAAATAATCCTGAGCAAATAGGGAGGATCATGACGGGCTCAGGGATTGGTGACCCAAATGTTGTTGTAGCGAAAATAGACATCGTAACATCCAAACCCACCAAAATAGAAATCAAAATACATCTATTTAGAAACGCAGATACCTTCGTAACAGACGGTCTCCACTCCTTTCAATCTGCCTACATAAGTGTAGACCAGATGTGAGGTAAAAGTTTGTAAAGATGTGCAGCTATTGTAGCTGAGCGACTAACGTAACAGAAAAACAGAATACTTTCCTATCCACCCTCTACAGTGGCTGTACATTTTTGTATATACACTCCTGGAAATGGAAAAAAGAACACATTGACACCGATGTGTCAGACCCACCATACTTGCTCCGGACACTGCGAGAGGGCTGTACAAGCAATGATCACACGCACGGCACAGCGGACACACCAGGAACCGCGGTGTTGGCCGTCGAATGGCGCTAGCTGCGCAGCATTTGTGCACCGCCGCCGTCAGTGTCAGCCAGTTTGCCGTGGCATACGGAGCTCCATCGCAGTCTTTAACACTGGTAGCATGCCGCGACAGCGTGGACGTGAACCGTATGTGCAGTTGACGGACTTTGAGCGAGGGCGTACAGTGGGCATGCGGGAGGCCGGGTGGACGTACCGCCGAATTGCTCAACACGTGGGGCGTGAGGTCTCCACAGTACATCGATGTTGTCGCCAGTGGTCGGCGGAAGGTGCACGTGCCCGTCGACCTGGGACCGGACCGCAGCGACGCACGGATGCACGCCAAGACCGTAAGATCCTACGCAGTGCCGTAGGGGACCGCACCGCCACTTCCCAGCAAATTAAGGACACTGTTGCTCCTGGGGTATCGGCGAGGACCATTCGCAACCGTCTCCATGAAGCTGGGCTACGGTCCCGCACACCGTTAGGCCGTCTTCCGCTCACGCCCCAACATCGTGCAGCCCGCCTCCAGTGGTGTCGCGACAGGCGTGAATGGAGGGACGAATGGAGACGTGTCGTCTTCAGCGATGAGAGTCGCTTCTGCCTTGGTGCCAATGATGGTCGTATGCGTGTTTGGCGCCGTGCAGGTGAGCGCCACAATCAGGACTGCATACGACCGAGGCACACAGGGCCAACACCCGGCATCATGGTGTGGGGAGCGATCTCCTACACTGGCCGTACACCACTGGTGATCGTCGAGGGGACACTGAATAGTGCACGGTACATCCAAACCGTCATCGAACCCATCGTTCTACCATTCCTAGACCGGCAAGGGAACTTGCTGTTCCAACAGGACAATGCACGTCCGCATGTATCCCGTGCCACCCAACGTGCTCTAGAAGGTGTAAGTCAACTACCCTGGCCAGCAAGATCTCCGGATCTGTCCCCCATTGAGCATGTTTGGGACTGGATGAAGCGTCGTCTCGCGCGGTCTGCACGTCCAGCACGAACGCTGGTCCAACTGAGGCGCCAGGTGGAAATGGCATGGCAAGCCGTTCCACAGGACTACATCCAGCATCTCTACGATCGTCTCCATGGGAGAATAGCAGCCTGCATTGCTGCGAAAGGTGGATATACACTGTACTAGCGCCGACATTGTGCATGCTCTGTTGCCTGTGTCTATGTGCCTGTGGTTCTATCAGTGTGATCATGTGATGTATCTGACCCCAGGAATGTGTCAATAAAGTTTCCCCTTCCTGGGACAATGAATTCACGGTGTTCTTATTTCAATTTCCAGGAGTGTATTTTAAAACTTAAGTGACTTGCAGTCATCTTCCTCTTTTTTTAGCAGCGACTTAAGTACACTTATAGTATATTTAAGAGGAGGAGGATCATCAATTTGACATCCTCCACAATTACTATAGTATTAAGCTGGGGTAGCCTGATGTGTACCAATACGTAATTATCACTGAAGCAAGGTACGTTTTATAGGAACAAACGTGCCACAGGTAGTGGGCTCGGTTGTACAGTACATCACTAACGATACAACGATACTACAGCGATCATGTATTACGCATGTTAGCATAACTCTCTCATGCTGTCCGCTAGGCAAATACCATGCGTTCACTTGAAGTCATCTGTGCTGGAGAAGGCATGCTCCGTCTGAAAACGGTAGTCTCAATTCTACTGTGAAGTCATCACCAGCCTCGTAAGCTCTTGTATCTGCTTGTGCCATCGTCCCACTCCCAGCTGCCTCCCAGACAGCTTCACCACACTTAGACAGCTTTGTGTAATGGCGTTGCTGTTTCATATTTCTCCTACAACTTGTGATTTATAAACTCATTTACAGTTAACAAATGGATGGACAGCAAACAACGGCAAGATGCTATTGTTACATGGCAGTTGTTTTCGAAACTGCACTGTAACATATTTAACAATTCAATGTGCAGATCTGTCTAGTAAATCAAATCGAATTGCTAATGCTGCGTGAAAACCAGGAACTGCCCTGTAACCTTTTTAATACGAGGGCTATCCACAAAGTACATTACATTTTGGAATTAAAAATAAATAAAGTATTGGAAATTTTTTTTATTATATACAGATGAAAGCCACACTTAAATACTACTTTTCTACATAGTTGCCATTTAAATTAAGGCACTTATCGTAGCGATGGACGAGCTTGGAAATTCCTTCGTCGTAAAATTCGGCCGCCTGCGCCTTCAACCACGATTACCTCTTCTTGAAGCTGTGCGTCGTCATCAAAATGCTGCATAGCCAACCACTTCTTCATTGCTGGGAATAAGTGGAAGTCGCTCGATGCCAGGTCGGGACTGTACGGCGGATGAGGAAACAACTCCCACTTAAAAAATTCGAGAACTTCACGAGTGGCATTTGCCGTGTGGGCCCGGGCGTTGTCATGAATCAGCAAGATCTTTGAGCGCAACTTTCCCCTGCGCTTGTTTTGTATTGCTCTTCTGAGGTTGTGCAGAGTTTGGAAATACCTTTGAGAGTTTATTGTAGTGCCTCTTTCCAGGAAATCCACAAAAATCACACCTTTTCTGTCCCAAAAGACAGTCGCCATCACCTTCCTTGCCGACATTGTCTGCATGCATTTCTTGGGTTTTTTGGGGGGAATTTTTGTGCCGCCATTGCATTGACTGCAATTTTGTCTCGCAGTTCACATGCTTAACCTATGTTCCGTCACCAATAACGATGCGATCGAGTAATGAGTCGCCATCTTTCTCGTAAGCGTCCAAAAACGTTAACGCTGCAGCCATTCGCTGATTTTTGTGAATCTCTGTCAAGATTTTTGGTATCCATCTTGCACAAAACTTGTGGTAACCAAGCTTTTCGGTAATGATTTCGTGCAACAAACTTCGTGAAAATTGTGGAAAACTCATAGAGAGTTCCGTTATTGTGAAATTACGGTTTTCACGGACCGCGGCATCGACTTTTTCGACAAGTTCGGCCGTCACTGTGCTGGGTCTTCCACTTCGCTCTTCGTCGTGAACATTAGTTCGGCCATTTTTAAATTTTATGACCCATTGACGCACTCCACCTTCAGTGGTTATGTTGTCCCCATACACTTCACAAAGCTGCCGATAGATTTCTATCGGTGTACAGTTTTTTGCAGTCAGAAACCGTATTACAGCACGCACTTCACACTTCGCGGCATTTTCAATTAACGCTGACATTTCAAACTGCCACAGTAACTCAACGGAGTACAGTACGAACCTCTCACTAGCACGGCAGGATGCCGACTGAGCGGCGGAATGCCATGACACCAAGATGGCCGCGCTAGCCCCGCCGCTAACGGACACAAACGAAAACGTAATGTACTTTGTGGATAGCCCTCGTAATTCAACGTGCACGTCTGACTAGTAAATCAAATCAAATTACTAATACTGCATGGAAACCAAGCAATAATAACAAATAACAATGATTGGAAATCTAATTTTCTCTGTCTCTTTTCTTTTTGGTACAATGACAAATTCCAGAAATGTGCTCCAGCCTGAGGCTTTTAGCTTCCTGGGGAAAGGCGCGAGTCACATGGAGAACTGCATGGGCAGTAAAAATGTTTCTACTGAAAGCCAAGTCTTGGCCATGTACACGTTGAGAAGGATGCTCAGCAGCAGGGGCGATAGGTGAAAGCGGCCCAGCCGATTATAAAGTTTCATTGTGCATGAAGCACCAAAAATGCCTTTTAATGAAGATACAATTTGAAGAAAATAAGTAACAGTGATGCTGCTTAGTGTGGTATCCAGCAGTTAAGCCTGAAAAAGGCCAGAAGATAGTTTTGATAAAAAAAATTTAAGTAGGTCCATAACAGGCTGTAATATTGTTGCTTTAATTTGTTTTGAAAGCGGTGCTTATAGACAATAAAAGCGGGTTAAAAGCTGTGAGCCATCTGAGGAAGTTAACCTTGCATTACTGCACAACTGTTTCACCAAGTATCCAGTCTAGCTTACCAAATTCCCAACCAGACTAACATTAATTACAAATTTTTAGTACTCATCTTATGATAGCTAGTGATATATATATAAAAAGACAATTTAAAAGAAAAGAAATAAATCAGTTTATATTTGGACATTTATTTTAACATTGATCATTGTTCCGTTAAAATTTCAGCATATCAAACTTGATTCATAACTAAACTGGTGCCTTATTTAGGATTGTGAAAGTGTGAGTTTGTAATCTTATGGAACACATCAAATAGGGAGCCAAGATTGGGAGACTACATACAACACTGCATTCATAAAATAACACACGAAGAACATTGAAACATATCCAAGAGGAAATTAACCACAACCAACCGATTCAATTTTCACCCAAAGAAGTTACGTTCGTAGCGCAATCCTGTCCGTCATGAAATTACCACACACTGGTATACTAAATTCATACTAACTATCTGTGAAATCTTCCCGAAAAGAATAGGTGAGGGTTACTTTGATGCTTACACCACATGCTTCACGTGGTCAACTTGGTTTACACAGAGAGTGTAACTCCACAATAATTTTGATAATTAAAATAAATTACATCGAAACGCAATTTACAAAAGAAAAACCTCGAACTGGTTACTATCGTTTTACTAGTAACCTGATGGGTCAAACAACTGTATAAGCACGTGGTACTGGTATCACAAAGTACACCCCACGTGGGTGGAAATAAAGAAAAGTTGCTATATTGAAAAATATTGTCAAGACGAGACATTATAATCTCATGCACATTCGCATTTAAGATTGATGATCTTAGAGCTACTGATCAACACGTGGTTCCACTTTACCCACAAAGTAGTGACAAAGCAACTACCCGAAGATATTGTGAACTTCACACTCGAATTACACTGCGTTGCAATTTAAGATAACATTAGATATTTTAGAGCTAAACCTGAAATAAAGGTGATTAAATTTTCAGTTAGGCTGAACTTAAGAAATCCATTGTCCTACGGACTTAGCAGACACGCGCTTAGCCGGAGATCTTACCACTTCAGATGCTCGCCGCAGACAGACTGACCTGGGTTCCTACCGAGCGTGCTTGACAGATACAAACGGAAGTGACCAGAGAGACAGCTTCCTATGCCAACATGACAACGGACGGACAGAAAAATGCTAAGAATGGAAACGTCTCTGCTTTTAGAAAGCGTAGCTACCTGTTCCGACGTTGGTCCTACTGTTCTCTAGCAGACAGGCTTGTCTGCTACCATCAAGCATGCAACTGGAAATACATTTGCTCATTCATCCTCTCACACAGAAGGGAAGGGGGATGGCAGTATCTTATCATATACAGTATATAAAAGAAAGCGGATGTAGGTTCCGTATGAGACTGTGTGACATGAATTACATATAAACTGTGTTTTAAAGTGTAGTAGTGTGACAGATCGTTCTTGTTTATGTATAAAAGTAACACGTTTCATTGCTCAGTCTCCTCCCAGATAGTCAGAAACACCACAGTAAATTTAGAAGAGGAATTTATGCCGTAAATGACAACATATTTAAGAAATTAACATGAAAGGAATCCAACAGAGATCTTTCAAGGCTCAAAGCAATTATTTTAGTATCAGGGGAGGGAACTCACGTGCCTGTATATGCATGCCGTTTCACTGGGCATAACGAGAAATCTGTCACGTACTGAGGAGACTTTCTGCCTTCTATCTCACTCCAAGGGAGAAATGTAATTCACTGTCTAACCATAACGGAATCCATAACACTAGTAAATTTATTGGCAAGTTTATTACATTGTAATTGGTCAGAACTTGCAACAGGTCGGTCGCAACTGGCCGGCGAGGTTCTGGTTGTAGCAAATCCTTCTAAGTTTAGCAGAGGAGAGTAGGGAGAACACTTGGTCCAGGGGCATTATTTTAAATTTTTCTCATAACATGTAAGCTTTCACGGCCGGTGTCTTCATTAATTAAAACTTCCGGGCTGAATTGCCGTGGTCCATATATAAGACTGCTTCCCCTTCCTGACGTGTTGCCTACTGCGGGCAACATCTTCTGAGGTGAGTCGGCGACTGGCTGCTAGGCGTTTTTTTTTTTTGTTTTTCCTTTATTGTATTTCAATTCCCCATCAGGGCGGGCTGGCAGCAGCATAGGCGCTGCTCTTCAGCCGAAAGACATAGAACAAAACAATAGAAGACGTTAAAAAACAGCAAAGGAGAGAATAAGGTGAACATAGATATAAAAAAAAGGGGAACATCATGGAAGGCAATAGACAAAAAAACGGGGTGACTAAAATGGAGAGAAAAAACTGTTTAAAAGTAGCACACACAAAAAGCCACACACTGCGACGGTTAAAAGAACACGAGGCACAGTATGACTGGAGCATAAAGGTAGCGACGTATGGCATAGCACATAACGTAACACTGACGGCGAACCTCAAGGCAGGACACAATTAAAATCACACCTCTTGACGCACACGAGAAACAGCACTAAACAACACTGATGTGGCACACTGATGAAGAGCAACATAGAGGATCTGCCAGGCGCTAGGAGATGAGGGAGACCTGAAGAAGGGAGGGAGGGGAAGAGATGGGGGAGGTGACCGGGGGGCGCGTGGAAGAGGGCCAGGGAGGGAGGGATGTGGGAAGGAGAGAGGCAAGTATGGGATGCAGGGTCCCAGGGGTGGGGGAGACAGAGGAAAATCCGCTCTGGGAGAAGGAGGAAAGAGGGAAAGGGGCCCTGGGGAGGGGGGGGGGGAATAAGGCCAGGTTATAGTTGGAAGGAAGGGTAGATGTCACGGCGAAGTTCGTCATCTGGGAGGGGGAGGCGTTGGAAATTGCCCTGATGAAGGAGATGGAGGGTGTGGAGGTGGAGAGAGGGAGGGATACAGCGATAGAGGCGCGGCAACGGGCGGGGGGTGGAGAGGAAGGAGGAAACCAGAGGGTGGGGGGGATCAAGCCTGCGAACAATGTAAAGGATGCGGATATGTTGGAGGAACAGGAGGAGGTGGGGGAAGGGGATCAGTTCATACAGGAGCCTTGTGGGGGAAGGAAGGCGGATACGGAAGGCAAGGCGGAGCGCATGGCGTTCAAGGATTTGGAGGGCCTTGTAAAAGCGGGTGGGGGCGGAGATCCAGGCAACGCTGGCATAACAGAGGATAGGACGGATGAGGGATTTGTAGGTGTGGAGGATGGTAGAAGGATGCAAGCCCCATGTCCGGCCAGACAGGAGTTTCAGAAGGCGGAGGCGGGAATGGGCTTTCTGTTGGATGGTCAGGAGATGAGGGGTCCAGGTGAGGTGGCGGTCAAGGGTGAGGCCAAGGTATTTCAGGGTGGGGGTGAGTTGGATAGGACGACCATAAAGGGTGAGGTAGAAATCATGGAGGCGGAAGGAGCGAGTGGTGCGGCCTATGATGATTGCCTGGGTTTTGGAGGGGTTGAGACGGAGGAACCACTGGTTACACCAAGTGGTGAACTGGTTAAGGTGGGTTTGGAGGGTACGTTGAGACCGTTGAAGGGTAGGATAGAGAGCCAGGAAGGCGGTGTCATCAGCATACTGGAGAAGGTGGACTGGTGGGGGTGGCTTGGGCATATCAGCTGTATACAAGAGATAAAGGAGAGGGGAGAGGACAGAACCCTGGGGGACGCCAGCTGTGGGATAAAAGATACGGGAGTTGGTGTTGTGGAGGGTGACATAGGAAGGACGGTGCGAGAGGAAGGAAGCGACCAGACGGACAAAATTGATAGGCAGGGCGTAGGTTTGGAGTTTAAAGAGGAGGCCAGGATGCCATACACGGTCATAGGCATTTTGGAGGTCAAGGGAAACAAAAATGGCGGAGCGACGGGAGTTGAGCTGGAGGGACAGAAGGTGAACAAGGTTGAGGAGTTGGTCGTCAGCAGAGAAGGAGGGTCGGAAGCCACACTGGGTAAGGGGGAGGAGGTGGTGTTGAGCAAGGTGCTGATGGATACGGCGGGAGAGGATGGATTCGAAGACCTTACTGAAGACGGAGGTGAGGCAGATGGGACGATAGGAAGAGGCGGCAGAAGGGGGTTTGTTGGGTTTGAGGAATAAGAGGACGCGGGAGGTCTTCCACAGGTCAGGGTAGAAGCCAGTAGAGAGGACGACATTATAGAGATGGGCGAGGACAGTCAGGAAGGAATAGGGGCTTTCGCGAAGGTGACGGTAGGTGACACAGTCGTGACCATGGGCGGTGGTGCGTTTCGACCAGAGGATAAGTTTAATGTCTTGTGCTGTGATGGGAGTGTTTATGTCGGAGGGGGGCAACTGCCCCCAGTACTGGAGACTAGGAGCAAGAGGAGCGACCGAGGTATCGGCACGTTCCATGACTGTGGGGAAAAGAGAATAATCAAAGTGGGGATCATCGGGGATGGAGAAGACCTCGGAAAGGTGGGAAGCGAAGTGGTTGGCCTTACTGAGGTTGTCAGGAAGGGGGCGATCGTTATGGAGAAGGGGGTAGTGGGGAGCGGAAAGGGAACCAGTAAGACGATGGAAGGCGGACCAGTACTTGGAGGAGTTGATAGGGAGGGTGGCGTTGAGTCGTGTGCAGGTCTGGCGCCAGTCTCGGCGTTTCGTTGCTGTAATGAGGTTCCGTACGTGGCGCTGTATTTGCCGGTGGCGTTGGAGTGTATCCCTGTCACGAGTGCGCAGGAAGGAGCGATAGAGGCGGCGGGATTCACGGAGGAGGAGGACAGCCCGCGGAGGGAGAGTGGGACGGTGTGGGTGGATGGTTTTAGTAGGAACATGGGCCTCCACGGCGTCAGTAATTACCTGCTGAAGGAAGGACGAGGCGTGGTTGATGTCGTCAGGATGGTGATAGGTAAGAGGGTGGCTTTCGACCTGGGCGGAGATGGAGTCCCGGTAGGCATCCCAGTTGGCACGGCGATAGTCATGGACGACCTTGGGAGGGGGTGCAGGGTGCGGAGCCGGAGGGGGGCGGTTTGCAGATGAGATGGTGAGAAGGACAGGGAGGTGATCGCTACCTGTGGGGTCAAGGACGGCGACAGTGATACGTCCAAGGAGGTTGGCGGAGGCAATGACAACATCGGGGGTGGTGTTACTTTCAGGTCGGGTGTGCTGGGGAAGAGGAACAAGGTCACCTTGAAGTGTGGAGACGAACTGATGCCACCGCCGAAGGGCAGCAGGAGTGCGGCTATGGATGTTGAGGTCGGCGGCAATCACATAGGTGGAGAAGGTGTGGTCAATGTGTGAGATGAAGTCATAAGGAAGAGGAGCAGTGGGGCGGACATAGATGGTGGCACAGGTAATGGTGAGGGAGGGGAAGAAGACGCTAAGGATAAGGTGTTCAGTGGGGTCATTGAGGAGAGGTTGTGGCCGGACAGGGATATGCTTAAGGTGGCCAATCGCAACTCCACCCTGCGCACGAGGACCAGGAGCGTCAGTGCAGTGGAGGATATAGGGGGAGATGCGGATAGAATGGTGGGGCTGGAGAAAGGTTTCGTTCAAGAGGAAGGTGTCGACCTGGTGGTGGGAGAGGGTGTGCATGAGGAGGTATTTGTTGGAGCGGAAGGAGCGAATGTTCTGGAAGAGGAGCTGCTAGGCGCTGAAGGTCCCGCTTATATAGAGAGCTTAGATGGCGCCACCACTCATCACGTGCTTTCTCCTTTAAAACTATCTCTGGCTAGTGTCATTTCTCTCGATTACAGGTAATCGATAGTCACTTCGTTGATACAGAGTCGACCGCCATATCTTATCTAGTTTAAATCCTTCTTCTTTTTTATTAAAATTATTTTCGTGCTTGTAGATCTCTATAGCTTCTCTATACATGCGGGTATAATAATGTGAGGTCCTAGCTATCACGTTTGTCTCACTAAATTTTGTTTCGTGATCTCCGTCTTTGAAAACGTGCTCCGCTACAGCTGATTTGTCAATTTGTCCCAATCTACAGTTCGTTTTGTGTTCCGTTAGGCGGGTATTAACACTCCTTTTAGTTGTTCCAATATAAACCATGCCACAGCTTCACGGAATTTTATACACACCTGGGGTAGCTAAGGGGTGTCGTGCGTCTTTGACCGATCTTAAACTTTCACTAATTTTCGTGATAGGTCGAAAGATTGTCTCCACTTGAAACTTGGCCAAAACTTTCCCAATACGGTCCGTGATGTTATGAATAAATGGAAGAGAAACATTTCCAGCCGCGGTTGTTGTTGTGTATTTTCGGACGTTTTTCTTCTAGGGTGGAGTGCTCGATCTATTTCGTTGTCAGTGTACCCATTTCTCTTGAAAGCCGTTCGCAAATGGCTTAATTCATCTTGCGGCTTAATTCATCTTGCAAATAAATTGGCTCACAGATGTTATTAGCCGTGTCCACTAAAGTTTTTATGACTCCTCTCTTCTGCCTAAGATGATGATTCGAATCCTTATGTAGGTAACGATTGGTGTGTGTGTCTTTCCTATATACCTTGTGCCCTAAAAGTCCCATCTGCCCGTTTAATAACCAATACATCCAAAAATTAGTTGTCCTTTACTCTCTTTCTCCATGGTGAATTGTATCTTTGGATTGAAACTGTTTATGTGCACCAAAAAATCACTCAGTTCCTCTTCAGCATGATTCCATATCACAAAGGTCTCATGCACGTATCGATACCATTTTAAAGGGCTTTTTTTGGCCGACTGCAGCACTTGTTGTTCGAAAAATTCCATAAATACATTAGCAATAGCAGGGCTCAGAGGGCTACCCATGGCCACCCCATCAATTTGTTCATAAAACTCGTTATATTGAAAATAAGTCGAGGATAGACATTGTCGAAACAAAGCTATTAAATTCTTCTCCTTAGGACTTCTCCACAGGGCCTGAGGCAGTTTGTTTCAGCTTAGAGCTGCAGAGTGAGATGTCTCTAGCTTAGAGCAGAACTCAGAAGCCAGGACTGAACTTAGAATTCTCAGCCATTACGGAAGCCACTCTCCGGATTCGTAAATCACTGGAGTGATAAGCATGGGCTACATCTGTGTTCACCAAGATGAGACGAGTGGGAAAGTCACTTACCTTGCATCAAGCTTTTGTCTTGCTGATATAATTTTCACAGTCAGCTAGTTGCACCCACGCTGCACTTAGGTGAGAGTAGTGGCATTTGTTCCTGCTTTTCTGTGACGTTTCTGTAGCCCATTAACTTATTCAGCAATCACTGGTCATATCTATGAAGAGAGTTTTTATATCGTTTCACTTCTGTGTCCATGAACCTGTGTCAACACTTTGCCCCTCCATAACTGTATTTTTGATACAGTGGACGAAACCTTTTTATATCTTTTAGCACTAAATCAGGTTGTTATAATGACCCTTAATTTATTTTCGTAGTTTTTTGGAACCTACTCTCAGTAACTCTATGTGAGATGTGGTATCTACATTTCACACTTACTTGGGCCACCCCTGGTAATGTAATTAGACAAGACCCTTTGCATTGCATGACTTTGTTTTCTTTTAATTTGCGTGATCTATCACTGTAGGTCTCCGGGGATAGATTCTGTAGAATTTCACAGCTATGCTAAGTGCTCAACTGACACCTCACACCATGTTTGACAGCACAATTGCCCAGTCATGTTTAATTTCAGAGAACACCATGTCAATAAACATAATGGCTTAACATCTAGAACTTATTTAAACATCTTATCATCTGTATCGGTTGCCACACACGCTTATAGATTGAAAATCACACCATTAATATGGTGTAAATGAATGTCGGTGAGAAGGTTGCTATTGTTTAGAACAGATAACATCGGAAGATACTATGGTATACACTAAGACGCCTGCCATTTTTCCTCCAAATGCAATTCAGCACTGGAATGGCCAAGAAACAGTCTGTGAGGCCTACGCCAAACACTTGGACATGAACCTCAGAATAGTTCGTTGCATTATAATCATAGGTTTGACATGCAAAAATAATTTAACTGAGTAAGCAACTAAATACTTTTTATGTGATAGCATAGTTGTGTGCGAGATTACTCTTGACGATATAAAACAAATAGCAGTCAACAAAACATCAACTGTACCTTATCGCACCTAATTGCTGATAGTATATAAAAAAGAACTAGTTAATACTAATTTCTCGAAAGACGTAGATTCACTGGTCTTACAGTTCCACAACGAAATCAGTGTTAGGGGAAACGAGATAATGTGAGCACTTACCGAATTAAATATTAATTCTATACAGAAATCGTCCTCACGTCATTCTATCGTAATGTAACGTGAGGATGTTCAAACACCAAATCCAGAATTAAATTCCTTGGATAGTTATTGGAGCTCTTTGAGATTAGAACAGGTCAGCGACAAGACGTTGTTATAATGGTTTCTGAAAGGAATATGTATGTGCATCCTTTATCAAGGCATTTATGCTGACCAGTTGTGAATGGTTCAGGAATCTATCTACATACCTGCGATTTCGACTATTGAATAACTTACATTGAAGGAACATGTGCAGCGTATCATTCATTTTCTTAAGATATATGGAGTAACATTACGCGTATGAAGCCACTGCTAGCAAATGAAAAATATTATACAGCTCCACTGTTGGATCTGTGGCTCTCTACCCCTGATGCCGTAATACAATGCCAGCCAACTGTTAATTCTATTTTTAGCCTAGAACCTATTTTTCTCCTAGAACAGATAATTCAAAATACTTGCCTTCCCCCACCACCCCTCCTAACCTGTCCACCCTGTATCGACTGGCTTCAACTTGTCCACCACCATATAGTCTCCCTTGACGGACAGGCTTGAATAAGCTCCAACTTCACCATACCGATTTAAGGAGTAACTGCGATGGTAAAGCTCATTCCAGTTTCAGACTTGGCAGTCTGAAGCCACTTCTAGCAAATGAAAAATATTATACAGCTCCACTGTTAGATCTGTGGCTCTCTACCCCTGATGCCGTAATATAATGCCAGCGAACTGTTAATTCTATTTTTAGCCTAGAACCTATTATTCTCCTAGAACAGATAATTCAAAATACTTGCCTTCCCCCACCACTCCTCCTAACTTGTCCACCCTGTATCGACTGGCTTCAACTTGTCCACCACCATATAGTTTCCCTTGATGGACAGGCTTGAATAAGCTCCAACTTCACCATTCCGATTTAAGGAGTAACTGCGATGGTAAAGCTCATTCCAGTTTCAGACTTGGCAGTCTGAAGCCACTTCTAGCAAATGAAAAATATTATACAGCTCCACTATTGGATCTGTGGCTCTCTACCCCTGATGTCGTAATATAATGCCAGCCAACTGTTAATTCTATTTTTAACCTAAAACCTATTTTTCTCCTATAACAGATAATTCAAAATACTTGCCTTCCCTCACCAGCCCTCCTAACTTGTCCACCCTGTATCGACTGGCTTCAACTTGTCCACCACCATATAGTCTCCCTTGACGGACAGGCTTGAATAAGCTCCAACTTGACCATTCCGATTTAAGGAGTAACTGCGATGGTAAAGCTCATTCCAGTTTCAGACTTGGCAGTCTGAAGCCACTTCTAGCAAATGAAAAATATTATACAGCTCCACTGTTGGATCTGTGGCTCTCTACCCCTGATGTCGTAATATAATGCCAGCCAACTGTTAATTCTATTTTTAGCCTAGAACCTATTTTTCTCCTATAACAGTTAATTCAAAATACTTGCCTTCCCTCACCACCCCTCCTAACTTGTCCATCCTGTATCGACTGGCTTCAACTTGTCCACCACCATATAGTCTCCTTTGACGGACAGACTTGAATAAGCTCCAACTTCACCATTCCGATTTAAGGAGTAACTGCGATGGTAAAGCTCATTCCAGTTTCAGACTGCCAACTGACGTCATAAAGTATGCTACGTTCGTTTGATAACTGTGGTGGTGACAGTGCTTTGAGTGGTGATGATGGTGAAAGCTGTAGTTTGGGAGGCATTTTGTTACAGTTTGGAGGATTTTATTATAGTCTGATTATAATTTGTTTGCTGTAACATGTGTAAATGCATCCGGTTAAGTAGTCTCCACTGACCAGTTCCCTGCTTCATTTGTAAAACATTCGAAGTCCAAACTTTATCTGAAATATTTCAGAGTGGAAAATATTTCAGTATCTTATAACGTGATTCTGCTATGGACTGATATAACCAATAGCAAGCAAGCGTTCACTGTGTGTAAAAGGATGTATCTGCACACCCAGCAGACCAACGCAACTAATACTGCATCACTCTTGTTGTTTACCAACGCTGAAGTATTAAGACTACAGAATATGTTGAACACTACTGGAATGGTATGGAAGAGAGAGACAAAACTCTTGGAGTGCGTTAATTATGTGGTAGCAACAGCAAATACCAAACTGGTAGTAATTCAGAAGCAATAAAGTGTCATGGATGAAAAGATGACTGTTACTAGGCTATTATGGATACTGACAGACAGCATTAATGATGCAAGACCTCAAGTAAGAGGAATGGAAGAATCAGTACACGTACATTATGCATACAGTTAAGTTCAGCATTAAAAGGACTACAGAAATTTTTGGAATGGTCGCGCCAAGCCCACAATGACTTCCCAGCAGATCTTCGCCATGCGGCTGGGTTAACATGGGAGAATTTAGCACTCTTCTATCATGTAGCAACTGTAAAAGACGGATATAACCGACCCGATTTCCATTAGTAAGTAGAAACGCACAATATCTGTCTTACACTGTCTGTCCACACATAATAGAATGGAAATCCATGAATAAGTGGGTGCAACTGTAGAATGGGGAAGTTTTGGTGATCTCTGACTGAGGCAGTGCACATGCTCTTATGACCTTAGAGGAGTTGCGAGGGTGTAGAACAGAACCAGTTGCCATTCTTCCAATCAAAATAATCTGAGCAGAACTGTGCGAAGTTCAGTTGTTAAGAGGTGAACTTGATGCGATGTAATGCCATAGGAAGTGCTAGAACCTCAACTCCATTTTCAGAAAATCGGTACCCACTGAATTTACTGAGTCTTTACACCGCAGACAGTTATCATTTACTGTTATGGATGTTGGAAACCCAGAGGAATGGAAAGAATGGAGCTTCAGAACGGCGATCAATAGCACGACTTGTGATATAGCTGGGGCTAACTATCGGTTACCTGCAGCCATTACCGGTACGACCATGCTCAAGCAATCAACAACAATGTTGCTGCTTGGTTGGTTGATATGGGGGACCAGACCAAACAGCGAGGTCATTGGTCCCATCGGCTGAGGGAAGGATGGGGAAGGAAATCGACTATCCCCTTACAAAGGAACCATCCCATCATTTGTCTGAAGCGATTTAGAGAAACCAATGTTGTACTGGGCATAAAAACAACTACCCAAAATCTAATCCTTCTTAAAGACACTTCGACTCTTGAACTCCTGCACTCAACAGATAGCCCCGATTGCATCAGAAAAGAGACGTATTGCTATAGAACAAATGTTCGAACATATTCAACATTTCTGGCACAAACAACGTCAGACAGTCATCACCATAAGTGTTTCTGCTTGCTCTGTTTCTTGTAGCACCTTGTATACTCCACCTATGCTTGAGGCGTAAAGCTGTCAGCCCCCCCCCCCCCCCCGCCCCCCACGGACCTACACTCGCAGCAAATCCCCACTGAATGACTTGACACCGTAACTAAGAAGTAGGAACTGAATTGTACGAAAACCTTTAATTAAATTATGGCAAACAGAACGAGTTAGATCTCAAGCGTATTAATCAGCAAAACCTAGAATTAAGTGGAAGCAAATAACGTAACCTACTTTAGTGAGATATTAACTAGGATTGCATGGTTGTGTCAAAGTAATCTGTATAAGCTGCAGTTGTTCTCGGTACAGCAAGGCAAAATGCAGGACGAATTTCTTGAACGAGGGAGGATCGTTGCACAACAAATCCAATTCCTGGGCGGGCATATAATTTTTTAAAGTTATTACTTGGCGTGGAAGGCAGAGAATCAGGTCTGGCTCATGTCTTGCGTCACAGCTGGCATCTAGGGCACTATGCGCTGATGTAACCAATAGCAAGCAAGCGTTCTCTGTGTGTAAAAGGATATATCTGCACACCCAGAAAGGTGGAGGGCCGCTCGTAATACGTTGCCACATCGAGCCGAACCATAACCAAGTAGTACAAACTATGCAGTACGTCAGCACCTAATGCGTCATTCTGTGAGCTTTACTGTGGAGATATAACGTGTAACCACCGTGTTCAGCCACTCCATGGCATCCTAGTATGAACAGAAGATGGTAAAAGAAGGGGAACGGGCAACAACTGAGAAACCACGTTGAGTGCAAGTCCACCGACACCTCTGGATAATGAGAGCAGATGACCGCATCACTGGCCACGACGTTATGTCCTGCTTAAATACAAACGTTTCTGAAGCCTCCGGCTCAGTATCTGGTCATCCCATCTGTATCTCTGATTTCAATGGAATGACAGTCTAGCTAGTTACAGAATAATATGCTGCATATGGCCGAAAGAAGACTTCGCCTCCAAGACTGCAACCACCTGGCTGTAGTGGGACTTGGCCACTGCGAGCTTCCACTGCTGTTCGGACACCATCATAATTGAAGATGTGGGCGAGCCTCGGCCTTCCCCTTGTAAGGGGCTGTACCGCAACCTTCTGCCTACAACCTGTTGGAAGTGACTCATAAATACCTCCGCCATGGCTATACACTGTGTCGCCGATCTGGTTGCTGGACTTTCACCTTCGTAATACCTTCCATTCGCGATATGCTGTGAACACACGCTTAAGCACACGACCACCTTCAATAACAGTGGGACGACCCGTGTTAGCAGCTATACTCTGCTCATCATAAGTATAAACCTGATGTAAACAGACACAAACACGATGATCGGTCAGAAGCCGTAGAACACCTAATTGGTGTTGTTACTCTCTTGGAAATAGGACCTATTTATGTATTAGATGTATTAATAGCCATCAACATTTTTCTTAAGCTTTAGCTACGTAGTTTTTATTTCAAAACTCGTGTGCAGTCACAGTAACTGTATTGTTGTGCTCTGATTGTTGCGCTGTTAATATGCAGTGTGAAAATGTCTGAAGCTGCTTTCTGCTCCGTTGTGAAAGACGCGTGCGGAACACAGTTAAAAAGTGCCGAGAAATAGGTTGTTCTTAATATTTTCATAAATTTACAGAACAAAACCGGCTTGGAAGTTTTCTGAGGAACTTTACTTGATAGACTTGAGATACAAACGGACGTGTAGCGGAATCAGTTAGTACGAACAGGGCGTATTCTTTCGCCAACACTATTTCTTTTGGTGTTGGACCATGTGATGAAGAGAGTGATGGGGGTACGAAAGAGAGGTGTACAATGGGGGATGCGGGATAGGCTCGAAGATATAGATTTCGTAGACGACTTTTGCTCAATGGCACAACGGTATCGAGACATCAAAGAGAAACTGGCCATGTTACAGAGAGAGGCGGAAGTTGCAGGCCTCAAGATAAATGTTCGCGAAACCAAAGAAATGCTAATAAATTCGACCACCACGAATAGGTTTGTCATTAATGGAAAAAATGAAATGAAATGAAATGATCGTATGGCATTGTTGGCCGGGAGGCCCCATGCGGAGAAGTTCGGCCGCCGCATTGCAAGTCCTTTTTAGTGAAGAGGACGTGGAACAGGTCCAATCTTCCCTCTATCTCGGAAGTATAGTGACGACTACAGGAGGCGCTGAGGAGGACGTCCGTAGTCGCATCCGCAAAGCAAATGGTGAATTAGTACAACCGTACCCTATCTGGGTAGCGTCTTTGATTCATAATCAAAACGTCTTCGGTTCCGGGTTCGATCCCCGCCACTGCCTAAATTTTGATAAATAATCAGCATTGGCGGCCGAAGACTTCCGGCATAAGAAGTCAGCCTCATTCTGCCAACGGCCTTGTCAAAGAGGGCGGAGGAGCGGATAGAGGTACAGGGCACTCTCTTGTCCTAGGGGTGGGAAATTGCCCCTAAAGGCGGAAGAATCAGCAATGATCAACGACATGAGGATGCAGAAGGCAATGGAAACCACTGCATTAAAGACACATAACGTGTATCCACAGGACATGTGGCCTGTAATTGAAGAAGTGTCATGATGATCTCTCCATTGGCAAAACATTCCGGAATAGTCCCCCATTCGGATCTCCGGGAGGGGACTGCCAAGGGGAGGTTACCATGAGAAAAAGATTGAATAATCAACGAAAGGATAACGTTCTACGAGTCGGGGCGTGGAATGTCAGAAGCTTGAACGTGGTAGGGAAACTAGAAAATCTGAAAAGGGAAATGCAAAGGCTCAATCTAGATATAGTAGGGGTCAGTGAAGTGAAGTGGAAGGAAGACAAGGATTTCTGGTCAGATGAGTATCGGGTAATATCAACAGCAGCAGAAAATGGTATAACAGGTGTAGGATTCGCTATGAATAGGAAGGTAGGGCAGAGGGTGTGTTACTGTGAACAGTTCAGTGACAGGGTTGTTCTAATCAGAATCGACAGCAGACCAACACCGACAACGATAGTTCAGGTATACATGCCGACGTCGCAAGCTGAAGATGAACAGATAGAGCAAGTGTATGAGGATATTGAAAAGGTAATGCAGTATGTAAAGGGTGACGAAAATCTAATAGTCATGGGCGACTGGAATGCAGTTGTAGGGGAAGGAGTAGAAGAAAAGGTTACAGGAGAATATGGGCTTGGGACAAGGAATGAAAGAGGAGAAAGACTAATTGAGTTCTGTAACAAGTTTCAGCTAGTAATAGCGAATACCCTGTTCAATAATCACAAGAGGAGTAGGTATACTTCGAAGAGGCCGGGAGATACGGGAAGATTTCAATTAGATTACATCATGGTCAGACAGAGATTCCGAAATCAGATACTGGATTGTAAGGCGTACCCAGGAGCAGATATAGACTCAGATCACAATATAGTAGTGATGAAGAGTAGGCTGAAGTTCAAGACATTAGTCAGGAAGAATCAATACGCAAAGAAGTGGGATACGTAAGTGCTAAGGAATGAAGAGATACGTTTGAAGTTCTCTAACGCTATAGATACAGCAATAAGGAATAGCGCAGTAGGCAGTACAGTTGAAGAGGAATGGACATCTCTAAAAAGGACCATCACAGAAGTTGGGAAGGAAAACATAGGTACAAAGAAGGTAGCTGCGAAGAAACCATGGGTAATAGAAGAAATACTTCAGTTGATTGATGAAAGGAGGACGTACAAACATGTTCCGGGAAAATCAGGAATACAAAAATACAAGTCGTTGAGGAATGAAATAAATAGGAAGTGCAGGGAAGCTAAGACGAAATGGCTGCAGGAAAAATGTGAAGACATCGACAAAGATATGATTGTCGGAAGGACAGACTCAGCATACAGGAAAGTCAAAACAACCTTTGGAGACATTAAAAGCAACGGTGGTAACATTAAGAGTGCAACGGGAATTCCACTGTTAAATGCAGAGGAGAGAGCAGATAGGTGGAAAGAATACATTGAAAGCCTCTATGAGGGTGAAGACTTGTCTGATGTTTTAGAAGAAGAAACAGGAGTCGATTTAGAAGAGATGGGGGATCCAGTATTAGAATCGGAATTTAAAAGAGCTTTGGAGGACTTACGGTCAAATAAGGCAGAAGGGATAGATAACATTCCATCAGTATTTCTAAAATCATTGGGGGAAGTGGCAACAAAACGACTATTCACGTTGGTGTGTAGAATATACGAGTCTGGCGACATACCATCTGACTTTCGGAAAAGCATCATCCACACAATTCCGAAGACGGCAAGAGCTGACAAGTGCGAGAATTATCGCACAATCAGCTTAACAGCTCATGCATCGAAGCTGCTTACAAGAATAATATACAGAAGAATGGAAAAGAAAATTGAGAATGCGCTAGGTGACGATCAGTTTGGCTTTAGGAAAAGTAAAGGGACGAGAGAGGCAATTCTGGCGTTACGGCTAATAATGGAAGCAAGGCTAAAGAAAAATCAAGACACTTTCATAGGATTTGTCGACCTGGAAAAAGCGTTCGACAATATAAAATGGTGCAAGCTGTTCGAGATTCTGAAAAAAGTAGGGGTAAGCTATAGGGAGAGACGGGTCATATACAATATGTACAACATCCAAGAGGGAATAATAAGAGTGGACGATCGAGAACGAAGTGCTCGTATTAAGAAGGGTGTAAGACAAGGCTGTAGCCTTTCGCCCCTACTCTTCAATCTGTACATCGAGGAAGCAATGATCGAAATAAAAGAAAGGTTCAGGAGTGGAATTAAAATACAAGGTGAAAGGATATCAATTCGTTGATGACATTGCTATCCTGAGTGAAAGTGAAGAAGAATTAAATGATCTGCTGAACGGAATGAAGTCTAATGAGTACACAGTATGGTTTGAGAGTAAATCGGAGAAAGACGAAGGTAATGAGAAGTAGTAGAAAGGAGAACAGCGAGAAACTTGACATCAGGATTGATGGACACGAAGTCAATGAAGTTAAGGAATTCTGCTACCTAGGCAGTAAAATAACCAATGACGGACGGAGCAAGGAGGACATCAAAAGCAGACTCGCTATGGCAAAAAAGGCATTTCTGGCCAAGAGAAGACTACTAATATCAAATACCGGCCTTAATTTGGGGAAGAAATTTCTGAGGATGTACGTCTGGAGTACAGCATTGTATGGTAGTGAAACATGGACTGTGGGAAAACCGGAACAGAAGAGAATCGAAGCATTTGAGATGTGGTGCTATAGACGAATGTTGCAAATTAGGTGGACTGATAAGGTAAGGAATGAGGAGGTTCTATGCAGAATCGGAGAGGAAAGGAATATGTGGAAAACACTGATAAGGAGAAGGGACAGGATGATAGGACATCTGCTAAGACATGAGGGAATGACTTCCATGGTACTAGAGGGAGCTGTAGAGGGCAAAAGCTGTAGAGGAAGACAGAGATTGGAATACGTCAAGCAAATAATTGGGGACGTAGGTTGTAAGTGCTACTCTGAGATGAAGAGGTTAGCACAGGAAAGGAATTCGTGGCGGGCCGCATCAAACCAGTCAGTAGACTGATGACCAAAAAAAAAACCGCCATCTGGAGAAATAGGAACATCTCAAAGAAGACCAAACTCTGGCTTTTCAATACCAATGTGAAGGCTGTTCTGTTGTATGGTTGCGAAACTTGGAAGGTGACTAACCACATCAAAAACCAGCTCCAAGCTTTTGTTAACCACTGTCTCCGCCACTATTGAAAGGATGGATTTCCATTGAAACCCTCAAGGAGTTAGAAAACGTGGTCGTCCCAAACAGACGTGGAAAAGGACGATCGAGACAGAAGCTGCAGAGGATGTGGAAACCTGGAGTGAAGTGAAGAGACTTGCTAGAAATCGTACCAGGTAGAGGAATTTCGTCATAGCCCTATGTTTCAGAGGGAACGACAGGAACTAAGCAAGCACATCTAGTAATTGTAAAATTCATCATTTTTTATGAATAATTGACGTCTTCTTGTCTCTAATTACATACTGCACACGAAATTCCTGTTTCCATTTCAAATACAAATTCTTAATTATCGATATAAAGATTGTTAGTAAAGGTTGCTTAAATTAAGAAAACATAACAATTTAATTTTTAGGACAAAAATAAGAAACCAAATACTCTTCATTTGGTCTATGTCCATAGTTTTGTACTACAGATGTAGTCTCACACGAACCATAGTGATAAGCTTCGTAGAAGCATGAAAAACAATCATCTTCACAGCATCAAGCATAACATACAAATGCTGCACTTTTAAATTTGCCACTATGCCATTGCAATCTGAACTCAACAAAACTGATCTGGAGCCAAATTAAGGGTTTTGTCGCGAGAAATAACAAGACTGTTAGCTGCCAGACGTACTAGAACTAACGCACGCGACTTTTTCAAATGTCACTGCCGAACATTGGCGGGACATCGAACGGCATGTCATGAAAGAAGGGAACAAATGCGGAGCGCCTGGGTGGCTTGGTGGATTCTGTTGTTGATCGACTCGTTATAAATGTAGTAGTTGACAGTTCCAGAACTGAACTGTATTTCTCGGGTTCGGATAAGGAAGGAGCTAAGAGATTACCAGACGACTGATTGTAATTAATGCCTTCAGTGGCTCCAGTATTCAACAATATGTTGCAATCCCTGCAGTATGCTTTTGCATGACACATAACTCGCACAGAAAAATTATCCTGTGATTAAGTTAGGAATTGTAATGAGAGTACTATGGTAGATGAAAACTAGGGAATTTTATGCTTTCCATTTGGTTACCTAAGAAGTCTGCCGTACTGCTAGAGTCTTCCGAACATTATTTCATTCTCTTTAAAAATTAAATGACATTCGAAACAGTATTATTACTCTGCTCGTCTCTTTTTATGTCCGAACTGCGACTGCTCACATCATTGCAGGTCAGTTGGACCAGTTGCATGGCCTGTGTTGTCCGAGGCAAATGCGCCGATAGAGTTGTCGTCCGCATTATCGCTCAGTCTATGTGCGTGTTAACACAGAACAAAAAGTTTCCTTATGATCGTACTTGACTGTACTGGACACAGCTTGGCTTCCTCCCCACGTGAAACGAAATCCAATCGGATTCAGTCAAACGCGGAAGAATACGTGGTGTAATGTTTACATGAGGTTTATTCTTATGATGAACAGAGTATAGTAAGCCGCGGTACGGCTTGCGCCTACAGGCTCCTGACTGGACAGCCCGCACAACATCCCTGCCGAGCTCTGACCCGCACAACGGACGCCGCCGACGCAGCGCGGTTACTGCATTCTCCGTTACACGCGAGTGTCCAAAACAGCGTGCCTTCTACCCTGCTGGAGAAGCTATTCTGTACTGTTAAACCGACGATAGTAAACTGTGATTCATTTCACTGATGCTGCAGTGGTATGACAGACAATATACACCAGCTCCTATAGCACTGCCTCCGATAAAAAACAGTAGAAATAAATTGCAGAGACCTAACAATGGAGAAGAGTTATCTGTGCTATCAGAATTACAGTTCTTTTTTTTTTTTTTGTAGAAGAAGCAGGTCGCACCAGTGTTTAAGAAGGGTACTAGGAGTAATCCATCTAACTACAGACCTATATCATTGACGTCGGTTTGCAGTAGCGTTTTGGAGCATATACTGTATTCAAATATTATGAATCACCTCGAAGGGAACGATGTATTGATACATAATCAGCATGGTTTCAGAAAACATCGTTCTTGTGCAACGCAGCTAGCTCTTTATTCGCACGAAGTAATGGCCGCTATCGACAGGGGATCTCAAGTTGATTCCGTATTTCTAGATTTCCGGAAAGCTTTTGACACCGTTCCTCACAAGCGACTTCTAATCAAGCTGCGGGCCTATGGGGTATCGTCTCAGTTGTGCGACTGGATTCGTGATTTCCTCTCAGGAGGGTCGCAGTTCGTAGTAATAGACGGCAAATCATCGAGTAAAACTGAAGTGATATCAGGTGTTCCCCAGGGAAGCGTCCTGGGACCTCTGCTGTTCCTGATCTATAAAAATGACCTGGGTGACAATCTGAGCAGTTCTGTTAGGTTGTTCGCAGATGATGCTGTAATTTACCGTCTAGTAAGGTCATCCGAAGACCAGTATCAGTTGCAAAGCGATTTAGAAAAGATTGCTGTATGGTGTGGCAGGTGGCAGTTGACGCTAAATAACGAAAAGTGTGAGGTGATCCACATGAGTTCCAAAAATAATCCGTTGGAATTCGATTACTCGATAAATAGTACAATTCTCAAGGCTGTCAATTCAACTAGGTACCTGAGTGTTAAAATTACGAACAACTTCAGTTGGAAAGACCACATAGATAATATTGTAGGGAAGGCGAGCCAAAGGTTGCGTTTCATTGGCAGGACACTTAGAAGATGCAACAAGTCCACTAAAGAGACAGCTTACACTACACTCGTTCGTCCTCTGTTAGAATATTGCTGCGTTGTGTGGGATCCTTACCAGGTGGGATTGACGGAGGACATCGAAAGGGTGCAAAAAAGGGCAGCTCGTTTTGTATTATCACGTAGTAGGGGAGAGAGTGTGGCAGATATGATGCGCGAATTGGGATGGAAGTCATTACAGCAAAGACGTTTTTCGTCGCGGCGAGATCTATTTACGAAATTTCAGTCACCAACTTTCTCTTCCGAATGCGAAAATATTTTGTTGAATCCAACCTACATAGGTAGGAATGATCATCAAAATAAAATAAGAGAAATCAAAGCTCGAACAGAAAGGTTTAGGTGTTCTTTTTTCCCGCCCGCTGTTCGGGAGTGGAATGGTAGAGAGATAGCATGATTGTGGTTCGATGAACCCTCTGCCAAGCACTTAAATGTGAATTGCAGAGTAGTCATGTAGATGTAGATGCAGATGTAGAAGGATGAGTGGTTTTTATTTCATTCTCTTGTCGATTCTGCGGTCCTTACTGACGGACGTTAAATTTTCACAATTACTATTATTTTCGATTATTCCCTTTTGAGGGAGCGATTGAACTTGAGTAGTCATGATTTCTTCTCCTTTCTTCGTTCTTCCCAAATTCTCTTAATACTTTCACTGTGTTCTCCCTTCCGTTCTTCCGACCATCTTTTTCCCGGTCTGTTCTCCGTATGTTCTTGTTTAAGTGTGTGTTTCTGTATGATGTTTCTAAACTGTTCTCTATTGTTTGTGTTGTCTTGTGTGATCCCCAGTTCTTTAATGTCTTCTTCTGCTTGAGTGATCCACTTTGTCTTGTTTTTGCTCTTGTTTACTATCTCAAAGATTTGTCTTTTGAGCCTTCTTTTATTCATTCTGCTGATATGTCCATAAAATTTCATCCTTCTCTTTCTAATGGTGTCTGTTATTGTTTCTATGTCTTTGTAAATCTCTTTAGTTGGCCTCTTCATCCAAATTCCTCCCCGAAACACTAGGCCATATATTTTCCTCAGATTTTTTCTTTCCTGCTTTTCAATCTCTCTGATCTTAGTATGACCATGAATCACTGTAGTTTCAGCAGCATAAAGTGCTTCTGGTAGGACTACTGTGTTGTAATGCCTTAGTTTCGCATTGATAGAAATAGATTTCTTATTATAGTGCGTCCAAGTGAGGTTGTATGCTCTTTGTAATCTGGAGAGTCTATCTTTATTGACTATTGAGATCATTTCTGATGGTTGGATTATCTCTCCCAGATATCTGAAGTGAGCAACTTGTGCCACTTTCCCGTATTGAGTAGTAATGGGAAGATTATCTACAGGTTTGTTTTCCATGTACTGTGTTTTCTCGTAGGGTATTTGTAGCCCACTTTTCTGTGAGGTTTCGTATAGTTTTTCTAATGCAAGTTTGGCTTCCTCTCTATTGTTCGTTAGAATGGCAAGATCGTCCTTGAAAGGCAGACACATCACTCTAAATTTTCATAATTATTTGTAGTACGAATATAATTTTGTTGAATACATACAAGATTAATAATTGTAGTGCGTATTTTTGTGAGCAGCTAGTACCTATCCTGTATATGATTCAGTACGTAATAATTAAATGTTGCCCTGGCCATTTCTGTGTAGGCTCATTTTTGTAGCGACGCCATTAATGACAAAAATTATATAAGTTCTTCCAGCAGTCCTATAATACTAAAAGTATAAAAAGAATAATTTTAATAATCTCAAAACAGCGTCCTGCAATATTTTTCAATTCATACTAGGCCAATGGTGTAGTTTTAATTAATAACAAAATCAATAAATGCTTACGCTGCCATTACACATAGGCAGCTATCCTGGAACATCCAGCCCCTCAATAAAATAATTAAGAATTGTTTAAATGTATTATCGCGTAACAGTTAAAAAGGATTTTAGTCCCTCGTGAGCAGGCCGGATGTCTTCACGTTGCTGGTGACAGCACCCTGAGAGAAATCAGCCGTGGCTTATGACATACATAAAAGAGAAAAGATTCATTATTTCTATTTTCCAATACTATTTCATACAATAAGAATAGCGGCACGGTCATCGTTGCATGAATTATTCAATCAATCATTTATTATCATTTAAAATTACGCGTTACTCCCAAGCTCGGCCTCCTATACCAGTAGCCGTCACCAACTGACCTGCTCAACCTTCACTCCCACTAAATGTTCTGACTCGAGGGGTGACCTCCAAAGTGTTACCACCCTTCATTTTAGTTAAATCTAAAGCTGTTTTGACTTTTCTACATGCTGAGTCAGTTCTCCAGACAGTAATTCCTTTTTCGATTTCTTCACATCTTTCCTGGAGCCATTTAGTCTTGACTGCCGTGCACTTCCTATTTATTTTGTTCCTAATGTATTTATATTGCTTTATTCCTGTCTTTCCCTGGACATTTTTGTGCTTTCTTCTGTCACCAACCAATTGAAGTAACTAAATTGGTTCAAATGGCTTTGTCATAGACGCTAAACCATGAGTCCATATATAGCACCTTAGTAAACTTTAAAACAGAGAAAGTTCCGTTAATGAGATAAGTGACTGAATTTCCTTATCTAAGTAGCAAGAGATGGTTGGAACGAAAAATGTAGAGGAAGAAATTGAGCGGAGGCGAAGAAATCGTTAATCAACAATAAAATTCTATTGGTTTATAAAACTGACATGGAGATTAGAAATACGTTGCTGAATCTGAACGTTTTAAAAACAGCCTTGGCGCTGGGCTGCAGAAAAGGACAAAATTAATAACCTTGTAAAAACTATCGTCACAAGAAAATTTTAAAAGTAAACTGGGAAGAGGAGGAGTTTAGTGTTTAACGTCCCGTCGACAACGAAATCATTAGAGACGGAGAACAAGCTAGGATTACGGAAGGATGGGGAAGGAAATCGGCCGTGCCGTTTCAAGGGAACTATCCCGGCATTTTCCTAAAACGATTTAGGAAAATCACGCAGGAATCAGGTTTGAGCCGTCCTCCTCCTGAATGTGAGTCCAGTGTGCTATCCATTGCGCCACTTCACACATATAAGTGGGAAGTGGTAGCTGGAAACGAAGAGATAATAGGAAGGATAGGGAAGAAAATAAAACACCGATGAAAGGAGACGCTAGCGAATTATCTGCTATGGCACCGAGAAATGATGTAAGTACTAGTAATAGAAAGGAAAAATCTAGAAGAAACTGTCGAGAATATTGGGATGCGATACATGCGTCCACAGAAGAAGAAAAGATGAACACAGCATTGGAAGGGATGGAAACATAAAACCGTTTTTATGAGATGTTTAAATTGTTGGAGCTTAATTAATATTACAAACTGCTTTCTATTAGTGGCGATCAGACAGACTATAACAACAGTGCAGTGAAATCTTAATATTTTCTATGTGTATCGTAAAGCATAAAGACTGATTAAATAAGTGTGTTGCTAATGAAGCATAACATGTAGTAACACTCTTGGCGTAGATGGTATTAATCGCCCGATATATTCGTTTACTCATTCATATATTATTCAGACAGCGCGGCAGAGGCGGAGCTACAGGTTCGTCGTGCAAGTCAAGAAATGCGTTACTGGAGTGAAGAGACTAGTAAAATCAGGTTACATAGATTAAACTAACAATCACATAGCATTAATGCCTTTGTGTTGCAGGTATAAAGTATTCCGGACAGTCTGCCGGAAAGTAGGGAACCTGAGTATACACAGTTGGTAGCTAATATAAAAACTGATCACTTTGTTCACAGAAAGAAAAGAAATTAGATTACGTTGAGTAGTACTTTCTGACAATCGATCGTCTACGATGTTCAGTTCCCATGTGCTGAAATGGTAGCTGAGCTGGTGAAATTGTTTTGTTATGAGACGTGCGTAGTTGCTGTCGACTGCAAAACATATATACATGAACCGAAACACGTGCACTCGAATGCCATAGCGATCTTTCCTGCATACGAACAGTAAGAAGATGACTTAGAGAATTTCCGTTCCATGCATATTTTCGGTAGAAATGATTGCCGGAGCTAGACAATTTGGCAGCAGTATGATCATGTGTGCGATACTCATAAACTGGAGTATTATTGTTTCTTGTGACAGCTAAACATACATGTTACATGTAGCAGGGGAGTGTTGGTAGCCAAATTAAGCCCTGTTCCCTTGAGTAGTTTTATTACCCATGATAGGTAAGTGGAGTACGATTTACCACGTACAGGATGGCTCTTTCACATGTATTGTGGAAAAAGCTGATGTGATTTTACCACACTAAAGTTCTTATGACCAAAAAGTGCAGGAAAATAGGTCATTGTACGAAAATGCAGATGACTCCTACATTTTTGGGTTACCATGTCGGTAAAAGGGGGATGCCTGACTCAGACTCGTTGGATGTATCTTAGATATAAATCAACTGCGAAGAATTCGTCTACGAAACACTTATTCAACCGATTTTGAGTACTACCCCCACCAGGTTAGGTTAATAGAACAGGTAACACTTGTTCTACTGATTTTGAGTACTACTCGAACTCATACCGGGACACGAAATTTGCGTTGTTCTTCTTCACAAGCACTTCAGTATCGTATTTATCTGCCGGAACTAGGCAGTGACATTCGATTAAAATGTCCGCTCCTGTATGGCTAGTATATGTTTTGACACAGGAAAAACGACATATGGAAGTTTGGATATGGCTGTGAGTCGTGCACGAATAGGCAAAGCAGTTAAGGCGACCACTCGGGTAAAGTAGGAAGTCCGGGTTCGAGTCCAAGTTCAGCACAGATTTTCACTGTCGGTATTCTCTTATACAGCTGACCGTTGTTCGTATTCGCAAATCAAAACACATTTTCTGTAACCAATATATTATTTCCACCTACGTAAACATCGCAAAAAGACCGTGAAGGTTAATCGAGAGAGATTCGAACTCACACAGAGACTTATTAGCAATCGTTCTTCGATTGAACCATTCGCAACTGGAACAGAAAAAGGAGGGAATGACAAAGTATCCTTCGCCGCACACCGTAGGGCAGCTTTAGAGTACAGATGAGGTAGATGTATAATTGGGATATTCTGTGACTTAACGAAGGCATTTGACTGAGTCGATCATAATATTCTACCTGAGAAATTAAGGTTTTATGGGATACATGATTTGTTTAATTCCTGTTTAAGGTGATCTAGACGTATGAAGAGGCATACCTGTTTCATAAAAACAAAGTCATAATGTACTGCAGCCATAGTGGCATCGTCAAATGTTAAATGCGGAATCAGCATCAAATACATATATATCACATCACATGCACGAGTCATGTTGTCAGTAATACTACTCTTTAAAGCAAGCTGCCGGACAGTAGCCACAAGATGTTTGTGTTGCCTCTATATATTTAAAGCGCACCAATGTAAATTTTGTCAGTACTACTTTTCAGTATGGTCTATGTATTGTTCTTAAGCTGTATACAGTTTGCGAGTGTATTTATATTTTTCCCATTTTTGCCACAGATCTGATGATGGTCATTAAAGACCGAAACCGGTAATCTGTTAAACAAAAAAGATTGTGACCATAGACGTAAATTAAAGGATACTTACATTTCTCTCTGTTTACGATCCACCTTTTTATTTGAAGCAGGGGACAAAATTTGTCATTTTTGCATATGGTGCAGACATTACTGTCAAGCCAAACATGGAAGAACCAACAAAAAAAATAATAAATGACGTTTTTGTTAAACTTATTAATCGGTTTTACACAAGTATAGTATTGCTTTAAACTTGAAAAAAAAAGTTCATCCAGTTTTGTAGTTTAACGACAAAAAACAATAAACTGTATTAAAAATCCTAAGTTTGTGTGAGCATGTTTACGAAAATTTAAATTGGAAATAAACATATAGCAGGCGTACTGAAACATATAGGTTCAAGTATTTGTACCACAAGAATAATAGCCAACTTTAGGAATGTAGAAAGCAGTAAGTTAACATACTTTGACCATTATCATTTACTGATGTCCTACAGGATAATATTATGGGGTAAGTCCCCACTTACGCAAAAAGTATTCATTGCACAAAAGAAAATAGTTAGAAGGCTATGTGTACTTGTAGATCACACATATACATCTTGCAGGCATCTGCTTAAGTAACTAGGATTATTAAGCACTCTCCCCATGTATATTCATTCACTCACGACGTTTCTTGCGAACGGTTCTTTGCGGTTTGATGGTAACGGAGATATGGTGAAAATTTCCGTACTTCCTTCTAGTGAATTCAACTTTGGCACAGAAAGGAATGCAATACTCAGCTATAGAACACTTCGATAATCTTCCCATTGAAATAAAATATCAGACAGCAGAAGTGTTTTCAAATGTAGATTAAAGTTATTTCCCCTTAACAACTCCTTCCGTACCACAGATAAATTCTTGATACAAATAATCTACTACAAACCTGTAAATTACCAGCATATACTGGGCGTAGTAGGTACAAGAGCAGATATTTCTGTATGTGGTTCCTTATATGTGCACACAATATCTTTGGGATTTTTTCTCTGTGTCGAACAGTCTTCCCACAAACAGTCACAAGCTTTACAACCTCAAGTTTTCTTCGTTACTGTAACTGCACCAGTAAGTGGACTTCGCCTCTCGATGTAGACTGACCAGTTTGTGTCCACGTGTTGACACTTCAACACCTGACCTGCTGCCCGGGGGAAAAGGGACATTAATGGCATGTTGTTGTCACATGTACTTGGAGATACTAACCAACCTAAAAATATATTTCTCCTAACAGGTATAATTATTAGTCTGCAAATGAAGAAAATACTGATGTAATGTTGTTCAGTATTCGTACACCTTCCTCAGACAACAACAGAAATGTCTGCTCTTATACCCATATCACTACACAGCCATATATATTCGTCAGTGTCGCTGTAACTTTTTACTTGCTAAGCTGTTGTAACTTTTTTCACTGCTAAAAATTTAAATAAACAGTATTGTTGTTCCAGGATGATATTTATGTAATAACTCGTATAATTCGTTATGAACCGACATTCGCTTTGCTACACTATCCATATGCATTCCTAGATTTTTAATCTTCGAGTATGAAATAGTGGAAGACTTGTTTGTTCAGAGCGTGTTTGAGAATTTCATTATGCTTGTGTTTCTGTATCCATATGTACTCACAAAACGTCAGATGTCTTTGAAAAATAATCTTTGTGCAGCTACAAACCTTCGCTGTTGTGTGGACTATATGTTTAGTATTAAATTGCTTGAGGATGGCCTACACAGCAGAAAGCCGGTTCATAACGAACTGTTAACTAATTATTATTGTTGGACATAATAATTTATTTATGTTTGTAATATGTTTATGTTCCTCCTAGTACCGACGGAATATTCCATTAAAATCGTATTCTCTTTCTTAGTATCACACATTAACTTTCAGTGGTTACCCTGTTTTCAGTGTATTGATGTGTTCACATTGTAGTGATTATTGTGCTTTGCTTTGTTCTACTACCCAAAAACCAGTATTTAAGGACTGTGACTCCTGTACTCGCTGACTTCATTAAGCTTTTATTTCTATACCATACCATTTTTGTCTGTTTTTTTATAAATTCAATAAAATATTGTTGACTATCTCCATAAAGCAGTGGTGAACCGCGACATAGGTCTGAAGATCGCAGTGCTTTAACAGGCATTGGTCCTATATCAGATGGTACGCCCTGGTCTTCCTGCCAGCTTTACAGTGACCTGAGCAGCCAGTTCAAAAAATGTTCAAATGTATGTGAAATCTTATGGGACTTAACTGCTGATGTCATCAGTCCCTAAGCTTACACACTACTTAACCTAAATTATCCTAAGGATAAACACACACACCCATGCCCGAGGGAGGACTCGAACCTCCGCCGGGACCAGCCGCAAAGTCCATGACTGCAGCGCCCTAGACCTCTCGGCTGATCCCGCGAGGCAGCAGCCAGTTATGGGGGTCCTACCGTTTAACATGAACATTGAACAATGAGCCATCGAGGCACTTTTCGCATGTACTAAAGACTGCGAAAGATGGGAACAGCGGTAAATAGTTGTCGATTGCACACTAGACCTCTGGATATGTTGTTTACACTTACCCGCTGAACCACACTACTTATTTGTATAATTACTTAGAGGGTATTTGCTGCAGAGATGACACAAAATTCATTACACACTTTTCCATTTATTTATTTGTTATTGTACATCTGAACGTTCCATAAGAAAACGCTTAGCCTCCTGATGTTAACATTCTCTTACTATTATCAGGCCAATAACAAGTGTCTGAAGAAAGTCGATCTAGGAATTAGTGCACTTACATAAAGCAACTGTAACCTTGCGAAAGAACCGTGGAAAAAGTTTAAAGTGTGTGTGACACATGAATTGTAGGAACAAGTAAACCATTAAAGTAGAAGAACTAAGTGCAGGTTAACTTGAGAGAATGCACTGAGTACTGCCCAGCGGCCACGAATGGAAGTCGTTGACAAGTTTCACGTGGTGTCTTTGAAGCGCGGAAACAATAAATGGGGTGGGGAAACGGAGAGTGGTCGAGGAGCCGGTCCGGTGGTTCAGTCGAGGTCCCTCTTGCCAGGCGAGTCGATGCTGTTGAGGTGCTGGTCCTCGCCCTGGGCCTGTTTGATGTCCTGGTAGTCGCAGCCGCCCATCCTGCCGCCGATGTAGCACTCCAGCGTGCGCCGCCGCTTGCTGCAAAACACACAGGCAACGTGAAACGGTGCCTCCCACATCCCGACACTTACACTCTATGATGAAGAGTATCCGGAATAAGCTACGTAATGCGGAATTGACCACCAGATGTCACTGGAGGCGGTCCCGCTTGTACAAAAGGAGACGGAGAGTATCGTGCTATCTGTAGAAAAGCAGGAACAGCTCGTTCTGGACCAGTCGCTGCATGTCACCTGAGCAACAAATCCATCAGGGACATTTCAACCCTTCTAGAGCTGCCCAAGTCGACTGTCGGTGATGTATTGGTGACTTATAAACGGGAAGGAACAAATATGGCTAAAACAAGACCGAGAAGGACGCATGCAGTGATGAACATGAACCGTCGAACATTACAGAGGGTGTCTGTAAAACCTTGCGTGAAACCGGAGGAAGGAATCATTTGTGAGTTCCATAGTGCCCACTAGTCGTCTAGCTAGAACACTGACTAGGCGTACAGAGTAAAAATGAATGGGTACAATGGTCGAGTAGCTCCACATAAGCCACACATTTTTGTAGTCAGTGCTAAGCGACATTTGAGGTGGTGTAAAAAGTAACGCCACTGAACAGTAGATGACTGGAAACGAGTGATTTGGAAAGATGACTGATGCTGTGTCAGAATGAGATTTTCACTCTGCAGCGGAGTCTGCGCTGATATGAAACTTTCTGGCATATTAAGGCTGTGGCTAAGCCATATCTCCGCAATATCCTTTCTTTCAGGAGTGCTAGTTCTGCAAGGTTCGCAGGAGAGCTTCTGTAAAATTTGAAAGGCAGGAGACGAGGTACTGGCAGAAGTAAAGCTGCGAGGACGGGGCGTGAGTCGTGCTTGGGTAGCTCAGATGGTAGAGCACTTGCCTGCGAAAGGCAAAGGTCCCGAGTTCGAGTCTCGGTCCGGCACACAGTTTTGATCTGCCAGGAAGTTTCATATCAGCGCACACTCCGCTGCAGAGTTAAAATCTCCTTCTGGACACATTCTCCTTTCTCTCTGTCCAACTCCTCTACTCCCCTCTCTACCTTTCTCCTCCTGTCCCTCTCTCTCTGTACATGATCTTCTGCCACCTCTCTCCCTACCCACCCTATCCTCTGTCCGTCTGCATGTGCAGCCTCTGCAAAAGAGGTTCATGAAGTATTCTGGTATTATGCCTACAATATGCCTCTCATGCAGGCAGCCTACATTATGTGAATCGCTTGGAAACTGATTTTTTCACATAATGTGCAGGCTGCCATGCAAAACATGCCGACAAAGCCCGCTGATATTACTACAACACAACACACCTGTTGAGTTGAGCAGCCAACACGTTGGGGGCTGGAAAACCGTTTCTTGCCCCTGATGTGTAGGGTACCCTGAAAAGCAAGTCGTTAAAGCAGGTCAATACTACTACTATACAATACACCTGTCACATAGGACAGCCTATACGGCAGGGGTGTATCTATATCTCCGTAAATAATAGAGCTAGAGCGTTATAAACGCCCTACATTGGTGCTCTTGGCAAGTGTTCGTTTGTCAAATTTGGCCCACTTGGGTCGAGAGGTCTTGGAGGAATTCTTACACATACGTACATATTTCAGCTTTATACACTCCTGGAAATGGAAAAAAGAACACATTGACACCGGTGTGTCAGACCCACCATACTTGCTCCGGACACTGCGAGAGGGCTGTACAAGCAATGATCACACGCAAGGCACAGCGGACACACCAGGAAACGCGGTGTTGGCCGTCAAATGGCGCTAGCTGCGCAGCATTTGTGCACCGCCGCCGTCAGTGTCAGCCAGTTTGCCGTGGCATACGGAGCTCCATCGCAGTCCTTAACACTGGTAGCATGCCGCGACAGCGTGGACGTGAACCGTATGTGCAGTTCACGGACTTTGAGCGAGGGCGTATAGTGGGCATGCGGGAGGCCGGGTGGACGTACCGCCGAATTGCTCAACACGTGGGGCGTGAGGTCTCCACAGTACATCGATGTTGTCGCCAGTGGTCGGCGGAAGGTGCACGTGCCCGTCGACCTGGGACCGGACCGCAGCGACGCACGGATGCACGCCAAGACCGTAGGATCCTACGTAGTGCCGTAGGGGACCGCACCGCCACTTCCCAGCAAATTAGGGACACTGTTGCTCCTGGCGTATCGGCGAGGACCATTCGCAACCGTCTCCATGAAGCTGGGCTACGGTCCCGCACACCGTTAGGCCGTCTTCCGCTCACGCCCCAACATCGTGCAGCCCGCTTCCAGTGGTGTCGCGACAGGCGTGAATGGAGGGACGAATGGAGACGTGTCGTCTTCAGCGATGAGAGTCGCTTCTGCCTTGGTGCCAATGATGGTCGTATGCGTGTTTGGCGCCGTGCAGGTGAGCGCCACAATCAGGACTGCATACGACCGAGGCACACAGGGCCAACACCCGGCATCATGGTGTGGGGAGCGATCTCCTAGACTGGCCGTACACCACTGGTGATCGTCGAGGGGACACTGAATAGTGCACGGTACATCCAAACCGTCATCGAACCCATCGTTCTACCATTCCTAGACCGGCAAGGGAACTTGCTGTTCCAACAGGACAATGCACGTCCGCATGTATCCCGTGCCACCCAACGTGCTCTAGAAGGTGTAAGTCAACTACCCTGGCCAGCAAGATCTCCGGATCTGTCCCCCATTGAGCATGTTTGGGACTGGATGAAGCGTCGTCTCACGCGGTCTGCACGTCCAGCACGAACGCTGGTCCAACTGAGGCGCCAGGTGGAAATGGCATGGCAAGCCGTTCCACAGGACTACATCCAGCATCTCTACGATCGTCTCCATGGGAGAATAGCAGCCTGCATTGCTGCGAAAGGTGGATATACACTGTACTAGTGCCGACATTGTGCATGCTCTATTGCCTGTGTCTATGTGCCTGTGGTTCTGTCAGTGTGATCATGTGATGTATCTGACCCCAGGAATGTGTCAATAAGTTTGCCCTTCCTGGGACAATGAATTCACGGTGTTCTTATTTCAATTTCCAGGAGTGTATATACGAGTTTTGGAACTTTAATAGTGGCAACTATTTATTTACAGCTTGTACAAAATAGATACGTGTTTCCAAGTTTTACTGACCTTCAAAGTAGTCACCAGTGTTGTGTACAACCCACTGCCAGCAATGTGGGAGTCGTAGGACACTTTTAGCAGTGCCAGTTGTGTTGACAGTCCGAGCTGCGCGGTCTATTGGCCGACGAATTTGGAGCAGTTCTGAAGCGAATGCCGTGAAGTGTTTCCTTCGGTTTAGAAATCGAGTTGAACTTACGAGGGCTTAAGTCAGGGGAGTACAGTAAGTGATACAGCACTTAGTAGCCCCATCACTCATACAAATCAGTAACAACTTGCACTGTACGTGGTCGTAGGTTATGTTCCAAAAATGAACAGCGTAGAGACAGAAGTGATGACACCTTCTGAAGGACCTGACCATCATTTTGCAGGACAATGCTCAAGCACGTACAGTGCAAGCTGTTACTGATTTGTTTGAGTGATGGGGCTACTAAGTGCTATGCCACATACTGCACTCCCCTGACTTACGGCCTCGTGAGTTCAACTCAATTTCTAAACTGAAGGAAACACTTAAGGCATTCGCTTCAGAACTGGTACAAATTCTTCGGGCAATAGAGCGCGCCGTTCGAACTGTCAATACAACTGGCACTGCTAAGAGTATCCTACGACTTCCACATCGCTGGCAACGGGTTATACACAATGCTGGTGACTACTTTGAAGGTTAGTAAAACTTTGAAACGCGTATCTGTTTTGTATGAGCTGTAAATAACTAATTACCACTATTAAAGTCCCAACCCTCGTATAATGAATTTATTACATCAACATAAAGTTGTGTAATATTCGAAGAGTGATACCCTTTAATCCCACGAGAAATAAAATTGTTACCAGACGTAATTTCTGCAAGAAAGAAGAAACCTTGAAAGCAACACCACAGAGAAGATTTCGAGCAGTATAATACTGTACATGGAAAAGTACTTCAATAAGATATGTAAATTAACCATCTATTTAAATTTCTACAGGAAATACTGTGGGCCATTAAAATGTAATGCAATGAAGACAGCAGGCAGCAACTGCCAAATTGTCACAAAGTGTTCTACGTGCTTGGATACATCAGTGATCAGTATTTCAGCAAAACTGCAAGGATGAGGGAGGAGTAGAGCCATCTGTATTCTGTATACAAGGAAGATTATGCAGTGGGTGTTTCATTCAGAAGCCTCATTCTAGTGTAAAAAGAACACACACGTACGAGCGTTTGTTGGAATTTAGTAGTGGCAGTATCATGGCATGTCTACATTGTAGTTTACCGTTTCATGGTATTGCTGCACGAATTCGTCAGGAAACAATGATAACCACGGGAATATAAATCGGTGGGCTCAGGAGGACCGTACTGAAGGCCAAGCTGGGTTTCACGGCTCCATATGGTTAGTGTAGCGCCCATGAGGACACAAATGTTGTCGGCTACGCCGTGCAGGTTCGTATAGCGACGTCGCTTACCTTTGAGTCAGGAAACAGGCTTTTTTGGAGCACGCCTAATAATCACACGGGCAGTGCGATGACATATGGAGGACCACATACGTTCCTTGCAGCGACCGATATTGCGGCTTCCCTTGACACGGGATCTCGAGAGACGCGCGCCGATAGGGGTGCTCCCAACTACACTAGACACAGGAGTGGCGCTACGTCGTCTTTATGGACGAGCCCGCATTCTGTGCACAGCACCATAACGGACGTACCCGTGCGTGGAAGGTTCGAGGACAACGCATGTTACCAGATCATCACTAATATGTGCACAGCACATGGTAGTTTGGTGTGGTGTGCCTTTGAGTATACAACAGGATTACCTCTTTTTCGAATATCTGATAACTTTGATAATAGCTTTTCATTTTTGATGTGTTGAGGCCAGTTGCTGCGCCCTGTCTTGCGCGTCTCCGTGAAGTTATCTTTCGACAAGATAATGCAAGACCACATGTTACCCTTTCTACCCCAACCTACGCCGATGCAGTGTGCATTTTGTTGTTGCCCTGGCCAGCACGTTCTCTAGGTCTTTTACTCAGCTGATCATGCATTGCTAGGGGCAGTGGCACACCATAGCTAGCCAGCCACTCCAATTTCCCCACTCTGACGTCGAGTTGAAGCAACATGGAATGATAAATCGGAATCTGTCAAGCTCATCTCTGTCTGATACCCCGTCACATTAGAGCCATTGTTGCTGACACAGATGGCAGGTGTCGGGACTAAATTTCGCGTCTGTACACTCCCAAATTACAAATTTAATCATATATTCTTCCTGTTGCTCCATACGCACAATAATGGAATTTTCGTTATTTGGCATCCTCCCCTAGTGTTGTAATGTTAATAGCTAGCATTTGCAGTTTGTCATTCCGACCCATTACATTGCACCGAAGCATAATTCTGTATCCACGTCTAGATCTACGTACATACTCCACAATCCACCGTAAGATGCGTGGCGGAGGGTATCCTGTACCACTACAAGTCATATCCGACCACAACCGTAGATGGAAACATAACAGACCAAAAAACATGTTGCAATGACCTAAAATCTATGGCCAAGTACAAGCAACCACAACGGTACAGGTGAGCCTCTGTTAATCAGCCATCATTACTGGATATCCAGTTGGAACACACTTGCCGAAAAACTGGCACCACTCAGGGAAGCCGTACCATACACTACATGCAAACAAGCTATACACACCCCCCACACAGTGAGATGATCCATGGCCAATCTCCAACTAATATACAGGGTGTCCCAGCTATCTTTTCCACCCAAAATATCTCTGGAACAATAACAGCTATTGGAAAACTACTTTCACCGGTATCAATGTAGGGCTGGGGCCCATGAATGTACATATTTGGAAACATTCTAAAACGAAAGCATATGTGTTTTTTAACACAAACTTATGTTTTTTTTTTTAAATGGACCTCCTATATTTTTTCTTCAGCAATCCATAGCATGACAAAGCACATACACAATGGCCTTGATTGCATCGCAATATTCCCATTACATCCCAAGATATTAAGACGCGAAGTTGACGCTTGAAACACCCGACATGCGCTGCTAGCGCACGTCCTGAGGCTCAGGCGTGAACCCCATGCTGACCGTATTACTCGTTTAGGACCTCTTCATAAGTATGGAAGTGTGATTACACATGTCAACCGTATCGCGATTACGGGCAGCATGGGGTTCACGCCTGAGCCTCAGGACGTGCGCTAGCAGCGCATGTCGGGTGTTTCAAGCGTCAACTTCGCGTCTTAATATCTTGGGATGTAATGGGAATATTGCGATGCAATCAACGCCATTGTGTATGTGCTTTGTCATGCTATGGATTGCTGAAGAGAAAATATAGGAAGTCCATATAAAAAACATAAGTTTGTGTTAAAAATCACATATGCTTTCGTTTTAGAATGTTTCCAAATATGTACATGCATGGGCCCCAGCCCTACATTGATACCGGTGAAAGTCGTTTTCCAATAGCTGTTATTGTTCCAGAGATATTTTGGGTGGACAAGATAGCTGGACACCCTGTATAACGATCCTGATTGTTCCAGGAATGCAGCGGCTGCAGCCATCGCCTGCCACGGTAATGATGCATGATACCCACACTATCAAACACAATCTTGCAATAACTATCGCAGCTAGTAAGCCACTACTGCTCTTACTACCCATCACACTGTCGCAGAGGTTTTTTTTCCCTCGGCACGAGCCTTGGCACTTTTTTCCCTCTGCTCTTCAAATCGCTACCCTCATTCTCGTTTCGTCCACAATCTATCAATTGATGGACCGTGTTAAAGCGTAGTCTTACCCAGACGCACGGATAACATCACAACCCAGCATCCTGTGATCCATTTATTAGATAACTAACATGTTGACGGAGGTGACAGAAGAACTTTTGGTCTGGTCACCACGTTGGTGCGGGCGTGAAGGGGCCCCATCTCTGTCCTTTCCTGTTCCATTCACAAATAGAGTGAAGGGAAAATGACTATCTATTTGCCTTCGTATGAGTCCTGATTCGTCATACACTCCTGGAAATTGAAATAAGAACACCGTGAATTCATTGTCCCAGGAAGGGGAAACTTTATTGACACATTCCTGGGGTCAGATACATCACATGATCACACTGACAGAACCACAGGCACATAGACACAGGCAATAGAGCATGCACAATGTCGGCACTAGTACAGTGTATATCCACCTTTCGCAGCAATGCAGGCTGCTATTCTCCCATGGAGACGATCGTAGAGATGCTGGATGTAGTCCTGTGGAACGGCTTGCCATGCCATTTCCACCTGGCGCCTCAGTTGGACCAGCGTTCGTGCTGGACGTGCAGACCGCGTGAGACGACGCTTCATCCAGTCCCAAACATGCTCAATGGGGGACAGATCCGGAGATCTTGCTGGCCAGGGTAGTTGACTTACACCTTCTAGAGCACGTTGGGTGGCACGGGATACATACGGACGTGCATTGTCCTGTTGGAACAGCAAGTTCCCTTGCCGGTCTAGGAATGGTAGAACGATGGGTTCGATGACGGTTTGGATGTACCGTGCACTATTCAGTGTCCCCTCGACGATCACCAGTGGTGTACGGCCAGTGTAGGAGATCGCTCCCCACACACTGATGCCGGGTGTTGGCCCTGTGTGCCTCGGTCGTATGCAGTCCTGATTGTGGCGCTCACCTGCACGGCGCCAAACACGCATACGACCATCATTGGCACCAAGGCAGAAGCGACTCTCATCGCTGAAGACGACACGTCTCCATTCGTCCCTCCATTCACGCCTGTCGCGACACCACTGGAGGCGGGCTGCACGATGTTGGGGCGTGAGCGGAAGACGGCCTAACGGTGTGCGGGACCGTAGCCCAGCTTCATGGAGACGGTTGCGAATGGTCCTCGCCGATACCCCAGGAGCAACAGTGTCCCTAATTTGCTGGGAAGTGGCGGTGCGGTCCCCTACGGCACTGCGTACGATCCTACGGTCTTGGCGTGCATCCGTGCGTCGCTGCGGTCCGGTCCCAGGTCGACGGGCACGTGTACCTTCCGCCGACCACTGGCGACAACATCGATGTACTGTGGAGACCTCACGCCCCACGTGTTGAGCAATTCGGCGGTACGTCCACCCGGCCTCCCGCATGCCCACTATACGCCCTCGCTCAAAGTCCGTCAACTGCACATACGGTTCACGTCCACGCTGTCGCGGCATGCTACCAGTGTTAAAGACTGCGATGGAGCTCCGTATGCCACGGCAAACTGGCGTACACTGACGGCGGCGGTGCACAAATGCTGCGCAGCTAGCGCCATTCGACGGCCAACACCGCGGTTCCTGGTGTGTCCGCTGTGCCGTGCGTGTGATCATTGCTTGTACAGCCCTCTCGCAGTGTCCGGAGCAAGTATGGTGGGTCTGACACACCGGTGTCAATGTGTTCTTTTTTCCATTTCCAGGAGTGTATATTACCTCCGTGTTCCTTACATGGAATGTATATTGGTGACAAGAGAATCGTTCTGCAGTCAGCTTCAAATGTTGGTTCTCTAAATTTTCTCTAGAGTGTTCCGCAAAGAGGACGTCGCTTTCCCTCCACGCGTTCCCAATTCATTTAGTCCGGTTTGGCCTGATCGCAAACTCTCTAGCTGTACTCAAGAATAGGTCGCACTAGCTTCCTACAAGCGGTCTCCTTTGCAGATGAACCACACTTCCCCAAAATTCTTCCAAAAACCAAAGTCGACCATTCACCTTCCCTACCACAATCCTCACATGCTCGTTCCATTCCGTATCGCTTTGGAAAAAAATGGCTCTGAGCACTATGGGACTTAACATCTATGGTCATCAGTCCCCTAGAACTTAGAACTACTTAAACCTAACTAACCTAAGGACAGCACACAACACCCAGCCATCACGAGGTATCGCTTTGCAACGTTACGCTCAGATACTTAAACGACTTTGCTGTGTGAAGCAGTGAACTACCAATGCTGTACTCGAACGTTACGAGTTTTGTTTTTCGTACTCATCGTCATTAACTTTTTCTAAATTTAGAGCAAACTGCCATTCACCACGCCAGCTAGAAATTTTGTCTAGTTAGCTTGTATCCTCTCACAGTCACTCAATTTCAACACCTTTCCGTACAGCATAGCATCATCAACAAACAACCGCAGATAGCTACCCGCAATGAACGTCAGACTATATAGAAAATAATAGCGGTTATATCACACTTGGGGCCCTCCTGACGATACCATTGTCTCTCATGAACACTCTACGTCGAGGACAACGCACTGGGATCTAATTATTTAAGAAGTCACTCACGTGTCTAGGAACCTTTTCCATATGCTCGTACATTCGTTAACGGTCTGCAGCGGAGCACCTTGTCAAATGCTTTACGGAAATCTAGAAATATGGCATCTACCTGTTGCCCTTCATCCGTAGTCCGCAGCATATCATGTGAGAAAGAGGCAAACTGAGTTTCGCACGAGCGATGCTTTCTAAAACCACGGTCATTCGTGGTCAGAAGATTTTTGATCTCAAGGAATTTTATAACGTGTGAACTGAGAAAATCTTCAAGAATTTTGCAGCAAACCGATGTTAAGGATACTGGTCTGTAATTTTGCGGGTTCTCACAGAAAGGAGTCACCTGCGCTTTCCTCAAGTCACTTGGACTTTGCACTGGGTGAGAGGTTCACGATAAATGCAAACTAAGTAAGGTGCAAATGCCGTAGAGTACTTTTCGTAAAATGGAACTGAGATTCGCTGCTAATGTTTTACACTGTGGGAGCTGTTTTGTGGAATGCTGAAGGATGTCTGAAACGGTGACAAACGTTTTCAGTTAGTGGGAATGGATGCAACTTCTAAATCTACATCTACATCCATACTCCGCAAGCCACCTGACGGAGTGTGGCGGAGGGTATCTTAAGTACCTCTATCGGTTCTCCCTTCTATTACAGTCTCGTATTGTTTGTGGAAAGATTGTCGGTATGCCTCTGTGTGGGCTCTAATCTCTCTGATATTATCCTCAAGGTCTCTTCGCGAGATATATGGAGGAGGGAGCAATATACTGCTTGAATCCTCGGTGAAGGTATGTTCTCTGCTTTACCGACGATTAATTTTATATGGTCATTCCATTTTAAATCACTCCTAATGCCTACTCCCAGATAATTTATGGAATTAACTGCTTGCAGTTGCTGACCAGCTATCACCTGTAGCTAAACGATAAAGGATCTTTCTTTCTATGTATTCGCAGCACATTACGCTTGTCTACATTGAGATTCAATTGCCATTCCGTGCACCATTAGTCAATTGGTTGCAGATCATCCTGCATTTATGATCGCTGATTCCCTGTTCTGCGTTAACTGTTTCAAATAGTTCAGGTCTGTATGTCACCAGAAGGTCTAATATGTTATCACCACGGGCCTCTGTTTAACTGCTCAAGGTAGTTTTCAGATAATGCAATTAAAAAAGTTTCACTGGATTCTTTGTCCCTGGACTTTGCATTTGCTTTTGAGTTTCCCAGTCAATATCTGGTAAATTAAAATCTCCACCCAAAACTATGACATGGTCGGGAAATCTACTCGAAATATTTTCCAAATTTTCCTTCAGGTTTGCTGCCACAACAGCTGCTGAGCCAGGGGGCCTATAGAGACATCCAATTACCATGTTTGAGCCTGATTTAACCGTGACCTTCATCAAATTATTTCACATTTCGAATCTCCGTCAATTTCCTTCGATACTATTGCACTTTTTATTGCTATAGACACGGCTCCCCCTTCACTGTTCAGCCTGTCTCTGCGGTATACATTGCAATCTGATCGATCCAGAGAATCGATCCAGAGAAACAGATTCGGCACGGAAACGAAACTTTCCTGGCCCAAATCGCACTTTCACATGAAGAGAAAACATGACCAGTGAGCAGTCTATGCGAACATATACATCTGCTCTGTAGTTACCTGATCGAAATGTTCGGAGGATTCTTGACCACGGTCTGGAAGTATCCCCCAACAAGGTGGTGATCACGTATGAAATGAGTGTCAGAGATTTTGAAACTCAACAGTTTTCGAAACTTTCGCCACGCAGATGTAATGCTTCCCCCCTCCCCCCTCCCCCTCCCCTTCCCCCCCCCCCCCCCCCCGAAATAAAGAAAGTTATTTCACACGTACCAGCATCGATCAACACGCACAATTTCATTACTTACATTCCATATAGGCACTGTGTTATGATATTATCTTACCGCATCTTATGTTCTACCGTTTGGGCTTACAAATAAATGCCAAATCCTGTAACCCACAGATTTCGACGAGCTTCGGCGTTAAGAGCCGAGGGCCGATCGGGAAAAAGTCCTGTAGAAGGGTTTACGTTACAACGCTTTGCTTTCAAAAAAATTATAGGTCGAAGATCAAGCCGCAGGAATCATTTAGAACTAGGTGAAACCATGAGAAGACTCTAAAAGAAGGTAAATCTGTTATACATATCCGACTGGCAACCTAATAGTTTCCCAAGATATCGAAGAATTTGTTATTGTGATCGGTTGCAAATGTACTTGAAAAAAAAAAAAGCTATTGCTGACAAGTGGTGCAAGGATTTATGTTATAGTCGCCGTCTATGCACGTGGATTCGAAGCGAATATTTCGTAATATGTGTTACTTAGGTGCTGCGAAATAAACAAGGTATGACGGTGGTAAATGCAGGTATTTGTTTTGGTGACTGAGGACGGTGTACTGGACAACACTACATCAATATTTTCTTCATTTGCAGACTAATAACTATGTTTTTAGGTTGGTTAGTACCTCTAAGTACTGGTGGCAAGAGCAAGCAATTAATGCTTATTTTGCCTTGGGAAAAGTGTTTAAGTGTGAACACTCGAACACACAACGGGTAATCTATACTGACAGGAATAATCCATTCAGTGGGGCAGTTACGGCCATGAAGAAAATACACTACGTTATCAAAAGTATTCGGACACCCCCAAAACCATACTAGGCGCATTGAGCTGCCACCTACTGCCAGGTACTCCATATCAACGACATCAGTAGTCATTAGAAATCGTGAGAGAGCAGAATGGGGCGCTCTGCGGAACGCAAGGTCTTCGAACGTGGTCAGGTGATTGGGTGTCACTTGTGTCATACGTCTGTACTCGAGATTTCCACCTTCCTAAACATCTCTAGGTCCACTGTTTCCGATGTCATAGTGAAGCGGAAATGTGAAGCGACACATACAGCACAAAAGCGTACAGGCCGACTTCGTCTCTTGACTGACAGAGACCGCCGACAGTTGAAGAGGGTCGTAATTTGTAACAGGAAGACATCTATCCAGACCATCACACAGGAATTCCAGACTGCATCAGGATCCACTGCAAGTACTATGACAGTTAGGTGAGAGGTGAGAAAACTTGGATTTCATGGTCGAGCGGCTGCTCAGAAGCCCCACATCACGCCGGTAAATGCCAAACGGCGCCTCGCTTGGTGTTAAGGAGCGAAAACATTGGACGATTTAACAGTGGAAAAACGTTATGTGGAGTGACGAATCATGGTACACAATGTGACGATCCCATGCCAGGATGTGGGTATGGCGAATGCCCGGTGAACTCTATGTGCCAGCGTGTGTAGTGCCAACAGTAATATTCAGATTCGGTGGTGTTATGATGTGGTCGTGTTTTTCATGGAGGGGGCTTGCACCCCTTGTTGTTTTGCGTGGCACTATCACAGCACCAGCCTGCATTGATTTTTTAAGCACCTTCTTGCTTACTACTGTTGAAGAGCAATACGGGGATGGCGATTTCATCTTTCAACACGATCGAGCACCTGTTCATAATGCACGGCCTGTAGAGGAATGGTTACGCGACAATACGTTCCCTGTAATGGACTGGCCTGCACAGAGTCCTGACCTGAATCCTACAGAACACCTTTGGAATGTTTTGGAACGCCGACTTCGTGCCAGGCCTCGTCGACAGACATCGATACCTCTCCTCAGTGCAGCACACCGTGAAGAATGAACCTTCCAGTACCTGATTGAACATATGCCTACGAGATTAGAAGCTGTCATCAAGACTAAGGGTGGGCCAACACCTTATTGAATTCCAGCATTACCGATGGAGGGCACCACAAACTTGTAAGTCATTTTCAGCCAGGTGTCCGGATACTTTTGATCACATAGTGTATCAGGTCGTAATGTTTGTGGCTTGTTTGTGGGAAGACTGTACGTTGCAGAGAAAAAGCAACAAAGATATTGATGTATGTACATATTAAGGTACCACATATAAAAATATCTGCGCTTATACGCGTTACATCTTGTGTATTTGATGCTTTAAATAAAACAAATATTATTATGAAGTAGCAAAAAATAAGTTGTCGGCATATGTGCCCATGATCTTTGACGACACTAATTTTGTTCCCTGTGCATTCGGTTGTCAACCCTCCTATTTCAAACTATTTTATCGTACACGTAGTATGCGTCGAAATTAAGCGACAGGAGAAAACTCTTCAAGAACGTAAAACAAGTTTGCTTTCTGTCGCATATTGTGTGGAAAATAGGTGAGAGCAGAGAAATGCATTTCATGCATTGTGCTGCATGCAGAGGATTTCTCTGCTTTCACTACCGCTGTAGCCAATGCCATTCGACGCACCGTGTAGGTCAAGAAGACGAAGACAGTAAGAGCCTTCGAGAATTAGAAAGAGAGAGAGAGAGAATTGTGCAGCAATTGCATAATACACTTCTTCTTCACATTCCCTTCAGAAGGATAATATATTCGACGAGAAAGACGCAGAAAAACACAAAAACATGCAGTTTGCCTCAAGGGTGAAAGACCTGTCGTCGAACCTAGATGCGTATGCTGCAAAGTTCTTATTTCCCTTATTCTTAATAAATTTTAATGAAACGTAAATATACTGTTTTAAGGCACAGGTAATACATCAAATCCCTAAAAAGAGGCAACGGTGTGGAGCTAGTACGTCGCTGCTGAACTGTCCTGTCTATTCTTTAACTGCAAAGGTGTGGGTGGAAATAAAAACGTCAGTAAGTGTCTGTGTGCAGGTACATCGATTATAAAAACTCCATTGTTGATGAAAGACGGTGGGGATGTCAGCTGACAAATTAACGGATGAAAAAGTAAAAATTTTTATTATTCCCTGCGATACTTTTTCAATTCAGTTGTATTTATTGATGCCAGGTTTACACGTTATCGAATTCCCAGCCGAATATCTCACTCTTTAGGCACCTTAGAAGGATACGGGAATCAGCCTATATCCGCAATCTATGTCATCCTCAGCGAGAGAAAATTGTTCCTAATGTAGCGACACAAGCGCGAAAACATATCATTTATAACAACTTGTCACTAATATAATCACTGTCCACTATAAACAATTTTGAAACAAATGCTTTGAGGCCATAGGTAAGTCATCCATGAGTAACACAGTCGTATTTGATAGCGTACTGTTTTCTCATATCTCTCTTGGCAAATATTTCTATCTGTAAAACCAATAAAAACAATCTCGATCGAGTTTTCAGATTTTTATTCGTTATCAATCACTTTCGGCCTTTTCCTCAGACCACCTTCAGGCTTTTCCCCGCCATTATGGCTGCTGGTGGCGGCAGACGGAGCGAGATACATAGAAGTAAGGTTGTCACTGGTTACATCGATGGATGCCGCCACCAGCAGGCATAATGGCGGGGATAATATGAAAACACGATCGAGACTGATCTTTATTAGATTTTTAGCAGTTTATACCTATCACTGCTTTGCTCCAATTACAGAATGCTTTCTAAATTTTTTTTTATTTCCATTTGTCCCAAATCTTAGAAATTATGTTCTCAAATATGTTGTGCAAGTCTTTTTGGGTAGCGGGAGAGTGAATGATTCCAAACTTTTCTTTACAACATTTTGAGTGCTCTTGCGGTATTCATGATATTCTCTTGGATTTTCTCCTTCCATCTTCAACGATCGATAACGAAATTTAAGAAGCTATTTCCCCTTCTGAAGGTGGCAAGGCTAAAATACAGGGAACGAAAGGCTGTTTACAATTTGTACAGAAACCAGATGGCAGTTATAAGAGTCGAGGTGCATGAAAGGGAAGCAGTGGTTGGGAACGGAGTGAGACAGGGTTGTAGCCTCTCCCCGATGTTATTCAATCTGTATATTGAGCAAGCAGTAAAGGAAACAAAAGAAACATTCGGAGTATGAATTAAAATCCATGGAGAAGAAATAAAAACTTTGAGGTTCGCCGATGACATTGTAATTCTGTCAGAGAGAGCAAAGGACCTGGAAGAGCAGTTGAACGGAATGGACAGTGTCTTGCAAGGAGGATGGAAGATGAACATTAACAAAATCAAAAGGAGGATAATGGAATGTCGTCGAATTAAGTCGAGTGATGCTGAGGGAATTAGATTAGGAAATGAGATGTTTAAAGTAGTAAATGAGTTTTGCTATTTAGGGAGCAAAATAACTGATGATGGTCGAAGTAGAGAGGATATAAAATGTAGACTGGCAATGGCAAGGAAGGCGTTTCTGAACAAGAGAAATTTTTTAACATCGAGTATAGATTAAAGTGTCAGGAAGTCATTTATGAAAGCATTTTTTTGGAGTATAGCCATGTATAAAAGTGAAACGTGGACGACAAATAGTTTAGAGAAGAAGAGAATAGAAGCTTTCGAAATGTGGTGCTACAGAAGAATGCTGAAGATTAGATGGGTAGATCACATAACTAATGAGGAGGTATTGAATAAAATTGGGGAGAAGAGAAATTTGTGGCACAACTTGACTAGAAGAAGGAATCGGTTGGTAGGGCATGTTCTGAGGCATCAAGGGATCACCAATTTAGTACTGGAGGGCAGCGTGGAGGGTAAAAATCGTAGAGGGAGACCAAGAGATGAATACACTAAGCAGATTCAGAAGGATGTAGGTTGCAGTAGGTACTGGAAGATGAAAAAGCTTCCACAGGATAGAGTAGCATGGAGAGCTACATAAAACCAGTCTCTGAACTGAAGACCACAACAACAAACTTTTCCCCTTAGTGAAAGTGCTGCCACTAGAGATTACGCTGAGACTAAGTACCATGTGTTCGTTCCAGAGCACTCATCAGCCACGTGAGAAAGTACATATACTTCCACACCCGGCTTCATGTACCTTGTAAGCTTGGCTTACGGCTGTCTCCTTTTCCCCGTGAGGGTACTCAGTTGGGTTTCTATTGTTCTTCTTCATCGGACGTTAGCATGACTGACGCATGTTTTTGCAACTACTCCGCGAGTGACCCTGGAGCCGGCTATTAATTTGTTTGTTTACAGACTTACCCCACATCGTGTGACTCCATCGGTTGGCGATCACTTTTGGCGGACAACACGTTGACGACGTCCTCTGGCCGGCGCATCTCCACGAGTTCCTCGTAGAAGCACCTGCGGGGTTCTCCGGCCACGTCCGTGCACACCACGCCGCCGCGCCGCTTCCTGAACACAACGGCGATTACAACCGCCACAGTGAGGCGCATAGCTGCCACTAACAGCACGATTTCTGAACACAAAATGTTGCTAAGCTACTGGCGTGAGTATTTCCAGTTTGCGGTTGTTGAGTCGGAAGCCCCCGTGGCTGCGCGATGTACGATGCGACGGCGACTTCCGACTCAAAAGCAGGAAAAAATGTACGTAGAAATTCAGTAGCAATTATCATTGTTTCAAGAAGATCGTAAATACATTTGCTCCAACTAGATCATACATACTTTTCCTCTTTCTAACTAAATACATTGATTCAAATTACACTGAAGAGCCAAAGAAACTTGCACACCTGCCTAATATCGTGGAGGAGCCCCATGAGCAGACAGAAGTGCCGCAACACGACGTGGCATGGGCTCGACTAATGTATGACGTAGTGCTGGACGGAATTGAAATCGAGAATCCTGCAGCGCTGTCCATAAATCCGTAAGAGTACAAGGGGGTGGAGATCTCTTCTGAACAGCACGTTCCAAGGAATCCTAAATATGCTCAATAATGTTCATGTGTTGAAACTCAGAAGAGTGTTCCTGGAGACACTCTGCACCAATTCTGGACGTGTGGAGTGTCGCGTTATCCTGCTGGAATTGCCCAATCTGTAGTAATGCACAATGGACATGAATGGATGCAGGTGATCAGACAGTATGCTTACGTACATGTCACCTGTCTGAGTCATATCTAGACGTATCAGTGGTCCCATATCACTCCAACTGCACACGCCCCATACCATTACAGAGCCTCCACCAGCTTGAACAGTCCCCTGCTGACATGCAGAGTCCATGGATTCATGAGGTTGTCTCCATAACCGTACAGATCCATCCGCTTGACACAAATTGAAACGAGACTCGTCCGACCAGACAACATGTTTCCAGTCATCAACAGTCCAGTGTTGGTACTGAAGGGTCTCGGGCGATGCGTAAAGCTTTGTGTTATCCAGTGTTCATCAATTGGCCTTCGGTTCCGAAAGCACATGTCGATGATGTTTCGTTGAATGGTTCGCAGTCTGACACTTTTTGACGACCCAGAACTGAAATTTACAGCAATTTGCGAACTGTCATGTTGAACGATTCTCTTCAGTCGGCGATGTTCCCGTTCTTGCAGGATCCACTTCATCATTGCCTCGGAGACACTGTGTCCCATCGCCCGTACGCCGACTATAACACCACGTTCAAACTCCTTAAATCGTGATAACCTGCCATTGTAGCAGCAGTAACAGACCTAATAACTGCATCAGACACCTGTTGTCTTATATAGGCCGCAGTTACCTGTTCACATATCTCTGTATCTGAATACGCATTCCTGTACGAGTTTCTTTGGCGCTTCAGTGTAAATAAACGTCGCCTTAACCGTGAAATATTTTTCGTACAGCGCAACAGCAGACGACATGATGCTGAGAAATTGCTGCTTCTAATGTGTAAATGCTGCCATCTCAATCCATCTGAAACCATCTCAAGATGGGCGTTTGAGGTTGATTCAAAAGATTGCACACAAATACAAGGAGGAGTCGAAATACAACTTAAGAGTAGGGGCTTATGGTCGGAAATATTCCTGGCCAGTGAAAGCGAGTGAGCGAAAGTAAGATACAAGGTCTTCATCGAACAAGTCCTCCGAAACTTTTCTTCAGTTTATAGCGAAATGCTTTCAGCTGTTAGGCAGGCGACCATTCATAAATGGCACACAGTGAACTGTGAAAGGCGTTGTTCGCAAATTAATTTCATTTTTCCTTTAATAATTACTTTAGTTTTATAAACTTTGACAGCTAACACCCTACACGAAGTATGAGAATTTTCTTATAGCTATTTATTTTTAATCTGCGTATCACACAATTAGTGTTTTTATAGTTTTACGCCGGCATGGTTCCTCCATGGCTTTCAAAATCATGTAGTACATAATCGATATATTCTTTGCATGCTTTCCTTCTGATTATGTTCTTTGATAGCCAACTGTTGCTTTTATTTTATGAAAGAAAACGTTGCCCTTAGTAGGCTGTATAGCTATTCTCTATTTGTTGTGTGATTCTCCAGTTTCGACTCATAAGTCATTTTCCAGCACCTACAATAAATACATGAACATGTACGAGTATTACATTAAAATATGTACACTGTGGAATATCATTAACGATAACTGTCATTGTGCTTACACTCCATAGAGGGAATCTTACTTGCTTATCCATGCATCTCCGAAGGAATTTTGTGTTGCAGCTCTGAAGAACACACTCTAACATCGTATTTATCCAACGAAACCGGGTAAACGACTTTCAATTAAAGATGGAGAAATCGGCCGTGGCAGAGCACGCACTGAGTGAGACCGACCACGTAATAAAATTCGCCGACACGGAAGTTCTGGCTGTAGAGAAGCATTATCACGCGCGCTTGTTCAGAGAAGCTGTCGAAATACAAAAACACGCGAACAGTTTGAACAAGAAAGAGGAAAGCCTTAAGGTCAACGGATCCTGGCTTCCCGTACTGCAGCGAACGACCGTCGCAGGTAGCAAGAGGAGAACCGCACCGGAAATAACCGCGGAGAAGCTCTCGGACGTTGGCGCGCCAGGTACATTATAGCCTGCGGCCGCGAGCTCGGCTCCAGTTCACCACCGGCAATGGAGGGTGAAGCTTTGACAATGCCAGCCACTCGTGCTGGCGAAACGTCAGAAAAATCATTAGATGAACGTCGGCAGAAGAACCCGAGACAGAAGCCAGCAGGCAGTTTGTCAACAAGTGGCCACGAAAGCCTCGACAATTTTGAATGATAAGACTGCCTCTTTTGGTGTAAATACAATTACAATTTTGGTTAATGACATTGCACAGCGTATACATGTTAATGAAATACTCATTCATTTTCATGCAGTTTTACATGTCCTGTAAAATGTCTTAGAGTCAATTACACAACAAATAAAGGATAACTATACAGCCTACTACGCATAATGTTTTGTCTCACAAAGTTCTTGGAGGCAAGGGCCCACATACGAGCAAAATATTAGCTGCACGGTTGCTAAAAGCATCTGCTGACGGATATTGTTTTCGTTACCATTGCGTTCCTGGATGTACAGTCAGTTTGGCAGCTAGCTCTAAATATATGAGAGGTTATGTGTGTGGCTTGTATCTATACTTAATTATAACTACTGATGGAAACTGTTGTCCACATTGCCTATATTTTCCTGAAGTATTTTTTTTTATATTGAATTACTTTGTTTCTGCCACAACTATATCAAATGATGATGTGCGAAAACGTGTCAATAAATGAATTTGCGGCAAAGACCTTTCACAGTTCGTTGTGTGCCTTACAGATCTGCTAGGGCTTGTAGCGCTTAACGTGGGTCGTCTCATGAGGGTGCAACTGGGTGTTGGATCGCGCGGTAAGATCCAGCAGCAAGACCAACTCGCTCCCCTAGTGTGAAGCTTTCTTTTCCGTATTAAAAGCCTCGTGTACGCGACAAAAATTCCCAAGGAAGATACACTTCTCGCCAGGACACTTGCAGCGTCTGATGAGGTCCATGCGATTCCTGATGTGCTCTGTAGAGAACACCGGAATTTTCGAGGAAGATGTCATGCGAGTATTGAATGTGGTGGTCGCCTTTTTGAACACCTTCTGAATATTGTTCATCACTATGGGATCCGTACCAGGTAGGACTGTTAGAAGAAACAGAGATATCCAAAGATGAGCGGTACGTTTCGTTACGAGATCGTTTAGTCGCCGCGAGAGCGGTACCGACATGCCCAGCATACTCCATTGGCAGGCGTTACAAGAGAGGGTTGTGCGCTAGGGAGAGGTTTACTATTGAAATTTCGAGAGCACATTCCAGGAATAGTCAGACAACATATTACTTCCTCCCACATACATCTCGAGTAATGACTACAAAGAGAAAATTCGAAACATTAGAGCCAGTACAGAGGCTTACTGACAATCATTCTTCCCACGCGCCATTCGTGAATGGAGCAGGGTAGGAAGGGAATCAGTTAGTGGTACCCGAGACACCTTTCGCTAGACACCTTTAAGTGGCTTGAGGAGTATGATGTAGTTGTACAACACTGTTGAGCGAGCAGTGCAAGAACCTTCCAGAACTAAAGGGAACTGGGCATTCGTTGTAGTCGTTCCTCTCATTCCAAAGCTTTCACATGATGAGGATTGCTTCTAACACTAAAATCAGAATTTTGACTCATCTATCACCTTATATTTTTTTGCAATCTTTTTGAATCAACCTGTTTGCCTGAAACCTTTTATGCTTCGAATAAAGAAGTAAACGATTATAAAATAGAGACTACTCGCTTCTAATTTTTTCACAATCAACAATGGAAGATAATGAACAATACAAAATTTTAAAAAATTATTTTACACTTCTTCGTGCCTGTATTACGACGTTACTCACCCACGTGTGCCATAGTCTCGATGGCGGAGGCCGTCTATGGTGAGACGCCGTATGAACACCGGTTCCAGGATACTGCTGGAACAGTACAACAATGGACACTATCAAAAATGAGCAGTGCGTGAGACTGCAGCAGTACCCGGTTGATGACCTGAAGAAAGAAATCTCGAGTAACATGCAATATCTAACTTTTGTATGACCAGCCTTTTAGCAGGACGTTTCTGGAACGACGGCCGTTTACTATCGCGACAAAAAATAAAAACACCTACAGCCGTCCTTATGATTTTATTTTATTTTGTCGCTACAAGTTTCAACGCTTCATTGCGTCATCTTCAGGCTGTTTTGATTCGGTACAGGTTGATAAGATCCCCATGCATAACCCATGAGTTGCCAGCATTACTGGATTCTCAGATAATATGTTAGCGCTCCAACCATCAACTGTCAACTGCCAATATCTAAGTCTCTAAGTGGTAAGATATTTCGCAGTCAAACCCCTATCAGACATTCACATGCACTGGGTTACTGTCGGGATGTCTGTTGCTAATATTACGACCCGCTCAGCCAACACCTGCCCCTTCCAACTGTTGGAGAAAAGAAACTTACAGATATAAAATACATCACGCAAAAACAGCATATTTGTGTAAAGAAATGATCCAAAGCGCTGAGCTGTGCACTGTCTAGGCTTCACGAAAATATTGTGGCAATGAACTCTACTATATGTGGTAAAGCTCATTGCGTGGTTTCCAACACGTTCTAGAAGATCGTACACTTGAACCACAGTCAACTCCAAATCCGAAAGCAGAGTCGGTTGTCAGTGACATACAACACTTAGCCCTGAAAGTAAGTTTATCACGGACAGCAAGTTACAAATAGAACAGACCTGCCTCCTGGACGAGATTGCTATTTACATAAACATCGAATATTCCTGAATATTCAGACTTACCAAAATAAGAAATTTCGAGGACGTTCTAAAAATGATAGATACTACAAAGTAATATTTTCTGGTGCTTGGATTTGAACCAGCGACGCGGAGTAATGCAGCCACCGACGCTGTCCGCTGCTCCAGATCGCACGCAGCGCTCATGCGGCAGCTGCTTCATGTCCTGGAGAAACAGCGACCCGCTGTTTCAAAAATGGCTCTGAGCACTATGCGACTTAACTTCTGAGGTCATTAGTCGCCTAGAACTTAGAACTAATTAAACCTAACTAACCTAAGGTCACGCGGTTCCAGACTGAAGCGCCTTTAACCGCACGGCCACACCGGCCGGCCCCGCTGTTTCAGTAGCATTCGAGCCGACTACAGCATCTTAGGCCTAGAGCTTGTCAATAGTCCTCCGTACAGTTAGCTGGCGGGTGCGGGTCGTGTTACTACATCCTCTTCACTGTGATGAAGCTTTGCGATCATCGAGTGGACTTATATATTCTTTAAATGAGAAACCCGAATCGTCTATCTGAACCTAAGAACTGTAGTTGGGCTTCATACGGAGGTGTCTCTGGCGTTTTGTGTTCTTAATGAAGGGTCATAATTCTCGATTTGGTATGTAATGTGTGACAAGCGATGATGGATATGATACGGTACAAAGTAGCATTTTAGTGACTTCTCCGGCAGTCCCACATTCCACACAGGCATAAATATCTATGCCATGTCTCCCGGACTGTATATCGCTGGGCAAGTGCTCGGTGTTACCGAATTCTCGGTTCTATTCCTGTCGTCCGGGAACTATTGCGAAGCGCCTTTTTTGCTTATTTGGTCCTAGTATTCAAGTATTCATCCTGAGTACCGTCCGGTTGAAACGGGAACAGTTTATCCGTTGTCGTTTCGGTCTCGAACTGTGGAGCGGAAAGAGCGGTGTGAAGCCTATAGTGTCTTGCTTCGGTACGTTAGATGCGAATTTCACGATGAGCAGGAAGTGAATGGAACAATTTTGTTTCCAAACAAGACACACAGCACATAACGCCAACATTTTCAGTGTTGTACAGATATTTTCAGCGTAATACAGACAAAAAGATGACAAACGAAACGAAATACAATTACTCTCTAACTTGCCACCGGAGATCACTGGCCCCATACAGCAAAATAGACAATATTCGCGAACAACTACTAAAAGAAAGAAAAAAAGAAAGCGTTGCATTTCTATTGATTATGTCTTGTATGTTTTTCTTTAGAAGTAACCCTGTATTATAAGGCCTTTTCCTTTTTCCAGTTCTGAACGAGCAGTGCTTGTCATCAAAGTTCTACGTGGGACCATTTGCCACAGTCCCCAATCACCAAATGGATACCGATGGCCTAAATTAACGATCTAGAGATCTCCCCAGCGCCACATGTTCGACTCGTGGCGTCCATAGTCTTTACCTCTTTCTCCTCCTCCTCCTGCTATCAAACTAATGACGCGTCGGCCCGTTAATGTCGCTTCGCCCCGTTCCTTCCAGTAGTGGTATTTCCTCCCTCACAATTTCCCCCTCGCGTGTACAATTTAGTATTTAATCATATCGTTTTTTACTCTCCGTCTTATTTTAAGATAGAATTAAAGCATTAAATTTAGAACGTTCTCTGTTTGTTTGTGCGTGGTTTTCCCATAGCTCATGTTCTATTTATGAACTGTTCTACACTTTGTGCGTGCTCTTTTAGAAACTTTGCCCGTAATAGCTGGTAAATATTGAATACATTCAGGCCGCAGGGGGGAATTCCGTATTTTATTTTCAAAAGTGTCTCTCTGTTTTGAGTCATAACCTGCTTGATAGGCGTTTCATTATTTCACAGCCTCATTTATAATATGAAACCTTCACGTCTCCTACCTCTTGGCTCGTTTTTCTCAATTTTTCTACCGTTCCCCGTTGCTTGTGACTCAGTTCTGTTTTCGCTTAAGCCCTTGCCTTCGATAGGCAGTACGTAACATATTTCAAAGCAGTCTATTAGCTCAATTTCCTTCTATCAGCAGCGCAATATATATCTGAGAGACATATAGTTCCAAAAATTCTCGTGATTTCGACGTAGAGCGGATATCTGATCCACAATTGGTACAAAGTACGAGAGCTACCAGAATCAACAGCGAACCATGATGTTTTGTTCCATGCAATGGTCTTTTAACCTGACAAGTTTCTAATAGACACTGACAGAAAGTGATGACCCCAGAAGTCATTGTCGGATGTCGCCGCAACTCTGCAAACGTACACACCATCAGTACATATGTAAATGTTTAGAGCAGCAACTTCTGTGAAAGGTAGAACAGCAACCCGAATGTATTAGTGTTATTACCAGTCCTGGTACGCTATTTATAAACCAGTTACAGCATCAGATGTGTGATCGCAGTGGAGGACATGGAGATGCCGCATAATCGTGTGAGACAGCGTTATCAGTACCTGACAGTTTGAAAGGAGCCACTTTGTGGGTCTCCATTTGGCCAGCTGGTAGAGCCGTACAGTATGCAGACTTGTGGGGAATTCGGGTGTGGCAGTGATCCATCGTTGGAGTGCAAGGGAACGAACCAAGCTCATCGTAAGCGCTTCACGTCTGCGCTTGTTATCCGAGAAGAAGTAATGGACTCGCATCAACGTACTGTGTCATCCCACACCATTGGTCGGAGACTATCAGCAGCCAAACTAGGGAATTACCATCTCATGCGTAGACTGTCATTAACACAACACAAACGGCTGCGTTTGGAGCGGTGCCGTGAACGGGAAGCATGGACTGCAGGTGAATGGTGTCACATTGTGCTGAGAATTGAATTGCATTTGTGCACTAACCCAGATGACCAATGACAGCGAGTAGAGCGGCGACGTGGAGAGAGGTCCCAGTCTTCCAGTGTTTCGGAGAGACAGAGCGGTCATGTTTGAGAGACACCAGTTATGACTTCAAGCCAAGGTTGGTAGTGACTGAGGAGAACTCTGACGTCACAACGGTAAGTCACAGATATCCTACGTACTCGTGTGTTACCTCTCATGTGACAGTGTGGCGCCATTTTTCAACATCACAATGTTCGTGCACAGACGGGACGTGTGTCTATGAACTGTCTGCGTGTTGTTGAAGTAATGTCATGGTCATCAAGGTCCCCAGATCCGCCCCCTTTAGATGTGTCGGACCAGATTGGAGGTCAGCCCCACTCCAGAGCTAGTATCCAAGACATCAACGAAATGTTACAACCGTTGCGGTGCTTCAGGAGAGGATACAGCGGACATATGATACCCTTCCGAAACGAATCAGCGCACGCTTCCAGGCCAGGTGTGTGCAACGTCATACTGATAAGTGCGCTCAAATTGCCAATTTCTTCGTAAATTTGATTCCATGTTGTAATCACTAACAACCTCACATAACCTCTCAGCCCGTGAAGTTTCCTTTCGTTTCCACCTCTCATCCTGGGTGCGCCAGTTTCTTGTCATACATTGTACATTACTCATTATGTAAGTAGGCTGTTTAGGTTTTCTTATTGGTAACGCCACGTAGCGCTCTGTATGAAAATCACTGGCTGTGTTGTGTGCAGTCTGTGGCTAGTTTGCATTGGTGTCTGCCATTGTAGCGTTGGGCAGTTGGCTGTTAACAGCGCGTAGCGTTGTGCAGTTGGAGGTGAGCCGACAGCAGTGGTGGATGTTGGGAGAGAGATGGCGGAGTTTTGAAATTTGTAAGACTGGATGTCATGAACTGCTATATATATTATGACTATTAAGGTAAATACATTGTTTGTTCTCTATTAAAATCTTTCATTTGCTAACTATGCCTATCAGTAGTTAGTGCCTTCCGTAGTTTGAGTCTTTTGTTTAGCTGGTAGTAGTGGCGCTCGCTGTATTGCAGTAGTTCGAGTAACGAAGATTTTTGTGAGGTAAGTGATTTGTGAAAGGTATAGGTTAATGTTAATCAGGGCCATTCTTTTGTAGGGATTATTGAAAGTCAGATTGCGTTGCGCTAAAAAATATTGTGTGTCAGTTTAAGCACAGTCATGTATAATTGTTCTAAGGGGACGTTTCATATGTCGATCCTTAGCCGAGGATACCTCACTGGAATCTTCTGATTTTTTCTTGTAGTTTGTGTAATTAGTGTAGATTTTGTTTATTGCTAGCGCGTAATTGTAGAGAGAATCTCCTTTGTAGTTGCAGTCTCTCATTGTTGTACATTAAAACAGGTGTGGCACGCATGTAAATTTGCACCAATTATTTCGCAGCTGCGCTTGCAATTAACTAGATATTATTTTCAATGCTATGTTAATGTGTTTTGTTATTTTGCTCTTCAAATTGTGCTTATCTGTGTTGTTTTGTGAAATATTGTGACAATAATGGCGTGAGGAAAACGTAATACTAGGCTCCAAAGTAAACTGAGAAATGACAGTGAAGACGAAAGCAGTGTGTTAGCGCCACCGTGTAATGAATTAACTAATGTTCAAAGTAGTAATTTGGTAATTGTGCATAGGGAAATGGAGCGAGCTGCAAACAATGGCGTAGACAGTGAAACAAATAGTGAACAGGGAGGCATTATCGATCGATCGGTCGGCTACAGCTCGCCTCAGGAATCCGAAATGACAGGACACAATCTCGAAAATACTGCAGACTCAGGTTTGCGTCCTCACCGTTTTCTCAAATAAGTCAAGACACATTTTCTGCTTTTCAAAATGCGAATATTGCCGGTTCAAATGCACTCCCGAATAGCACTGAGGAACATGTTTCAGACAACAGTGCACTGTTATTGCAGTTAATGCAACAAATGGGACAAAGGCTACAAAAGTTAGACACAACGCTTGAACAAAATCAGAAACAGATGGGACAAAATCTTCAAAAGTTAAACACAATGGAACAACACCAGAGACAAACACAGCAACAGCTAGACACAATGGAACAAAATCTTCAAAAGCTAGACACAATCGAACAAAATCTTCGGAAGTTAGACACCACACTTGAACAAACCCGTGAAGATTTAACTACTGAGTTACATAACATTGAATCGAAATGTCAAGAAGTCTGTAATGACGTAAAAACACAAATTTGTGAGCATTCCAACCTATTTTTTCGCGTCATGAAAATGCATTACAGAATCATGAAGCAGCCATAAAAGAACTGCAAACTATTGTTCATGAAAATCACGACACCTTGCAAGCTAAAATTGACTCTGTTGCATCTACCGATTCGGTTACACAACTTGCAAAAACTCAGGAAAACTTAAAGGACACAGTAGATACGATTTCAACACAAATGGACACTCTGAAACTTGGTTCATAAAAACACACACAAGAAATAATTTCACTATCGGATAAAGTAGCCGAACTTTCAGATCAGTTCACTAACTTATCTACAAAGGTAGATGATGATCTGAATGACACAAGACCTGTAGCTTTCACTGACACTGAAAAGTATGAACAAATTAGAAAATTCAAACAAAATCAAAATCAAATCAATACACAGCACAAAAGAGAAATCCGGGAAGTACAAGATCAGTTGGCACAAGTAATACAAGAATTACATATTTCAGAGGACACTGGCGCTCCAGTACGGGAAGAGGGACATAGAAATACGGAGCAACCACAAAATAATAACACAGGACACTTCGGAAATTATGTAAGAAATTGGCAAGGCGCATTGAATTTTGAGATGGAACCGCCGAAACGAAGTAACAACGAGCGATGTGCGACTCGCCGACACGATGATTTTGACTATAAGCTGTTCATTACTACACGTAAATTCAAAACATTTAAGAATTCTGGCAACGACATTCATCCACGAGCATGGCTTCATCAATTCTCTCATTCTTTTCCTCCCAACTGGTCATTGCAGCACAGATTAGAATTTATGTGCGGCTACTTAGAGAATGAACCAGCTGTAAGAATGCGATCGGTCATTCACAATTGTCACAGTGAAGGAGAATTTTATCATGCCTTCCTCTCAGCATATTGGTCTCAAGCTACACAAGACCGAGTAAAACATAGCATCATAATGATGAAACGTTTCGAACAATCTGAATTTTCCAGTCTTATGAAATATTTTGAAGACATGTTGCATAAGAATCAGTATCTTTCAAACCCTTACAGCCCCTCAGAACTCATCCGCATTTGCTTAATCAAATTGCCTGAACATTTACGACATATTATTTTAGCAGGACGATGCAAAGACGACATTGAAGCTTTTCAGGGACTGGTACCAGAACTGGAAAATGACACTGACAATCGCGAAACGCGAAAACAGGAGCACAACAATTACAGGTCACATCTGTCACAATTCCGCGATGACAGAAATAATACACGACAAGGCTATTCTTACAACGTAAATCGTGACCAAAACAGACACCACCCGTATGACAACCGTTGGCACAGTAGTAATAATTACAGGGAAAGATCACCTCTCTGCGGTAATGACTGTCACAGAGACAATCAGAGAAACAGACAATATGGGAACCAAAATAATTATTATCAAGGGAGACAGAATAACTTTAGATGCAACGGTCCAGCGCGCAGTTACGATTCAGGGAGAAATTCTCTACCACGTGACCGACAAGAAAGAAACTATGGAATCTACCGACATGACGACAGACGATATGATCGTAACGACACACCTGAATTGCATCAGAACTGGCGGGATTCAAACAGAGCAGGGCCCTCTCGACAAGGTGAAATTGTAGAAGTTAGGTCTCCTAATCCTAATAACGACGCGCGCCAACAAAGAGACAGACAATGACTCGCAAAGCAGGCAGCCCCGTCCGCCAGCTGGCTCAGAGAAAAATAACATAAATGCTAACCTTGAGAAAAATTCCATTATTCTTTACCGACGTATACCACATGATAATTGCGTCGAAGTTGAAATACTGCATACTAGGAAGAGTAAAGGTTTACACCACATTTCACATGTAAAACCGTTTATTGAGAGATAATCTGCTTTTTGACTTTATCTTGGTCATAAAACTTTTCACTTCACATTTCTAGTATGCTTTGTCAGACTTAAAATCTGTTAACATGCAACAATGTATGAAGTTAAATATTCAGTCAAGAACCAAGAGAACTTATTTAACAGAAATTACGAATGCATTGTTATTGAGAACAGACGACACAGTGTTATTGTGTGTGTACGTTCTTGCTTGTTAGTTGCACGATTACGTAACGTCTATAAGGCTCACATACTTAGAACATTTACCAGTACTGCTAATGAGTTTTTAATGCAACATTTTGGTTTACTTGAAAATACGTTCTGGATTTAAAGTACTTTCTGTGAGATACCAGATGACACAGTGGTTAGTTTATGTGACAGCTACACGATTTTATCGCGACGCTACTAATGAGTGACAATTTACAATGTTGCTTTTGCGGTGTATCTGTATTATATCTGCACAGTTTTTCTGTATTATTCTGGAAAGTAAAACATGTTTTAGTAGTAACTTATGTGGTATAGCTACAAGGAGACAGCCTTTTCCGTAGCACAACAATACGTTACAGCACAGTACTTTCTTCATCACGGCTATAAGCGTAATAACTAAGATATCTATACGCAAAGCATTTCACTTTTGTTTATCATGAGGTAAGTACATTGACTTCTGCAGAACTTAGGTTTCGGAGGACAATAACTACGACACTTCCACAGAGATTATCTTACAAAAAGACGCACAGTTTAGCTCTACAGTACACGTATTTGAGTGATTAATTTTGTAATAATTATTTTGGTTCCCATATTGTCTGTTTCTCTGATTGTCTTTGTGATAGTCATTACCCTGGAGAGGTGATCTTTCCCTGTAATTATTACTACTGTGCCAACAGTTGTCATACGGGTGGTGTCTGTTTTGGTCACGATTTACGTTGTAAGAAATTTTGTACTTATTTTTGAAGATATTTGAAGTACAATGATACAAAGTTTTTCCGTGATACATTTCATTCCATTGCAATAATCTGTAACACCTGAGGATATACACTCCTGGAAATTGAAATAAGAACACCGTGAATTCATTGTCCCAGGAAGGGGAAACTTTATTGACACATTCCTGGGGTCAGACACATCACATGATCACACTCACAGAACCACAGGCACATAGACACAGGCAACAGAGCATGCACAATGTCGGCACTAGTACAGTGTATATCCACCTTTCGCAGCAATGCAGGCTGCTATTCTCCCATGGAGACGATCGTAGAGATGCTGGATGTAGTCCTGTGGAACGGCTTGCCATGCCATTTCCACCTGGCGCCTCAGTTGGACCAGCGTTCGTGCTGGACGTGCAGACCGCGTGAGACGACGCTTCATCCAGTCCCAAACATGCTCAATGGGGGACAGATCCGGAGATCTTGCTGGCCAGGGTAGTTGACTTACACCTTCTAGAGCACGTTGGGTGGCACGGGATACATGCGGACGTGCATTGTCCTGTTGGAACAGCAAGTTCCCTTGCCGGTCTAGGAATGGTAGAACGATGGGTTCGATGACGGTTTGGATGTACCGTGCACTATTCAGTGTCCCCTCGACGATCACCAGTGGTGTACGGCCAGTGTAGGAGATCGCTCCCCACACCATGATGCCGGGTGTTGGCCCTGTGTGCCTCGGTCGTATGCAGTCCTGATTGTGGCGCTCACCTGCACGGCGCCAAACACGCATACGACCATCATTGGCACCAAGGCAGAAGCGACTCTCATCGCTGAAGACGACACGTCTCCATTCGTCCCTCCATTCACGCCTGTCGCGACACCACTGGAGGCGGGCTGCACGATGTTGGGGCGTGAGCGGAAGACGGCCTAACGGTGTGCGGGACCGTAGCCCAGCTTCATGGAGACGGTTGCGAATGGTCCTCGCCGATACCCCAGGAGCAACAGTGTCCCTAATTTGCTGGGAAGTGGCGGTGCGGTCCCCTACGGCACTGCGTACGATCCTACGGTCTTGGCGTGCATCCGTGCGTCGCTGCGGTCCGGTCCCAGGTCGACGGGCACGTGCACCTTCCGCCGACCACTGACGACAACATCGATGTACTGTGGAGACCTCACGCCCCACGTGTTGAGCACTTCGGCGGTACGTCCACCCGGCCTCCCGCATGCTCACTATACGCCCTCGCTCAAAGTCCGTCAACTGCACATACGGTTCACGTCCACGCTGTCGCGGCATGCTACCAGTGTTAAAGACTGCGATGGAGCTCCGTATGCCACGGCAAACTGGCTGACACTGACGGCGGCGGTGCACAAATGCTGCGCAGCTAGCGCCATTCGACGGCCAACACCGCGGTTCCTGGTGTGTCCGCTGTGCCGTGCGTGTGATCATTGCTTGTACAGCCCTCTTGCAGTGTCCGGAGCAAGTATGGTGGGTCTGACACACCGGTGTCAATGTGTTCTTTTTTCCATTTCCAGGAGTGTAATTACATTAATCCTCATGGGGGTACACACTTACTTTGTGTACCATTTGTTTGGCAAGCTCAAGGAGCCCTAGCTAATATGGTATTTGCTTATACAACTTTACACTTCGGTACCATATTTCTCTAACACATAAATTACACAGCTATCTGATCATTTAACTGAGAAAGAAACATTTTTTTTACTACGTCAGTGACAGATGTTTATGCATTTACACAGTTGGATGACTTCACACTTATGAAATTGTATTTCGTCTGTACTTTTTTTCGGAACCAGTGTGACACTATGAGAGCTCTGAATGATGTATTTGGTATGGGATCATGATTTTTAATGTACGTTTGAGGTAGATGACACTATTGAAATGAGCAGAGAATTTTTTTTTTAGGTTTTTAAATTATTGCAGAAAGCTACGACGTTTTTTAGATTTGACTGAGGGGTTATGATGTTATTTTTACTACGACGATGTGTATTATGCTGCTGAGGTATGTTTATGATCAATAAGCTGATGCTATATGAGGAATTTGATTATGCTACGTATTTGTTATGATGAAATATTGAAGAAGCGTCGACGAATATGTATGTGTGTGATAAGGTAAGGAATAATGAGTAGTGGTTAGGGACTCTGGTTTGTGAAAAAGGTTGCTGGAAACCAAGAATCGTACTTTAAGAGTTATGAAATGTATGTAAATGCGTGAATGTATTACAATGCCGACGAAAATTTTTTGGGCACTGTTATATTTATAGGATTTTGTTTCTACACATTTGTAACGCAAATTCTCGACCTGTGAAATTTTTATAAGAGACTGTCATTGTAGCGGAAACTGCAGTCGTAAATATTTCGGTAAGAAAGGTAAGTGACCTTGACGTAATGCGTTTTGGGTGCCCAGCTGAGAGATAGTCATCTGACAAAAGAAAGCCATTATGTGGAGGAAAAAAAGAGGCCATTATCCTCGCTATTGACATTTCTTTGTAGAAAGCATCGCAAATACGACACGCTCAAACTTGAAAACATAAGATCACACTGAGGAGCTCTTACTTTATGATATTTAATAAAGTGCCTAATGAAATGATGAGAAACATTTTACATCTATTGTCTTGCTAGTTGAGAGATTTTTTACTGCCTTATGAAATGCCATATGGCTAGTGAATGACGTTTCACGCCTTGCTTTGCCTATTTTGTTTAATATCTAGTTTCTAGATGCACTGCAGCATTGGTTAAAATAAAATTTTTAGATGTACTAATATAAATATTTTCTGTCTACAGATCCAGTAAATAATAATTTAGTGATATACTTCCAAAAAAATGAGGGAGCACAAAAAGGCATTTCCCATCACAGGAACTGCATACATATTTTTCTTTTCAAGTACTTGGTAATTTATTTCATAGAATAAGTTTTTGTGGTGCACCACTTTAATTACATAGACATTAAGATGTGAATATACATTTCCTTACCTGCATTGTTGTATTTAGTGTAATATTTTTTCTGCTTGAGCTTTGTCATGTTTAGATATAAGTTATTGCATTTGCTGCTGCTGTGTGCCAGGCATAATGCTACTGAATTTCACTTTGTATTACTCTGTTAAGCCAGTTTTACTACTGATTTATTTTTCTTGTTGCTGCACATTGGCTCATAATACACTCCTGGAAATTGAAATAAGAACACCGTGAATTCATTGTCCCGGGAAGGGGAAACTTTATTGACACATTCCTGGGGTCAGATACATCACATGATCACACTGACAGAACCACAGGCACATAGACACAGGCAACAGAGCATGCACAATGTCGGCACTAGTACAGTGTATATCCACCTTTCGCAGCAATGCAGGCTGCTATTCTCCCATGGAGACGATCATAGAGATGCTGGATGTAGTCCTGTGGAACGGCTTGCCATGCCATTTCCACCTGGCGCCTCAGTTGGACCAGCGTTCGTGCTGGACGTGCAGACCGCGTGAGACGACGCTTCATCCAGTCCCAAACATGCTCAATGGGGGACAGATCCGGAGATCTTGCTGGCCAGGGTAGTTGACTTACACCTTCTAGAGCACGCTGGGTGGCACGGGATACATGCGGACGTGCATTGTCCTGTTGGAACAGCAAGTTCCCTTGCCGGTCTAGGAATGGTAGAACGATGGGTTCGATGACGGTTTGGATGTACCGTGCACTATTCAGTGTCCCCTCGACGATCACCAGTGGTGTACGGCCAGTGTAGGAGATCGCTCCCCACACCATGATGCCGGGTGTTGGCCCTGTGTGCCTCGGTCGTATGCAGTCCTGATTGTGGCGCTCACCTGCACGGCGCCAAACACGCATACGACCATCATTGGCACCAAGGCAGAAGCGACTCTCATCGCTGAAGACGACACGTCTCCATTCGTCCCTCCATTCACGCCTGTCGCGACACCACTGGAGGCGGGCTGCACGATGTTGGGGCGTGAGCGGAAGACGGCCTAACGGTGTGCGGGACCGTAGCCCAGCTTCATGGAGACGGTTGCGAATGGTCCTCGCCGATACCCCAGGAGCAACAGTGTCCCTAATTTGCTGGGAAGTGGCGGTGCGGTCCCCTACGGCACTGCGTAGGATCCTACGGTCTTGGCGTGCATCCGTGCGTCGCTGCGGTCCGGTCCCAGGTCGACGGGCACGTGCACCTTCCGCCGACCACTGGCGACAACATCGATGTACTGTGGAGACCTCCCGCCCCACGTGTTGAGCAATTCGGCGGTACGTCCACCCGGCCTCCCGCATGCCCACTATACGCCCTCGCTCAAAGTCCGTCAACTGCACATATGGTTCACGTCCACGCTGTCGCGGCATGCTACCAGTGTTAAAGGCTGCGATGGAGCTCCGTATGCCACAGCAAACTGGCTGACACTGACGGCGGCGGTGCACAAATGCTGCGCAGCTAGCGCCATTCGACGGCCAACACCGCGGTTCCTGGTGTGTCCGCTGTGCCGTGCGTGTGATCATTGCTTGTACAGCCCTCTTGCAGTGTCCGGAGCAAGTATGGTGGGTCTGACACACCGGCGTCAATGTGTTCTTTTTTCCATTTCCAGGAGTGTAGTTGTAATGTTGCATTTTCTCTGTTAATTTAGATTTACTGCTGCTTGCTTTGCCAATTTGCATTTTTTGTCATTGCTGTCTGTGTTAATTGTTTTGTGCTGCTGCATTGCCTCGTCCCTTAGTTTAGCATCTGAGCTCAGTAGATTTAAGTTAGCTTAAGATGGGGTAGGCTATATAAGAGAATGAGTTGTGATGAATTGGTAGAAATACATTGAGAAGCTATAAGAAAATGGTTTGGCCAAAAAAGTATTTTGAAAGAGGATATGAACAAGTAGGGTTTAGGGACAACGGGTTTAGGTAGGATTTTCTTGGAAATGAATGATGAGGTAAGATAATGGAAAATAAGTAATGAGGTAAGAAATATGTGAACATATAAATACAGAAAGCAAGCTTGGATTGGATTTTTTTGGTGGAAACAAATGTTGAAATAAGATGACAGATCTATGGAATGAAGTTTTGGGTTGGTCTGCAGCACCAAATGTTACACTGAAAATGAACCATGTCATTCCTTTTGTATTATTCTGCTATGTGTTTGTGTACTCTTGTGTATTTGTGTTTTTCCTGTCTTTATGTGTTTAGCTAATATGATTTATGTTGTAGAATTTTTCTAGTACTAAGGTACATTCACTATGATGAGGAATACTGTTATCCTCAAATATAATTTGCATTAATAATATGTTATTTACTTTGTAAAGATGTTTAGACATTATTTATTCTGTTTTGTTTTAATGCTCATGTGTGAAATTAATGTTTCGAAAACTATTCTCATTATTTTATATATTTACTTATGTCATAATTCCTGTAACACTGATGTATATGTTTATTTTTCTTCTTTTGTAAAGCCTGTACTACTACAAATTTATCTGTATTGTTATGTTCTTTAATAATGTATTTTGTACCTTTGTTATTGTATTCTCATGTTATAAAATTGTAATTGACACCAGTTCATCAAATTAAGTAACTTGTAAGTTACATTTCACTGCACACGTTTCTGTTGGTCATAATATATGCACAGTATGTGAGAAGTTGGGACTGTTAGTGCTTTCATATGTGATGATAATTCAGCAAGGGACTGGATAACAGCATTGCTGGTTCTAAGGACAATTCCAAAAACTTCGTGAGTGATTTGTGAGTGGTTTATGGACTTGCTATATTCTCCGCAAGACTCTTCGATGGTGATTGTGCACCTGCACAGTCGCAACAGATGGCTGCTGGCCGTCTCTACAAGGACTGCAGTGGGTCTGCACCTTTGATGACCCACCAATATCATTATTTCTACAAGGACTATAGTGGGTCTGCATCTTTGATGACCCACCAATATCATTATTTCTACAAGGACTACGTTGGGTCTACACCTTTGATGACACACCAATACCATTATTTCTACAAGGACTACAGTGGGTCTACACCTTGATGACTCACCAGTACCATTATTTCTACCAGAACTACAGTGGGTCTGCTCTGTGATGATCTACCTACCAATATTCTTCAAAACTTCAACTGACTCTGTGGTGGGTTTGCTTTGTTGTGGCCCATTACCTGGCAGCATGTCAAGAGTCAGCACTGTCTTTCCATTGGAAGGACAACACTACCTCTACAAAACTGCATGGAAATCCACTACTTCCGTGTGCATTGTCTTTTACTGCTCAGACTTTGAGAAAACAAACTGCAGTTTTACTGTGATAAATGATCAAGATTGTCTTTATGGATTGTGAGAAAATTTTAGCTTTTGACCAACATTGTATTAATAAGTGTGTGCATTTGATATCTTTCTTACTGTATTTATGAAAAATTTTTTCAAATCTGTATTGGCCAGTGCCCAAAACAATTTGTAAAATTTTTTGTGGGGAGCATGGGGGGGGGGGGGGGGGGCTATGTAAGTAGGCTGTTTAGGTTTTCTTATTGGTAACGCCACGTAGCGCTCTGTATGAAAATCACTGGCTGTGCTGTGTGCAGTCTGTGGCTAGTTTGCATTGTTGTCTGCCATTGTAGCGTTGGGCAGTTGGCTGTTAACAGCGCGTAGCGTTGCGCAGTTGTAGGTGAGCCGAAAGCAGTGGGGAGAGAGATGGCGGAGTTTTGAAATTTGTAAGACTGGATGTCATGAACTGCTATATATATTATGACTATTAAGGTAAATACATTGTTTGTTCTCTATTAAAATCTTTCATTTGCCAACTATGCCTATCAGTAGTTAGTGCCTTCCGTAGTTTGAATCTTTTGTTTAGCTGGCAGTAGTGGCGCTCGCTGTATTGCAGTAGTTCGAGTAACGAAGATTTTTGTGAGGTAAGTGATGTTAGACAGGGCCATTCTTTTGTAGGGATTATTGAAAGTCAGATTGCGTTGCGCTAAAAAATATTGTGTGTCAGTTTACATCTACATCTACATCTATACTCCGCGAGCCACCTTACGGTGTGTGGCGGAGGGTACTTATTGTACCACTATCTGATCCCCCCTTCCCTGTTCCATTCACGAATTGTGCGTGGGAAGAACGACTGCTTGTAAGTCTCCGTATTTGCTCTAATTTCTCGGATCTTTTCGTTGTGATCATTACGCGAGATATATGTGGGCGGTAGTAATATGTTGCCCATCTCTTCCCGGAATGTGCTCTCTCGTAATTTCGATAATAAACCTCTCCGTATTGCGTAACGCCTTTCTTGAAGTGTCCGCCACTGGAGCTTGTTCAGCATCTCCGTAACGCTCTCGCGCTGACTAAATGTCCCCATGACGAATCGCGCTGCTTTTCGCTGGATCATGTCTATCTCTTCTATTAATCCAACCTGGTAAGGGTCCCATACTGATGAGCAATACTCAAGAATCGGACGAACAAGCGTTTTGTAAGCTACTTCTTTCGTCGATGAGTCACATTTTCTTAGAATTCTTCCTATGAATCTCAACCTGGCGCCTGCTTTTCCCACTATTTGTTTTATGTGATCATTCCACTTCAGATCGCTCCGGATAGTAACTCCTAAGTATTTTACGGTCGTTACCGCTTCCAATGATTTACCACCTATGGCATAATCGTACTGGAATGGATTTCTGCCTCTATGTATGCGCATTATATTACATTTATCTACGTTTAGGGAAAGCTGCCAGCTGTCGCACCATTCATTAATCCTCTGCAGGTCTTCCTGGAGTACGTACGAGTCTTCTGATGTTGCTACTTTCTTGTAGACAACCGTGTCATCTGCAAATAGCCTCACGGAGCTACCGATGTTGTCAACTAAGTCATTTATGTATATTGTAAACAATAAAGGTCCTATCACGCTTCCTTGCGGTACTCCCGAAATTACCTCTACATCTGCAGATTTTGAACCGTTAAGAATGACATGTTGTGTTCTTTCTTCTAGGAAATCCTGAATCCAATCACAAACCTGATCCGATATTCCGTAAGCTCGTATTTTTTTCACTAAACGTAAGTGCGGAACCGTATCAAATGCCTTCCTGAAGTCCAGGAATACGGCATCAATCTGCTCGCCAGTGTCTACGGCACTGTGAATTTCTTGGACAAATAGGGCGAGCTGAGTTTCACATGATCTCTGTTTGCGGAATCCATGTTGGTTATGATGAAGGAGATTTGTATTATCTAAGAACGTCATAATACGAGAACATAAAACATGTTCCATTATTCTACAACAGATTGACGTAAGCGAAATAGGCCTATAATTATTCGCATCTGATTTATGACCCTTCTTGAAAATGGGAACGACCTGCGCTTTCTTCCAGTCGCTAGGTACTTTACGTTCTTCCAGAGATCTACGATAAATTGCTGATAGAAAGGGGGCAAGTTCTTTAGCATAATCACTGTAGAATCTTACGGGTATCTCGTCTGGTCCGGATGCTTTTCCGCTACTAAGTGATAGCAGTTGTTTTTCAATTCCGATATCGTTTATTTCAATATTTTCCATTTTGGCGTCCGTGCGACGGCTGAAGTCAGGGACCGTGTTACGATTTTCCGCAGTGAAACAGTTTCGGAACACTGAATTCAGTATTTCTGCCTTTCTTCGGTCGTCCTCTGTTTCGGTGCCATCGTGGTCAACGAGTGACTGAATAGGGGATTTAGATCCGCTTACCGATTTTACATATGACCAAAACTTTTTAGGGTTCTTGTTTAGATTGTTTGCCAATGTTTTATGTTCGAATTCGTTGAATGCTTCTCTCATTGCTCTCTTTACGCTCTTTTTCGCTTCGTTCAGCTTTTCCTTATCAGCTATGATTCGACTACTCTTAAACCTATGGTGAAGCTTTCTTTGTTTCCGTAGCACCTTTCGTACATGATTGTTATACCACGGTGGATCTTTCCCCTCGCTTTGGACCTTAGTCGGTACGAACTTATCTAAGGCGTACTGGACGATGTTTCTGAATTTTTTCCATTTTTGTTCCACATCCTCTTCCTCAGAAATGAACGTTTGATGGTGGTCACTCAGATATTCTGCGATTTGTGCCCTATCACTCTTGTTAAGCAAATAGATTTTCCTTCCTTTCTTGGCATTTCTTATTACACTTGTAGTCATTGATGCAACCACTGACTTATGATCACTGATACCCTCTTCTACATTCACGGAGTCGAAAAGTTCCGGTCTATTTGTTGCTATGAGGTCTAAAACGTTAGCTTCACGAGTTGGTTCTCTAACTATCTGCTCGAAGTAATTCTCGGACAAGGCAGTCAGGATAATGTCACAAGAGTCTCTGTCCCTGGCTCCAGTTCTGATTGTGTGACTATCCCATTCTATACCTGGTAGATTGAAGTCTCCCCCTATTACAATAGTATGATCACGAAACTTCTTCACGACGTTCTGCAGGTTCTCTCTGAGGCGCTCAACTACTACGGTTGCTGATGCAGGTGGCCTATAGAAGCATCCGACTATCATATCTGACCCACCTTTGATACTTAACTTAACCCAGATTATTTCACATTCGCATTCGCTAATAACTTCACTGGATATTATTGAATTCTTTACTGCTATAAATACTCCTCCACCATTGGCGTTTATCCTATCCTTGCGGTATATATTCCATTCTGTGTCTAGGATTTCGTTACTGTTCACTTCCGGTTTTAACCAACTTTCCGTTCCTAATACTATATGCGCACTATTTCCTTCAATAAGAGATACTAATTCAGGAACCTTGCCCTGGATACTCCTGCAGTTTACCAATATTACGTTAACTTTTCCTGTTTTTGGTCTCTGAGGACGGACGTTCTTTATCAACGATGATAATGTTCTCTCTGGTAAGCCGTCAGGTATTTTATCGTTTCGCCCAAGGGGGGGTCCCTCTAACCTAAAAAACCCCCGTGTGCACGCCACACGTACTCTGCTACCCTAGTAGCTGCTTCCGGTGTGTAGTGCACGCCTGACCTGTCTAGGGGGGCCCTACAGTTCTCCACCCAATAACGGAGGTCGATGAATTTGCAACCATTATAGTCGCAGAGTCGTCTGAGCCTCTGGTTTAGACCCTCCACACGGCTCCAAACCAGAGGACCGCGATCGACTCTGGGCACTATGCTGCAGATATTAAGCTCAGCTTGCACTCCGCGTGCGATGCTGGTTGTCTTCACCAAATCAGCCAGCCGCCGGAAGGAACCAAGGATGGCCTCAGAACCCAAGCGGCAGGCGTCATTCGTTCCGACATGTGCTACTATCTGCAGCCGGTCACACCCAGTGCGTTCAATAGCTGCCGGAAGGGCCTCCTCCACATTACGGACGAGACCCCCCGGCAAGCACACCGAGTGCACACTGGCATTCTTCCCCGACCTACCCGCTATTTTCCTGAGGGGCTCCATAACCCGCCTAACGTTGGAGCTCCCTATAACTAATAGGCCCGCCCTCTGTGACTGTCGGGACCTTGCCGGAGAATCGGCCACTGGCCCGACAGGCGAGGCATCCTGTGGTGGCTCGGAAACGATGTCATCACCACTAGGAAGCACCCCGTACCTGTTGGAAAGGGGTAAGGCAGCCGCCACGCGGCCAGATCCCACCTTCGCCTTTCGGCCAGGCACGCGCGAGCCCACCACTGTCCGCCATTCACCCTGGAGTGATGGCTGACCGGTAAGATGCTCACTGCCGGAAGACGCAGCGACATCAGGGGTTCCATGTGATTCCAAGGCCACCGAAGTAGGCATAGGTCTCACCACAGTTGCCCCAACGCCACTACGAGCCGACGCCTGCGCCTCGAGCTCGATGAGCCTAACAGACAAAGCCTCCACCTGTCCCCGAAGAGTGGCCAATTCTCCTTGCGTCCGCTCACAACAACCACAGTCCCTACACATGACTATGTTTACCCTACTCTACACGGTGACAAATTCCCAAGATAATCTTCTGATGAGCTACTCTGATGATCAAGAAACACTCACTGAAATACGAGACGCGAAAACTACGCTAGGTTTTCCCAGAAAAACTATTTAAAAGCTAAGCGCAGCAAATAAGTACAAAAACACTGTTATTGAAATAAAAGGTTCTACCTAGTAAGCACTCGAACACGCAAGAAATTACAAAAATAAACTAGTAATTACACAGATAACTGAAAATAAGTCGCTGCTGTTTGTAAAATATGTAAGAAGCAAACGGTGTACTCGCCTTAGTAGTAGCAGGAGCTAGCGATGCGCTCTCGCTGACGGTCTAACTGACACTGACTGAGCTGCTCTAACCAAACATACAAGCCTGCACGATACGAGAGTCGATACAACGGTCGATAGCAATGGCGGTACTGTACACTACACTGTTATTGAAATAAAAGGTTCTACCTAGTAGGCACTCGAACACGCAAGAAATTACAAAAATAAACTAGTAATTACACAGATAACTGAAAATAAGTCGCTGCTGTTTGTAAAATATGTAAGAAGCAAACGGTGTACTCGCCTTAGTAGTAGCAGGAGCTAGCGATGCGCTCTCGCTGACGGTCTAACTGACAGTCATGTATAATTGTTCAAAGGGGACGTTTCATAATTAGACTATGATTTTCTTTCTAACTTAGTCTAATTTGTTCATCAGCGTTTTGACATCCACATCTGAATATAGACCTTCAAATGTCAGTGATCCACTCACTTGCCATCATCAGGTCGTCGTACGGTATGTATTTTTTTTAACTAGCAAAGCACTACTGCGCACTTACCATCCACTCACTTAAGTACATAGCCAGCCCACATCATCACTTTGGTTGCAATTACATCCTCCACCTCCAGCCTTCTCCCTGATCCATTTGTTTGTTTTCCTCCCACTTCTAATAATTCACCAACATGCACCCTTCTGTCGTCGTTGAGAAACCTTCAGATTTTGAGTGATTTTCGTATTGATGGTGCTGTCATATTGTCATATGTCGAAACTGGTAAAATTGTTTCAATTTTCCTTTTCACGCACCGGAAATTTTGTTTACAACTGCACACCACGTTTTTTTTTTTCCTCTTACGTTTCTTTCTTTAGTATTATGTTCATCCAGTTGCTATCGTTAAAATCTGAAATAATACACTACTGGCCATTAAAATTGCTACACCAAGAAGAAATGCAGATGATAAACGGGTATTCATTGGAGAAATATATTATACTAGAACTGACATTTGATTACATTTGCACGCAGTTTAGGTGCATAGATCCTGAGAAATCAGTACCCAGAACAACCACCTCTGGCCGTAATAACGGCCTTGATACGCCTGGGCATTGAGTCAAACAGAGCTTGGATGGCGTGTACAGGTACAGCTGCCGATGCAGCTTCAACACGATACCACAGTTCAACAAGAGTAGTAACTGGCGTATTGTGACGAGCCAGTTGCTCGGCCACCATTCACCAGACGTTTTCAGTTGGTGAGAGATCTGGAGAATGTGCTGGACAGGGCTGTAGTCGAACATTTTCTGTATCCAGAAAGGCCCGTACAGGAGCTGCTACATGCGGTTGTGCATTATCCTGCTGAAATGTAGGGTTTCGCAGGGCTCGAATGAAGTGCAGAGCCACGGGTCGTAACACATCTGAAATGTAACGTCCACTGTTCAAAGTGCCGTCAGTGCGAACAAGTGGTGACCGAGACGTGTAGCCAATGGCACCCCATACCATCACGCCGGATGATACGCCAGTATGGCGATGACGAATACACGATTCCAATGTGTGTTCACTGCGATGTCGCCAAACACGGATGCGATCATCATGATGCTGTAAACAGAAGCTGGATTCATTCGAAAAAATGACGTTTTGCCATTCGTGCACCCAGGTTCGTCGTTGAGTACACCATCGCAGGCGCTCCTGTCTGTGATGCAGCGTCAAGGGTAACCGCAGCTATGGCCTCTGAGCTGATAGTCCACGCTGCGAACTGTTGGTGCAGATGGTTGTTGTCTTGCAAACGTCCCCATCTATTGACTCAGGGATCGAGACGTGACTGCACGATCCGTTACAGCCATGCGGATAAGATGCCTGTCATCTCGACTGCTAGTGATACGACGCCGTTGGGATCCAGCACGGCGTTCCGTATTACCCTCCTGAACCTATAGATTCCATATTCTGCTAACAGTCATTGGATCTCGACCAAAGCGAGCAGCAATGTCGCGATACGATAAACCGCAATCGCGATAGGCTACAATCCGACCTTTATCAAAGTCGGAAACGTGATGGTACGCATTTCTCCTCCTTACACGAGGCGTCACAACAACGTTTCACCGGGCAACACTGGTCAACTGCAGTTTGTGTATGAGAAATCGGTTGGAAACTTTCCTGATGTCAGCACGTTGTAGGTGTCGCCACTGGCGCCAACCTTGTGTGAATACTCTGAAAAGCTAATCATTTTCATATCACAGCATCTTGTTGCTGTCGGTTAAATTTCGCGTCTGTAGCGCGTCATCTTCGTGGTGTAGCAATTTTAATGGCTAATAGTGTACAATTTATCGGCTAATGCTGTGTGTGGATTTTTAATTTGAGCAATTTCCTGTTTCGTTTGTTGGCTATACCTCATTTCAGTTACATTATAATTAATTTTCACATCTATATAATTTTTTAACTGATGTTTTTACCTATGATATTGCAGATTAGCTGCAATAGGGCAAACAATAATGTCATTAGCTAAACGAAGGTGGTTCCGGATTTTTTTATTTTCCTGTTCGCCTTCTCCGTTTTCCCAGTTTAACCATCTCAAAACTTCCTCTCCTTGCATTGGTATTTAAATATCAATCCCTTACTTCTTTCGTAAATCACAACCAGAAGTATGTACACGATCTACAAATGTTTAATAGAATTGCATTCCAGTTAGTTGCATAGTACAAAATATAAATTGTAATATGTTAAATAACTGTTTAACTTTCTGTCACTTTCGCGCAACAGTAACGGATTATCAAAAATTAAATCCGGTAATGCCGAGAAAATTAGTTGAGGAAATGAGATACTATAAGCAGTGGCCACACGGATGAATATTCCTTAAGTAGCAGACGAATTTGGACATAAAATAAGTGATGATAGCCAAAGTAAAGAGAATATAAAATGCAGATAGGCTATAACAAAAAACACGTTTTTCTGAAAAAATGAATATCTTAACATCGAATAAGTATTTAAGTGTTAAGACGTCCTTTATGAAACTATTCGCTTGGAGTGTAGCGATACATGCAGTGTAGAACCGCGAGACCGCTACGGTCGTAGGTTCGAATCCTGCCTCGGGCATGCATGTGTGTGATGTCCTTAGGTTAGTTAGGTTTAGCTAGTTCTACGTTCTAGGGGACTAATGACCTCAGAAGTTGAGTCCCATAGTGCTCAGAGCCATTTGAACCATTTTTTTCTTGTAGCGATACAAGGAAGTGAAACGTTGGCGATAAACGGGTCAGACAAGTACACAACACGTGGTTCTGAAATGTTTTGCCATAGAAGAAAGCTGAAGATAAGATGGATGTATAGAGTTCGTAATGAAGAGTTACTGAAGCGAGTCTAGGAGAAAAGAAATTTGTGGCAAAACTTAACTGAAGCAAGGCGTATTTCGACAGGACACAGCTTGAGGCATCAAGGATACTTTATTTTGTAATGGAGGGAGCGTCAGGGGTAAAATTATAAACGGTTGCAGTTTACAGAAATGGAAAGACTTGCACAGGATAGAGTAGCGTGAAGAGGTGCGTAAAATCAGTCTTCGGACTAAAGACCACAATAAAGATAGTGATTAAACATAAAAGATTTAGTTGTCCATACAAATGAGAATTTAATCTGAAAGAAGCACATTTTGGAACTCCTGAAACAACATAGTTCAGCCAAATTTGCACTTAGACTCACAGAAAATCTTGTGGAGAGACAAATCAGTAAACTGACGTATTTTTCATATTTTCATTCGATAATGTCGTATGGAATAAGGTTCTGGGGTAAATCATCTTTAGCAAAGAAAGTCTTCATTTCTAACAAACATGCTTTGAGAATAATAAGTGGTGCTCACCCACGATCATCTTGTAGACATTTGTCTATGAGTCAGGCATTTTGACCAATGTCTCGCAGTATACTTATTCCCTCATGAAGTTTGTTGTAAGTAATCTAGTTCAAAAGGAGCAATGACGAACAAAATTACAGTAGCAGAAGAAAAAAATGACATTCATTACTCCATATTAAGGTAAGATCCAGCACTAAATAGGGTGCACAATGCTGCAACCAAAATTTTTGATCTCTTACTCAGTGATATTAGAAGGCTGACAGACAGCAAAACATAATTTGAAAACAAACTGAAAAGTTTCTCCTAGACAACCACTTCCGTTTCGTCGAAGAATTTTCGTTATTGCACCTTGTAAAAGTTGATGGGTAGGAATTACTAACTATCAAAAACTATTCAGAAAACTTGTGAATGGACAGCATGAAGCCCCCTCTAATGAGCTCTCGCTTAACACCACTGAAGTTGCATACGGTAGTGATTTGATGTCAGTGGAATGCACGCTGCAGGGCGTCTGGTTCGCAGCTGTCCTTGAAGTAACCGATCTGTAACAGTTCGTTGTGTCACTGCGGTGCAAGCTGCTGCAGATACAGTGCGATACGACTCAGCCATACGCCGAACACGACGCTCTTCCCTCTCGATAGTGTCACGTGACCGTCCGCAGCCCGGTCTTCTTGTGGCCGTACATTCTCGTATCCATCGCAGCCAGCAATCATATACAGTGGTTACGTTCCTGTTTAGTCCTTCTGCAACGCCGCAGAAGGATCATCCAGCTTTTCGTAGCCCTGTTACACGACCTCGTTCAAACTCAGCGAGGTATTGATAATTGTATCTATGTCGCTTTAAGCGCATTCTTGACTAACATCAGCTCACCATGTCCAAACTCAAAGGTAACGCTCACGACCGTTACAGCGTGTATTGTAAGGAAGCCTGACTTTCATCCTTATAGTGGCGCTACAAGTGCCGCTCTTACGGGACTGGCGCGAAATTTGAATAGACATCATCTTTCAGATGTAGAAACACGCCCATCAACTTTCCCCTTCTTGGTGTTATGATTCTTTTCCGTGTATTTTGAAGATCAATGAAAATGTGTGGCAGGGGGCTGTTTTTGCTATAGGGCACTTTCTGCTTATGTGGCTCTATGCGACGTTTAATCAGTGTAATTTTTCCTCTATGGTTTCTGCGAATGCGATATAGAGGATACGGAGGAATGTGCGAAGGATGGATATTAAAAAAGTATTCTTGTAATTTTATAAGCAAGTTTTCGCGACTAAGTAGGTAACTTGATAAATGGTTTGCCTGTTCAAATATTTCATCTACATCTACATCTACATGGTTACTATGCAATTCATACTTAAGTGCCTGGCAGAGGGTTCATCGAACCATTTTCATACTACTTCTCTACCATTCCGTTCTCGAATGGCGCGTAGGAAAAAGGAACACCTAAATCTTTCCGCTCGAGCTCTGATTTCTCTTATTTTACTATGATGATCATTTCTCCCTACGTAGGTGGATGTCAACAAAATATTTACGCATTCGGAAGAGAAAGTTGGTGACTGAAATTTCGTAAAAAGATATCGCCGCAAAGAAAACCGTCTTTGTTTCAGTGACTGCCACCCCAACTCGTGTATCATATCAGTGACACTCTCACCCCTATTGCGTGATAACACGAAACGAGTTGCCCTTCTTTGCACTTTTTCGATGTCCTCCGTCAATCCTACCTGGTAAGGATCCCATACCGCGCAGCAATATTCCGGCAGAGGACGGACAAATGTAATGTAGGCTGTCTCTTTAGTGGGTTTGTCGCATCTTCTAAGTGTTCTGCCAACAAAGCCCAATATTATCTATGTGGTCTTTCCAATTTAAGTTGCTCATAATTGTAATTCCTATGTATTTAGTCGAATTGACAGCCCTTAGATTTGTGCGATTTATCGTATCCCCAAAATTTATCGGATTTCTTTTAGTACCCATGTGGATGACCTCGCACTTTTCTTTGTTTAGTGCTAAGTGCCACTTTTCGCACCATACAGATTTTATCTCTAGATCATTTTGTAATTGGAGTTGATCAAATGGTTCAAATGGCTCTGAGGACTATGGGACTTAACATCTTAGGTCATCAGTCCCCTAGAACTTAGAACTACTTAAACCTAACTAACCTAAGAACGTCACACACATCCATGTCCAAGGCAGGATTCGAACCTGCGACCGTAGCAGCCCCGCGGTTCCGGACTGCAGCGCCTAGAACCGCACGGCCACCGCGGCCGGCTGGAGTTGATCGTCTAATGATTTTACTTGACGGTAAATTACAGCGTCATCTGCAAAAAATCTAAGGGGGCTGCTCAGATTATCACCTAGATCATTTATATAAATCAGGAACAGCACAGGGCCTATGACACTACCTTGCGGAACGTGTCTCTTGTCTCTTCTATATGAACTAGGCCCCTATCCAGTGTAATACTACACCTTACACACTCGTCCTCGTTTGTAAGAGCAATTCAGTAGGAATCACCCATATTTTAGTAGCATTCAAGAAGCCTAGAGCACATCAGGTGTCACAAATAACACATGATACTACAGTTTCATACGAACTAATGTTAGAACATAATTATCTAGTAGTTGCTTTTGCACATGATCTAGTTCTACTAAGTCAACAAAAACGCGTGACAATACAACCGCACTAAAACTAATAGCTCACAAGTTTCCAGGATGACATCCATTAAACCACTACGTGTTTTTTCAGACCTGACGCCCTTAATCATTAACAAACAAGAAGTGGGCATATATTATAATATAGTCTAAAATAAAGACACCAAACAGGCAGTACACATCGACGCAGGATGCAGAAGTTGGCGACATCCAGTAGACATCACAAGAGTAACTGAGATGGAAGAAAATAAGTACTATTCTACTGAATAATATTCAGATGGAAGCAAACCAGAAAACGGAGAGGGCTCAAGAAATGCAGTATTTATCCGTAAGAAGCCTTCTCATTGATTGCAGCCCAAATTGGGCAAGCTTGCTAAAATAAAGAAGCAGAACAGTTTTCATTTATGGGACATGTTCGTCCTGTGCAGCTGCAACATCCATTTCATGTACTTCAAGGAATACGTAACGCGGGTTGCCTGCACTATTCTGGGGCCTGATATGGGCAACCCCTGCTCTGCGTATGACAGCGGAAACTGTGGCGTTATTGACGTCCTTTAAAGTCTACGTACTTCTGAAGGTATGAGGTTTAGAACGGTGAAAACAAGTCTGCCATCGCTAGAGTACCTCTAGTTTTCATTTCCCTAGGAAAAGAAACACACACATCCCATTTAAAACAACGTAACTTTGTGTTGGAAATTATGTTTATCTACGTTTGTGGATTTTGCTTTTTTGGCCACTGTGTGAGCCCCTGAGACACTGACACTGGTGCATGCCTGACCCATTGCATTTTCCACAGTCTGTTTTGTTTGGGAAATATATGAGATGGCAGAGCTAGGTGGCCCACTAGTATACCCTTTATGCCTCGCCTGGGCCAGTCAGCACCGACATTGGACTGTTGATGACTGCAAACATGTTGCATGGTCGGACGAGTCTCGTTTCAAATTGTATCGAGAGGATACATGTGTTTGGGTATGGAGATAACCTCGTGAATCAATATACGTTGTATGTCAGCAGGGGCCTGTTGAAGCTGGTGGAGGCTCTGTAATGGAGTGGGACGTGTGCAGTTGGAGTGATATGGGTCTAGATACAACTCTGACAAGTGACAGGTAGGTAAGCATGCTATCTAATCACCTGCGTCTATTCATTTCCATCGTGCATTCCGACGGACGTGGGCAATTCCAGCAGGACAATGCGACACCCCACACGTCCAAATTGCTACATTGTTGCTCCAGGAACACTCTTCTGAGTTTAAACACTTCCGCTGGCCACCAAAATCCCCAGAAATGAACATTATTGAGAATATCTGGGGTGCCTTGCAACGTGCTGTTGAGAGGAGATCTCCACGCCCCCGTACTCGTACGAATTTATGTACAACCCTGCAGGATTCATGGTGTCGATTCCCTCCATGAAATTTTTGTTTCTTGTTTATTTTTTAGGATGAAGTGAAGGAAAAAGCATAATAAACCATAATGAAGTGTAACGTGGCATTTTACATTCACAGCGAACATTAATTTGTAAACATAGCTACACGCTGAACGTTTATAACTGGTTGAACTAAGTCTGTTTAAAATATCTTTAGGGTTGACACTTTGAAAGGAACATGTGCAAAGATGGAGCCCTCCAGTATGAGATTTGAGTTGTAATTGATACAATACTTGAGCGTGGAAACATTGCAAGACTACACTGGTCTTGCGATTCGATTTGAAAGGCTACAGACGACTGTAAATTTACACCCTGACAGCAACCACTTTAACTTGTAAACATACCACTAGTATTACTGCTCATACATCTGCTAAAATGATTCTGCCCTCTGACAGTAGCTGTTGTTGCTGACCTACATTGGAGGTTAGCACATTTTTCAGAATCTTAAATAAAGCTTGAATGTTCAAATAATTTAATGAAATCGTGGCCATGCCATTATTGTTGTCAACTCCTGAGGGGTGATAAATGCACAGAAGAGCCAAAGAAACTCGTTCACGTGCCTAATGTCGTGTATGGCGCCCGCGAGCACGCAGAAATGCCGCAAAAGGGCGTGACATGGACTCGATTAATGTCTGAAGTAGTGCTCGAGGGAACTGACACCATGAATCCTGCAGAGTTGTACATAAAACCGTAAGAGTACGGGGGCGTGAAGATCTCTTCTGAACAGCACGTTGCAAGGCACCCCAGATATACTCAATAATGTTCATGTCTGGGGAGATTGGTGGCCAGCGGAAGTGTTCCTGGAGCCACTCTGTAGCAATCCTGGACATGTGGGGTGTCGCATTGTCATGATGGAATTGCCCACCTCCGTCGGAATGGACAATGGGCATGAATGCATGCAGGTGATCAGACAGCATTTTCAGCAATTTGCGGAAGGGTTGCGCTTCTGTCACGTTGGACCATTCTCTTCAGTCGTCGTTTGTCCCGTTCTTGCAGCGTCTTTTCTGGCCGCAGCGATGTCGCAGATTTGATGTTTTACCGCATTCCTGATATGCACGGCACACCCGTGAAATGGTCGCATAAGAAAATCCCCACTTCATCGCTACCTCGGTGATGCTGTGCACCATTACTAGTGCACTGACTATTAACACCACGTTCAAACTCACGTAAATCATAATAAACGGCCATTGTAGCAGTAGTAACCGATCTATCAATCCCGCCAAACTCTTGTTGTCTTCTATAGGCATTGCCCACTGCAGCGCCGTATTCTGCCTATTTACGTATCTCTGTATTTGAATACGCACGACTATACCAGCTTCTTTGGCGCTTCAGTATATATCAAAAAGGAATTACTCTTATATAAAAGAAAAGGCAAATAGCTTATCGATCACAAAATAGGACAAACAAGTCAAGCGAAATGACAATAAATCATGAACTGTTGGCAACAAGTAGAAGCAACAAATAATTACACTACTGGCCATTAAAACTGTTACACGACGAGGATGATGTGCGACAGACGCGAAATTTAACCGACAGGAAGAACATGCTCTGATATGCAAATGATTAGCTTTTCAGAGCATTCACGCAAGGGTGGCGCAAGTGGCGACACCTACAACGTGCTGACACGAGGAAAGTTTCCAACCGATTTCTCATACACAAACAGCAATTGACCGGCGTTGCCTGGTGAAACGTTGTTGTGATGCATCGTGTAAGGAAGAGAAATGCGTACCATCACGTTTCCGACTTTGATAAAGGTCGGATTGTAGCCTATCGCGATTGCGGTTTATCGTATCGCGACATTGATGCGCGCGTTGGTCGAGATCCAATGACTGTTAGCAGAATATGGAATCGGTGGGTTCAGGAGGGTAATACGGAACGCCGTGCTGGATCCCAACGGCCTTGTATCACTAGCAGTCGAGATGACAGGCATCTTATCCGCATGGCTGTAACGGATCGTGCAGCCACGTCTCTATCCCTGAGTCAACAGATGGGGACGCTTCAAAGACAACAACCATCTGCACGAACAGTTCGACGACGTTTGCAGCAGCATGGACTATCAGCTCGGAGACCATGGCTGCAGTTACCTTTGACACTGCATCACAGACAGGAGCGCCTGCGATGGTGTACTCAACGACGAACCTGGGTGCACGAATGGCTAAACGTCAATTTTTCGGATGAATCCAGGTTCTCTTTACTGCATCATGATGGTCGAATCCGACATCGCGGTGAACGCACATTGGACGCATGTATTCGTCATCGCCATACTGGCTTATCACCCGCCTGATAGTATGGGGTGCCATTGGTTACACGTCTCGGTCACCTCTTGTTCGCATTGACGGCACTTTGAACAGTGGATGTTACATTTCAGATGTGTTACGACCCGTGGCTCTACCCTTCATTCGATCCCTGCGAAACCCTACATTTCAGCAGGATAATGCACGACCGCATGTAGCAGCTCCTGTACGGGCCTTTCTGGATACAGAAAATGTTCGACTACAGCCCTGGCCAACACATTCTCCAGATCTCTCACCAATTGAAAACGTCTGGTCAATGGTGGCCGAGCAAATGGCTCGTCGCAATACGCCAGTCACTACTCTTGATGATCTGTGGTATCGTGTTGAAGCTGCATGGGCAGCTGTAGCTGTACACGTTATCCAAGTTCTGTTTGACTCAATGCCCAGGCGTATGAAGGCCGTTATTACGGCCAGAGGTGGTTGTTCTGGGTACTGATTTCTCAGGATCTATGCACCAAAATTGCGCGAAAATGTCATCACATGTCAGTTCTAGTATAATATATTTGTCCAATGAATACCCGCTTATCACCTGCACTTCTTCTTGGTGTAGCAGTTGTAATGGCCAGTAGTGTAGCACTCCACTGGGTGGCGTTTGGTCGGCAAAGACTGATGATTATCTGTTCAATCTATTTATCCTGGCTCAAAATATGGATAACGCAATATGAAACTACCTAACGCTGAATAGACTTTGATGGATTTATTCTACACAGAAGTTATATTACGTTGCTGCCGTTGAGAACAAATGGCGAGATTGTGATTCTGTTTGCCCTAAAAAGCCGAAACGGCAATGCTATACCACTATCTCGATGTACAGCGCTGTCTCATGTGACGGTCGTGGTCCACGCGTCTGCACAGTAGCGATGTGCGGCGCCTGTAATTCGTTATCGCGGGTAATGTCGGCGGCTGGCGATCTGTTAGACAGATTGCAATTATTCTCTAACAGAGTCCTGAAATCTCGGCAGATTCCAACTTGTGAAACTCCCGTTCGACAGTCATACCGTGGACCAATTTGACTCACTTATACAGCAGTGCGCGCGAGGAGATCAAAGGTCTGAGTGGCAGACCTGACACGAATAAGATTGTCCTTGGCACACTGAGATCACCGAGCTCTCAGCTGTCGGTACAGCTAAGACTTCACCACAGGCTCCCCAGCCAATAACAGCGCCAGTGCAGAGTCACGCTCAGGTCGAGTGTCCCAAGTGCAACCCACTCACAAAGAGAGCCAGAACCAGAATTTCACCACAAGACTTGAGTCTGAATCAGAATCCATGTTTTTCTGCCCCTCCTTTTCCATCAAACCTCAGTAAACTCAGAAAGAGCACCCATGCAACCACATGTTTGATGCCAGTCACAAGTCTCCATGAATGCTATCTCTCCCCCCTAGCTCTACCCTCCAGCCAATGCTAACCAAAGTTAATACTATTCTTTTCCCTGCTGGAGAAGCAGCCAAATCCTCACTCGTTAAGTCCCGCGCAAGGAGAAGAAGACGTTACGCTCCCGAATTGTTTTTCCCACGGCCACTTTGGGCAGCGTGTTTTGAGTTTTCGTTTAGGCCTACGGTGGACAACAGATTTATCACAGATCTCATTATCTGGACGGGTCGATCCTTACAGCACGTCTAACGAGGGCCCTCGGCCAAGCCGAGGGAAGTGCTTGTGTGTCTCAACACAGACCATTTCAGAGCCACCATAAATGTTGCGATCCGTCCTAAAATTCTTACGAAAGCTGAGGCTTGACAAAAAAAACTCGGCAGGCTCCACTGGTAGCATCTGGTCCAAGGTGAACATGGGGACTCACGGATGGGCGCCAGCTCTTTACACACTGTCCGTTTACGACCCTGTCGAAACGCCTTGACTGGGCGACCCTCTCTCTCCTGCGCTCCCTGTCCCTGCCGTGGCCACAAACGCCTAGCAGACTCATCCAGGTAGGCAGTTTTTTACGCCTCTTCGGTCAAAAGCATTGTTTGCACCCCGGTGCGACATACTCATGCTCATAAATTAAGGATAACTGCAGAATGTGGTGCCACACAACGTGGCACTACACAAAACTGCCGCTAATAGCATAGGCACATACGAAACACACATGACACAGATCTGTAAGTCCACGATATTGGTGATAAGTCGAGAAAACCGTCCCAAACCACATGTGCTACAGAACGCCACTGTTTTCTGCGCATCAGGTGGTCGAGCAGCTACTGTGGTGCAGCCTCCCATCATCGCACCGGTGCCTGTCGGAGCTCCTGAAGTGTCGTAGGGGTTTGAAGACGTGCTGCGATACGTCGACCGAGAGCATCCCACACGTGCTCGATGGAGTTTAGGTCTCGAGAACAGGCAGGCCACTCCATTCGTCTGGTATCTTCTGTTTCAAGGTCTCCTCCACGATGGCAGCTCGGTGGGGCCGTGCGTTATTATCCATCAGGAGGAACGTGGGACCCACTGCACCCCTGAAATGCCGGACATACGGGTGCAAAATGACGTCCTGATACACCTGACCTGTTACAGTTCCTCTGTCAAAGACATGCAGGGGTGTACGTGCACCAATCATGATCCCACCCCACACCCTCAAACCACGACCTCCATACAGGTCCCTTTCAAGGACATTAAGGGTTGGTATCTGATTCCTGGTTCACGCCAGATGAAAACCCGGCTAAAATCACTGTTTAGACTATACCTCGACTCGTCCGTGAACATAAGCTAGGACCACTGTTCCAATGACCATGTACCGTGTTCTTGGCGCCAGGCTTTACGGGCTCTCCTGTGACCAGGGGTCAGTGGAATGCACCTTGCAGGTCTCAGGGCGAATAAACCATGTCTGTTCAGTCGTCTTTAGACTGTGTGTCTCGAGACAACTGTTCCAGTGGCTGTGGTAAGGTCCTGAGCAAGGCTACCTGCAGTACTCCGTGGCCATCTGCGGGCACTGATGGTGAGATATCGGTCTTCTAGTGGTGTTGTATACTATGGACGTCCCGTACTGTAGCGCTTGGACACGTTTCCTGTCTGCTGGAATCGTTGCCATAATCTTGAGATCACACTTTGTGGCACACAGAGGGCCCGTGCTACGACCTGCTGTTTTTGACCAGCCTCCAGTCGCCCTGGTATTCTACCCCTCAAAATGTCATCAATATGTGTTCTTTGAGCCATTTTCAACACACAATCACCATTCGCACGTCCGAAAACGTCTGCACACTTACTCACTGCACCATAATCTGACATGCACCAACACTCCTCTGCGTATGTGGACTGCTGCCAGCGCCACGGTGCGACGACCGCAGGTCAAATGCACCGCAGGGTCATACCCCGAGGTGATTTAAACCCGCAAACCGCCCACCAGAGCGTTGTTTCACCATGTATCAGCATTATCCTTAATTTGTGAGCATGTGCGCACTCGGGACCAGCGTTCTGTCCCCGGTAAATGCTTTGCGATGTTCCTCTCCCTAATGTACATGCTACCATCAATCCCTGCTCGTACCGATAACTTCTGTCGTCTCACAAAAATGATGTCTGGGGCTAATAACAACGTTAAGGAGTAGACTTGAACATGAAAAAAGTGAGAGAGTGACTTATGCTCTCTTAACCTTGTCGGTCGCCCGTTTGGTTTCGTTGCTGGAAACAGATTGCAAGGTTTATAATTCACTGGTTAGTACGTTTTTTGATAAAACTTTCTACTTATTTGTCACGTAACAAAAAATATTATCCCTGTTAATCGAGATGAGAGAACCTGTCGGACTAGAAGGAAGGAGAATAGCGACACAGTATTGCAACGATTAAAGTGTAGAAGACAATTGGTCTTCTTTTGTGTGTTTAAGACTGAGGTCCTGAGAATAACTTATTTCAGGCTCAGTCACCGACAAGAGCCTTATTATTAACAAGCAGAACTTACGAAAATATAATGGTACTGTGCTGCTGCTTAATCAGCATACACCAAACACTCAGTTGAATCCGCCTCTGATTTTTTTTTTATCTTGGCAGTAGAAAAACTCTACTGAGATTACTTTCGTCACTATCGCAGATGCTGTCGCCGCAATTTGAATGGCGTTATAATTTCCAGAAGGATTTTTTTAAAGTAGCTGAATTGAACCATTCTTTTTCCATGATGCGCTGCATATGTTGACGGATTTCTTCCACTCTGCATAAATGACTTCCGTAACAGCTTCACTGCTGTTATTGTTGCAGGCCACGTAGCTTAGCTCCGTATCAGTTCTGTTGTGTGTGAAATTGCAACGGTGGGGTGGGGGTGGTAGCCTAATGACTGGATGCCCACATGTATATGGGGAATTAAGGTTTATGGAGATACATTAGAGATATGAGCTCCATCTTTTTGAATTAATCATGTACTTCGTTGTTTCGAAGGTGAATTCCACAATATTCTGCCGACTTACCGTGGTATGCATCTTGTTAACAACAACAAATGATTGGGAGCATTATCAAGTAAGTTTTTGATGGTGTAGATACGTAACACACAAATCATTCATCTCGACTGACATTCGGCAACCCTTGATGACAGAATAACTTGTGCTAGTGACATCGTTCAGCATCACACAACAAATAGTAGTAATCTAGAATGGATTTTTCACTCTGCAGCGGAGTGTGCAGTGAAACTTCCAGGCACATTAAAATTGTGTGGCGCACCAGCACTCGAACCTGGGACATTTAATAATGCTAAGAAGTTTCATATGAGTACTCTCCGCTGCAGAGCGAAAATTTCATTCTGGAAACAATCCCCCATGGTGTGGGTGAGCCATGACTCTGGAATACCCGCCCTCCGAGGAGTGCCAGTCCTGTAAGTTACGTAGGAGAACTCTTGTACAGTTTGGAACGTAGGAGGTCGGGTCCTGGCAGAAGTAGAGGTGTGAGGACGGATTGTGAGTCGTGTTCTGCTAGCTAAATAGTAGAGCACTTGTCTGTGACAGACAAAGGTCACCAGTGCTTGCACCCGTTCGGTTCACAGTTTTAATTTTTCCAGTAAGTTTCAGTAGTAGCCAATATTAATATACGAAGGTAAACGAGGGGGATACGTTGTTTCCAAAAATCTTGAAAAGTTCTTGACCGATTTACTTCGAGTTACTGCATGATACTGTAATACAATTTTGGACGGACATTTGCTAAAAATTATTTTAAACACAAAATGTGCATGGTTTCTTTAAACACCGACTGCGAGAAAGAAATTGCTGTGGTTTGAAAATGTGAAGGTTCGTTCTCTTTTTTCCAGTTGGCTTTAACCACAATAGCATGGCGTTAAAAACAGGATACAAACTGTTTTGTTCCTTTCTCTTTTCCTTCCTCTGTGAGTCACGCCGCTGTCTATTCTCTTACTGTGTGCTGTCACATTCTTCTTTACCTCCCTCCTCCACCACTTTCTCTCATGTTGACTGATGGTAGCACAAATTACTAAAAACCTACCTTACCGTAATTTCTGAATTTTGATGTCTTCCTCGCGTGCAAATATGATAAGCGTGTACGTGTATTTTTTTATCTGCGCTGTTGTAATTTTTAATTTATCAATGTAGTATAACATGCTTGCTCAAGTACATGTAATGTAAAATTAAAATATAGAGAATGCCTGACTAAAGGAGGGCCTATGTCAACAATCTTGCGAGGTTAAATGAATCATTGAAAATTGTTTCTCCTATAAGTATTGTTTCTGCGTATATATTATTTTTTTAAAAATGTGTACACAATGTTCTTCCATGCTGTCGGTTCTAACAGAAAATCTGTCTTTATAGCTTATCGGCTTACGATTAGAATACTACTACGTATTCCGAATGGTATCCGTTTCTAAATTAAAAGTATGCGAGAAAATCTCATTGAAGGTACTATCCTCATAGACTTTAAGCTGGAGAGGCTTCTCTCGCACCCTGTATACTATCGATACCAAAGGATTGACCCATTCACTTTAAGCAAATCAAGATTCCACTTTGCATTAAAAAGAAACAAGGTTCAAGGTCAGACATTTAAATACGTTGGTACTGAATCACGATCAGAGCGCTTTTACTATGGCCAATTGTGCATTCCCTTTCACTAACTCCTGCAGCAGGGTATCCCAAAAACTAAAACTGTGCACTGTTAAAAAGTAGGATTCACTGTTAAACACCAATTGTGTACTTAACACTGTGTATGTAGTAGTATAGATGTTCTGTGTAAATGGGGTGTTTTGTTTTCTTCCTTACAATCGGTTTTACATACGATACCAGGGCATTTAAAAAATTAGACAAATTTTTCACATCATCAGTCGTAAATTGTCCTTTCACGAACTAGTAGATGAGAAAACCAGTTCATACTCGTTCCATAGAGTATACAAAAAACGAATAATGTTGTATAAGCCAAAGTTTTGTAATTGTAATGTGCACAAAAAGTTTAAAAAAACCTTTAAAACAATAAAACCCAAAAACGAAAACGAGGAGGTCTTTTTCAATCAAACTGCATATGATTTATTGTAATTTCGAGTTCCGTACCTTCAAAGTGGGCGAAATTGCAACGGGGAGCAGAACTTTGCGTCTTAACACAATTCTCAACGATATCCCAGACTAGGACGTATATCGAATTCCGAAACATATTTAGCTGTACCGAGTTCGCTACTAACAAAAAAAATTGAAAAAAAAAATTCCGCATCTGTTGGAAACGAAAACAAACAAGATCTCATCGCGCAACGAACGTTACCACAGAACAGCAATCGACTTAAAAGTAGAGAATAGTGCAAGCGGGAAGTGTTTTAGCGGGGATGAATTTCAGTTCGTTGCTGCAACTACACTGCAGGTGTCGTGGAATTGGCGGAATGGGTGTCGTACATTCCTCGTGACTCCTAGCTCTACTACTTTTTTTCCTTTTTAAGTAGTTGCCAATCCATAAGCAACATTGTATACCAAAATATTTGATCCGGTTAACATCCGCAGCTGAGGCACATATTAATAGAATAAAAATCCGCTTCAGTCGCCAGTAATTTTCTTAATTTACCTGAAGATGAAGCTTTAAGCTTCGAAAACGGTTGTAGAAAAAATTAAGAATATTACTGGCAACATTTTGCTGTTGCCCTCGTTCCACTTTTAAACTGATCTACGACAGCCCGTTATGGGGAAAAAGCGGTAAAAACTAGCCGCCAAACCACGGTACGATGTGGCATTTTCCGCGTTGCCTTAGGTGAAAGAAGTAGAAAGTGAGATAAAAAGGTTCTAGACCCACTGAAAACTGATCCTCAGCGCTTGAGATTGGCAGTGATTTTTAATTTTCTGACTCCGTCTCTTTAAAAAAGAAAATTTATTCTTGCTCGCCATCATGCTAAATAAGATTTGAGTATCAAAGTAATCTATGTACAAAAAAAATATCAAGTGCACAACTGTCGCCCTTTGCCACCAGGCTAAATATGATTTAAGTATCAAGGTCATATATCTACAAAAAATATTAAGTGAATAACTGTCGCCCATCTAAGTTTCAAGCAAAATTTACTTTTGGAGCGGTAGGACTTCAAATTCCCCCCTTTCTACCCTGGATAATTTTCTGCGGGCTTGAATGTTAACTGTTTTTCGCAGAAGCTGAGTATTTCGTGCAACGTAGTTTAGGAAACACTGCTTTACGCATTTACAAACTTGCCATGAAATGGCAGTATATGAGAAAGTCCACGAAGAGGCAAAATGGGGAAAATGTACGAAAACAGAAGAGCTAAATGCAGGCGTGCGATACGGCGTCTCACTGGTATTGCACGTCGTTAAAAGAAACGTGAACTCAGGCTACAGTAACGGAGAGGTGCGTTACCTGTTCTCCACGTCTCTGGCAGAGTCCCCGTCGGACGGGATCCAGGAGCCTGTCGCCAGAGCGATCGCTGCCACCATCGCTGTCAGCACACCAACCGTTGACGTCATCACCTTGCCAAGAACTGCAACAAACAAAAATCCGCCATCTGAACGTATTATGCTGTTATTCACTGCTAGCCCAATCATCAAAGAACAAAATAGGTCGATTAGGGGAGAAAAATCGTGTTGTCGCAAATTTTTGCACAGTGTGAAGAACGTGTTGTAAATTAATTAGCGCTTTAAGTTACAGTTCTCTTTTGTGCTATTAAGACTGAGTTCCTGATAATAACTTATTTCAGGCTTAGTCGCTGACATACAGGTCGTTATTTTTGTTCTGTATCAGTAAAGTTATTACTAGAGAGAAAGCGGGACATGTTCCGTATTATTCAGACCCATATAGTTCTTACACCACTGGCCATTAAAATTGCTACACCATGAAGATGACGTGCTACAGACGGGAAATTTAACCGACAGGAAAAAGATGCTGTGATATGCAAATGATGAACTTTTCAGAGCATTCACACAAGGTTGGCGCCGGTGGCGACACCTACAACTTGCTGACACGAGGAAAGTTTCCAACCGATTTCTCATACACAAACAGCAGTTGACCGGCGTTGCCTGGTTAAACGTTGTTGTGGTGCCCCGTGTAAGGAGGAGAAATGCGTACTATCACGTTTCCGACTTTGATAAAGGTCGGATTGTAGCCTATCGCGATTGCGGTTTATCGTATCGCGACATTGCTGCTCGCGTTGGTCGAGATCCAATGATTGTTAGCAGAATATAGAATCGGTGCGTTCAGGAGGGTAATACGGAACGCCGTGCTGGATCCCAACGGCCTCGTATCACTAGCAGTCAAGATGACAGGCATCTTATCCGCATGGCTGTAACGGATCGTGCAGCTACGTCTAGATCCCTGAGTCAACAGATGGGGACGTTTGCAAGACAACGACCATCTGTACGAACAGTTCGACGACGTTTGCAGCAGCATGGACGATCAGCTCGGAGACCATGGCTGCGGTTACCCTTGAAGCTGCATCACAGACAGGAGCGCCTGCGATGGTGTACTCAACGACGAACCTCGGTGCACGAATGGCAAAACGTCATTTTTTGGATGAATCCAGGTTCTCTTTACAGCATCATGATGGTCGCATCCGTGTTTGGCGACATCGTGGTGAACGCACATTGGAAGCGTGTATTCGTCATCGCCATACTGGCGTATCACCCATCGTGATGGTATGGGGTGCCATTGGTTACACGTCTCGGTCTCCTCTTGTTCGCGTTGACGGCACTTTGAACAGTGGACGTTACATTTCAGATGTGTTACGACCCGTGGCTCTACCCTTCATTCGATCCCTGCGAAACCCTACATTTCAGCAGGATAATGCACGACTGCATGTTGCAGGTCCTGTACGGGCCTTTCTGGATACAAAAAATGTTCGACTGCTGCACTGGCCAGCGCATTCTCCAGATCTCTCACCAATTGAAAACGACTGGTCAATGGTAGCCGAGCAACTGGCTTGTCACAATACGCCAGTCACTACTCTTGATGAACTGTGGTATCGTGTTGAAGCTGCCTGGGCCGCTGTACCTGTACACGCCATCCAAGCTCTGTTTGACTCAATCCCCAGGCGTATCAAGGCCGTTATTACGGCCAGAGGTGGTTGTTCTGGGTACTGATTTCTCAGGATCTATGCACCCAAACTGCGTGAAAATGTAATCACATGTCAGTTCTAGTAAAATACATTTGTCCAATGAATACCCGTTTATCATCTGCATTTCTTCTTGGTGTAGCAATTGTAATAGCCAGTAGTGTATTATCAATTGAATTCAAACAGAAAAAAATGCAGCGAAGTGTGTGGTATGTTTAAAATCTCCTTGCACAGTTGATTATACGAACAATATTGTGCTGTACGCTGTAATTTTTTGGGATGACGTAATTCTCGAAAACCGTTATAAACGAAGACAGGGGTTTCAAATTAAGGAAGGCTTCGAATACGGTACTCAGTTCATGAGTATTAAGATATCGGTGATGATGCCACGCAGAGAAACTGAGGAAAGAGATGGGGCCCCTCCACGCCCGCACCAACGTGGTGACCAAACCAAAAGTTCTACTGTCACCTCCGTAAAACATGTTAGTTATCTAGTAAGTGGATCACAGGATGCTGGGCTGTGATGTTGTCCGTGCGTCTGGGTAAGACTACGCATTAACACGGTCCATCAGGTGATAGATAGTGGACGAAACGCGAGTGAGGGTAGCGATTTGAAGAGCAGTGGGAAAAAAGTGCCATGGCTCGTGCCGTGGGAAAAAAACCTCTGCGACAGTGGGATGGGTAGTAAGAGCAGTAGTGGCTTACTAGTTGCGATAGCTCATGCAAGGTTGGATTTGTTAATATGGGTATCATGCATCATTACCGTGACAAGCGATGGCGATGTGTCCCAGTGGCTGCAGCTGCTACATTCCTGGAACAATCAAGATCGTTATACAGTAGTGGGAGATCGGCCATAGATCGTCTCACTGTGTGGGGGATGTGTGGAGCTTGTTTGCATGCAGTGTACGGTACGGCTTCCCTGTGTGGTGCCAGTTATTCGGCAGTATATTTCAGCTGGATATCCAGTAATGGCGTCTGATTAACAGGGGCTCGCCTGTGCCGTTATGTTTGCGTATGCTTGGCCATAGATGTTATGCCCTTACAAGTATGTCTTTTGGTCTTTTATGTTTCCATCTATGGTTGTGGTCGTAGTTCCCCAGATTCAGAATAAACGGGTTCTGCGAATGTCTGGAGTTTCTGTATAGTCTTGTGGTGAGTTTGTGGATTACCTCCGTGAGAGTCTCAAGTCGGTATTCCCGGTGAAGGTCCGCGATGCGTGTGTATCGTGGAGCATTGCTTATGATTTTGAGTACTTTGTTTTGTATGAGCTGCAGACGGCGCAGGCGTGTAGGCGCAGCGTATCCCCAGACAGGAGCTGTGTACGTCATCAGGGGTCGGATAAATGTCATGTACATGGACCTCGACACCCTTCTGTTCAGTGTGCTACGCCTGTTGAGCATAGGATAGAGCTGTTTGAGCCTCGCGCTAGCTCGGTTGGTCATGTGTTGTATGTGGTCCCCCCAGAGTAATTTCCGGTCCAGCCAGACACCGAGGTATTTGACTTTCTCGCGGAAACGTATTGGACGTGCATGTAGGGTTATTGGTCTGCAGTAGCGGTGTTTGCGCAGTTGCTTCGGTCTTCTAGTGAACAGAACGGCTTCGCACTTGTCGACGTTTACTCTAACACGCCATTTCTCCAACCAAGGCTCGGCCACTCTGAGTGCAGTCTGTAGGCGTGACGTAATGTTTGATGGTTTCCAATCTTGCGCAAGGATGGCTGTGTCATCCGTGTCGATTGCCATCATTTTGTTGTGTGTGGTTGGGAGATCGTTTATGTAGAGGTTAAACAGTAGGGGCCCTAGGATGCTTCCCTGGGGTACTCCCGCGTGTATACCGTGTCGTGTTGATTGTTTTCCCTGCACGTCAGTGTTGAAACTCCTGTCTGTGAGGTATGAGTGTATTAGACGCAGCAGCCCGTCGGGGAATCCCGCGTCGCTGAGTTTGCGGTTGAGGCCGTTGTGCCATAGACGGTCGAAAGCCTTTTCGATGTCCAGGAACACTGCCCCTGTAGCTTTGTTTATGTTGAAGCCATGTGTTATATGTTCAACGACCCGTAGGAGTTGTTGTGTTGTGGAGTGGTGATTCCTGAAGCCGAATTGCTCCGGTCTCAGGATGTCATTTGTTATGCAGTGCCTAGTGATGCGTTTGAGAATCACCTTCTCAACAATCTTACTGAGCGAGCTCAGAAGGCTGATGGGTCGGTAATTTGGTGGGAGGCTGTGGTCTTTCCCCGGCTTCCTGAACATCAGGACCTTGGCCGTCTTCCAAAAGGCGGGGAAGTGTTGGTGTTTTAGTATGGCATTCGTTATGTGTGTTAGGTACTCAGTTGATTTATCCGTGAACTCCTGGAGGACACGGTTTTGAATGCCATCATGACCAGGGGCTTTCCTAGCAGCGGAATGCATTATAGCCCAGGAGACTTCGGCTTGAGGAGATATACGTATGACCAATTAATGACATGCATGTAAGAGAACAAATGTTCACCAAAGACGTGGTGGGCGCCTACAAACAGGGTTTTGCAACAACAATTCCTGACACTAGACTGGACTCGAAAGAAGTTTTGCGCAATTGGTTGCCCGAGTTAATGTTGTACTTAAATGTCGGTCACTTTTGATAGTTCCAGGCTGAGAAGCCTTAGTCGACATATAAGAGTATTTACTAACGTTTCATCCCCGTCTTTGGGAGAGATCTTCGAAGATAAACGTGGCAACTCTCTGAATCTGTCTTTCGTAGAAGGAGATGAAACCTTAGTAAATAGTTTTATACGTCGACTACGGTCTCCCAGGCCGGAAGTTTTAAGTAACACCAGTACAGAGAGTTTTCATTGAATTAATGATCAGTAGCAAAATCCTTCACTGTATTAACTGACGATTGTTTCTACTGTCAAACTTCTTGTCCTCTTCGGTGGGTGTTCATCGGAGTCAGGAGTAATATCAGGAGCGCCCCAGGGAAGTATGATAGGAAGGTTGCTATTTTATATACACATAAATTATCTGACAGACAGGGTGGCCAGCAGCCTGCGATTGCCGCGCGTAGTAGCCGCGCGGTCTTAGGCGCCTTGTCACGGTTCGACGGCTCCCGCCGTCGGTGGTTGCAGTCCTCCCCTCGGGCATGGGTGTGTGTGTTGTCCTTAGCGTAAGTTAGTTTACGTTAGATTAAGTAGTGTATAAGCCTAGGGACCGATGACCTCAGCTGTTTTGTCCCACAGGATCTTACCACAAATTTCCAATTTCCAGTCAGTAATTGTTCACTGATGATGCTGTGGTGTACAGGAAGGTGTCTAAAATAAGTGATTTTAGATCGATATAAGATAACCTAGGCAAAATGTCTAGCCGCTGTTATGAATGGCAGATGGCTCTTAAAGTAGTAAAATGTAAATAAATGCAGATGAGTAGGAAAAACAAACCCATGATGTTCGGATACAGTATTAGTAGTGTCCTGCTTGCCACAGTCACATCATGAGAGTAACATTGCGAAGCAATATGAAATGGAACAAGAATGTGAGGATTGTGGTAGGGAAGGCGAATGGTCGACTTCTGGTTACTAGGACAGTTTTATGGAAGTGTAGTTCATCTGTAAAGGAAACCGCATACACTACGCTAGTGAGACCTATTCTTGAGTTATGTTATGTTAACCGGGAACCTAGGAACGACGGAGAGGCTCCGTCCCCGCCGCAGCCGCAGTGGTCCGCAACCCCACGACGACTACCGCAGTCCAGCCGGCCGTAGTGGCCGAGCGGTTCTAGGCGCTACAGTCTGGAACCGCGCGACCGCTGCGGTCGCAGGTCCCAATCCTGCCTCGGGCATGGATGTGTGTGATGTCCTTAGGTTAGTTAGTTTTAAGTAGTTCTAAGTTCTAGGGGACTGATGTTCTCAGCAGTTAAGTCCCACAGTGCTCAGAGCCACCACCGCAGTCCACTTCACCCATCCGCCGCCCCACACCGAACCGAACCCAGGATTATTGTGCGGTTCGGACCCCGGTGGACCCCACAGGGAACGTCTCCCACCAGATGAGTGTAACCCCATGTTTGCGTGGTAGAGTAATGGTGGTGTACGTGTACGTGGAGAACGTGTTTGCGCAGCAATCGCCGACATAGTGTAGCTGAGGCGGAATAAGGAGAACCAGCCCGCATTTCCCGAGGCAGATGGCAAACCGCCTAAAAACCACCCGCAGACTGGCCGGTTCACCGACCTCGACACAAGTGCCGGGGACCAGGCGCTCCTCCCCGCCCGGAAAGACGTGCGTCAGACCGCACGGCCAACCGGGCGGGCTATTCGTGAGTACTGCTCGAGTGTTTGGGATGCGCACTAGGTTGGACTGAAAGAAGACATCGAAGCAATTCAGAGGCGAGCTGTTAGATTAGTTACCAATCAGCATAGTAGTGTTACCTATAAGCTTCGACACCTCAAGCGGGAATCTCTGGAGGGAATAAGACATTCATTTCGAAGCTGACTGCAGAACGATCCTACTGCCGCATACATACACTCCTGGAAATAGAAATAAGAACACCGTGAATTCATTGTCCCAGGAAGGGGAAACTTTATTGACACATTCCTGGGGTCAGATACATCACATGATCACACTGACAGAACCACAGCCACATAGACACAGGCAACAGAGCATGCACAATGTCGGCACTAGTACAGTGTATATCCACCTTTCGCAGCAATGCAGGCTGCTATTCTCCCATGGAGACGATCGTAGAGATGCTGGATGTAGTCCTGTGGAACGGCTTGCCATGCCATTTCCACCTGGCGCCTCAGTTGGACCAGCGTTCGTGCTGGACGTGCAGACCGCGTGAGACGACGCTTCATCCAGTCCCAAACATGCTCAATGGGGGACAGATCCGGAGATCTTGCTGGCCAGGGTAGTTGACTTACACCTTCTAGAGCACGTTGGGTGGCACGAGATACATGCGGACGTGCATTGTCCTGTTGGAACAGCAAGTTCCCTTGCCGGTCTAGCAATGGTAGAACGATGGGTACGATGACGGTTTGGATGTACCGTGCACTATTCAGTGTCCCCTCGACGATCACCAGTGGTGTACGGCCAGTGTAGGAGATCACTCCCCACACCATGATGCCGGGTGTTGGCCCTGTGTGCCTCAGTCGTATGCAGTCCTGATTGTGGCGCTCACCTGCACGGCGCCAAACACGCATACGACCATCATTGGCACCAAGGCAGAAGCGACTCTCATCGCTGAAGACGACACGTCTCCATTCGTCCCTCCATTCACGCCTGTCGCGACACCACTGGAGGCGGGCTGCACGATGTTGGGGCGTGAGCGGAAGACGGCCTAATGGTGTGCGGGACCGTAGCCCAGCTTCATGGAGACGGTTGCGAATGGTCCTCGCCGATACCCCAGGAGCAACAGTGTCCCTAATTTGCTGGGAAGTGGCGGTGCGGTCCCCTACGGCACTGCGTAGGATCCTACGGTCTTGGCGTGCATCCGTGCGTCGCTGCGGTCCGGTCCCAGGTCGACGGGCACGTGCACCTTCCGCCGACCACTGGCGACAACATCGATGTACTGTGGAGACCTCACGCCCCACGTGTTGAGCAATTCGGCGGTACGTCCACCCGGCCTCCCGCATGCCCACTATACGCCCTCGCTCAAAGTCCGTCAACTACACATACGGTTCACGTCCACGCTGTCGCGGCATGCTACCAGTGTTAAAGACTGCGATGGAGCTCCGTATGCCACGGCAAACTGGCTGACACTGACGGCGGCTGTGCACAAATGCTGCGCAACTAGCGCCATTCGACTGCCAACACCGCGGTTCCTGGTGTGTCCGCTGTGCCTTGCGTGTGATCATTGCTTGTACAGCCCTCTCGCAGTGTCCGGAGCAAGTATGGTGGGTCTGACACACCGGTGTCAATGTGTTCTTTTTTCCATTTCTAGGAGTGTATATTTCACGTAGGGACCGCGAAGATAAGGTACAAGAAATCTGCGCTCATACGCAGGCATATAGACCGTCGTTTCCCTCCGTTCTACCTCCGAGTTGAACAGGAAAGGAAACTATTAGTTATGGTACAGGGTACCCTCCGTCACTCACCTTACAGTGGCTTCCGGCGTACTTAAAAATGGCTCTGAGCACTATGGAACTTAACACCTGAGGTCATCAGTCCCCTAGAACTTAGAACTACTTAAACCTAAGTAACCTAAGGACATCACACACATCCATGCCCGAGGCAGGATTCGAACCTGCGACCGTAGCGGTCACGCGGTTCCAGACTGCAGCGCCTAGAACCGCACGGCCGGCCCGGCGTACTTATTTAGACGTAGATGTGGATGAAATGCATCGAGGTCGAAGCAGAGCAGCTCACTATGTACTATTCCTCGGAGTATTACTGAACTGTAGACCGAGCGAGGTGGCGCAGTGATTAGACACTGGACTCGCATTCGGGAGGACGACGGTTCAATCCCGCGTCCGGCCATCCAGATTTAGGTTTTCCGTGATTTCCCTAAATCACTCCAGGTAAATGCCGGGATGGTTCCTCTGAAAGGGTACGGCCGACTTCCTTCCCCATCCTTCCCTAATCCGATGAGACCGATGACCACGCTGTCTGGTCTCCTTCCCCAAACCAACCAACTGAACTGCAGCTACCAGTTATTGCTTGGAATGTCTACTGCAATGTACTTTTCCGTAGGTATTGTTTCAAGGGTTTCATATGAGGTATACAGGGCGCCCAGGGCTAACGGTCAGTTTTCAGGAATATGACAGAAATGGTCATTCGAAACAAAAAACAGTCTGGCAAATATGAACTCTAAAATGCATAGAGTTACTTTATTGCTCGGAAAATGACGCGTTTCGTCTTAGCCATCTTCAGATATCTAGGAGCAGCACGCTGCATGTAGATAAAAATGTTAGAAGATGTGCACGTAACAACCATACGCGGACTCGTTACTTGCACATGTTGTAACCTTTATATCTACGTACAGCTTCTTCCTCCTAGTTAGCTGAAGATCACTAAGTCATAAATGTGTCAAATGTAAATAAGTTATACACAACTGCAACCAGTCACTTTTTTGAATAATAATGCTTTATTCCATGAACCGGTTTTCGAACCTTTTCAGGTTCATCTGCAGATGGTTTCGGGAGGACCCGGGAAGTTACATCATTACTGGTAGTAGCATAATGCTGGGTGCTGGTTTGCGACAGTATAGGCGGCTTTTTTCGGATCTGTCTGCCTCCATTTTGATGTCCAGAACACTTTCACACAAACTATATTAGTTTATACTTTGACAGTGACACTTTTCCAGCATCCAGCATGCGCTTTACAACTGTTCATAATGATGTAACTTCCCGGATCCTCCCGAAACCATCTGAAGATGAACCTGAAAAGGTTCGAAAACCGGTTCATGGAATAAAGCATTATTATTCAAAAAAGTGACTGGTTGCAGTTGTGTATAACTTATTTACATTAAATATACAGTCACGGTTCTAAAATATCCGTAATGGATAAGCATAATAAGAAATGTGTCATATCACGAGCAATAAAGTCATTCTAGTTTTGAAGCATGGTCCTTTGATCAGCGACCAATCCAGCCTTGGTGTAATACTAATTTTAATTATCAACATTGTCGCCTGTCTCTTAAGCGATGTTACGCTATTTTCTGTATGTCTTGTAGTTTTCCTGCAGCCATCTTCTGAAACCTGTAAGTACTTATGAATAATCCTGTACTGAAACTAATCTGAACTTAAGTTCTCATATTCTCAAAGACAACATTCTGTTGAGGAAACCACGGCACACGGAGGTTTTAGTGTCAAACAAAAAGAAGGAGACGGAAAGACGAGGATATGGTCACGACTCAGTTTACTTCAGGTATATGCTTCCATCTCTAAGTCATTAAACTTGGAAGTTTCGACCAATTGTACTCTAATATTGGAGTACTGCTAGACCCTTAATAGGATTAATAGAGAACACTGTAAAAGTTGAAAGAATGGCAACTTGTACTATAGGAAATAATAGAGACAATGTCACAGATACTAGTGAGTATCTAATCAGATTTGCTGCTGGATTCAAGGATTGTTTCCAGATAGAAATCAACACGTTGTTCTTAACGTAAGAAAATCGAAAATGTAAAGTGTGATAGGACCGTTCCTGTTTACAATGAATAGAAATCATCTAGCAGAAAACGTCGGAGCTCTTTAACACTTTTCTCAGATGATGCGGTTGTTTGTAACGAAGTAGCAACAGCAGAAGACAGTACTGCATTGCAGAATGACCTTCACAGGACTGATGAATGGCACAGATTCTTGTAGTTGGAACGTAAAAAAATGTAGCATATTGCACATACAAAGAAAAAGAAATCCACTACTGTACAATTACACTATTGATGACAAATTGTTGGAAATACGAGGGGCGTTTGAAAAGTCCGTGTAAAAATAAAAACTATTTACGTGTTTGGAGTAAACCTTTTTTTACTTTTCGACGTAGTCTCCTTTCAGACTTATACATTTCGTCTAAAGCTGTTCTAATTTGTTGATCCCTTCCGAATAATAGGAATTGTCCAAGTCTGCAAAATAGCTATTAGTTGCTGCAATCACCTCCTCGTTTGAATAAAATCTTTGTCCCGCCAGCCATTCCTTCAAATTGGGAAAAAATAGTAGTCCGAGAGAGCAAAGTCTTGAGAATAGGGGGATGTGAAACGAGTTGGAATCCTATTTCCATTACTTTTGCGACCACAACTGCTTCGGTGTGTGCTGGTGCACTGTCGTGATGGAAAAGGACTTTCTTGCGGTCTAATCGCCGGCGTTTTTGTTGCAGCTCGGTTTTCAAAAGGTCCAGTAACGATAAGTAATATGTACCTGCAATATTTTTACCCCTTTCCAGATAGTCGATGAGGATTAACCCTTGCGAATCCCAAAGGACAGTCGCCATAGCCTCTCCGGCCGAAGGAATGGTTTTCGCGTGTTTTGGTGCAGATTCTCCCTTGGTAACCCATTGTTTAGATTGTTGTTTGGTCTCAAGAGTGTAATAATGTATCCATGGTTCATTCACAGTGACGAAACGAGGCTTAAAGTCCTGCGGATTCTTCCTGAACAGCTGCAAACCATCCTTGCAACACTTCACGTGATTCCTTTTCTGGTCAAGCGTGAGCAATCGCGGAACCCATCTTGCGGATAGTTTTCTCATGTCCTAATGTTTATGCAAAATATTATGTACCTGTTCATTCGAGATGCCCACACCACTAGAAATCTCACTCATTATAACTATTCTGTCATCCATCACCATATCATGGATTTTGTCAATGATTTCTGGAGTTGTAACCTCCACGGGGGGTCCAGAACGCTCAGCATCACTTGTGCCCATATGGCCACTGCGAAAATTTTGAAACCACTTGCAAACTGTTGTAATCGAAAGTGCAGATTCACTGTAATATCTATCAAGCTTCTCTTTAGTCTCCTGAGGCGTTTTGCCTCTCATAAAGTAAACTTTAATCACCACACAAAATTCTTTTTCGTCCATTTTCTGAGAATCACTGGACTTCCTTGATTCAGACGAATGCCAAACTCAAATAAATAGACCAATACAGCTGAAACTTGGTGTGCGTTCTTTCCAAAGATGCTATTAACTAACCATGACCTCGATACGCTTCGGTGGTGCCATCTCTCGGACTTTGCACGAACTTTTCAAACGCCCCTCGTAGTACCTACCGTTCTATATCTTGGAGTAACTATCCAGAACGAATTTAAGTGGAATGATTACACAAAATATATAGTAGGGAAAGTAGGTGTCAGCCGGATTCACGGGAAGAATTTTGAGGAAATTAAACTCATCCACGAAGGAACTGGCTTACAGGGCTCTCTTTCGACCGATTCTTGAGTGTTGTTCATCCGTTTGGGACACTTACCGGGTATAACTGGTATAAGATATACAGAAGATTCGATTAAGAATGGCGTGTTTCGTCACGGGGTCGTTTAGTTGGAGCGACAACGTTACAGAGCTGCCCAACAAACTTCAGTGGCAGACATTACAAAAGAGGCGTTGTGCATCACGGAGAAGCTTGCTATTGAAATTTCGTGAGAACGGTTTCCGGGAAGAGTCGGACATCATACACTACTGGCCATTAAAATTGCTACACCACGAAGAAATGCGGATGATAAACGGGTAGCCACTGGACAAATATATTATACTAGAACTGACATGCGATTACATTTTCACGCAGTTTGGGTGCATAGATCCTGAGAAATCAGTACCCAGAACAATCACCTCTGGCCGTAATAACGGCCTTGATACGCCTGGCCATCGAGTCAAACAGAGCTTGGATGGTGTGTACATGTACAGCTGCCCATGCAGTTTCAACACGACACCACAGTGCATCAAGAGTAGTGACTGGCGTATTGTAACGAGCCAGTTGCTCGGCCACCATTGACCAGACGTTTTCAATTGGTGAGAGATCTGGAGAATGTGTTGGCCAGGGCAGCAGTCAAACATTTCCTGTATCCAGAAAGGCCCATACAGGACGTGCAACATGCGGTCGTTCATTAAGCTGCTGAAATGTAGGGTTTCGCAGGGATCGAATGAAGGGTAAAGCCACGGGTCGTAACACATTTGAAATGTAACGTCCACTGTACAAAGTGCCGTCAACGCGAACAAGAGGTGACCGAGACGTGTAACCAATGGCACCCCATACCATCACGATGGGTGATACGCCAGTATGGCGATGACGAATACACGCTTCCAATGTGCGTTCACCGCGATGTCACCAAACACGGATTCGACCATCATGATGCTGCAAACAGAACCTGGATTCATCCGAAAAAATGACGTTTTGCAATTCGTGCACCCAGGTTCGTTGTTGAGTACACCATCGCAGGCGCTCCTGTCTGTGATGCAGTGTCAAGGGTAACCGCAGCCATGGTTTCCGAGCTGATAGTCCATGCTGCTGCAAACGTCGTCGAACTGTTCGTGCAGATGGTTGTTGTCTTCAAACGTCCCCATCTGTTGATTCAGGGATCGAGATATGGTTGCACGATCCGTTACAGCCATGCGGATAAGATGCCTGTCATCTCGACTGCTAGTGATACGAGGCCGTTGGGATCCAGAACGGCGTTCAGTATTACCCTCCTGAACCCACAGATTCCATATTCTGCTAACAGTCATTGGATCTCGACCAACGCGAGCAGCCATGTCGCGATACGATAAACCGCAATCGCTATAGGCTACAATCCGACCTTTATCAAAGTGGGAAACGTGATGGTACGCATTTCTCCTCCTTACACGAGACATCACAGCAACGTTTCACCAGGCAACGCCGGTCAACTGCTGTTTGTGTATGAGAAATCGCTTGGAAACTTTCCTCATGTCAGCACGTTGTAGGTTTCGCCACCGGCGCCAACCCAGTGTTCAAAATGGTTCAAATGGCTCTGAGCACTATGGGACTCAACTGCTGTGGTCATAAGTCCCCTAGAACTTAGAACTACTTAAACCTAACTAACCTAAGGACATCACACACATCCATGCCCGAGGCAGGATTCGAATCTGCGACCGTGGCAGTCGCACGGTTCCGGACTGCGCGCCTAGAACCGCGAGACCACCGCGGCCGGCCAACCTAGTGTGAATGCTCTGAAAAACTAATCATTTGAATTTCACAGCATCTTCTTCCTGTCGGTTAAATTTCGCGTCTGTAGCACGTCATCTTCGTGGTAGAGCAATTTTAATGGCCAGAAGTGTATTACTTCCGCCCACTCCTAAATTTAGAAATCACCACGACGAGAAAATTCGAGAAATTAGAGCTGATGCAGACTCTTACCGACAGTCATCTTTCCCTCGCACCAATCGCGAGTGGAACAGGGAACGGGGGGCAGGGAGGGAGGAGAGACGATCGGTTAGTGGTACAAGACGTATCTTTCGCTACACACCGTTAGATGGTTTTGCGGAGTACGAGGTGGATACAAAATACTGGATGAAGAATCTATAACTGGCACGTGGATAACCACCATCCCCATGAAGAGTGGAAGGCGGTCGCCTCTGACGTGGAGTACTCACCAGCTGCAGTGTCCGGTCCTTCCTGCGGGATCCTCGGCGAGACTGCGGCGTCGACGTCTGCTCACCGACGCTATATATACAGTGGGAGGTTTTCATTACTGCTTCACAGCGACACAGCCGACGGCCGATACCGGGGAACCTCGAAATTAAGCCCGTCGGGTCTGTGTACAGAGGACGCGGCCACTACTTCGCGCGTCGGGGATTCGTCTCTGCTGCCGACATTTACGAGCCGACTGTGTTCCTCACTCTTTTACTGCTTGCGCAATTCAGTCAGTTTACTGTTTATTGCAGCGTCCGTGATCCGTTGTACCAGATTATTGACAGTTATCGAACACAAGATATTACTGAATTTTTTTCAAGTGCATGTCTTAGGTCTATATCTTTTTTTTTTCGGTTGGTGGTGGGGGGTGTGGATGAGTACGTCTTAGTTTCTGTCCCCCCCCCCCCCCCGTACACTCCCACTCCACCCTCCCGAACTCTCCACCAAATGGAACTTACAGCTACCCCACTTTTAACTTTTAACTTTTAACGTGACACTGGTGCCTACGGTTTTACTAATAATGTTGTTGTTGTGGTCTTCAGTCCAGAGACTGGTTTGATGCAGCACTCCATACTACTCTCTCCTGTGCAAGCTTCTTCATCTCCCAGTACCTACTGCAACCTACATCCTTCTGAATCTGTTTAGTGTATTCATCTCTTGGTCTCCCTATACGATTTTTACCCTCCACGCTGCCCTCCAATACTAAATTGGTGATCCCCTGATGCCTCAGAATATGCCCTACCAACCGATCCCTTCTTCTACTCAAGTTGGGCCACAAACTCCTCTTCTCTCCAATTCTATTCAATACCTCCTCATTAGTCATGTGATCTACCCATCTAATCTTCAGCATTCTTCTGTAACGCCACGTTTTGAAAGCTTCTATTCTCTTATTCTCTAAACTAATTATCGTCCACGTTTCACTTCCATATAAGGCTACACTCCATACAAATACTTTCAGAAACGACTTCCTGACACTTAGATCTATACTCGATGTTAACAAATTTCTCCTCTTCAGAAACGCTTTCCTTGCCATTGCCAGTCTACATTTTATATCCTCTCTACTTCGACCATCATGAGTTATTTTGCTCCTCAAATAGCAAAACTCATTTACTACTTTTAGCCTCTCATTTTCTAATCTAATTCCCGCAGCATCACCCGATTTAATTCAACTACTTTCCATTATCCTCGTTTCCCTTTTGTTGATGTTCATCTTACACCCTCCTTTCAAGACACTGTCCATTCCGTTCAACTGCTCTTCCAAGTCCGTTGCTGTATCTGACAGAATCACAGTGTCATTGGCGAACCTCAAAGTTTTTATTTCTTCTCCATGGATTTTAATTCCAACTCCAAATTTTTCTTTTGTTTCCTTCACTGCTTGCTCAATGTACAGATTGAATAACATCGGGGATGGGCTACAACCCTGTCTCACTAGCTTCCCAACCACTGCTTCCCTTTCATGCCCCTCCATTCTTATAACTGCCATCTGGTTTCTGTACAAATTGTAAATAACCTTTCGTTCCCTGTAATTTACCCCTATCACCTTCAGAATTTGAAAGAGAATATTGAAGTCAACATTGTCAAAAGCTTTCTCTAAGTCTACAAATGCTAGAAACGTAGGTTTGCCTTTCCTTAATCTATTTTCTAAGATATTAATAATAATAAGAATTTAAAATTGAAAATGTTTGTCTCGTCTTTATCGAAGAGTACTGTCAACTGCTTGGTACAAATACATAATCTTATACTCACCGAAATCACAAAGTAAATTGTGTAACAACGATTTCAATTTATTTTACTGTTTCTCCATACGTTCAATACTTGTAGCTAAGTAAGAGATTGGATAGCATGCACATTGAGAGTAGAGTGATTATACTGTATAACCAAAGACAGATCGCCAAATTTCGTAGACACTTGTTGTTATGTCGTTCAAACGGAAAGGTCTTTGTATATTTGAGGATCCTGATACAGTGTGCGATTTGCAGGGGGGAAGGGGGGGATTTCCCCCCCTCTGCATCAGACCATCCCCTCCTCTGGCTTTAGTTTATGCATCCCAACCTGGGATGTTTATTTCCCATGCACTGGAGTAAAACTCATATAATTTAAATTTGTGGAGCCGAACACTGAAAGTTTTTAATACAGTCTTACTATTAATACTATTAATATGTTTGCTTATTAATTCTGAAAAAGTGTTATGTAGTAGTTAAGCATTTCAAAACATTTAGAACTAAAGCACCATTCTCACGTTGTCATTGTTGCTTTCGACTAAGGTGCGTCATCCGTTTACTTGCGAGCTTGTGAGGGTGTAGTGTGTCAGTCATACCGCAGCAGTCTACCGCAGAGTTGGGTGAGCTGGGGGCTGAAAGTCCCACCCCGGGCCCTGACACAGGGTTGTGACCGGCCCGGTGCCTGTGCGATCATTTACCGTTAGGCCACCTTGTGGCAACGGTATGGCGCGGACTAACGCGCCTGGGACGAAAGCACATATTACTAAATAACGCACCATCGTCTGCTTCTAGTTCCTAGGACACTATTTCGTGAACCCTCTTTAAAGACTCTTCTCTTCCACCATCGTTTTCTTTTCCTTTGGTTTTCATTTCCGTTGTTAGCTGTATGTGCAAGTACCAAGTAGGCCGCCGCTGCGATACTTTATCATCATTTATACCGCAAGACCGACACACGTTTGGCACAAATTCTGTTGCTTTGGTATAAATTGACCTGCCGCATGCAACATACGCCGCAAGATGTTGCCTTTTGTAGCGTGCTACAAGGCGACGCACGCCACATTTCCGTAGCATGCCACAATGTTGCAAGACTGTTGAGCCAGGTCTGTATTGTATGGTGGCTGTGATGTGTTGCGTACGAAACTAAAACCTGCAATCAGATCCAAACGTCGTGGAAAACTGTGAAGAGGTGTCATCCTGTAGCAAGATAACGCTCGCCCACATTCTGCCAAACGGACAGCCGACGCAAAAAGAAGTTGAGATTCGAGGTGCTGGAGCATCCACCATACAGTACAGACCTGGCTCCAAGTGATTTTCACATGTTTGGACCCTTAACGGAAGATTTCAAAGTGATGAAGACGTCATTGCTGCGGTGCAAAATTGGTTACAGATGCAACCGAAAACCGTATTTTCTGATGAAATAAAAAAAACTCGTAAAACGTCGGGAAAACTACATTAAGTCCAGGGAGGTTACGTAGAAAAATAACGCATGTTTCAGTTTTCTATCATCAGAATAAGTACAGCTTTTCACATATGTGCCTTTACTTTTTGAATTCCCGTCGTATACCTGTATGTAGATGATTTTGTAAATAAGCTTTACCTATAATGAACTTTTAAAGATATAACAAGGGATGGCTTTTCTGACAGTGCACACGCGTGCATAGTGAGTTTCGGCATTAACATATATTTATAAATAACTGTTTAACCATGGGTAACGCCGCGGTCCAAGCTAGTAACATATGTAAATTATACTAACCCCCTGAGACATCCCCCCCCCCCCCCCGCCGGTAAAAGCACAAATCGCACACTGTCCTGATAACATAATGAAACCCATCTTGGAAGGAGAACCTTCACTTTCAGAAAGTTTTGCAGTTTTGTCTGGGGAAAAGAAATGCTGAAATGGGTTCAAATGGCTCTGAGCACTATGGGACTCAACTGCTGTGGTCATAAGTCCCCTAGAACTTAGAAATACTTAAACCTAACTAACCTAAGGACAGCACACAACACCCAGCCATCAAGAGGCAGAGAAAATCCCTGACCCCGCCGGGAATCGAACCCGGGAACCCGGGCGTGGGAAGCGAGAACGCTACCGCACGACCACGAGATGCGGGCAAAAAATGCTGACATCTCTTGATATCGATACCCAACAGTATACCAATAAACCAAGTACTGTCAATGTAGGTTAATGTAAGGAGCGTATTTGTATCTGTACTATCGCGAAACAGGGGACGAAGTGCCACGGATATACCGCGAATTGGGGTGGCAATCATTAAAACAAAGGCGTTTTTCGTTGCTGCAAGATCTTATCATGAATTTTCAATTACCAACTTTCTCAAACTTTCTCCTCGAAATGCGACAAATCTTGTTGGCGCCCACCTACACAGGGAGAAATAATCACCTTGATAAAATAAGAGAAATCAGAGCTCACACGGAAATACGAGCGACGCCGCTAGGCGCGCGCCGATCGCGTATATTTTGGCATGTGCGCGCTCGGCAGCTCAGAGCGGCCTGAGCTGGCGAGGTGAGCGCATCGCTGGTGTTGCGCGCTTCGCTTGCTCGGCCGTTGAGAGCTCGTGAAGAGGTTTTCTGTGCTGTGGGCGCTGCGGAGAGCAAATTGTCGTGCGTTGTTTCGACAACGCGTGCAAATTGTCGTGTTCCGCGCCTCGCAGCATGGGAAAGAAGCGTGCGCAGAGGAAACCTGCCGCTACGAAGGGTCCTTCGGTTGTGCAACTCACCGAGTCTGCCGACCGTGCAAGGAACTCTCGAGAAGACGAGTCGCGGCCTGTCCCCCCTTTGTACGTCAAGTGCAATGGCGGGTGGACAGCGCTGTTCGACACCATGACGAGCTGCGCTCGGAACGAGGTGGTCTACGAGTCTGTCGATACAGACTCGCTGATCTGCGTTCGAGCCGCAAACGTGGCCGACCACAGGGCGATCAAGGTCGCAGTGGCCGACCACGTCGTCGATGCGCCGCCGGCGCGTGAGAAGGCACCTTCCGTAGGAAGGATGAAGACGACCGAGGCACTCCTCAGGGGGTTGCCTTGGTGCTGTGATGAGGCAGCGGTCCGGGAAGGGCTGCTGCGAGCCGGGTTTGGTAGTGCAGCCGCAAGGTTGCACAACCGAACCAACAGGAAGAGGGCGCCGCTCTATGCTGTGACCGTGCAAACGGTCGACGGCGGGAGTGACATCTTCGACTTGCGGAAGTTGCTGGGCTTCCCGGTTACGACAGAGGCTCTCCCGACCGCCATGGATCCTCAGCCCCAGTGCTTCAGGTGCCAGGGCGAGGGCCATGTTGCGAAGTATTGCCGCAACGCGGCGCGGTGCGTCAAGTGCTCAGGTGAGCACGACAGCCGCGCCTGCGACCGCGGCAGCAACGCTCTGCCGACATGTGTCCGGTGTGGCGGCCCGCACGTCGCCAGTTGGCGCGGCTGTTCGGCTTTCTCAAGCCGCAGCCGTGCCGGGGGCGGCGAGGCGGCCGCGGCCGCACCGACGCAGCAGCAGAAGAGAAGACGACGCCGGAAACGGCGTAGGGCGCAGAGCAGCCCGGCGCAGCTGAGGGACGGCGCAGCAGCAGATCCACCTGCCAGGGGCAGGGACGGCCGCTCGGAAACGAGCAGCCAGGACGCAGCTCGCCTTCCTGCGAAGAGATGTGACCTCGAACTCGGCACCGCCGTGAAGGAGGCCACAGCAGCCCTCAAAGCCGTCATGGCGGCGGAGAGGCCTGCCTTCGCAGCCGCCGTGGCTGCAGAGAAGGAAGAGGCCTTGAGGCAACTGCGAGCAGTTTTCGCCCAAGGCCTCAGCACAGTCGTACCTGCGAACACTCCTGCGACCTCGCAGAAGGACGTTCGCGCGCCTATCCCAGCTCTTGTTCCAGCAGCAGCGCAGGTGAGAGGCGCAAAGAAGAAGAAGACAACCGCCGCCGCAGAGGAGCCGCTGGCGACGCCGACTGCTACGGGACCGGGCCCCGCAAGGGGTCGAGGAGCCAATAGGCCAGTCTTCATCGCAGAAGCGTCGCCGCCCTGCCGCGCCGAATTTTTATGTTACAGGGAGTAAGTCACTGCGGCCGGCCCAGGAGACTACAAGCGAGCCCAGCCGCAGCACCGGACTGCCCCAGCTAACAACCACGCAGTACATAGGTAACGTTGCACGATACCTCACGCTAACCCCCCTCACCTTGCATGCTCTGTCGCAGCTAGCAAGCCGCTACTGCCCTTACCACCCGTCCTACTGTCGCAGAGGTTTTTTTCCCTTGGCGCTGGCCTTGGCACTTTTTTTCCTCTGCTCTTAAAACCGCTACCCTTCGATCGTTTTCGACCACTACTATCTCCTGATGGACCATGTTAATGAGTAGTCTTACCCAGACGCATGGATAACATCACAGCCTGCATCCTGTGACGCCTGATTCAAAACTAACATGCTTACGGAGGTGACAGTAAAACTTTTGTGTTGGTCACCACGTTGGTGCGGGCGTGGAGGGGCCCCATCCTATGTAATAAAAAAAAAAATCGGCAGCTCAGTCGGCATCCATCCGTGACTGCGGGAACGTCTCTGCGCGTCTGGTTTTTTTCGATATTCGAATTTGAAATGTGCACTGCAATCGAAAATGCCGCCAGTTGTGAGGTTCGGTCTGTGATACAGTTGTTGTTAGCAAAAAACCTAAAATCAATATCAATTTATCGTGGACTGTGCGAAGTGTACAGAAACAACGTAATGAGTGAATGTTCTGTCCAGAAGCGGTGCATTCGGTTTAAAAATGGCTGAACAACGTTTATGATGTAGAGAAGAGTGGACTCCCGAGCATTGTGACTGACGATCTTGTCGCTAAAGTTGATGAAACGATTCGTCAAAAACGTCGCTTCACAATAACGGAGCTTTCCCTTTCTTTTCCACAAGTTTCGCGGACTTTGTTGTTTGAAATTGTCACTCAAAAGCTAGGCTACCACAAATTTTGTGTACGATGGGTGCCCAAAATGATTCAGAACACCATAAAGAACAGCGAATGGGGGCAACGTTGACATTTCTGGAGGCCTACCACAAACATGGTGATTCATTACTGGATCGAATCGTAACTGGTGACGAGACTTGGGTGAAACACGTCAATTGCGGGACAAAATTACAGTCCATGGAGTTGGAGCACACAAGGTCTCCCCCAATACAAAAAAAAATGTTTGCGAACCTTATCACCAAGGAAGTTGATGGCGACAGTGTTTTGGGATAGGCAAGGTGTGCTTCTTATTGAATTTCTCGAACGTGGAGCAAAAAAAAAAAAAAAAAAAAAGTCCAAATGTGTGTGGAATCTTATGGGACTTGACTGCTAAGGTCGTCAGTCCCTAACCTTGCACACTACTTAACCTAAATTATGCTAAGGACAAACACACACACCCATGCCCGACGGAGGACTCGAACCTCCGCCAGAACGAGACGAACGTGGAGCAACCATAAATTCTGCCCAGTAATGTCAAACTTTGCACAGCCTTAGAAAAGCAGTATAAACAAACAATGAGGAAAGCTAACGTCCAAAATTTTGTTTTTGTGGACGATGCCCGACCTCACACGGCAAACCGCACTAAAGAACTCTTTAATTCATTCAAATGGGAAATTTTCCTCATCTGCCCTACAGCCTCGATCTTTCACCAAGCGACTTCCACTTGTTTCCAAGATGAAGAACTGGCTTGCAACCTAGCGCTTTGATGACGATGCGGAATTCCAGGCGGCGCCGGCCGCTGTGGCCGAGCGGTTCTAGGGGCTACATTCTGAAACCGTGCGACCGCTACGGTCGCAGGTTCGAATCCTGCCTCGGGCATGGATGTGTGTGATGTTCTTAGGTTAGTTAGGTTTAAGTAGTTCTAAGTTCTAGGGGACGGATGACCTCAGCTGTTAAATCCTATAGTGCTCAGAGCCATTTGAACCATCCACGTGGGCGTGACTCACTGACTGAAGTCTCAGGAGGCAGAATTTTACGACGAAGGTCTTTCAAAGTTTGTCCACCGATAGGATAAGTGACTCAATGTGTTTGGTGAGTATGTGGAAAAGTAGTATGTCAGTCGCTCCTTCAGATGTATATAATAAAATGTATTTCTTGTACTTAATTTGTTTTTAATGTCAAAACGTTACCTACTTTCTGAATAGCCCTCGTATTTAAGTGTTTGTTTTTCCCGTGCACTTTTCGAGATTGGAACGGTAGAGAAAAAGGTTTAAGGTTGGTCGATGAATCTTAATTGTATATTGTACAATAGTTAAGTAGATGAAGATGAATTTAGATTGATTATGCCAACGAAATTTTACGTAAAACTGTAATAGTGATCATCAAGGGTTCCCAAATGATATCGGAATATAATTCCAAGCGGGACTACGTAGAACTCCAACGATCGGTGGTACGTGCTGAGCTTAATAGGATGATAATAAATAGTTAAATTAGATTAAAATATTTATAAAATGTTGAGTATAATAATTGTTATTAATATTTAGTACATAAATTTATTATAATAGCCAAGAAACTGTACTTCAGATGACTACAGCATCTGAACAGGATATGTCAAAAATTTTGAGAAATATAGGGGACAGTAAAATTAAAACAAGATAGATGGGAAAAAGTTAGTAAACTGTTTATTATTTCAAGAGTAATCGCCATAGCGGTGAGATAAGACGATCAATGCCTTCATGGAAAAGTTTGCTGTTGCCTACGAAACGATGATTCTGCCAGAGGTGTACCTCTTCGTCCTATGCAAACCGACGGCCGCGCATGTCTTTCTTCAGGGCCACAAAATTACGGGGATCGCATAAAACGGAGAGATCGTGACAGTGTGAATCATGTTTAAGGGCTTTCAAGCGAAACTTCTGCAATGTAGTCGAAGCATTTTGGCAACATGTCGGCAGGCATTATCCTGCAACAGAATGATGCCGTCGGTCAACATTTCCCTGCGTTTGGACTCGACAGCGAGCTTCAGAGCCCACGTACCGCTGGGCGTTAATTGCGGCTCCGTTTACCAGAAACTCACTGAGCAGTTGGCCCTTGCAAAGGTCATCATGACATTCTCGGAGGTGGCGTGTCTGTTATTTCGAGTGCTGATGTTTCTCTGGGAAGCCCTTACACGTCCTTCATAGAGTCCCGATCTCTCCCCACGAGATTTCCATATCTTTGATGCCCTGGCGAAAGACATTCAGAGCTTTCAATTTGCTCTGGACGATGCCCTGCGAGCCTGGGTGCAATCGTGGTTCCGTAGGCAAACGCAAACTTTTATCCAGGAAGGCACTGACCATCTTGCCTGACAGTGGGACAGATGTATTGACTGTTATTGCGATTACTTTTGAAATAATAAACTGTTTACTTGCTTTTTTCCATTTGTCTGGTTTCATTTGACTACCCGTCATACGTGTACCGAGAAACTAAGAACTATAATAGAAACTAACTCTCAAAAATCAGAGAATGTGATAATTTACTCGGGTTAAAATCGCAGTGGTACCAAGGTATTACCAGCATTTCACTTAGGTCCATGACCAAGACTACATATGACAGTGTGAACGTGTAAATAGAAGGTGTACATTTTGCTTTCGCCGTTTGCCGATAGTTGGCGACATCGGTAAGCAGCAGTCGTAAGAAACAGATCGTAGACATCAGGCAGTTAACTTGGACCTTGGTCAACATAACTTCATTCAAACATTAGTCGATTTGTGTCTGCACCATAAAGTTGTTCTTGATTGAAATTGTCACTTTACGAGCCTAATTCTCGTCATTTGCGGGAGGTGTTACTGTTTTGTTTCAGTATGAAGAAAACAGCGGCTGAGTCTCATCGAAGGCTCTCAAGCACGTACGGTAAGGACGCTATTAGTGAAAGAACGTGTCGTCAGTGGTTTCAACGCTTCAAGAACGATGATTTTAACATCACAGACCGGTTTAGTGGTGGAAGAGAGAATGTTTCCGAAGATGTAGAATTGGAGACATTGCTGAGTGAAGACTCGCGTAAAACTCAAAAATAATTTACACGATTAGTGGGAGTGACACAGCAAGTCATTTCAAAACGTCTCAGGTCTATGCGCATGATTCAGAAAGAAGGAACTTAGGTCCCGTCGGAGCTGAAACTAAGAAACGTTGAACGTTGTTTCTGTGTTTGTGAACAGTTGGTTCAAATGGTTCTGAGCACTATGGGACTCAACTGCTGAGGTCATTAGTCCCCTAGAACTTAGAACTAGTTAAACCTAACTAACCTAAGGACATCACAAACATCCATGCCCGAGGCAGGATTCGAACCTGCGACCGTAGCGGTCTTGCGGTTCCAGACTGCAGCGCCTTTAACCGCACGGCCACTTCGGCCGGCTGTGAACAGTTGCTTCAGAGGCAAAAACCGAAGGGATTTCTGCATCACATTGTGAATGAGGACGAAAAATGGGTTCATTACGATAATCCTAAACGCAAAAAATCATGGGGATATCCCGGCCATGCTTCCACGATGACGGCCAAACCGAATATTCACGGCTGCAAGATCATGCTCTGCATTTGGTGGGACCAGCTCGGCGTCGTATACTACGAAGTGTTAAAACCAAGTGAAACAATCATAGGTGTTCGTTATCGAACACAATTAATGCGTTTGAGCAGAGCAGTAAAAGACAAACGGCTGCAATACAGCGGGAGGCACGATAAAGTGATTTTGCAGCACGACAATGCTCGACTCCACGTTGCAAAAGAAGTCAAAATGTACTTGGAAACATTAAAATGGGAAGTCCTACCCCACCCACCGTATTCTCCAGACATTGCTCCCTCTGACTATCACCTGTTTAGATCAATGGCGCATGGCCTGGCTGACCAACGCTTCCGATCTCATGAAGAAGTCACAAATTGGATCGATTCGTGGATCTCTTCAAAAGATGAACAATTTTTTCGACGCGGGGTTCTTACACCGCCCGAAAGATGGGAGAAAGTAGTGGCCAGCGGTGGAAAATACTTTTAATGATGCATGTGTAACCAATTTGGTTCATTAAAGCCTCAAATATTGGGGAAAAAGGGCGGAAGCAAAGTTGTACACCTTGAAGCTGAAATGTTTCTTCCAACCGCTTGGGAAGTGAGTCTTTCAGTTATTTTTTTCCTTCGTCGACGATCTTTCCCTTCCGGTTTTGCCTGTTTTGCTTTACTCAGCTCTCGAGCCGCGTAACATGTGGTGTTGGTGGCTAAACCATGGGCTCTCAGTCCCACACACCGAAATTGTTTGAAAGTATTCGGAACAGAATGCAAACCAAAATTCCTGCAGTTTGGCAGTTCTACGGTAGCTAATTATTACTGAGTGGCTTCAGCTAGACGTAGCCCACTTCGAGAAACCTGTAGACTCTGGTCCTCATCGAAATTAAGCCAAGTCAAAGGCGGTATTAGCGAGACGTTTCCTGAGGTTGACCGGTGTGCTTAAGGTTCCATAGAAGATATCACACAGGAACAAAAAGAACTGATTCGTAATTTTACCGTAAATTAATGTCGGCGCGACAGCTGTACCATTTTCCCCGGCGATCCTGCAACACTTTGAGAACGTTGCGAGGCGGCGTTCTTGTGCGTGAGAGAAGTGACGATGCGAAGTGTTATATGCGGGCGAGCGTTGCTGACTTCGCCGCGGCCCACAGAGGGCGCCTTTGTGCGCAGTGTGCTTCTCCATAAACACGATGGCCACACAGGTCTCTCCTCCGCTGCCAACAGTACGCGCCTGTTTCGTTCTTGCGTTCACCTGCGGTCATCGACAAGAGGCACGACCGAAACAGCAGTTACCCGGAATATACAAGGTGTCTCAAATCTAATGTGTTGTTGTTGTCTTCTTCAGTCCGAAGACTGTTTTGCTGCAACTCTATCCTGTACAAGCCTCTTCGTCCCCGGATAACTACTGCAACTTACATCCTTCTAAATCTGCTTACAGTATTCCTCAATTGATCTCTCTCTACGATTTTTATCCCTCCAATACTAAATTGGCGCCACGCGGAGTGGCCGCGCAGTTTGAGGCGTCATGTAACGGACTGCGCGGCCCCTCCCGCCGGAGGTTCGAGTCCTCCCTCTGGCATGGATGTGTGTGTTGTTCTTAGCATAAGTTAGTTTAAGTCAGTTTAAGTAGTGTGTAAGTCTAGGGACCGATGACCTAAGCAGTTTGGTCCCATAGGAATTCACACACATGTGAACATTTGAACTAAATTGGTGATCCCTTTATGTCTCAGAATTTGTCCTGTCAACCTGTCCCTTCTTCTAGTCGAGATGTACCACAAATTTCTTTTCCCCCAAATTCCATTCATCACCTCCTCAATATTAATGTGATCCATCCATCTAATCTTCTACATTCTTCTGTAGCACCACATTTCAAAATCTTGTATTCCCTTCTTGTCTAAAATCTTTATCGTCCATATTTCACTTCCATACACGGCTACATTCCATATACGTAGGTTGCATCTTAAATAGTGGCAACACTGCTATGGGGACAACATGCAATGGAATCTACTATTGTCGCTGATAGCATACATTGTTGACATACTCACCTTACCCCCGAGCAAATGGACTAGCCCGTCCCACGTCACCGGCGTGCGCACAGTCGAGGGAAACGCAGTCACTTCTGAGCGAGCGGTCTAACGTAACGGTGTCACTATGTTTTTGAAACAGGAACAACAGAGTTGGATCAAGATTGAATGTACCAGAGGTCGTACAGCACGACAGTGTCATCAAGGTCTTCAAGAGGCGTGCGGGGAATCGGCATTGCCGTATTGAACAGTGGCACGCTGGGTAAAAGCCTTCAACGAAGGTCGGCAAACTGTGGCAAACATGCATCGGGCAGGTAATCCTAGCGTTAGCGTCTTTGAAGAAGAAGTGTATGCTGTTGCCGCGTTAGTGGACAGTGATCGACGCCATACGATTCGTAAGCTCGCCCACGAAACCGGATTAGCCCATACGACTGCGCTTCGCATCCTGAAGGAACGCCTGGGAATGCGAAAAATTGTATCATTACGAGTTCCGCATAACTTGACGGAAATGCAGAAATGGATGCGTTACGACGCTGCTCAGACGCACTTGGAGCGCTATGAGCGCGAAGGAGAGGCATTCTTACGGCGTATCGTAACACTGGATGAGACATGGGCCACATCGTACGAGCCAAAATTGGAACGCCAATCCAACGAATGGCGTCATTATGAGTCGCCGAGAAAGTCGAAAGTGCGTCAGAGCCCCAGTATGGTGAAAGTTATGGTGATTCTCGTGTGCGACTGTGATGGTGTTATCCTAACGCATTCCGTTCCTCCACGGCAGACCCTCAATACACAGTATTACTGTTCGTTTTGGAGCATCAACTGCGACCAGCTTTGCGAAAGAAGTGGCGACACTTGCTGCGCAGCCGGCCGCGGTGGCCGTGCGGTTCTAGGCGCTGCAGTCCGGAACCGTGGGACTGCTACGGTCGCAGGTTCGAATCCTGCCTCGGGCATGGATGTGTGTGATGTCCTTAGGTTAGTTAGGTTTAAGTAGTTCTAAGTTCTAGGGGACTGATGACCTCAGAAGTTAAGTCCCACAGTGCTCAGAGCCATTTGAACCAATTTTGAACTTGCTGCGCAACCCACCCATCATTTTGCACAACAATGCGCGGGCGCGTACAGCGCAAGCTGTGGCTGCTCTATTCGGTCGATGGGACTGGGAGGTACTGTATCATCCACCATACTCCCCGAACTAAAGGCCTTGTGACTTTGATTTGATTCCGAAGATGAAGGAACCACTTCGTGGCATTCGCTTCAGAAATGTTCCAGAGATTCGACAGGCAGTAGACCGCTTCATTCGCACCATCAACAGAACAGGCTCTGCTAACGGTATACTACATCTTCCACTTCGCTGGCAACGGGTTCTACACAACGCTCGTGATTACTTTGAAGGACAGTAACAGGTGCAAACATGCAATTCTTTTATATCGGTTGTGAATAAATAGTTGTCACTATTTAAGTTCCAACCCTCATAAATGCATTCAGAAAAGACATCCTAACACTTAAATTTATAAACGATGCTACCAAATTTCTTTTCTTCGGAAACGCTATTCTTGTAATTGCCAGTCTACATTTTATATCCTCTCTACTTCGGCCATCGTCAGTTATTTTACTGTCCAAATATCACAACTCATCTACTGCTATAAGCGTCTCGTTTCCTAATCTACACTCCTGGAAATGGAAAAAAGAACACATTGACACCGGTGTGTCAGACCCACCATACTTGCTCCGGACACTGCGAGAGGGCTGTACAAGCAATGATCACACGCACGGCACAGCGGACACACCAGGAACCGCGGTGTTGGCCGTCGAATGGCGCTAGCTGCGCAGCATTTGTGCACCGCCGTCGTCAGTGTCAGCCAGTTTGCCGTGGCATACGGAGCTCCATCGCAGTCTTTAACACTGGTAGCATGCCGCGACAGCGTGGACGTGAACCGTATGTGCAGTTGACGGACTTTGAGCGAGGGCGTATAGTGGGCATGCGGGAGGCCGGGTGGACGTACCGCCGAATTGCTCAACAAGTGGGGCGTGAGGTCTCCACAGTACATCGATGTTGTCGCCAGTGGTCGGCGGAAGGTGCACGTGCCCGTCGACCTGGGACCGGACCGCAGCGACGCACGGATGCACGCCAAGACCGTAGGATCCTACGCAGTGCCGTAGGGGACCGCACCGCCACTTCCCAGCAAATTAGGGACACTGTTGCTCCTGGGGTATCGGCGAGGACCATTCGCAACCGTCTCCATGAAGCTGGGCTACAGTCCCGCACACCGTTAGGCCGTCTTCCGCTCACGCCCCAACATCGTGCAGCCCGCCTCCAGTGGTGTCGCGACAGGCGTGAATGGAGGGACGAATGGAGACGTGTCGTCTTCAGCGATGAGAGTCGCTTCTGCCTTGGTGCCAATGATGGTCGTATGCGTGTTTGGCGCCGTGCAGGTTAGCGCCACAATCAGGACTGCATACGACCGAGGCACACAGGGCCAACACCCGGCATCATGGTGTGGGGAGCGATCTCCTACACTGGCCGTACACCACTGGTGATCGTCGAGGGGACACTGAATAGTGCACGGTACATCCAAACCGTCATCGAACCCATCGTTCTACCATTCCTAGACCGGCAAGGGAACTTGCTGTTCCAACAGGACAATGCACGTCCGCATGTATCCCGTGCCACCCAACGTGCTCTAGAAGGTGTAAGTCAACTACCCTGGCCAGCAAGATCTCCGGATCTGTCCCCCATTGAGCATGTTTGGGACTGGATGAAGCGTCGTCTCACGCGGTCTGCACGTCCAGTACGAACGCTGGTCCAACTGAGGCGCCAGATGGAAATGGCATGGCAAGCCGTTCCACAGGACTACATCCAGCATCTCTACGATCGTCTCCATGGGAGAATAGCAGCCTGCATTGCTGCGAAAGGTGGATATACACTGTACTAGTGCCGACATTGTGCATGCTCTGTTGCGTGTGTCTATGTGCCTGTGGTTCTGTCAGTGTGATCATGTGATGTATCTGACCCCAGGAATGTGTCAATAAAGTTTCCCCTTCCTGGGACAATGAATTCACGGTGTTCTTATTTCAATTTCCAGGAGTGTAATTCCCTAAGCATCACCTGATTCAATTCAACTACATTCCATTATCTTTAGCTTTTGTTGATGTTCATCGTATACTCACCCTCTAAGACACTGTCCATTCCGTTCAAGTGCTCTTCCAAGACCTTTGCTGTCTCTGATAGAATTACAATGTCATCGGCAAATCTCAAAGCTTTTATTTCTTCTCGCTGAATTAAAAAAAAAAAAAAAAAAGCTACACGAAACTTTTCTTTGGTTTCTTCCACTCCTTCTTCAGGGTACATTGGGGATAGGCTACAACCCTGTCTCGTTCCCTTCTCAACCACTGCCTCCCGTTCATACCCCTCGACTCTTATAACTGCCGTCTCACTTCTGTACAAGTTGTAAAAAGCCCTTCACTCCCTGTATTTTAGCCCTGCTACCTTCAGAATTTCAAAGAGAGTACTACATTCAACAATGTCAAAAGCTTTCTCTATGTCTACAAACGCTATAAACGTAGGTTTGCCTTTCCTTAACGTATCTTCTAAGTTATGTCGTCGGGTCAGCATTGCCTCGCAATGTGTCAACATTTCTGCGGAATCCAAATGTGTGAGCCCATTTTAACATCGCCGGGTCTTCGCAGTCGACATCGGGGTCCACAAGGAAAGGCAAAAGGAGGCACTTGCCCTCTCCTACAATCTAGGAGTACGGGCTTCTTAGAAAGGCTGTTACAAACGGGAAATTATGGCTTTTCTTTGGACCGGCGCTGATTTCGGCGTTGTTGTACATTCGGGGTGCATGTGAAGATTTAGAGAATATTGTCTAAATATAACCCCAAAATCCTTCTTTGTCCCTTCCTCATACACTCCTTGCCGAGACCAGAAAGGGACCGTTCCAACACAACGACGTACTATTTCCGGCCCCTATTCCCAGCAAAAATTAACGTGTCCACAGTATAACTGGCCAACATCAGCCCCCAAGTTCTCACAAGGACACCATCTCCTCCTACTGCTGAGCAACTTAATCACAGCAGTTGTCTATCATTTGTCTGTGGTCAATGGAAACCCGTCACGACTTGCTGAAACAACATTCAGTTCTATAGTCGCAGAACGACTGTAGTGGACTCTAATGAACGCGGTCTTACTGTACCGCAGATGCGCTCCACTGTTCTTCATCCAAGGACCCAAAAGCCTCACTTGGAAATAGAAAATACCAATTTCTTCACTAGAACCGAGCGAAAAATTGAGAAGAATCATGATGGAGAAGATTTTCACTTGAAATTGGAGCTTCTCAGACTCCATGGAGTCCAACACAACGCAGTATACTGTCACATTGGTTCTGTCCCAGTTTATTAAGAGTCGATTGTAACTGGAAATTTGATTGTTGTGGGAGGTATACCATAGTCCCGTGGTCAAATATTTACCCTATAACCACATAACGCAAAAATGTAGCTTTAAAACCGCATATTATTTAGCTTTAATTATGCCAGTCAGCTTCAAAAAATAGAAGGAATGAAAATAATGCAATAAATCCATCAACATGTGACATAATAAACAACAGGAATTGCTCCAATTTAATGGTATTAAAAATCGCAGTTGTGAAATATTGCCCCCTCTTGCATAGATTTCTGCATTCACGAACGCTGTCAGATACACTGCACTCGATTGACAGCTTATGTCTTCTATTACACCTGTCCAATAATGACATCATCGACAGATGAAGAAGTAACTTCATTTGTGCCCCTGGGATATCGTTTGGGACTCTATCTCCTCATGTTGTGTATTAGTAACTTTACAGACAATATTAATAGTAACCTCAGACTTCCCCCAGATTATGCAGTTACTTAACTACAATGAAGCAATATCAAATAACAGCTGCATAAATATTCGGTCGATCCTTTACAGAATTTCAAAGTAGTGAAAAGGTTGGCTACTTGCTTTAAATGCTCGAAAATATAAAACTGTGCACTTCAGGAAACTAAAAAACGTAGTTTCCTGTTATACAACTATTCCACAATACAGCATGTGGAACTAAACAGTACAATGTAATGTCGTTTTCGTAACGTTTTGTAACGACGCTAATTTTGCATGTTTTAGGAAAGAAAAAGAACCCACTCACGACGGCGAAATTTTCACTGATACTAGTTTGGGAAAGCAATCAAACAGGTGTTTGCATCAAGGCAGACCCATAATCCCATTTTGTTCTATGCAAATACATGCCAACCGAAGAGTTTTCAAGCTACAGTGATTGCAGTATCCTATGGCTATATATAATATCAGCTAGTCACAACTGGAATAGGGCAACTCAAATGAATACCTGGGTGTAACAATGAGAGATTGCAGGGCACTCTCACTTCTGATTCGGTGTAGGGAATACGATCTACGGCGATTTGACTTCATATATTGTGATGAAATGGTGGGCAGCAGTTTATGGTCTTGTTTGCGTGCTCTAGGGAAAGAAATAGGGTAAGCTTTATCTGCATTCAAAGGAACAGGGTGCCGACTTAAACAACTGCAGTAAAATCACGGCGTTGGTGGGGCGACAAAGCGCGTTTTTTCTGGAGAACGATGAAGAGACATTTCCAGACAGCTCCGTGCCGTGGTCGTATTGTGCAGAAACACATTAAGCTTGGCGCCACAGACAGGGGCAGACGTCCAGGTATACGGCCCAGCGCCGAAAAGTCGCCAACAGCGCACTGTAGGCCTTGTTAGCGAGCAAGCCGCCAAAAGAAATGTAAACATTCTGCAAATTTTCGTGGGACAGAAAAACTGGCGCCCAGATATGCAGACTCTGTTTCAAAACATGTTTTGTCAATGCGATTTTATGGCCATTCCCTGCAAACTTTGAAATGGACGCAACAGGGGAGATAACAAGCTGTTTATGGAGGGCTGTGCTTCCACCCTGTATTGTGTTAGCAAAATACAAGGCAAAAGTGTGGGAAAGAGGCCACGAAGCTGAATTTTTTTCTGTTTTCTGCCAATTAACTTTAAGTCTCTGATTGGTCAAATCGGTTTGCAGTGCAAAGACCATTCACTGAGCTTCGAATGCTGGGCTCCAGGTCGTGATTGGCTTGTGCGAAATTGGGGGAAGTCAAAAAAGAGAAATGTGCTTTTGGAACACAGCTAAGGAGGCAACACAGAGAAAGTCTCTTGTACTGGCGCTTCACTAGTAAAGAACTGCAGGTCTCTACCTAAATGGTGGGACTTGTGTCCTTTACTTGGGAGCGACTTAGAGCCTGTGCCAGTCATCTTCTGAACCGTCAGAGGTACTGCTTATATCATCACGGTCACAGCGAGTGACACGTGGGTGCACTTATTTGTCTTGAGTCGGCCGTCTAAACATTTGACGTATTCCGACATGCACAGTCGTGGCACAGTGTCAAATTGGTTTGGCAGACCAGCAAACGGGTCCACCTGCACACTGGAATCCGTCAGGGTTTCAGAGGCTTTTAGGGAAGTACCTGCATTCTGAATTAACTGAACGCGATACCGCGTACTTGCATTTAATAACAGATTTCCGCCATCCATGACTTCCGTCACCGAACACATCATAGTGTGCCGGCTTGACCAGTAGGATGGTAAAGTATTCGCTGCTGCGACGTAGGGCTATAATGTCTATTTCTCAGCACCCTGTTCTTTCGAACCATATTTTTCCTTTTTTTTTTTTTTTGTATGGTAGAATACAGATGCTTGGTGGTGGCGTAGTTTGATGCCATAACCTGAATTCGCGTGTATAAAGTGAGATAGAGCAAGTAGTGTTCTGGTTAGTGTCATGTGTCGATCCCCAGCAGATCACTTTCTCCACCATAGATCCCATCTTAGTAAGGCTTTTGTTAAATAAATATTTTTTGTATGATGTTTCTTTAGTAATTTTGTCGTCTTGTCTTGTTTAAGATCAATAAATCGATTGTAAATTAAACTACAACTTCTCCTTGAGCTCCGTCGCATTTTTATAGCAGTCTAGATCAGAATCATAAGGAGTAGCTTTTTCATTTGGTGTCCACTGCGTGGATCTTTTACTTCATTAACGGTAATATTCTTTCAACAATTTGTAGAGATATAAAATTGAACAATCACACAGGTTCACTCATAGGTAAAGCAGATGGTAGACTTCGGTTCGCTGGAAGGATACTAGGGAAACCAAATCTACGCGATGTATCCTAGAATATTGGTCAGCTGTGTGGGACCTGTGTAATGTTGTTGCATTAATTTGTTGTGAAAGCAGTGCTGATAGACAATGAAACCGGGTTAAAAGCTGTGAGCTATGTGGGGAAGTTAACCTTGCATTATTGTGCAACTGTTTCACCAGGTATCCAGTCTAGCTTACCAAATTCACAACCAGACTAACATTAATTATAATCTTTTAATCGTCATACGACAACTGGTGATATATACGAGGGCTATTCCGAAAGTAAGGTCCGATAGGTCGCGAAATGGAAACCACGGTAAAAATCAAAAATGTTTTATTTGCAACAGTTAGATACACCTTGCAGCTACTTATCTCCATAGTCGCCGACCCGACTTAGACGTGCATCGTAGCGTTGTACCAACTTTCCCGTACCCTCGCTATAGAAGGCAGCCGCCAGTGCTCTCCGCCAATTCTCTACGCTGGCCTACGGCTCGTTGTCTTGTGCCGAAATGTTGTCATCATAACCAGCGGTTCATGTGACCTGAGCTGAAACTCAGAGGGAGACAATTACGGGCTGTATTGTGGGTAATCTCACATTTCCATTTGAAAACGATGCAGGAGCATCTTCATTGCCCCTGCAGAATGCGGCTGAGAATTGTCTTGAAGACGAAACAGCACGACAGTTATGTAATGTTAGCTGCATAGCTTCAGGGGAAATTTCTCACCAGGCCCCCGTACTTGGCGGCAGACACTATTTTCTAGACATCTTTACGCACTCACTGCGAGCTCAGAAATGAGAAGAGCGACGTGATGCTAACTGGGGTTATACTAGAGACACTACCCAACACATCTGTGCAAAGCTTTATCGGATTTTCATAGTCGTTTCCATTTCGTGACCGATCGGACCTTACTTTCGGAATAGCCCTCGTATATATATATATATATATATATATATATATATATATATATATATATATATATATATAGAATTTAAATAAAAAGAAATAAATCAGTTTATATTTGGAAATTTATTTTAACATTGATCATTCAATTTCACCATATTAAACTTGATTCATAACTGAACTGGTACCTTATTTAGGATTGTGAAAATGTGAGTTCGTAATCTTACAGGACACATCAAATATGGAGCCAACATTGGGAGACTGCATACAACACTGCATTCATAAAATAACACACAAAGAACATTGAAACGTATGCAAGAGGAAATTCACCACAACCAGCCAATTCAATTTTCACCCAAAGAAGTTACGTTCATAGCGCAATCCTGTTCGTCATGTAATTACCACACACTGGTATACTAAATTCATACTAACTCTCTGTGAAATGTTCCCGAAAAGAATAGCTGAGGGCTACTTTGATGATTACACCACATGCTTCACGTGGTCAACTTGGTTTACACAAAGAGTGTAACTCTACAATAATTTTGATAATTCTATAAATTACATCGAAACGCAATTTACAAAAGAAAAACCTCGAACTGGTTGCTATCGTCTTACTATTAACCTGATGGATCAAACAATTGTATAAGCACGTGGTACTGGTCTCACAAAGTACACCCCACGTGGGTTGAACATAAAGAAAAGTTGCTATATTGAAAAATATTGTCAAGACAAGACGTTATAATCTCACGCACATTCGCATTTAAAATTGATGATCTTAGTTAGAGTTACTGATCAACAGGTGGTTCCACTTTACTCATAAAGTAGTGACAAAGCAACTACCGGAAGATATTCTGAACTGTGACTCGAATTACACTGCGTTGCAATTTAAGATAACATTAGATATTTTAGAGCTAAACTTGAAATAAAGGTGATTAAATTTTCAGTTAGGCTGAACTTAAGGAATCCATTGTCCTACGGACTTAGCAGACACGCGCTTAGCCGGAGATCTTACCACTTCAGACGCTCGCCGCAGACAGACTGACGTGGTCCCTTCCTGAGGGTGCCTCACAAATACAAACGGAAGTGACCAGAGAGGCAGCTCCCTATACCAACATGACAAGGGACGGACAGGACCATACTAAGAATAGAAACCTCTTTGCTTCTAGAAAGCGTAGCTACCTGTTCTGACGTTGGTCCTACTGTTCTCTAGCAGACAGGTTTGTCTGCTACTATCAAACATGCAACTAGAAATACATTTGCTCATTCATTCTTTCACACAGAAGGGAAGGGGGATGACAGTATCTTATCATATACAGTATATAAAAGAAAGCGGATGTAGGTTCCGTATGAGACTGTGTGACATGAATTACATATAAACTGTGTTTTAAAGTGTAGTAGTGTGACAGATCGTTCTTGTTTATGCGTAAAAGTAACACGTTTCACTGCTCAGTCTCCTCCCAGATAGTCAGAAACACCACAGTAAATTTAGAAGAGGAATTTATGCCGTAAATGACAACAGATTTAAGAAATTAACATGAAAGGAATCCAACAAAGACCTTGCACCTGTACCGAATAGGACTAACTTGGGATATTGAATGTATGCAGAAAAGGGAAGCGCGAGTGGTGACAGGTTTGTATGACACACGTGAAAGTGCCACAGAGATGCCAAAGAAACTGAATTGGCTAACACATGAAGACAGACACAAGCTACCCCGAGAAATCCTAGTTACGAAGTTTAGCCGGCTGCGGTAGTCTCGCGGTTCTAGGCGCGCAGTCCGGAACCGTGCGACTGCTACGGTCGCAGGTTCGAATCCTGCCTCGGGCATGGATGTGTGTGATGTCCTTAGGTTAGTTAGGTTTAAGTAGTTCTAAGTTCTAGGGGACTAATGACCACAGCAGTTAAGTCCCATAGTGCTCAGAGCCATTTTTGTTACGAAGTTTCAAAACAAACTGTAATTGATGAATCTAGAAATTTACAACAACCATCTACATTTTGCTATCATAGGGATCGAGAGTATAGGATTAGTTTATTTTGAAGACAATGCCAGTACCAGTTGCACGTTTCTATTTAGTTTTTGAAAACCACGACCGGTTTCGTTCCTCAAGGCCATTAACCAGTGGTTATATGTCAGATGCCCCCTGAGAGGCGTCAGAGAATCCCACTGTCTCTCAGGGAGTGGAGGTGTCATTTTCTCAATAAATAAATAAATAAATAAATAAATAAATAAATCTACAGTTGCGGAACATACAATAACAAGCTCCATATCCTGAACAAGAAACTTAACAAAACAAAAAAAGGATTCAATTAATTACAGCATGCGATATTGCAGTGCCAGAGTGCCAGTGTTCTTCTGATTTACGATGCAATGTCCCTTTGGACATGCATGCATGAAATGTAGGTATATATCCACCGACACTGGGCAAGCAACTGTCACACCTGTATGGGAATATACATAATATGTGTACGAGTACATGTTTGGACGTATGGTTGACGACATATGGAAGTTTGGGGTCTGGCTGTGAGTCGTACATGTATAGCCAAATATTAATCAGACTCTGTGAAACAAATTTATGTCAACATGGTTACATTCTTTCCAGCAACGCTGCAGTGATGCTGTCGGGTTCTTGCCCTTTATTTTGAACGTCCTTTTTAGAAGCACCGCCGCCTATTTCGTTTTGACTCCCACCAAGCCCAGTCCTCCTCCTTCTAGTACCCGTTATTGTTGTGTCTGTTTCCGTAGGTATGCTGAGTGTCTGTGCCCCGTAAAAACCGTTCGACGGGATCATTGTACTCATAAGTTCTGCTCTTTGATGGAGGGATAATTTCCTAGTTGCGCTCATTCTTGTGAGGCCCTGTATGGTACGTAGCACGTTTCTCCAGTTGTATATTGCTTTTCTCAGGGGGTAGACTGTATGAAGACGCCGATACTTTGTGGGTCTCGACTACTCCATACTACTGGCTTGCTGCATTTAGTTGGTGATTGCCAATTGGCAGTAGCGCTGTTTTCGTTTTGTTTATCTTCGCGCGTGACGTTTCTTCTAAGGTCTTCAACCTTTCTTCTACTGTTGTTATGTCTTCTTGTTGTTTAATGAAGATTCCCATGTCACACATGTAGGATGTAGGCTATGCAGGCCACTGTTTTGTCTCCCACAGAGTAGCCTGCCATACTATAGGAGAACATCCTCAGTAGTGTGTCTAGTTCTCCATAGAGGAATTTTTAGATATAAATTAAGAAAAAAAAGAAAAAAAAACAAACAAAAATATTAAAAAAATAAAAATAAAAAATAAAGAAAAACAAAAAACACAAAAAATAAAGTTGTTATATTAACTTAAGTATGTTGTTAAATTAACCTAATTGTGTCATGTATTGGAAAATTCGACTCGTTCCACATCATTACGAAATATCGTATTCATGATCCATGGAACTAGTATTAATCTAATCTAATCTAACAGCGAAGAGGACCATTGACAGGGGGCAGTCCGTCCCCGGTAGCTGAGTGGTCAGCGCGACAGAATGTCAATCCTACGGCCTGGTTTAGACTACCGGCTGGGTCGGAGAGTTTTCTCCACTCAGGGAGTGGGTGTTATGCTGTACTAATCATCATCATTTCATCCCCACCGACGCGCAAGTCGCCGAAGTGGCGTCAAATCGAAAGGCTTGCACCCAGAGAATGGTCTATCCGACGGGAGACCCTAGTCACACGACATTTACATTTTATAGGGGGCAGCCTTCTCTCACTCATATGTTTAATGTTATATATTTGGCTATCCAGCCGTTTGTAGATATTTTGGATTTGGCATTCTTTAGTAGTTTATCGACAATGCTTTTACATTTCAATCCTAAACCTAGTCTGGTTAATGTCTTCATCAAGTGATTGTGATCGATGCTATCGAAAGCCTTATGAAAGTCCACAGACATGGTGGCTGCTGGCTTTCTAGTAGCCGCTGCAAGTGCTATCCGGTCTGTTTATGTACAGGTGGCTTTAAAGTGCGAGTAGCTCCTCAATTGGCATCACGAGGCTGAGTGCACCCCGAAAAATGGCAACAGCGCATGGTAGCCTGGATTACCACGCCCGACTGCGCTTAACTTCGGCGGTTTTATCTCCTCTTTTTCGAAGAGCTCTTCGAAATATTTCTCAATACGCGTTCTGATATCTGTTTTTGTTTTGAGCGTTCGCCCTTCGTAGTCGCGCAGTTCCTTTGTAGTCTTACTGTTGGCCCTTTCCCTCTCCCTGTAGAGGTGATGCATGGTGGCCGGCTCGTTCTCCACTTCGCCGTACGTTCTGTTGCCGTCTGATTTGCAGCTGATTCGAGGCAAGAGTAAATGATCGTCTTTGGGACACTGTTAGTAGAAGTTGACGGTAGTCTTTTCCGGCGCTGCATCTACTCAACAGACATTAACGCATTGGTTTTGCTCGTGCGGTCCACCATTCTATTGTGGTGATGTACTCTTCTCTCTGTGCCAGACACTCTTGCCACGTGGCTGCTATTCCATTTTACAGAGTGCGTCTTGCAGGTCGTCGGCATTCAATTTCCAGGTATTTCCTGCCGATGCGATCTCTTGTTTTGCGTGGCGGATGCTGCGCTCGTAACTGAAGTTGTCAGAAAATATTAAAGGGCAGACCTTTACTTATGATATCTTGTCTGTTAGTCCTCTGTTTGGATAGTTTCTATCCAGTCTGCTTCTTTCTTTCTTTCTTTTTTTTTTTTTTTTCTTAGAAATACGTGAACTCTGAGTGGACGGGATTGTGCACTCGCCACGAGTCTTCCAGTTTGAAACGTATAAAGAGCTCGTGTAATTCTGCATAAGGCAACTGGGACCTGATCCGTTTCTGCGACCACACAATTTAAATCGCCACCGATTACAATGTTGTTGTTATTATACAGGGTGGTCTACTGATCGTGACCGTGCCAAATATCTCACGAAATAAGCGTCAAACAAAAAAAACTACAAAGAACGAAACTTGTGTATCTTGAAGGGGAAAACCAGATGGCGCTATGGTTATCAAAAAAAATGGTTCAAATGGCTCTGAGCACTATGGGACTCAACTGCTGAGGTCATTAGTCCCCTAGAACTTAGAACTAGTTAAACCTAACTAACCTAAGGACATCACAAACATCCATGCCCGAGGCAGGATTCGAACCTGCGACCGTAGCGGTCTTGCGGTTCCAGACTGCAGCGCCTTTAACCGCACGGCCACTTCGGCCGGCTATGGTTATCCCGCTAGATTGAGCTGCCATAGGTCAAACGGATATCAACTGCGTTTTTTCAAACAGAAACCCCCATTTTCTATTACATAGTCGTGTAGTACGTAAATAAATATGAATGGTTTAGTTGGACCACTTCTTTCGCTTTGCGATAGATGGCCCTGTAATAGTCACAAACATATGGCTCACAATTTTAGACGAACGGTTGGTAACAGGTAGGTTTTTTAAATTAAAATACAGAACGTAGGTACGTTTGAACATTTTATTTCGGTTGTTCCAATCTGAAACATGTACCTTTGTGAACTTATCATTTCTGAGAACGCATGCTGTTACAGCGTGATAACCTGTAAATACACCATTAATGCAATAAATGCTCAAAACGATGTCCGTCAACCTCAATGCATTTGGCAACACGTGTAACGACATTCCTCTAAACAGCGAGTAGTTCGCCTTCCGTAATGTTCGCACATGCATTGACAATGCGCTGACGCATGTTGTCAGGCGTTGTCGGTGGATCACGATAGTAAATATCCTTCAACTTTCCCCACAGAAAGAAATCCGGGGACGTCAGATCCGGTGAACATGCGGGCCATGGTATGGTGCTTCGACGACCAATCCACCTGTCATGAAATATGCTATTCAACACCGCTTCAACCGCACGCGAACTATGTGCCGGACATCCATCATGTTGGAAGTACATAGCCATTCTGTCATGCAGTGAAACATCTTGTAGTAACATAGATAGAGCATTACGGAGGAAATCAGCATACATTGCACCATTTAGATTGCCATCTATAAAATGGAGGCCAATTATGCTTCCTCCCATAATGTCCCACCATGCATTAACCCGCCAAGGTCGCTGATGTTCCACTTGTCCCAGCCATCGTGGATTTTCCGTTTACGTTACGGCTGTTGGTGAATGACGCTTCGTCGCTAAATAGAACGCGTGCAAAAAATTTGTCATCGTCCCGTAATTTCTTTTGTGCCCAGAGGCAGAACTGTACACGACGCTCATAGTCGTCGCCATGCAATTCCTGGTGCGTAGAAATATTATGGTACGGATGCAATCGACGTTGATGTAGCATTCTCAACACCGACGTTTTTGAGATTCCCGATTCTGGCACAATTTGTCTGCTGCTAATGTGCGAATTAGCGGCGACAGCAGCTAAAACACCTACTTGGGCATCATCATTTGTTGTAGGTCGTGGTTGATGTTTGACATGTGGCTGAACACTTCCTGTTTCCTTAAATAACGTAACTATCCGGCGAACGGTGCGGACACTTGGATGATGTCATTCAGGATACCGAGCAGCATACATATCACACGCCCGTTGGGCATGTTGATCACAATAGCCATACATCAACACGATATCGACCTTTTCCGCAATTGGTAAACGGTCCATTTTAACACGGGTAATGTATCACGAAGCAAATACCGTCCGCACTGGCGGAACGTTACGTGATACCATATACTTATACGTTTGTGACTATTACAGCGCCATCTATTACAAAGCGAAAAAAGTGGTCCAACTAAAACATTCATATTTCTTTACGTACTAACTGAATATGTAATAAAAATGGGGGTTTCTATTTAAAACACGCATTTGATATCCGTTTGACCTATGGCAGCGCCATCTAGCGGGACAACCATAGCGCCATCTGGTTTCCCCCTTCAAGCTAGACAAGTTTCGTTCTTTGTAGTTTTTTCGTTTGACGCTTATTTCGTGAGATAGTTGGCCCAGACAGTATCGATGGACCACCCTGTATAAGATGAACTGACGTATTTCTTCATTGAAGAAGCTGCTCCTTGCTCCTTTGTTGCCTGCCCCTGACGGTGCGTATACGTTAACAAATAGCGTTCCTTCTACAATGGTCGTGGCCGTTTGACACCATCTTCGGTTCGCCAGTCTCTACACCTTGTCGAAACAATACCTCTGTGCCGCACCTTGGTTCTAAGTCTATGTTTGTAAAGACTTCGAGTCCTGGTCTCCATTCTATTGACGTGGAAGTTACTTCCTGTAGAAGCGCGACGTCCGTGGCTCTGTGTCGAAGGAACTGTGCGAGGCGTCTATTATGACTACTACGCTCATTTTATTACCATTACAAGTGATTATATGATACGTGTTATTTGCCTGTTTTGTCATTTTTACTGCCCGTGAGAGCTGTCGTTGGAGTCTGTGTGGTGCTGTTTTGGCCGATCCGGTCAGCTCTGTCTGCCGGTTTCCCTCCTTTCCTGTGGAATTTTGCTGTCAGCTCCGCCTTTTGGTCGTCATTTTTGTGTCCTTTCCCTTGCTCCGTTGTTTCCCCTTTGACAGTTCACAGCTCCTGTTCCTGGAGGTGGCTGCGGCGCCGTCTTCCTCCTGGTTCAGTTTTAACAACTTTTCAGACGATTTACGTTTTCTTTGACCACCCGTTCGCGGGTCTGTGATGTGGCTCGAGTATCACTTTCGGGACTTCTGACTTTTCAATTTGCATCGTGTCGACATCTTTTTTCAGGTTCCTTTTCCCTCTTGACCTGCTTCGCCTGCTACACTACTGGCCATTAAAATTGCTACACCACGAAGATGACGTGCTACAGACGTGAAATTTAACCAACATCAAGAACATGCTGTGGTATGCAAATGATTAGCTTTTCAGAGCATTCACACAAGGTTGGCGCCGGTGGCGACACCTACAACGTGCTGACATGAGGAAAGTTTCCAACCGATTTCTCATACACAAACAGCAGTTGACCGGCGTTGCCTGGTGAAACGTTGTTGTGAAGCCTCGTGTAAGGAGGACAGATGCGTACCATCATGTTTCCGACTTTCATAAAGGTTGGATTGTAGCCTATCGCGATTACGGTTTATCGTATCGCAACATTGCTGCTCGCGTTGGTCGAGAAACAAGGACTCTCAACAGAATATGGAATCGGTGGGTTCAGGAGGATAATACGGAACGCCGTACAGGATCCCAACGGCCTCGTATCACTAGCAGTCGAGATGACAGGCATCTTATCCGCATGGCTGTAACGGATCGTGCAGCCACGTCTCGATCCCTGAGTCAACAGATGGGGACGTTTCAACGACAACAACCATCTGCACGAACAGTTCGACGACGTTTGCAGCAGCATGGACTATCAGCTCGGATACAATGGTTGCGGTTACGCTTGACGCTGCATCACAGACAGCAGCGCCTGCGATGGTGTACTCAACGACGAACCTGGGTGCACGAATGGCAAAACGTCATTTTTTCGGGTGAATCCAGGTTCCGGGTAGAGCATCATGATGGTCGCATCCGTGTTTGGCGACATCATATTAAACGCTCATTGGAAACGTGTATTCGTCATCGTCATACTGGCGTATCACCCGGCATGATGGTATGGGGTGCCATTGGTTACACGTCTCGGTCACCTCTTGTTCGCATTGACGGCACTTTGAACAGTGGATGTTACATTTCAGATGTGTTACGACTCGTGGATCTACCCTTCATTCGATCCCTGCGAAACCCTACATTTCAGCAGGATAATGCACGACCGCATGTTGCAGGATCTGTACGGGCCTTTCTGGATACAGAAAATGTCCGACTGCTGCCCTGGGCAGCACATTCTCATATCTCTCACCAATTGAAAACGTCTAGTCAATGGTGGCCGAGCAACTGGCTCGTCACAATACGCCAGTCACTACTCTTGATGAACTGCGGTATCGTGTTGAAGCTTCATGGGCAGCTGTACCTGTACACGCCATCCAAGCTCTGTTTGACTCAATGCCCAGGCGTATCAAGGCCGTTATTACGGCCAGGGGTGGTTGTTCTGGGTACTGATTTCTCAGGATCTATGCACCCAAATTGCGTGAAAATGTAATCACGTGTCAGTTCTAGTATAATATATTTGTCCAATGAATTCCCGTTGATGATCTGCATTTCTTCTTGGTGTAGCAATTTTTATTGGCCAGTAGTGTACTTTTGCATGCGCGAAGGTTTTGGGCTGCAGTTGCGGTTCGGTCTCGTCCGAGCTGCTGTCGTGAATCTTACTTTTTGTAGGCGTTGCCGGAGATGCGCCGGGTGCTGGCTCGGGGTCGCATGTGGCCTGCGGCGGTCGTTGGCAGGGGCTTGGTGGGGGACCCGGTACCCTGCTCTGTAGTGCGCTGTCCAACCGCAGCGGCGCTACTTGTCGCCCCCCCCCCCCCCCCATCCACACACGGCTGCTTGGCCGCGTCCGTGATTCTCAGCGACAGGAGACTTGTTTAATCGTAGCGCCTGCTTAAGTGTTTCCCTTTGCCAACTGTCCTGGCCGTTTTCGCAGGCATTTGTTCCTCATATGGTCCGTGTCGTGGTAAACAGAACACGTATGAGGCTGTCCTGTGTATGACTCGAAGCAAAAAAAAAAAAATGGTTCAAATGGCTCTGAGCATTATGGGACTTAACATCTTAGGTCATCAGTCCCCTATAACTTAGAACTACTGAAACCTAACTAACCCAAGGACATCACACCCATCCATGCCTGAGGCAGGATTCCAACCTGCGACCGTAGCAGTCCCGCGGTTTTGGACTGCAGCGCCTACAACCGCTGACACGAAGCATCTGTGACCGCATACGCCAATAAATAACGGAATGTGTTTCCTTAAATCCACTTTTACAGTGCGAACACCTGGTACGAACCTGAGCACTTGTCTCTGCTGATACCGAGTACATTTCAGTACAGACTGCAGCGTTTTGCGATTTCTTCGTCAGTGACCACGAGCGGAAGATTGTAGCTCTTTATATTCCTGATCACTTATCCAGAATGCTCAATCGTGAAGGCACTTTTAGATCCGTCTCTAGGATTAAATTTCCGGATGACATTGTTTACATTTTCAAAATTTATTTTGTACGGTTGTTGTGTCAGTGACTTTAAATGAAATTAAAAGATGGACAACCAAATTTTGAGATAAATCCGATACATGAAAAATAATTAAGCTTTTCTGAAAAATAATTAAGTTAACATTATTTATGTTACATTCGTGTTTGAACACATATTCTGTATATAACTGTAGGAAAATATTTTGTTTATGGCATTGAAACTGTAAGAAATTTTGAGATTATCTATACTATACGGTAAATTTATGAACTGCATGGAGGAATTCAGTACGTAACGAAAGATGGGCTACACTACATTCTGCAAGTGCACAGTATTTAACACATTAAAGGAACTTTGTAGAAGAGACAATACAAATAGCTAAAAAGTCTACCTGCACACACACACACACACACACACACACACACACACACATACACACAATACACTAGACTCCGCAAAGGCTCAACATTTTACACACTGAAGGAACACCACGTAAAAGACAATACAAAGAGCTAAGAAGAAAGATGTAAACAAAATTCAAATTCGCCACCAAACTCGCTGGTGAACAAATGAACACTGACTGGACTGGGACACACAACAACCACAATTACAGTGTGTTTTGGTTTATTTATTTAGCTTATGGCATATAACACATCATATAGAAAAGACATAAAAATCATAAGACACAGAAATAAAGAGTAGTCACAGTGTGTAACATATAGTTGTAGATATAAAAGTGTTTAAAAATAGTGTATATAACAAACAAAAGTTCACAAACAAACATCCAGATTTGTGACATAGTCTATTGCACTTTCAGTCGCGGTCAGAAACTCATTGGGGTCTCCTGCAAAACGTCTCAGAGGGCAATCTTCCACGATGTGACGAATCGTCTGCCGGTCCGCACCGCAGTCACATCTCGGGGTGGTGATTTTACCCCACCTGTGGAGACTGTCTGCACATCTGCCGTTATTTGTCCGAATTCGATTCAGGGTCGTCCAAGTTTTCCTTGGCAAATTGAATCCTGGTGGTTGGACATTGATGCATGGCATATTCTGCAGGCTTTGGGGCACAGATTCTCTCCACCGCATTTTCCAGAGGTTGCCATAATCCGGGTTGAGAGGTTGCGTATTTTTTGCCTTTTTTAAAGAGGGGTGTCTTGAGCGCAATCTTTTCATCTCCAGGGCAGGAACATCCTTATGGATTGGCAGTTTCTCGTTGTTCAGCACTTTTCCGTACTCGCGTAAGAGAGCGTTCTCTCTCCGCAGGTCCGGTGGGGGAATGTTGCTCAGTATAGGTAGCCAGTGTAAAGGCGTTGGCTTTATTGTTCCTGACATCATCCTCATTGTGTAATTTAGTTGAGCATCGATCAAGCCTGTGTGTTTAGTGTTTAGCCATACCGGTGCGGCATATTCTGCTGTTGTGTAGACAAGTCCCAGAGCCGAAGATCTCAGTACAGCCGCGGAAGAGCCCCACGTGGTCCCATATAGCTTCTGTATGATATTATTTCGAGTTTTAAGTTTTGCGGCTAAATTACGTAGGTGTTCCTTGAATGTTAGGGTTCTGTCAAAGGTGACGCCTAGATATCTGGGGTAATTATTATGGATTAGCTGCCTGTTTTCGAAATGAACGTTGAGCTTTCTTTTTGCTTGGGCATTGTCGAGGTGAAAGCATGTCACCTCCGTTTTTGTCGCGTTTGGCCGTAATCTCCACCTTCGGAAGTAATCTCCCAGCTTTGTTAGATCCGCAGTTAATGTGTTTTCCGTTGCCTCCATTGATCTGCCTCTTGCAGCTATTGCCCAGTCGTCGGCATATCCGAATTTTTGAGAAGTGGTTTCAGGTAAGTCAGATATGTAGAGGTTAAACATCAATGGCGCCATAACGGAGCCTTGTGGTAAACCATTGTTGAGCTTCATTTGGTCACTTTTTAAGTCGCCCATTATGACTCTGAAACTTCTATCTGTGAGCATGTTATCAATGAGGTTGGCCAGCTTATTACATGGTATGACCCACAGCAACTTAAATATCAGGCCTTGTCGCCAAACGGTATCATAAGCGGCTGATAGGTCAATAAAGGCTACTGACGTTTTGAGTTTTTTCTGAAAGCTCGCCTCTATATGAGTTGCTAGGGAGATGATCTGGTCGGTGCAACTGCGGTTGGGTCGAAAACCTGCCTGTTCAATCGGTACCACTTCAAGAATTTTTCAGCTTATTCTGTGGTAGATGATACGTTCAAACAGCTTATAGACACAGTTCAGCAGAGCGATAGGGCGGTAGTTTTGGGGCATGTCATTAGGTTTGCCTGGCTTTAGTATCGCTATAATCTTTGCTCGTTTAAGCTGGTGTGGGATATTACCCAATTCTAAAATATCTGTTAAGAAGTTTGCGAGCCATGTTCTAGTGTATTTTCCACAGTGAAGTAGGAATTCCGGGTGGATGCCATCGAAGCCGGGAGCCTTGCCACTTTTGATTTTTGACAAGGCTGCTGCAACTTCTTCCGCTGTGATAGGCTGGGAAAATTCGGAGGTAGGCGATGCCCTTTGTTTTAAGGATCTTAATTCACGTTTGACGGTCGTGGTGTGTGTTCTGTCCCTTGGTGCTCTTGAGGTTCTAACTATATGTGCGGCCACATTATTAGGGGTTATCGGGTGGGTGTCTTTTATTTTACGTTTACTGCCTCCCAGGTTACGGAGTAGGGTCCATGCTTGCCTACTGGATTTAGTGAAGTCTAGATTCTCCACGGTGTCCATCCATTTTTCCCGTCGAGCTGCGTCTAAGCTGTGCAACAGTTCGTCCGCGATTTCTTGGTTGTTGGTTTCGGTAAATTCCTGGTACAGGTCTTCGCATCTCTCATTCCAGCCAGGGATGTACTCTTTCCGGTAGCCTCTGGGTACATTCCTCTTAGCCGTGGCGATGACTGCTCCCACAAATCTGTCATAGTTGTCCCTAGTCGGGGGTATCCAACCTAGGCACTTGTCAAGGTTTTCTGCAAAGGTGGCCCAGTCTGCCTTCTGGAAATTCCATCGTGGGCGAGGAAAGGATTTTATGATTGGGATGTTAATTCCGACTTTTAAGATAACAGGGCGATGCTGGCTATGTGGGAAATCAGACAGGACTTCACGAGTTGCGGCTAGCGGTTGGTTGTTTTTGTTTTTAGTGACAAAACATAAATCAGGGTTATAATCTCGTCTCCATGCTGCTGATCGAAATGTTCCGCGGTCCTTGGCGTCGAAAATCAGGTAGGTGTTAGTCTCCTCACTCCAGCTCATCAGGGATTCACCGTTCTGGTCGTTTCGTGCGTACTTCCAGTTCTCATGGTGACTATTAAAGTCTCCTACGTAGATAGCAGGGTGGGGATATTCTTGGAGTACTTCTGGAGGCCATGGACAGCCGGGAGGCTTATAGATGTTAACTATAGTGGTCTCGCCAATTTTGACAGCAACTTCATGTATGTTGTTGTCTGTAGATATCTTACACAGGGAAGCATTTTCTATCTTATTTCGTATGTAGGTTGCCACGCCGTAATTGCGGTGATAGGTGGCTCCCAGTATCTCGAATCCAGGGATTTTTCCTCTAGAGGCCAGCTGATCTACGTTTTCCGCATGAGTCTCTTGTATCGCGACTACGTCGATTTTGTTCTGAGTGAGAACTCTCTGGAGAAATTCACATTTGCTCCTACTTATGCCTTCAATGTTTAGGTGGCAGACTCGGAGGCACGGTCCGAGTGCTCTAGCCAATTCTTCATCGTTCATTTGGTCGGTATCATTCATGATGTGTTTACCAGGAGATCCAGCACAGGATTATCTGGATTATCTGGTTGCCTTTAGTGCTAGTTCATTTAGCGTTACCCAGGGTGCACGTGTAGTATTCTACTACGGACGCGAACTAGCCTTACACCCCTGTGTTTTGGTGAATTATAAAGTGCTTTTTTACGACCAAATTTCTGAAAATGTGTGTTATATTTACGTGAGCTTCACAACATCTCATTAGGATGCTGAGAAAAAAGGGCTTGCCACACAAAAACGTAAGTAAAAACGAGTATTTCGGCCAAGTATCACGACAAACTAAATTAACTTTAAAGCGTAAAGTGTTAGTTTAAATACCCACAAAATTTCTCATGAACATCGTTTGGTTGCAGATGACAAGCTACCAGTACGAAATAATACGCAAGTGGTCCTGCAAAACCGTGCATACCGAATGTAAAGGTATTAACTAACAGGAACAAATAGTCGTTGGAAATAAATATTTCCGTAATTTTGTAATCTTTCATTAAAATGTTCACATCACAGATTAAATAAAACAGAAACCGACTGATGGCACAGAGGTGCTGAAACGTGTTTGGGAACTTCGAAAAAACGGCGTTTTGCATAACTGGCGGACCTTACATCCAACAAAAAATGAACCACTGACTAGTTCCAGTACGCACCACAGATGGCTTCAGGCCAGAAGTAGATCTACCGTAGTGCGTCTTCTTGTATGATTTGCTACACGCTGTGCACACCAAAGACGTTCCAGAAATCACTTGAAGAACGAGACATGCACACAGGACCTGCATTTATGTTCAAGCAAGCGTTTCTCTCTCAATCATGGAAGTGGACGTTTTTTCAAAATTCACATTAAACAAATTTTTTCAGGCACATCTACCTCCGTGACTGTTCGGTACCGTACCAGAGCAACAGCTCACACGACTCATTGTTCAAGAATCATAAACGAAGGTTGTTTACATGGAAGAAGCCTGGAGGTACTGGAAGGTCTCAGATAGATTATGTAATGGTAACACAGAGATTCAGGAACCAGGTTTTAAATTGTAAGACATTCCCAGGGGCAGATGTGGACTCTACCACAATCTGTTGGCTATGAACTGTAGATTAAAACTGAAGAAACAGCAAAAAGGTGCGCATTTGAGGAGATGGGACCTGGATAAGCTGAAAGAACCAGAGGTTGTACACAGCTTCAGGGAGAGCATTAGGGAACGATTGACAAGAATGGGGGAAAGAAATAAAGTAGAAGAAGAATGGGTAGCTTTGAGAGATGAAATAGTGAAGACGGCAAAGGATCAAGTACGTAAAAAGACGAGGGCTAGTAGAAATCCATGGGTAACAGAAGAGATATTGAATTTAAATGATGAATGGTGAAAATATAAAAATGCCTTAAATGAAGCAGGCAAAAGGAATACAAACGTCTCAAAAATGAGATCGACAGGAAGTGCAAAATGGCTAAGCAGGGATGGCTAGAGGACAAATGTAAAGATGTAGAGGCGCATATCACTAGCGGTAAGATGGATACTGCCTACAGGAAAATTAAAGAGACCTTTGGAGAAAAGAGAACCACTGGCACGAATATCAAGAGCTCAGATGGAAACCCAGTTCCAAGCAATGAATGGAAAACAGAAAGGTGGAAAGAGTATATAGAGGATCTATACAAGGGCTATGTTCTGGCGGACAGTATTATAGAAATGGTAGAGAATGTAGATGAAGATGAAATAGGAGATATGATACTGCGTGAAGAGTTTGACAGAGCACTGAAAGACCTAAGATGAAACAATGCCCCCGAAGTAGACAACATTCCATTAGAACTACTGACAGCCTTGGGAGAGCCAGGCCTAACAAAACTCTACCATCTGGTGAGCAAGATGTATCAGACAGGCGAAATACCGTCATACTTCAAGAAGAATATAATAATTCCAATCCCAAAGAAAGCAGGTGTTAACAGACGTGAAAATTTACGAACTAAGAGTTTAATAAGCCACAGCTGCAAAATACTAACGCGAATTCTTTACAGACGAATGGAAAAACTGGTAGAAGCCGACCTCGGGGACGATCAGTTTGGATTCCGTAGAAATGTTGGAACACGTGAGGCAATACTGACCCTACGACTTATCTCAGAAAATAGGAAAGGCAAATCTACGTTTCTAGCATTTGTAGACTTAGAGAAAGCTTTTGACAACATTGACTAGAATACTCTCTTTCAAATTCTAAAGGTGGCAGGGGAAAAATACAGGGAGCGAAAGGCTATTTACAATTTGTTCGGAAACCAGATTGTAGTTATAAGAGTTGAGGGGCATGAAAGGGAAACAGTGGTGGGGAAGGGAGTGAGAGGGGGTTGTAGCCTATCCCCAATGTTATTCAATCTGTATATTGAGCAAGAAGTAAAGGAAAGAAAAGAAAAATTCGGAGTAGGTATTAAAATCCATGGAGAAGAAATAAAAACTTTGAGGTTCGCCGATGCGATGACATTGTAGTTCTGTCAGAGACAGCAAAGGACCCAGAAGAGCAGCTGAACGGAATGGACAGTGTCTTGAAAGGATGATATGAAATGAATGTCAACAAAAGTCAAACGAGGATAATGGAATGTAATCGAATTATATCAGGCGATGCTGAGAAAGATTAGGAAATGAGACACTTAAAGTAGTAAATGAGATTTGCTATTTGGGGAGCAAAATAACTGTTGATGGTCGAAGTAGAGAGGATATAAAATGTAGACTAGCAATGGCAAGGAAAGCGTTTCTGAAAATATAAATTTGTTAACGTCTAGTATAGATTTAAGTGTCAGGAACTCGTTTGTGAAAGTATTTGTATGGAGTGTAGCCATGTATGGAAGTGAAACGTGGACGATAAATAGTTTAGACAAGAAGAGAATAGAAGCTTTCGAAATGTGGTGCTATAGAAGAATGCTGAAGATTAGATGGGTAGATCACATAACTAATGAGGGGGTATTGAATAGAATTGGAGAGAAGAGAAATTTGTGGCACAACTTGACTAGAAGCAGGGATCGGTTGGTAGGACATCATGGGATCACCAATTTAGTATTGGAGGGCAGCGTGGAGGGTAAAAATTGTAGAGGGAGACCAAGAGATGAATACACTAAACAGATTCAGAAGGATGTAGGTTGCAGTAGGTACTGGGAGATGAAGAAGGTAGCACAGGACAGAGTAGCATGGAGAACTGCATCAAACCAGCCTCTGGACTGTAGACCACACACACACACACACACACACACACTCATCTGTCCTAGCTTCCCACAATCTTGGCAATGATTTATACATTTCGATGCACTCCAATAAAAACGCTTTTCCGTTTTGTTCTGAACTCAGTACAACGACAATAACGAACAGCGAACACGAAGATGGCTAAAGACTCTAGCACGCGCGACTATTTCAATACCGGCCAGGGATACACACTATTTCAAGCAGCCCATTATGTTGCGAAAGTTGTGATGTGCACGATATTATTGCGGAATCTCGCAATCTAACTCTCACCCGTTCAACATTACTGCACATTCGGAAATATTGATTAATAATACAGACCGCTAAGGGCCGCTTTAGGGAAGACCTCCTAGCGAGTTCTCTAATTGCCCGACGCTGCCGTGTGCCCGGTTGCCGAACATTAGGCTTTGGCTGCGAGAGAGATTGAGCAACGAGAAAATAGTTTTACAAGTGAAAACCGAACTATAATCAATTAGCCACTGCTCAAGTATTTCTATCTTCGGTGGCATTGTTGACAATAATCTCCTTGTTTGGCTCCTATCTATACCTCATTAAATATTCACAAATGGAGACCTAACAGCAGTGAAGGCGAAAAGTGTGACACAGCAGAAGAGAATTCGTGCTCTCCAGACATCATATTCTAAAAGTAATACTTCGAAGTACTTGAGCGCGGCTAAGTGAAAGTATTTTTGAAAATCTGTCACCTTATTATCATACTGATACATAACTGAATAACTTCATGAGGACCATAGCTTTGAGCCGGCCGAAGTGGCCGTGCGGTTAAAGGCGCTGCAGTCTGGAACCGCAAGACCGCTACGGTCGCAGGTTCGAATCCTGCCTCGGGCATGGATGTTTGTGATGTCCTTAGGTTAGTTAGGTTTAACCAGTTCTAAGTCCTAGGGGACTAATGACCTCAGCAGTTGAGTCCCATAGTGCTCAGAGCCATTTGAACCATAGCTTTGAAGCTGCAAACAGTTCATGTAAGGTTTGAGTAGTTTATTTAAAAGGCATCACAGCCTAAGACAGAAAAAAACTTCTTATTGGCTGATATGTGTTTTTAGTCTGACACAACGATTTGTGATACATTACTGGAACGATATGACTGACATGAAGAGAGGATTGTTTTGCGTTTTAAATTAAAAATGAATTGAAACGCGTTGCTATGAAATGAGGACATCTATTGCAAACGATACTGTGCTTTTTCAGTAATGAATGTGGCAATTAATTACGCAGTATATACACACAAATGTTTTAATCACCGTACATTAATAATAGACTTCGATGTTCACGAACTAAATCTGTAGCTTCCACATTCGCTTAAAATTATTTTAAAAAGCACAATGTTCTCTTTTTTACGCATCACATTAAAAAGATTCAAAATATGTAACTGAGGCTCTAAAAACCATAAGGACCTAAAGCACACGGTCGTCAATTTTGAGATTGTTGCTTGTGTGCTTGCTTCTGACATATGGTGATCTATTTTGATCTATGCTGGATGCCCACATTGTATATGTGAACATTCATAATAAGCTGTCTCAGGACTTGTCTTATATTCACTCCCATATGGGGCCAATGCACAGTTTTGTTGCTGTGCGCTGCGCAGTTGTTATCTAGGGTTGCCAACATAATTTAGTGTCTACATCACGTACATAGTAGCACTTTCGAAGGTAGATTGGAAATACCCTTTGTTTTAGGTACAGGTTGAAGATGGAGGTTGTAGCTTTGTAATAACGGGATGGTGCAAACTAAAGGTAAAAATAAAAACGTGTGAGACATGAAAAGCAAGGGCGGAGACATCATAAAGCGGAAAAGAAACAGTGGTGAAGACTATGTGTATACTATAAACAAGGTCCGGCCGAAGTGGCCGTGCGGTTAAAGGCGCTGCAGTCTGGAACCGCAAGACCGCTACGGTCGCAGGTTCGAATCCTGCCTCGGGCATGGATGTTAGTGATGTCCTTAGGTTAGTTAGGTTTAACTAGTTCTAAGTTCTAGGGGACTAATGACCTCAGAAGTTAAGGCCCATAGTGCTCAGAGCCATTTGAACCATTTGAACCATAAACAAGGCGATACCCAGTCTTGCTGACTTCGTTAATATCGAAATAGCGAAGAGGAAAACTTTTTCAGTTCTTTTCACCTGATGGTTAGTGTCAAGTTTTACAGAAAGCGAAGCTAGCTTAAACTTTTATAGTCTGTAAAGTGTTTGCTGTGGATTTCAGGACCTTTAAGATTGTTACGGGCCGCACTACCAAACCAAACATTGATTTACGTGATAAAAATGTTCATTTCAGCAATTTTACAGTTGTGAAGTTTTCAACAGTGTGTCGGGAACAGTCGCTCAAAATGACATATTACTCATTTGAGGCTTGGGAGGCTGCCATTTTCCCCACAGTTGGAAGATGCCTTGAAAAATCTAGTGCCCAAATACACAGGTGGAAGGCAAATGTAAGTCCTATATGCGATTGCAGTCTTTCTCGGCGTATTCCACTGATGAATTCTTCTCGGGTTATCAGCCGATTGGTGGCGTCGCCTAGTCGCAACGTTTCAAACACTTCTCCTGAAGATGATGGGCACGAAACTCATTGAAACGTTGCGACAAGGCGACGCCACCAATCGGCTGATAACGGGCTGTATTGTGGGTAATCTCACATTTCCATTTGAAAACGATGCAGGAGCATCTTCATTGCCCCTGCAGAATGCGGCTGAGAATTGTCTTGAAGACGAAACAGCACGACAGTTATGTAATGTTAGCTGCATAGCTTCAGGGGAAATTTCTCACCAGGCCCCCGTACTTGGCGGAAGACACTATTTTCTAGACATCTTTACGCACTCACTGCGAGCTCAGAAATGAGAAGAGCGACGTGATGCTAACTGGGGTTATACTAGAGACACTACCCAACACATCTGTGCAAAGCTTTATCGGATTTTCATAGTCGTTTCCATTTCGTGACCGATCGGACCTTACTTTCGGAATAGCCCTCGTATATATATATATATACACATATATATATATATATATATATATATATATATATATATATATATATATATATACATATATACATGTGTGTGTGTGTGTGTGTGTGTGTGTGTGTGTGTGTGTGCACTATGCCATCAAAAAACAAAAATAGCATGACACCTGGCTGAAAATGACTTACAATTTCGTGGAGCCCTCCATTGGTAATGTTGAAATACAATATGGTGTTGGACCACCAGTGGCCTTGATGACATCTTCCACTCTCGCAGGCATACGTTCAGTCAGGTGCTAGAACGTTTCTTGGGGAATGACAGCCCATTATTCACAGAGTGCTGCCCTGAGGAGAGGTATCGATGTCGGTCGGTGAGACCTGGCATGAAATCGGCCTTCCAAAACATCCCAAAGGTATTCTGTAGGGTTCAGGTCAGGAGTCTCTGCAGACCAGTCCATTACAGGCATGTTATTGTCGTGTAACCACTCCGCCATAGGCCGTGCATTATGAAAAGGTGCTCGATCGTGTTGAAAGATGCAGTTGCCATCCCCGAATTGCTCTTCAACAGTGGGAAACAAGAAGGTGCTTAAAACATCAATGTACCCCTGTGCTGTGATTGTGCCACGAAAAACAACAAGGGACGCAAGCCCCCTTAATGAAAAACACGACCACACCGTAACGCAACCGCCTCCGAATTCTACTGTTGGCACTACACACGGTGGTAGATGATGTTCACCGGGCATTTGCCATACCCACACCCTGCCGTCGGATCGGCACATTGTGTACCGTGATTTGTCACTCCACACAACGTTTTCCCACTGTCCAATCGTCCCATGTTTCCTATCATTATAACAAATGAGGCTTCGTTTGGCGTTTACGGGCGTGATGTGTGGCTTAAGAGCAGCCGCTCGACCATGAAATCGAATTTTCTCAACTCCCGCCTAACTGTCATAATACTTGCAGTGGATCTTGACGCTGTTTGGAATACCTGTGCGATGGTCTGGTTAGATTTCTGCGTATTACACATTACGATCCTCTTCAACTGTCGGCGGTCTCTTCTCAGTCAACAGACGAGGTCGGGCAGTACGCTTTTGTGCTGTACGTGTCCCTTCACGTTTCCACTTTACTGTCACACCGGAAACAGTAGACCTACAGATGTTTATGAGTACGGAAATATCGCGTACAGACGTATGACACAAGTGACAACCAGTCACCTGACCACATTCGAAGCCCGTGAGTTCGGCGGATCGCCCCATTCTGCTCTCTCACGATGTCTAATGACTGCTGAGGTACTACTGGAGTACCTGGGAGTAGGTGACAGCACAATGCACCTAATATGAAAAACGTATGTTTTTGCGGCTGCCCGGATACTTTTGGTCACGTAGGGTATATAGGGTGTTAGCCGTGTAACTGATGAGAGTGCACTGAACATCATTACGTCAGTATTTACTTCATTTGCAGACTAATAATTGTAGCTATTAGGAAACTAAACTAAACTCCGCCCGAAAAGGCCATGAAGGCCCAACGGTACCGACCGGCCGCCGTGTCGTCCGCAGCGTCAATGGAAGCGGATATGGAGGGGCAAGTGGTCAGCACACCGCTCTCCCGGCCGTATGTCAGTTTACAGCAATTAGGAGTAATAAGTTTTTAGGTTGGTTAGTACCTCCAAGTACAAATGACAAAAGCAAGCAATTAATGCTTATTTTCCCCTGGGCAGAAGGTCGCGTGTTGAAGTGTGGATGTGCTGACACAAAAGGGTTAGTTTATACTGATAGGCGTGGTCCACTTAATGGTGCAGTTGTGACTGTGCAGAAATCCTCAGGTAGTAAATATCACGTTTTAAAATTTGAAAAGAAAAAATTCTCTTCATCTCATATCATCAAAACACAGTGAGGATCATAATAAGACAACAACAAAATAAAAGGGAGAGAGTCGACTGCAGACATCTGAAGACAGATTTCTCCTAATCCAAAGCGGTTTACGGCAGCTTTTAAATAAATAATTTAAATCTGCTGTTTTCAGAAAATAATACTTAAACTAAACCCATAACCTATTTCCCTCTGCCAGATATTTAAGTGTAATTTGCAGAACATCCATGAACATGTAGATGTAGAAAATAATGAAGGTTTAGGATATGAAAGAATCACGGTATAAGAACTGTCAGAAACTCGTAAGATCACCGAGTACTCAAAATGTAATAGTAGTAATAGACGGCAAATCGTCGAGTAAAACTGAAGTGATATCAGGTGTTCCCCAGGGAAGCGTCCTGGGACCTCTGCTGTTCCTGATCTATATAAATGACCTGGGTGACAATCTGAGTAGTTCTCTTACGTTGTTCGCAGATGATGCTGTAATTTACCGTCTAGTAAGGTCATCCGAAGACCAGTATCAGTTGCAAAGCGATTTAGAAAAGATTGCTGTATGGTGTGGCAGGTGGCAGTTGAAGCTAAATAACGAAAAGTGTGAGGTGATCCACATGAGTTTCCAAAGAAATCCGTTGGAATTCGATTACTCGATAAATAGTAAAAGTCTCAAGGCTGTCAATTCAACTAAGCACCTGGGTGTTAAAATTACGAACAACTTCAGTTGGAAAGACCACATGGGTAATATTGTGGGGAAGACGAGCCAAAGGCTGCGTTTCATTGGCAGGACACTTAGAAGATGCAACAAGTCCACTAAAGAGACAGATTACACTACACTCGTTCGTCCTCTGTTAGAATATTGCTGCGCGGTGTGTGATCCTTACCAGGTGGGATTGACGGAGGACATCAAAAGGGTGCAAAAAAGGGCAGCTCGTTTTGTATTATCACGTAATAGGGGAGAGAGTGTGGCAGATATGATACGCGAGTTGGGATGGAAGTCATTAAAGCAAAGACGTTTTTCATCGCGGCGAGATCTATTTACGAAATTTCAGTCACCAACTTTCTCTTCCGAATGCGAAAATATTTTGTTGAGCCCAACCTACATAGGTACGAATGCTCATCAAAATAAAGTGAGAGAAATCGGAGCTCGAACAGAAAGGTTTAGGTGTTCGTTTTTCCCACACGCTGTTCGGGAGTGGAATGGTAGAGAGATAGTAAGATTGTGGTTCGATGAACCCTCTGCCAAGCACTTAAATGTGAATTGCAGAGTAATCATGTAGATGTAGATGTAGATGTAGATGTAACTCCACCTTTCTGGTTATTGATAGCAAAAGATAAAATTACTATAGAAATTTATAGCAGGCAGAACCAGTTGTGCTACCACAAAAGCTGTCCGTTTTAAGAGTTATATCTTGTAGCTATGGCTGAAATGGAGAATCAGGTGCTTTATACTGCAATTGCTTTGAGAGAAAAAAATTATGGTAATTAAAAGATTTTAAATGCAAGACACAAACGAAATAAAAGTAGTAAGCTTTAAGTTTGGATGTAACGTCTTCTTCTTACTATGCTTTTGACCTGACAGTATACCTACAACGGGAGACACAACAGATGGAAGAGAGATAGGAGATTTCTTAACAGTCGGATCGCAGCGCTCTTTGCTAGGCCAAGAGGTATAAAGAGATTACGGCGACCTGCTTTCAAACTCGCTGCAGAGTTTATTTTCCTTCGCAGAATGACGTCAGTAGGCAGATGAAGCACTAAAGGAAGCCGCAAGTGCCATCACAAGGGGTCTTCTGTTCCATGAGCAGACCTTTTGAAATGAGTTCTACGCGGCAGTGTCGCAAAGCCGTAAACTTAAGTGCGGCTTATAACAAGGGACAGACTGTCTTTCGGAGAAACAGTTGGCAGGTAACTATCAGCAAACCCACAAAAGGTATGCACCTTCCACACGTGGATGTACTACATCAAAAGAAAGTTTGGCATCTTTGAAGCCGGACGACGCAGGACAACCTCAAGAATTCTTTTTCGCGGTCACTTCTTGGCAGACTGCATTAAGGTCCACTTGGCACAAGCGGTGGTTATCGACGGAAATAAACTCCGTCATTTTCACACTTATTTGCGATTATAATATGAGTAGCCATTTCTCCCCATGACAGGCACAGCGATCCACTACAAATCCTGAAGATCGTAAATTCTCAACACTAAATCACTGTTCAAGGTCTCAGTATCAGAAACTTGGTGGATCATAACGCATTTATGGAAGTAAGAAAGAACTTTTTTATAACGTTAAATAACCGCTAATAGTTATTACTGTAATAATTCTGCTAAAAACTAAAATGAGTATCTTATTATTTACACTGTATTAGTCAATAAGTCACGGCTGCAAAATACTAACACGAATTCTTTGCAGACGAATGGAAAGAGTGATAGAAGCCGCAGAAATGTTGGAACACGTGAGGCAATACTGACCCTACGACTTACCTTAGAAGATAGATTAAGGAAAGGCAAATCTACGTTTCTAGAGATTGTAGAAATAGAGAAAGCTTTTGACAATGTTGACTAGAATGCTCTCTTTCAAATTCTGAATGTGGCTGGGGTAAAATACAGGGAGCGAAAGACTATTTACAATTTGTACAAAAACCAGACGGCAGCTACAAGAGTCGAGGGGTATGAAAGGGAAGCAGTAGTTGGGAAGAGAGTGAGACAGGATTATAGCCTATCCCCGATATTATTCAATCTATATATTGAGCAAGCAGTAAAGGAAACAAAAGAAAAATTCGGAGTAGGTATTAAAATCCAAGGAGAAGAAATAAAAACTTTGCGGTCCGCCTATGACATTTTAATTCTGTCAGAGACATCAAAGGACCTGGAAGAGCAGCTGAACGGAATGGACAGTGTCCTAAAAGGATATAAGATGAACATCAACAAAAACAAAACGAGGATAATGGAATGTAGTCGAATTAAATCAGGTGGTGCTGAGGTAATCATATTAGGAAACGAGATACTTAAAGTAGTAGATGACTTTTGCTATTTGGGGAGCAAAATAACTGATGATGGTCGAAGCAGAGAGGATAGCAAATGTAGACTGGCAATGGCAAGGAAAGCGTTTCTGAAGAAGAGAAATTTGTTAACATCGAGTATAGATTTAAGTGTCAGGAAGTCGTTTCTGAAAGTATTTGTATGGAGTGTAGCCATGTATAAGAGTGAAACATGGACGATAAATAGTTTGGACAAGAAGAGAATAGAAGCTTTCGAAATGTGGTGGTACAGAAGAATGCTGAAGATTAGTTGGGTAGACCACATAACTAATGAGGAGGTACTGAATAGAACTGGGGAGAAGAATAATTTGTGGCACATCTTGACTAGAGGTAGGGATCAGTTGGTAGGACATGTTGATGATGATGATTATTATTATTATTATTAGTGTTTTAGGGCGCACAACAGCGAGGTTATCAGCGCCCGTTCCCAAAAGTTCAATTCAGAGCCGAATTGTGAGAGAATTGGTATTGTTCAAATTGCAATAGGACATGTTCTGATTCATGAAGGGCTCACCAATTTAGTATCGGAGAGCAGCGTGGAGGGTAAAAATCGTGGAGGGATACCAAGAGATGAATACACTAAACAGATTCAGAAATATGTAGGTAGTTAGAGATGAAGAAGGTTGCACAGAATGGAGTAGTATGGAGAGCTGCATCAGAGCAGTCTCTGGATTGAAGAACACAACATCAACATAAGAGGTAGTCAAATGGAAATGAAACAGATGGAAAAAGGTAAGCAAACTGTTTATTATTTCAAGAGCAATCTCCAAAATGATTAATTTATTTATCGCACTGTGAGACAAGACGATCAGCGCCTGCATGGAAAAAGGTTTGTGGTTGTTGATTTCACCCAGGCGTTCACCTTTTCGTCCGAAGCAAATCGACGGCCACGAATGTATTCAACAGGGTGCAAAATATGTGGAAATCTCATTCAAGGGAGATCGTAACTGTACAGAGCTTCCAGGGAAACTTCTGCAGCGTAGTGAGTAAGCATTGTCCTGCAACAGCATGATGCCGTCCTTCAGCATTCCTGGAATTGATGACGCGTTTCAGTTTTTGCAGTGTCCACGTATCACTGTGTCACCGTGTTCCAGAAGTCGATGAACAATGTGCCTTAGCAGTCCCTCTTGCGACTAAGTGGTACAATGATGGTTCCGTAATCAACCACAAACATTTTACCATGAAGGCACACATATACCTGACTACTCCGAAGGCACGTAAGTGCGTGGCAGAGGATTCTTCGAACCAGTTTCAGACTATTTCTCTACCGTTCCTCTCTCTAACCACACGTGAAGAAATGAACACTTAAATCATTCCGTAGGAGTTCAGCTTTCTCTTATTTTCCTACGATGACGATCTCTCCTTATGCAGGTTGGCGACAGTAAAATATTTTCTTATTCAGAGGAGAAAGTTGGTGATTGAAATTCCGTGAAAAGATCTCGACGCAACGAAAATCGTCTTTCTTTTAATGATATCCATCCCAACTTACTGATCATTCTCTTCTCTATTTCGCAATAATGCAAAACGAGGTGCCCTTCTTTGGACTTCCTTGATATACTCCATCAGTCCCAGCTGGTAAGGATACCACACCGCACAGGCCGTAGCAGATGACAGAAAGCGTATGGCAGGCAGCCTCTTTAATAGAACTGTTGCTATCTACAAGTGTTCTCCCAATAAAATGCAGTCTTTGGTTTGCCTTGCGCACAAGAATATGTGATTATTCCAATTCAAGTCGTTCATGTTTGTAATTCGTAGGTATTTAGTTGACTCCACAGCCTTTAGATTTGCGAGGTGTATCGTCAATCGAAAATATAACGCATTTCTTTTCATACTTCTGTGGATGACCACACACTTTGCCTTATGCAGAGTCAGTTGCCACTTTTCGCGCCATACACGTATCGAGTCTAAGTTATTTTGCAGTTGGTTTCGGTAATTTACGAGACGCTAACTGACAGCATTGTCTGCATACTATTTTAGAGGGCTGTTCAGCTTGTCTCCAAAATCGTTTATATATACCACACACATCAGAGGACTTACAACACTTCTTTGGGAAACGCCAGACATTATTTCTGTTTTACTAAATGACTTTCTCTCGATTAGTACGTACTATGACCTATCTGGAAGGAAGTCACGAATCAGTTTGCACGACTGAAACTATAACCCGTAGCCAAGCAAATTGATTAGAAGTCTTCTGGTAATCTAGAAATGTGGAATGTATTTGAAATCTCCTGGCGATTGTGCTCATTACGTCCTTGTGTTCCACCAGAGCGGTATTTTCTGAATCCTTGCTGAATATGTGTCAGTAGGCCGTTTCCTTCAACGTGATTCGTAATATGCGAACACAGTGTATGTTCCTGGATCTACTGCAAACCGATGTCAATGAGATGGTCTGCAATTCATCGTATTATTTCTATTCCCTTTGAGTAGTAGTTGTCTCAGCTGTGCAACTTACCAATCTTTTGGTACGAATCTTTCGTCGAGTGAGCGGCTTTGTATTTTTGTTAAATATGTGGCTATTGTATCAGGAGACTCTGGCGGAACCAAACTGGACCAGAAGACTTGCCTTTTTTAAATGATTTAAGCTGCTTCGCTACGCCGAGAATATCTACTTTCACTGACCGTTTTGTCTCACAGTGTAATACAGGTATTAACAGATATAACGATGACTTTTGAAATAATAAACATTCTATTTACTTTTTTTCCATCCGTCTCGTTTTTATTTGACTGCCTTTATAAAACGGGAAATGCACAAAGTATTCACCTATAGAGTACAGCGCCGTTTCTTAAAATAGGTTTCGTGTGTCTCTAGCTTTTAATGGAATATGTGATAAATTGGTTAGTCCTATGCACTGCCACACTTAAACATCTATCTACATAAAGGTCGCCACTCTTGCTTTAATCCTGGAGAGAGCATTAAACTTCTCAGTACTCTAACGTCTATTATTGAGAGCCTGCGGCTGTCCAACTACAATCAGGAAGATTCCGGGATCCGAGCACTGGACCGGAATAAGTGGACTACTAATAGCTCCTGGAGCGTCTCCAACATTCGCTCCTGACAGCCTCACCTAATAAACATCACTCAGCAAAACAGGAATTTAGTTCAACGTCAGTATGTCGTAAACAAGCAAAAAAACAACACTCGAATTTATACGGAAACAAATTGAATTTATTCCCTTAAATTAAACCACGCTAAATCTGCTTCCTTCAGCCAGTGGCTGCTAACTCTTATAGAAGATTCAAATTGCTGTCAAGTATAGCAGCCCCACTAAAACGCAACAATCGCTTTGAAAAACGGAAAAAAGATTACCAGACTTACACACCCGCACACGGGAAAACACGAGTCTCACAATCTTTCCGTATTTGAAAGCGACTTCGTCGATCACAAAGGATCACCAGTTCCCGACTTTAGCCGAACACTTTAAAATACTAACCTCGCGAAGGCCGTAGCTTAATCTCCATAGTCGTAATATATGGTGCATATTCATTTGTATCACCAACGCAGGACGCAGCTGTTGCTATGTCAACAATAGAGTTTGTCTATCTTCTCTCTATCATCTTTCTCTCGTTTCGGTGCAAGCTGGCTAACTACAGTACGGAAGGCATCTCCGATACGACTCTACATTAGAATAAAAGTTCCGAAATTTCCTGTCAGATCAGTTGACAAAATTTAACTTCTCAGTAAACTGAATGCTAATAAAGAATTAAAGAGGGTCCACTTTCTTGGAAGAACACAATTTTTGTTTTGTTTTGTTTAACCCCGAAACGTGTTTCACCACGGTTGTGGCATCGTTAGTGGCTTTTTCTTTTGTTGTTTCCGAATATAAAAATTCAAATTTCATGTAGGCTGGGGATCTACTGGCATTAGATTTTGTCGTTGTTTAGATTAAAAAAGTGCTTTGCCCTTTTTAATTTACATGTGTCCTATGGCTACCAACACATCTCAGACCCAAGCATGAATTAATACAGCATGTTATCTGCAACACAGGGATGTTAGGGCAAAGTCTGAATTCAATTTGCGTTTAGAGTATAACCTCTAAACTATGAATTCCTCTAAAATAGTGGCATGTACCTCTTTTTGATCTTTACTATTGCCTAGTTCACCTGTCCTGAACTGCAATTTTGTTATTATTTACCTGCTTAACGCGTTTTTCTTTTAAAATGGCCTGTGGGCATCGGTGAAATTTCACAGATTTATAGCAGCGTTTATTTATATTTTGTCGTGCTCATTGCGAATTCATGATGTTACTATGCTGCTGCGGCTTACACGTACTTTTCACTGCACACTTATGTTGCAGATATGGCGTTGACAGTCGTTTGTTGAACTGTTCTGTTTTCGGTTAGCGGCTACGAAGTGTGAAATTGTTCATATGTGTCTTCATTTTGTGTGTGTGTGTTTGTGTGTGTTTGTGTGGGAGTTTACTAGTTGCATTTTGATAGCTTGCTTAGAGCCTTGAATAATGTTCTCTTGCAGAGATGAGTTTTTTGCCATGTTTGATAGAGTCTTGCATGGTAATTTTCTTTTGTTGTTAATAAATGGTAAGAGTGACCTTTGCTTTTTAAGCCCTGAGGTTTGTTTCTGTGCCACTAGGTTAAAATGGCTCTGAGCACTATGGGACTTAACATCTGAGGTCCTCAGGCCTCTAGCACTTAAAACTACTTAAACCTAACTAACCTAAGGACGTCACACACATTCATGCCCGAGGCAGAATTCGAACCTGACTGAAGCGCCAAGAACCTCTCGGCCACTGCTGTGCCACTAGGATGGCAGTTTTTTCATTGAGGTAGTCTGCAAATGTATATTCCTCTATTTTACCGGAATACATAGTTTAAACTTTAAAGGTTATAATCTAAACAAAAATTCGATTCAGACGCTGTCCTAACATCCCTCTGTTGCAGATGACATGCTGTACTGATGTATACTTGTGGCTGATTTATGTTGGCAGCCACAGGGCACACATAATGTAAAAACAGGTAAGGTATGTATGAAGTGTAAACAATATCAAAATCTGATGTGGAAATTGGTAATTTGCGGTAAAGTCTTATGGGCCCAAACTGCTGAGATCATCGTCCTTAAGCTTAAACACTATTTAATCTAACTTAAACTAACTTACGCTAAGGACGACACACACCCCCATGCCCGAGGAAGGACTCGAACCTCCGACGGGGGCAGCCGCGCGGACTGTGACAAGACGCCTCAGACCGCGCGGCTAGCTCGCGCGGCAAATCTGATGTGAAGATATTCCTAACCTACACAAAATTTGTGTGTAGTGCGTATATTCAGGCACAATAAAATAAACAACCCACTGAAGAGCCGGCCGCTGTGACCGAGCGGTTTCAGGCGCTTCAGTCAACCACGCTGCTGCTACGGTCGCATGTCCGAATTTTGCCTCGGGCATGGATGTGAGTGATGTCTTAGGTTAGTCTGGTTTAAGTAGTTCTAAGTCTAGGGGACTGATGACCTCAGATGTTAAGTCCCATGGTGTTCAGAGCCATTTCAACCATTTGAACTCACTGAAGATGGTACAATTGTGGTGAAACGTATTTGGCGATTAAACGAAACAAAATTTGATTCACTATCATTTTCTGCAAGCACAGGAGCATTTCTTAAAATTCCATTATGATCAATTTCTTCTTCATATGCTGTCTTCTGTATTTGAGCTATTTCCTGAGCAACGAGGGTAAATCTTCGTGACGAGAGATTGATTCAATTTTAGAAACTTCCCGACAAATTTTATAGAGAGCCGCCTTTCGACGAAGGTGAGCCGGACAGATGTTTGACTGCATTGGTATGTAAGTAAAGATTTGACTGTGACACCACTTGTTCACGTAGCTGAATTCAAATGTTACGTCTATTTCCTTCATTATCCATCACATCACCTGAGGCCATTTTATTTATTGTTATTGCGTCAACTGCCTTCACATGAGTGTTTCGGATCGAAACTGGTGCGCAGTGGTCTGCTGGAGAATATACCTCGCAAGGGATGCTTTGAGAAGAACCGATACATTTGTTGCCCATGTACTACCTACCGGTTCTCTCACGAGGTTCACTAGTGTGTTTACCTTCTTTCCTGAGTTCCAAAGGTCCGCCCGTCAAATGTGCCACGGAGGAACACTGCTTGTTAGTTGGTAAGGAACAACTGACACATGCTAAGGAACAACTGCCAGTTGCTACGAAACAAAAAATGCTATGTAACACCCGAACAGTGACAGTAAAATTGAACGTAGAGGGCGGAACATGTTGACTGCAGTGGAGCGTGTGCGCGGATGCTTCGTACGCATTCGACGGTTCATGCAGTACGGTGTTTGTCGAAGGCTGTTGTAGAACCGATTAGTGCTACTTTCCGTGTGGTACGGCGGGATGTCTCCAAAACATCACTTGAGTGCTTATAATCGTGGAAAAGCAATTCGACGTCTTGAAGCTAGTCAAAGTGCCTAGCGAGCAACCAGAACGGGCACGGCAACCAACTTATAAGTGAATATCGTTTTTAATTTTTTTTAAAAAAAAATCTCACGGGATTGATAAGGATGGTTCTCGGGTAGGACAAACTTTATTGTCTGTAATGTAACATACAGTCACCATTGATTTTTATTTTACAATTTCCATTACTAACCTTAGCCCATATAAACAGATACTCATCGGCATTTAGTTTCTTCTTCCTTGTAGTACTCAACACAAATGGCATACTGGGAACAAGTGTACCATATGGAACTTTTGCTAAGAGTCCTGTTGTCTCTGCTATACTCCATGTCTTCCACGTAAGAATATTTGCATCTGGGAAAGCTTCAAGGCCACCATAATCACAATGATTGCCCCACACAACTGCAAGTGTAAGCCATGTACTACCTCCAAACACGGCTTGTACATCACATGTAAAGTTCAAACGGAGTCCACGAAATACGTTTGGACCTCCAATTAATTGTTGTTTATTGAACTGTCCAGAAAGATCACTGTCTATCGCCTTCAAAGCACGATATACAGGAACGCTGCGCCGCCAGCGACGACGGTAACCACGTCGCCGAGGCATTGCTGTGGCACGTTAATACAGGTTTTCAAAAGTGTCATCTAGCGGTCGCAAAAGCCCTCTGAAGGTGGGAACATACCGGTGGTCGTAGATGGACCACCACATTGCAACAGGGTCGATACGTAACTCTTAGTGGATAAAAGAAACCGGAATCTCACTCCTATACAGATCGCCGCAGACTTTGCAAACACTACCGAAACACGTGTCTGCCAGAATCATTTCGCGGCGAAATCAGGTTGGTTTCTGTGCTCGGAAGTCACCGTCGAGAAGCAGTTCGTTGCTGTAGGGCGCATGTTGGTTGGGGGTCATCAACAGTGGTCCACAGTTTTGTTCTCCGACGAATAGGTATTCCTACTTAAGGGAAGTCTCTCTAACAAAGGAACCACTTTTGACAAAGCTTAGGTATCCGAGTAATGAGGGAATTAGTATATTTCATCAAAATATACAAGGTATTAGAGATAAAGTTAGTGAACTGCTTATAGATGTTGACTCTGAAATTATTGGTATATCTGAACACTTCTTAAATAAGGAGATAATTCAGAGGCTTCCTTTACCAGGGTACAGGTTGGCTGGCAGCTTTTCGAGGAGCTCTTTGCGGTGTGGGGGAGTAGCCATGTATGTGAAAAACGGCATCCCATTTGAGTCAATTGATGTTTCAAAGTACTGCACTGAAAAGGTGTTTGAATGTTGTGCAGGTGTGGTTAAATTTAATGGAGCTAAACTTCTAACTGTTGTTATTTATAGGTCCCCAGACTCCGATTTCACAACATTTTTGCTAAAGCTAGAGGAGGTTCTTGGTTCACTTTATAGGAAACACAAAAAGTTAGTTATATGTGGCGACTTCAATATTAATTGTATAAGTGATTGTGCAAGGAAGAGGATGCTGGTAGACCTCCTTAATTCATATAACCTTATGCAAACCGTATTCTTTCCAACGAAAGTGCAAGGGAACAGTAGAACAACCATAGACAACATTTTTGTTCATTCCTCATTACTAGAAGGGCATTCTGTTAGCAAAAAGGTGAATGGCCTTTCAGATCATGATGCACAAATTTTAACTCTAAAAGATTTTTATGCTGCAACACGTGTTAAATATAGTCATCAGCTGTTTAGGAAAGCTGATCCACTTGCTGTAGAGACTTTTGAAAACCTTATCAAGGAACAACAGTGGCAAGATGTTTATAGCGCTGATACAGTAGACGATAAATATAATGCTTTTCTCAAGACTTTTCTCGTGCTCTTTGAAAGTTGCTTTCCCTTAGAACGTTCAAAACAGGGTACTAGCACAAACAGGCAGCCTGGGTGGCTGACTAGAGGGATAAGAATATCTTGTAGAACAAAGTGGCAATTATATCAAAACGTTAGAAACAGTCAAAATCTAAATGCAGCAGCCCACTACAAACAGTATTGTAAGGTGCTTGAAAATGTTGTTAGGAAGGCAAAAAGTATGTGGTATGCATATAGAATAGCTAAGTCTCAGGATAAAATTAAAACCATATGGTCAGTCGTAAAGGAAGTGGTTGGTCTGCAGAGACAGGTCGATGATATAGAATCAGGATATAGAATCTTTATTTAAACTTACGATTTGTCACCTGAATATGTTTTTTTATATTTCATTTGATCTGTTTCTAATATCGTGTTATAATTTCATGTATTGACTCGTTCCATGACCATGGAGACTTCTCCTTAATTTGGTCCCACGGAACAATAAATAAATAAATAAAAAAATAAATAAAAATCCTGTTTCACTGTGGCAAGTGATTCTGGCCACTAGTTAGTGTGGGAACGTCTCGTCGACCCCTAGATCATTAGAGACGGAGCAGAAACTCGGATTAGCAAAGGATGGGGAAGGACATCGGCCGTGTTCTTTCGAACGAACCATTCCGACATTAGCCTTAAGCGATTTAGGGAAATAACGGAAAGCCTAAATCCGGATGGCCGGCCTGGGATTTGAACCATCGTATTCCCGAATGCGAGTCCAGTGTGCTAAATGCTCCGCCATCTAGCTCGGTGTGGTTGGTATGGTCTAGGCTTTATAGTGTTGGCAGGTATTGTGCACAACGGCCCAAAAATTCTGCGTATCTTTGTGCGTAGTACTGTTAAAGCACAGCGTTATTGCAAGGAGATTATTCTGAATCGTTCCTGATCTGTTTAGGGAGCTGTAGGTCCCGACTTTCTATTTGTGGACGACAATGCGCGCCCATACAGAATGCTGGATGTCGGACACACTGGAAAGTGAAGATACTGAACGAGTTGAAAGGCCTGCGTTCTCCCCGGACCTAAATCGTAAAGAGCATACCTGTAATGCTCTTGGCAGACGTGTTTCTCAACGAAAATCTGCTACTCTGACTGTGCAAGAATCCCCCACGGACTCCTCAACAGTATGGTAGCTAAAATGAATTACAGGAGCAAAATGTGATTTAGTGCCTGAGGAGGTCATACGTCTCACTCAGAGTCCGATATCAACTTTTATGCTGGGAGACTGAACTGTGTCAAATATGACCGTTATGTACGTTATCTTGCTTTCTCATGTGGTAAAACCTGTACCATTTTTTTGTTATAAATATACTACTCTGTCTATGTTGTTGTTGTGGTCTTCAGTCCAGAGACTGGTTTGATCAGCTCTCCATGCTACTCTATCCTGTGCAAGCTTCTTCATCTCCCAGTACCTACTGCAACCTACACCCTTCTGAACAGCTTACTCTATTCATCTCTTGGTCTCCCTCTATGATTTTTACCGTCCACGCTGCCCCCAGTACTAAATTGGTGATCCCTTGATGCCTCAGAATATGCCCTACCAACCGATCCCTTCTTCTAGTCAAGTTGTGCCACAAACTTCTCTTCTCCCAATCCTATTCAATACCTCCTCATTAGTTATATGATCTACCCACCTAATCTTCAGCATTCTTCTGTAGCACCACATTTCCAAAGCTTCTATTCTCTTCCTGTCCAAACTATTTATCGTCCATGTCTCACCTCCATACATGGCTACATTCCATACAAATACTTTCAGAAAAGACTTCCTGACACTTACATCTATACTCGATGTTAACAAATTTCTCTTCTTCAGAAACCCTTTCCTTGCCATCGCCAGTCTACATTTTATATCTTCTCTACTTTGACCATCATCAGTTCTTTTGCTCCCCAAATGGCAAAACTCATTTACTACTTTAAGCGTCTGATTTCCTAATCTAATTCCCGCAGCAGCATCCGATTTAATTCGACTACATTCCATTATTCTCGTTTTGCTTTTGTTGATGTTCATCTTATATCCTCCTTTCCAGACACTGTCCATTCCGTTCAACTGCTCTTCCAGCTCCTTTGCTGTCTCTGACAGAATTACAATGTCATCGGCGAACCTCAAAGTTTTTATTTCTTCTCCATGGATTTTAATTCCTTCTCCGAATTTTTCTTTACTGCTTGCTCAATATACAGTTTGAATAACATCGGATCTTACCCCTAGTGATATGTGCCTCTACATCCTTACATTTGCCTATATTACTTATTTATTATGTTTCATGTCGTCCATCATTGCCTGTGATTATTCCCGCCAACGGTGTCTCTGTTCCTTAGCAATTGTCAACCATTGTATTTTGGCTTATCGTTCTATTTGACCAACCCTGGACTGATCTTTGGCGATGTTGGACGATTAGAGAGGTGGGAGAGATACATTTCCGTTTTAGAAACAGAAGTGAATGCTTCTCGCATTGTTCCATTTGCGTTTGTTTTGGCTTCATTTAAATTTGCAGTGAACTTATCTTCGTGCTCGCAGCCACGTTTTAACAAGACGTAAGAACCGGGGTGTGAGCTCGGTTGTGAGACTGCAGACGGCTGTGCAGTGCTGTGGGCTTGCTTAGCTGGGGAATGGCCGTTATGTGCTGAACGGGAGGAAAAGCTTGTTACCGTAGCCAGCAGAGTGCTCGCGTGCCATCACGTGAACAGACGTCAGCCCCGGAAACAGATTTTCATCGTCGGCAAGTCCCACGGAAAAGAAGTCAGACAATGGAACCCATGGCGCAGCTCAGCACGCTGTCAGCCCGAGTCAGCGCGACGTCGCATCCTCGGGTGTCAGCGCAGACGGCCGTGTCAGCAGGCGGCCGGCCGCTGCAAGACGCTAGCTAGCTCCGCTCACAGACGCTACCTAACTCGGTGAGCTAAGGGCAAATATCAGGCATCTGGTCTCGTGCTCTGGTCAGGCAGCTTTCAAATTAAAACAATATCGTGTCATTAGTCACTTTTATTTTCTTCCTACTTTTACAGGGTTTACATCCTCATCTCCAGCCGGATCAATGGGTTACATTAGAATTTCTTTTCCTCGATGTAGCTTTTTGTCTGTAAGGGTGAAGCAGGTCCCCACTGCTTATGAAACAATGATAAGGATACAGCAGATGTTGAAAATACCGCTTCAGTTGTAAATTACTTTATTTTCACGCGACAGGTTTCGGACTGTTATAAGCCCATCCTCAGGTGTCGTAGCTGTGCTATGGTCCCCGAGCGCCGCGTGTACCAGGTGCGGTATGCTCAAACCGGTCGTGTGAAAATAAAGTAATTTTGAACTGAAGCGGTATTTTTAACCTCTGCTATAATGCTCAGTTGCGAATGCTTTTCCAACAGGATTGTTTGTATAAGGAATACATTTTACAGTGAAGTTGTCGTATAATATGGGGGTACAGAATTTAATTAATTTGTCTGGGTGATAAGTTGGGACGTTCTTAAAGTTAATGGTGTTATTTGGAGGCTGTAAATGGAAATGAGCGTTTGGTGTCGGCCGACAGGCCCCCTACGGGGCAGATCCGGCCGCCTTGGTCTTATTACATTCGGCGCCACATTGGCGACCTGCGCGCCGGATGGGGATGAAATAATGATGAAGACAACACAACACACAATCCCTGAGCGGAGAAAGTCCTGGACCCCGCCGGGAATCGAACCCGGGCCCCTTAGGACGGCAGTCCGTCACGCTGACCATTGAGCTATCGGGGCGGACGAGGCTGTAAATGAATAGTTGGTATTATATTATAAGATTTATAATATTACTAGAATTATGTCGATAACATGAAATATCATTCATCCTGTTTCTCACAATACGATAATTACAATTTTGTGTAAATTTTGACATTTTTGTTATCTTCAGCAGTCAGCGTAATGATGTGTATTGCCTTGTGTTCATTTTACTTGCCTTATTGCTTGCGAGGGTTGTTAGGAATGTCAGCGGTATACACGGTGATGCTGTGCTGACGTTTCCAAGGATGATGGGGAAGGGTATGAGTATCAATTTGAGATAAGGGTCTCTGGTCCGGAAACAACCCTGTAGGAAGTTAAGACTGTTGCTAAGACTGTAGCACAGGCAGCTTCAGAGATGACAGTACGGACCAAAATAATGTCTCGTAAACATGGCCTCTAAAATGCACATCTTAGCAGCTGTGAGCAAACTTTCATCTTCGTGGCGTAAAACAAATCTGTTTCATTGCAAGTTCTTTATTTCCACTTTTTTTTTTGACATGGTAGTGTCGACCAAAACAAAAACAAAAAAACTTCAGTAAGTACGAGTTCCATACCTTACAACCTTTGGGCTTTTTTTCAGTAGACACGTGTTTCACAGAAATGAAGATGAACATGTGTGTTGTCTGGGTCAAGACATATTGTGCTTGAAGAGTTAGAGATGTGAGTCTTTTGTGTTCCTTTCGACATAAGGTCTTTGTACAAACCTAGTTTTTTTTTATTATATTCTTTTGGGAGGGGTGTAAATGTGTTTGAAACGGGACCATCACAGCTTCGTCTGATCTAGGTTCAAATGGCTCTAAGCACTAAGGGACTTAACATCTGATGTCATCAGTCCCCTAGACTCAGAACTACTTAAACGTAACTAACCTAAGGACATCACACACATCCATGCCCGAGGCAGGATTCGAACCTGCGACCGTAGCAGCAACGCGGTTCCGGACTGGAGCGCCTAGAACCGCTCGGCCACAGCAACCGGCTGTGATCTGGGCTATTTTTTAATTATTTTTTTAGGGGGGGTAGTGGGGGTGTAGATCTATTTAAAACGGCACCACCACAGCTTCGTCTGATACTTATACTGTCTGACTATTTATTGTTAGTTTCGTGAATTCCTGCAGGTTCAACGCGTATGCGCAAGAATATGGTTAAGAAAGGAAAATTCTTTGCTACACTTTCAGATCTCGTAATATTCAGTTATTTATTTTCTTCGTTGCCTAGACGGTCAACGACGTAGTTTGTTAAAAAATATCGGTGGATCATTGGTTTCTAGGCTCGAAGTTATACTTGAAATAAATACTTTCCAACATTAATATTTCTGAGGATTATATCCTAGGCAGTGTACTCCGCGCTAACATGCAGTTTAAAGCTCTTTCCGATCCCTGAAATATTAAAATATTATTTCATTAATACTTGCCATCAACTTCACAGACGGGAAAAAATCGCAGCGCCAAGAATGAGTTGTGAGACATAAACGGAAGTTGGTAGCGCCACTGTGAAGATGAAAATTAGTTTGCTTTAAACACACGCTGTAACGGTCGTGAGCGTTAATTATCTTTGAGATTGGATGTGGTGAGTTGATGCTGGTCCAGAACGCCTTTAAGGTGACAAAGACGGCATTACCAACACCTCACTGAGTTCCAACGGATTCGTGCAATAGGGCTACGAGAAGCTGGATGTTGTTTCTGCGGTACTGCAGAAAGACTTGGCAGCGCTGTACGTGACAGCGGTGGTCACAGGAATGGGTAATGTACGGTTGCAAGAAGGCCGGGCTCCAGACGGCCTCGTGATATTGCTGAGACGTATGGCGATGATGTTCGGTGTACGGCTGTGGCTAATGTTACTGCATCTGCAGTTGCAATTTAAGCTGTGATTGGCACGCTGGTGAGACGACGAACTGTTACGAAACGGTTACTTCCAGGACTGCTCCCAGCCAGGCGTCCTGTAGCGTGCAAAACCATCGTCATTTGTGACTTCAGTAGAGTCGAGCGACAACTCATTAGAGGCCAAAGTGGAGGTCTGTTGCGCTTTCTGATGAAAGCTGGTTCTGCCTCGCTGCCAGTGATGGCCGTGCGATGGTTAGAAGTAGGCCAGTTGAGGGCCAGCAAAGGGACAGCAACCAACCTGTTTGCTTGCTAGACACAAGATGCTACACCTTGAGTTACGCTCTGGGGTGCGATTTTCGTGTGACAGCAGCAAAATTCTCGCGTTTATCCCACACACCCTATTACTGCAAACTTGTACTGCAATCTCGTGATTCGGCCTGTTCTGCTGCCATTCATGAACAGCATTATAGAGGGTGTTTCCCAACAGGATAACGCTCGCCTACACACCGCCGTTGTAACCGAAAGTGCTCTGCTGAGTGTCGATATGTTGCTTAGCTCTGCTCGATTACCAGATATGTCTCCAGTTGAGCACATATGGGACATCATCGGACGACAACTCCAGCGTCATCCACAAACAGCATTAACCCAACGAAGTGCAACGAGCACAGAAATGCATTCCACAAACTGACATCCAGCACATGTACAACACAATGCATGCACGTTTGCGTGCTTGCATTCAACATTCTTGCAGTTACACAAGTTATTAATTTACGAGTATTTTACATTTGCATTGACTTATCTCGCACTTACATTAACCTGTGATCTTGCAAAGTTAATCACTTAAATATATTACACTACTGGCCATTAAAGTTGCTACACACGAAGATGACGTGCTACAGACGTGAAATTTAACTGACAGGAAGAAGATGCTGTGATATGCAAATTATTAGCTTCTCAGAGCATTCACGCAAGGTTGGCGCCGGTGGTGACACCCACAACGTGCTGACATGAGGAAAGTTTGCAACCGATTTCTCATACACAAACAGCAGTTGACCGGCGTTGCCTGGTGAAACGTTGTTGTGATGCCTCGTGTAAGGAGGAGAAATGCGTACCGTCACGTTTACGACTTTGATAAAGGTCGCATTGTAGCCTATCGCGATTGCGGTTTATCGTATCGCGACATTGCTGCTCGCGTTGGTCGAGATCGAATGACTGTTAGCAGAATATGGAATCGGTGGGTTCAGGAGGGTAATACGGAACGCCATGCTGGATCCCAACGGCCTCATATCACAAGCAGTCGAGATGACAGGCATCTTATCCGCATGGCTGTAACGGATCGTGCAGCATCGTCTCGATCCCTGAGTCAACAAATGGGGACGTTTGCAAGACAACAACCATCTGCACGAACAGTTCGACGACGTTTGCAGCAGCATGGACTATTAGCTCGGAGACCATGGCTGCGGATACGCTTGACGCTGGATCACAGACAGGAGGGCCTGCAGTGGTGTACTCAACGACGAACCTGGGTGCACGAATGGCAAAACGTCATTTTTTCTGATGAATCCAGGTTCAGTTTACAGCATCATGATGGTTGCATCCGTGTTTGGCGACGTTGCGGTGAACACACATGGAAGCCTGTATTCGTCATCGCCATACTGGCGTATCACCCGGCGTGAAGGTACGGGGTGCCATTGGTTACACGTCTCGGTCACCTCTTGTTCGCGTTGACGGCACTTTGAACAGTGGACGTTACATTTCAGATGTGTTACGACCCGTGGCTCTACCCTTCATTCACTCCCTGCGAAACCCTACATTTCAGCAGGATAATACACGACCACATGTTGTAGGTCCTGTACGGGCTTTTCTGGATACAGAAATGTTCGACTGCTGCCCTGGGCAGCACATTCTTCAGATCTCTCACCAATTGAAAACGTCTGGTCAATGGTGGTCGAGCAACTGGCTCGTCACAACACGCCAGTCACTACTCTTGATGAACTGTGGTATCGTGTTGAAGCTGCATGGGCAGCTGTACCTGTACACGCCATCCAAGTTCTGTTTGACTCAATGCCCAGTTGTATCAAGGCCGTTATTACAGCCAGAGATGGTTGTTCAAATGGTTCAAATGGCTCTGAGCACTATGGGACTTAACTACCATTGTCATCAGTCCCCTAGAACTTAGAACTACTTCAACCTAACTAACCTAAGGACATCACACACATCCATGCCCGAGGCAGGATTCGAACATACGACCGTAGCAGTCGCGCGGTTCCAGACTGTAGCGTCTAGAACCGCTCGGCCACCCCGGCCGGCCAGAGATGGTTGTTCTGGGTACTGATTTCTCAGGATCTATGCACCCAAACTGCGTGAAAATGAAATCACATGTCAGTTCTAGTATAATATATTTGTCCAGTGGATACCCGTTTATCATGTGCATTTTTTCTTGGTGTCTCAATTTTAATGGCCAGTAGGTTACCTAGGCAAATGTGCTCCCGAAATTTAATTATTCTATATTTTTGGTGTTGCAATTTGTTTCCGTTAGTGTACTGTAAACTAAAGATATAGTTCTGACTTTTAGCAATTTTCACATTTTAAGAACTTTTTCGTATGCGTATATCCAGGTGTTTTAATTTATTTATTCATCGTTTCGCATTAACTCTTGGTCCATATGTGATTCATTGAGCGTTCAAATTATTCCCACTTGGGTTCAAATGGTTCAAATGGCTCTGAACGCTATGGGACTTAACATATGTCATCTGTCCCCTAGACTTAGAACTACTTAAACGTAACTAACCTAAGACATCACTCACATCCATGCCAAAGGCAGGATTTGGACCTGCGACCGTAGCAGCAGCGCGGTTCCGGACTGAAGCGCATAGAACCGCTCGGCCACAGCGGCAGGCTCCAATTTAGGAGCCGAGAAAAACAAATACATCAAGTTTTGTTCGTATTAGCTATAAAATATGCAGTAATATGAAAAGCTTTATGTGCACTGCAATGAACCGGAAGCTGACCGGTAAAAGTAGTAAAAAGCAACAATAATATGTAACAATAATACAGAATAGTCTCGGAGCTGACCTTGAAATAAGCGATTTATAACATTTCGTTGTTTCATTGGTGGCGACTGCTGCTCAGATTGCAGCTGCAGTAGCTGTATGATGCGCCACAGCTATACGCCGAACACAAATGTCTTCCCTCTCGGTAGAGCCACCTGGCCGTCTGGAGCCCGGTCTTCTTGCGACCTTACCTTCCTGTGACCACAGCTGCCAGCAATTACCCACAGAACATTCTAGCCAAGTCTTTCTGCAATATCGCCGAAGGAACACCCAGTTTATCGTAGGCCTATGACACGATCTCGTTCAGACTCAAAGGCAGACCATGCAATAAAGAGTCTTAACCCATTTCATAAAAGTGAACTTGATTCAAGAGTGGCCAAGAAGAGACTGAATCCATTTTTATAGACAAACAGGACATTCAGAATCCAGTCATTTATTTCGTTATAATATCATAATTGGCGCAGAAGAAGCGGAACATCGTGTGCCTTGTTGTAGCGGTGGATAGCGGTCATCCACCTCGGCACCGTATCTGTCCAGGAGATAAACTCGTGCCACGCCATGCATAGCCGTAAGCGATCGCCAGATATGTGAATTGTTCTTCTGTCTCTACACATTTTCCAAACAGTCCTTGCATTTCGAAATAGTTTTTTTGCCATTTATATCGTGGAAGGTTCTACAGGGTGCTACAAAAAGGTACGGCCAAACTTTCGGGAAACATTCCTCACACACAAAGAAAGAAAATATGTTATGTGGACATGTGTCCGGAAACGCTTACTTTCCATGTTAGAGCTCATTTTATTACTTCTCTTCAAATCACATTAATCATGGAATGGAAACAAACAGCAACAGAACGTACCAGCGTGACTTCAAACACTTTGTTACAGGAAATGTTCAAAATGTCCTCCGTTAGCGAGGATACAAGCATCCACCCTCCGGCGCATGGAATTCCTGATGCGCTGATGCAGCCCTGGAGAATGGCGTATTGTATCACAGCCGTTCACAAAACGAGCACGAAGAGTCTCTACGTTTGATACCGGGGTTGCGTAGACAAGAGCTTTCAAATGCCCCGATAAATGAAAGTCAAGAGGGTTGAGGTCAGGAGAGCGTGGAGGCCATGGAACTGGTCCGCCTCCACCAATCCATCGGTCACCGAATCTGTTGTTGAGAAGCGTACGAATACTTCGAGAGAAATGTGCAGGAGCTCCATCGTGCATGAACCACATGTTGTGTCGTACTTGTAAAGGCACATGTTCTAGCAGCACAGGTATGAAATCATGATAACGTGCTCCACTGAGCGTAGATGGAAGAACATGGGGCCCAATCAAGACATCACCAACAATGCCTGCCCAAACGTTCACAGAAAATCTGTGTTGATGACGTGATTGCACAATTGCGTGCGGATTCTCGTCAGCCCACACATGTTGATTGTCAAAATTTACAATTTGATCACGTTGGAATGAAGCCTCATCCGTAAAGAGAACATTTGCACTGAAATGAGGATTGACACATTGTTGGATGAATCATTCGCAGAAGTGTACCCGTGGAGGCCAATCAGCTGCTGATAGTGCCTGCACACGCTATACATGGTACGGAAACAACTGGTTCTCCCGTAGCACTCTCCATACAGTGACGTGGTCAACGTTACCTTGTACAGCAGCAACTTCTCTGACGCTTACATTAGGGTTATCGTCAACTGCACGAAGAATTGCCCCGTCCATTGCAGGTGTCCTCGTCGTTCTAGGTCTTCCCCAGTCGCGGGTCATAGGGTGGAATGTTCCGTGCTCCCTAAGACGCCGATCAATTGCTTCGAACGTCTTCCTATCGGGACACCTTCGTTCTGGAAATCTGTCTCGATACAAACGTACCGCGCCACGGCTATTGCCCAGTTCTAATCCATATATCAAATGGGCATCTGCCAACTCCGTATTTGTAAACATTTCACTGACTGCAAAACCACGTTCGTGATGAACACTAACCTGTTGATGCTACGTACTGATGTGCTTGATGCTAGTACTGTAGAGCAATGAGTCGCATGTCAACACAAGCACCGAAGTCAACATTACCTTCCTTCAATTGGGCGGAGAATGAGGAAGTACAGTACATACTGACGAAACTAAAATGAGCTCTTAAGCGTTTCCGGACACATGTCCACATAACATCTTTTCTTTATTTGTGTGTGAGGAATGTTTCCTGAAAGTTTGGCCGTACCTTTTTGTAACACCCTGTATAGGTAATGTGTGAATGCCTCGTACGCCAACATCTATTCAGCGGATACTAAACGAGTTGGTTAAACCTAGTAAATCGTTAAATACGATCGTTATTTATTAAAGACATTTGTGGCTTGCCCCAAAAGTGATTTCAGCCTCGTATTTATAGAAACGTTTTAATACTGTAATTGTAGCAAAATAACATTTCTGTTTGTTCTATAAAAGGAAATAAGTTTTTTAATTAAAGTTATAATGATATCGCTTGACTAGAGATGTTTGATAAGAGACCAAAGCGGAAATGAACAAAGTATAACATCGGTAAAGAACCAAGCAACGATTATGTTCTTCATTCATTCTCGCCAGTCTGTGACGATTTTCTCTGTTGGATACCACAAAGTGTAAGGAACTGCTTCTGTGTACCTCTGTATTTAGGTAAATATTCAGAAAAGCACATCTCATTGATAACAACTGTTACTGTACATGAATATGTCTTTCTGTTCATAGCCAATAAGAAATGACTGCTGATCAACTGTTCGAGAATAGGACGACCGGACACTTTATGTGTACTTTCGTTACTTATTTGAATATCTCCAAGCTGAATCAGCCTGGGATCGAATTTCCGATCATTTATTTTCGCTTCTTGCGTATATCTTTACGTAAAAATTATGTTCAGTTGATCAGTCAAATACTGCCCCACGATATTATTGGACGGCGACGTAAACGGATGCTCAGTTCGCACCTGTTATCAGTAACAATTAAATTCGTTTTCTCATTTTTTTTTTTTTTATTAACTTTGCCATCTATGGTTCTCTCGCTCGTCGCGTAAGTGTACACCGATCAATAATTCATTCTGGATCAGTGGTTTGCCTTACCGTCACATACTGGGAAAGCTTTGCTTAATAGTTCCCTCCCAGAAACTATTCATGCACTATAAACTGACAGAGAGAGAGAGAGAGAGAGAGAGAGAGAGAGAGAGAGTCAGAGAGAGGGAGGGAGAGAAGCTTTTCACTAGTTAAGGTACTACGAATGTATTCATAATGAGTGGTGTAGAGCTACTAGTTCTTCGCGGAAATTTACGTTTTCTTTGGTTTCCCTGATTCGATTAGAGTGCATACTGGTATGGTTCCTTCAAAAACGACACGGCCGATTTCCTTCGCCGTACTTGTATCCGAGCTAATGCTTTATATGTGAAAAGTTGCGAATAGTGAAAGGTGAAGTGAACGGTATAAATGGTAAAGACAGTGGTTCCTTAATATATATATATATATATATATATATATATATATATATATATGTATATATATGTATATATATGTGTGTGTGTGTGTGTGTGTGTGTGTGTGTGTGTGTGTGTGTGTGTGGCGAAAATGTCAAACGTCTAGACAAATACATTCATGCATTAATGAGCTTCATTAGCGACATCTTACAAGAAAGGCTCATTATTCTGAAAAGGGGAAAACTTCCAAGCAAACTTCAGGATATTTGCACAAAGCATGACTTAAGTGCAGACCTGGTTCATGAACGCGTAGTTGAAGAAGAAAAGGCTGGCTTGTACAACTTACTGCTGAGGTGCATATCATTTGTTTTGTTCTGAAAAATGTGCATGACTGCAGCTGTGTATTGATTTGTATTGAACGTCAAGGCTTCATACATCACTATACACTCTCTTCCATAGATTCCAGTATCAGATGGAAATATATTCATCTGTCTACTCATACAAAATAAGACAGTCATCCAGTTCAGCGAAAGTTAATAACTTTCCTGATGTTAATGATGATATTCACGCATGTGTATTACATGTTTATGAAGAAGAGGAATCAGTAAGTTTGACAAAAAAGCATACTGGTCGAAGTTAGCAGAGAAAATATTGAGACACAAAGGAATTACAGATATTGGCAGCAAATAGGTCTGTGCCCCCATCTGGTGGCACAGCAACAGTGTCTAGGTGATCGTGTATTTTGGGAGGAATTTCTCAAGTGTCAAATACGAAAGGGATGCCACAGCCTCATGCTTACGGGCACCTGTGTGTGGCTCGGCAGCTGATGACCACGTTCTGACTTCTGGAAGCGGGTGTGGTAGCCTCCTGTGCGATCCAGTGGACAGGGGGTGGCAGACGGTAACTGTGCATGTTGTTTGTGTGTCTGTTAGATTATTTTATGAGCAAATCTGTAGGCTGTGCTATGCGTTATTTGGACTGTTTATGAGTTATATTTCGAGTCTGTGCATCAGTGTACTGCATTATTTAGGAGGAGTCTGTACTGAAATTATTTCGATAATTTAGGAGATGTTTTTAGTGCTTTATTAAGAGTAGTTTACAGGTCTGTAGGCTGTGTGGCATGACCCCAAGCATGTCAGAGCGTGTGTTTTGTATCAGTGTGATAAATAGACTATCTCTCAAACTCCATCCCTAAAGAAATTGTTCCAAAATGAATAAAGTATACTCCTTCCTCTCTCCAGACAGTCATCTTGGGCTACATCACTGAATGAACGACAGCACCCTCTGGTGGCAGTACTGTGTACCACGTCCAGACCTCGTGGTGAATAGTTTCCTGCCATTTCCCTTCCCCCCCCCCCCCATCTTGGATTATGTCATGGAACCGATGACAGCGCCCTCTGGTGCCAGTACTGTGTACTAGTCCAGACCTATGGGGAACACACTGTTTCCCACCATCTTGTATAATGGTACTTGCGTTATCAGCTGACATCATGGCAGACATCTTGGATTACGTCAGAATGGACGACAGTGCCCTCTGGTTGCAGTACTGTGTACTAGGGCAGTTGGACTCTGGACCTCATGGTGCACACACTGGATGGGTGTACTGCATCAAATTGTTTAAATAAAGTTGACGATTAGCAAGCATGTTTGCAGATTCTTTTAGATGGATTATTATTTTGACGAATTAGATTTGTTTGGATCTCTGGATATAAATACATTTCACTATTTTACGAGTGGTTTGCAGTTCTGTAGGCTGTGCAGTGCATTATTTTGGGTGTTTACAACTAGCAAGTGCATCTGCAGAGCATTATACATGGATTTTTTAGGAGTAGTTTGCAGGTCTGTATGCTGTGTGGCATGACCCCATGCATGTCAGAGCATGTGTTCTGTATCACTGTGATAAATATACTATCTTTCAAAATCCATCCGTAAATAAATTGTTCCAAAATAAATAAATTACACTCCTTCCTTACTCTCTCCAGGAGCCCAGTGCAGGTTGAGTCCTCTCCCCGCCAATCACTAGAAAGAGCTGTTGGGTGGGTGACTTAGGTTAGTGGAGGCAGTCCAAGTGACCTATCTTCCCACCGTCATCTTAGGTGTGTTGCATTGTTCTGATGGAATTTGAACGTCCCGCCATTTCCTGGGGGAGGGGGGTTAGGTTAGTGGAAGTAGCCCAATTGACCTATCTTCCCGCCAAAATCCGCCATCTCGGATGACGTCATCAGCTTACATCACAGCTGCCATCTTGGTTGACGTCAGGGCACTGTTGCCAAGTCTACAGGCCGCCATCTTGGATGACGTCATCGCCGCCATCTTGGATACATCTGGCAACAATGGAGAGTGGGGCTGTACCCCTGTAACCCCCCTACTCAGAATATGGATTAGGAGTAAATCGAAGAATGGGGAAGGTAATGAGACATAGCAGAAACGAGAACAGCTAGAAACTAACATCAGGATTGATGGTCATGAAGTAGATGAAGTTAAGGAATTCTGCTATTCTGCTAAGTAGGATGCAAAATAACCAATGACGGATGGAGCAAGGAGGACATCAAAGGCAGTCTACCCCTGTATAAAAGGGCATTTTTGGCCAAGAGAAATCTACTAGTATCAAACATAGGCCTTAATTTGAAGAAGAAATTTCTGAGAATATGCGTTTGGAGCATAGCATTGTATGACTGAGGACAAACTGGAACAGAAGAAAATCGAAGCATTTGAGATGTGGTGCTGCAGACGAATGCTGAAAATTAGGTGGACTGTTAAGGTACGAAATGAGGAGGTTCTGTGCAGAATCGCAGGGAAATGGAATATTTGGAAAACACTAACCATGAGAAGGGACAGGGTGATAGGACATCTGTTAAGACATCAAGTAGTGACTCCCATGGTACTAGAGGGAGCTGTAGAGGACAGAAACTGTAGAGGAAGACAGAGACTGGAATACAGCCAGCAAATAACTGAGGATGTAGGTTGCAAATGCTACTCTGAGGTGAAGAGTTTGACACAGGAGAGAAATTCGTGGCGGGTCGCATCAAACCAGTCAGAAGACTCACCAAAAAAAGCTATATACACACTCGAGACACTGTATAATGGGAGTTAGTGAAGTGAAATGGAAAAAAGATAAGGACTTCTAGTTACACAAATATAGGATAATATCCTCAACAGTAGAAGTGACGTAATGGAAGTAAAGTTCGTGACAAATAGTAAGCTAGAAAGTCAGTAATTTACTTTGAACAATTCAGTGATCGGATTATTCTCATTAGAATCGACATCAACGAACACCAATAACAATAGTTGAGACATACAAGCCGACGTCACAAGCAGAAGAGAGACATAAAACGAAAGGGACAGCAAGCATGTGATGATACTGAACGTGTAATTCTGTACGTTAAGGGCCAGAAAATCTAACAAGCAAAGGTGATTGAAACCCTGTTGCAAGGAAAGCAATAGAACAGTTACGGGATAATATGTGCTCGGGGTAAAATAGGAGAGAGGGGCTAAGTTCTGAAATGAATTTCGGCTAATAATATCGAAAACACTATTCAGAAATTACAATACGATGAGGATACGTATTTTTGGCAGTGGGATGTGGCCACAAAGATACCAGCTAGATTGCCCATGATCGGACACAGATTTCGAAATCAGAAATTGGTTTGTGAGGCGTGCCTGTGAGTAGATACAATTTAGTAATGATGAAGAGTAGATTAAAGTTGAAGAGAATCACCCAGAAGAATCAGTGTGGAAAGAAGTATGAGACTGCAGTATTTATGAATGTTGAGCTGTGTTTGACGTTCGCTAATGGTACAGATACTACACTAATGTATATTACTATAGGCAGTTCATTTGAAGAAGAACGGGCATCTCTGAAAACAGCAATCACAGAAGTTGGACTGACAACAACAAGGAAGGTATCTGCTTAGAAACCTCGGGTAACATATAGATTAATTCAGCTGACCATCTAAAGAAGGAAGCAGAAAAATGTTCTGGAAAAGTGAATACAGCAATACAAGTCATTTAGGAAGTAAACAAAAATAAGACATGCAGGGAAGCCAACGTGAAATGGCTACAGGAAAACAGAAAACGTTAGAGGAATCCGAAAAGGATTAATTCAGTACGCAGAAAAGTCAAATAACTCAAAAATAAAAACAGATTAATAGGGGTCCATATAGAAGACCTATTGGATCCAGAATTAGAGTCAGGAATTGGGATCTGATGAGGTGGAAATTACAGACAAAATTCCTTCGGAAATTGCAAAATTAGTGGCAGAAGTGGCAACCAGACGACTATTCAGACTCGTTTGTAAAATCTATGAACACCATCAGACTTCCGGAAAAGTATCACACACACTATCCTGAAGATAGTAAGAGTAGATAGGTCTGAATATTATCGCACAATCACCTTAACGGCCTATGCATTTAAGTTGCTGATAATATATAGAAGAATGGAAAAGAAAATTGATTATCTGTCAGATGTCAATCAGTTTCGCTTGACGAAAGATAAAGGCATCAGATAGGCAGTGATGACGTTGCACTTGGTAGTGGAAGCAAGACTTAAAAGATAACACAAGTCATGTAGATACGGTTTGTCGACTCATAAAAAGCGCCCAACAATGTAAAGAGGTGCAAGGTGTACGAAGATCTCAGGAAAGTATATGTACTCTGTAGGGGAAGGTGGGTTATACAAATATGCATCGAACCAAGAGGCAAAAAGAAAAGAAAAGGAAATGGAAGACCAAGAACAAAGAGCTCAGGTTGAAAAGGATATAAAGCAGAGAAGTACTCTTTCGCCTCTACTGTTCCATCAGTTTATCGAAGAAGTAGTGAAGGAAATAAAATAAATATTAATCAGTTAGATTAAATTTCAGAGTGAAATGATTTCAATGATATGATTCGCTGATGATATTTACATACTCAGTGAACGTAACCAAGAACTGTAGGATCAGTTGCACCTGAGGATGGGCTGTTGTTTCGATTAAATTTTTTATCTATTTTGTATTAGCACAATTATATGATGTGACTCTTCAAGCTTTCACGGTGGGTATATTGTAAATAGTCTTCATAGAGAAAATGTGGTATCTGATCCTGAAAGCCTGTCAAATGATGTATGAGGCGTTTTTTTTTTTTAAGTAAGTACCGTTTTGCCACACCGCGACCGCAGCGCTGCGGTCGGCGTTCTGCGCATGCGCACTGGCTACCTACATCTGTTGTCTGCGCACTGACGTCATTACAGTCTGATTCTGCCTTGTTAACGTTGTGTACTGACAAGGTAACCTCCCCATCGCACCCCCCTCAGATTTAGCTATAAGTTGGAACAGTGGATAGGCCTTGAAAAACTGAACACAGATCAATCGAGAAAACAGGAATAAGTTGTGTGGAACTATGAAAAAAAATAGCAAAATATACGAACTGAGTAGTCCACGTGCAACATATGCAACTTTAAGGATGATGTGCAGTCAGGAGCGCCGTGGTCCTGTGGTTGGTGTGAGCAGCTGCGGAATGAAAGGTCCATGGTTCAAGTCCTCCCCCGAGTGAAAAATTTGTTTTCTTTATTTTCGCAAAGTTATGATCTGTCCGTTCGTTCATTGACGTCTCTGTTCACTGTAATAAGTTTAGTGTCTGTGTTTTGCGACCGCACCGCAAAACCGTGCGATTAGTAGACGAAAGGAGGTGCCTCTCCAATGGGAACTGAAAACATTCCATCGCAAGGTCATAGGTCAACAGATTCCTCCACAGGAAAACACGTCTGATATATTCTGTACGACACTGGTGACGGCATGTGCGTCACACGACAGTAATACACTCCTGGAAATTGAAATAAGAACACCGTGAATTCATTGTCCCAGGAAGGGGAAACTTTATTGACACATTCCTGGGGTCAGATACATCACATGATCACACTGACAGAACCACAGGCACATAGACACAGGCAACAGAGCATGCACAATGTCGGCACTAGTACAGTGTATATCCACCTTTCGCAGCAATGCAGGCTGCTATTCTCCCATGGAGACGATCGTAGAGATGCTGGATGTAGTCCTGTGGAACGGCTTGCCATGCCATTTCCACCTGGCGCCTCAGCTGGACCAGCGTTCGTGCTGGACGTGCAGACCGCGTGAGACGACGCTTCATCCAGTCCCAAACATGCTCAATGGGGGACAGATCCGGAGATCTTGCTGGCCAGGGTAGTTGACTTACACCTTCTAGAGCACGTTGGGTGGCACGGGATACATGCGGACGTGCATTGTCCTGTTGGAACAGCAAGTTCCCTTGCCGGTCTAGGAATGGTAGAACGATGGGTTCGATGACGGTTTGGATGTACCGTGCACTATTCAGTGTCCCCTCGACGATCACCAGTGGTGTACGGCCAGTGTAGGAGATCGCTCCCCACACCATGATGCCAGGTGTTGGCCCTGTGTGCCTCGGTCGTATGCAGTCCTGATTGTGGCGCTCACCTGCACGGCGCCAAACACGCATACGACCATCATTGGCACCAAGGCAGAAGCGACTCTCATCGCTGAAGACGACACGTCTCCATTCGTCCCTCCATTCACGCCTGTCGTGACACCACTGGAGGCGGGCTGCACGATGTTGGGGCGTGAGCGGAAGACGGCCTAACGGTGTGCGGGACCGTAGCCCAGCTTCATGGAGACGGTTGCGAATGGTCCTCGCCGATACGCCAGTAGCAACAGTGTCCCTAATTTGCTGGGATGTGGCGGTGCGGTCCCCTACGGCACTGCGTAGGATCCTACGGTCTTGGCGTGCATCCGTGCGTCGCTGCGGTCCGGTCCCAGGTCGACGGGCACGTGCACCTTCCGCCGACCACTGGCGACAACATCGATGTACTGTGGAGACCTCACGCCCCACGTGTTGAGCAATTCGGCGGTACGTCCACCCGGCCTCCCGCATGCCCACTATACGCCCTCGCTCAAAGTCCGTCAACTGCACATACGGTTCACGTCCACGCTGTCGCGGCATGCTACCAGTGTTAAAGACTGCGATGGAGCTCCGTATGCCACGGCAAACTGGCTGACACTGACGGCGGCGGTGCACAAATGCTGCGCAGCTAGCGCCATTCGACGGCCAACACCGCGGTTCCTGGTGTGTCCGCTGTGCCGTGCGTGTGATCATTGCTTGTACAGCCCTCTCGCAGTGTCCGGAGCAAGTATGGTGGGTCTGACACACCGGTGTCAATGTGTTCTTTTTTCCATTTCCAGGAGTGTATGTTGTCGACCCACCTAACTTGTACACTTGGGGAATGGGTAAAAAGATTCTTCTACCTTGCCCGATTTAGGTTTTCTTGTGGATGTGATTATCACTCCCAAAAAAGTGATCGCATCGGACGGACAGACGGGCAGATAATAATTGTCTGAAAACAAAAAAATTAAAATTTTCAGTCGAGGGAAGACTTGACCCAAGGACCTCTCATTCCGCAGCTGCTCACACTAACCACAGGACCACGGCGCTCCTGACTGCACATTACCCTTAAAGTTACATATTGCACGTGAACTACTCAGTTCGTATATTTTGCTAATTTTTTTCATAGTTCGACACAACTTCTTCCTGTTTTCTCGATTGATCTGTGTTCAGTTTTTCAAGGCCTATCCACTCTGCCAACTTATAACTAAATCTGAGGGGGGGTGCGATGGGGAGGTTCCCTTGTGAGTATTTCAGATGCCTCCGATAATCGTGAGTCCCGCCGACTGTGAAGTACGGGCTGTTATAAGATTTCTTAGTGCTGAAGGCCTTAAAGCGATCGATATTCATCGTGAGATCTGTGCAGTTTACGGAGAAAACATTATGAGTGATGGAATGGTAAGAAGGTGGGTGAGAGCATTTAAAGATGGCCGCACGTATGTGCATGATGAACAACGGAGTGGGCGTCCTTCGGTCGTTAATGAAAGTTTGGTGCAGGAAGTGGACAATAAGGTGACAGAAAACAGACGCTTTAAGATTTCGTCCTTGCGGGATGACTTTCCTAATATTTCTCGTAGTGTTTTGTATGGCCTTGTGACCGAGCACTTGAATTACCGAAAATTGTGCGCACGTTGGGTACCGAAAATGTTGACGGATGTGCACAAAACCAAACGTTTAGACAGTGCATTGACTTTCCTTGAGTGGTACCACAACGACGGTGATGATTTCTTAAGCCAAATTGTTACGGGCGATGAAACACGGGTGGCCCACGTAACACCAGTCCATAGAGAGGCGGCATTCAGATTCACCCAGAAAAGTGAAGTTTAAGCAAACAATTTCTGCCCGCAAAATCATGTGCACAGTTTTGTGGGACGGAAAAGGAGTACTGCTTGTGCAATTTCTGCCTCGTTATGAGACAATCAATGCAGCAGCTTACTGTAAGACATTGCACAATATGCGCCGTTCAATTCAGAACAAAAGACGTGGCAAGTTGAGCAAGGGCATCGTTTTGCTGCAAGACAATGCCCGTCCGCATCTGGCGAATCAGACCAAAGATTTCATCACATCTTTTCGATGGGAAACTCTAGATCATCCTCCGTACAGCCCCGATCTTGCGTCCAGTGATTACCATCTGTTCCTGCACTTGAAGAAACACCTGGGCTATCAGCGTCTTCAAGACGGTGACGAAGTCAAAACAGTGGTGGTGCAGTGGTTAACAAGTCAGGCGGCAGACTCGTATGAGGAGGGTATTCAAAAACTGGTACAACGTTATGACAAGTGCCTCAATATTGACGAAAATTGTGTAGAAAAGTAGATTATGGTACAGGCTTTCATGTAAAAATAAAACTATTGATATATCTTAGCACTTCATTTTTTAAATTTCGAAACGGTACTTGATTGGCGACTCCATGGAGTGTTCTGTGCACCAGGACCAAATAGTGGATAGAATTGGAAGGAGACCGAAAAACGATTTTGCGGATAATAAAACATAAAAATACGACCAATGCTGATTCTCCTTCCAAAACGGTACTTACTTAAAAAAACACGCGTCGTACAACATTTGAGGACAGTGTTCCGACAAAACGGTTATTCTGGGAGACTGATACGTAATGCATTCAGGCCCAGGCGATTTCAACCTGTGGAGCAGAATGAAGATACGAAGACACCCACCGCTTTCGCCCTTTTGCAGTATTTTGGTGTCATGTCGTCAAGAATCGGAAGAGTCCTCGGAAGATATGGCATTAAGTGTGCTTTGCAGCCACCTGCAAGACTGAGAAACCTGTTGGGTTCGGTTAAGGATGACATTGGACTGGGGAAATGTGGTGTGTACGACATTCCTTGTCAGTGTGGGGCAGCGTATATAGTCCAGACATGTCGAACAGTATAAGAACGTCGCGATGAACATCAGCGTCATACACGCCTACGCCAACCGGAGAAGTCGGCAATTGCGGAACACTGTTTAAATACAGGACATCACATGATTTATGAAAAGACAGAAGTCTTATCCCCAGCATCATTTTCCTGGGACTGCGTCATTAAGGAAGCAATACATATACGTACAGCCGATATTCTCGTCAATAGGGATGTGGGATTTCAACCCAGCACAGCCTGGAACCCTGCATTGGCTGCCATTAAATCACGAGGCGAAAATCAAGATTCTTCAATAACAGACCACTCGTAACATTCGTCTAGTACGATCTTTGGTGAGTAACGTCTGGCCGCACTGTTCGTAAACGCAGCGTACAGCGGACGCGCAGGAGGGCAGCTCTGCAATTTCTGCAGGGGGCGTTTGAATATGGCACCATCCATCTGCAAGTCATTTGCGCACGCGTGATTTCCGTTCCTACGCATTCTTCGCGCGCGTGTTCTAGAAACGGGGCGTCGACCTGGGGATACCGTCAGTCGTACCAACCCCCAGTAAGGTTGAACCACCTGAAGATGTCGAATACTTTCTCCGAGAAAATATTGTGGAATTTGCACAACGTGATCCGGCGGTAAATCCGTGAAGACTATGTACACAATTACATGATATTCATAGCCTAGAATGTACAAATATTACAGCTCATTTTTTTTTACATCATACCTTGCTAATCTGTAACATCTATTCTGCTACTACGAACCATGGACCTTGCCGTTGGTGGGGAGGCTTGCGTGCCTCAGCGATACAGATAGCCGTACCGTAGGTGCAACCACAACGGAGGGGTATCTGTTGAGAGACCAGACAAACGTGTGGTTCCTGAAGAGGGGCAGCAGCCTTTTCAGTAGTTGCAGGGGCAACAGTCTGGATGATTGACTGATCTGGCTCCGTAACACTAACCAAAACGGCCTTGCTGTGCTGGTACTGCGAACGGCTGAAAGCAAGGGGAAACTACAGCCGTAATTTTTCCCGAGGGCATGCAGCTTTACTGTATGATTAAATGATGATGACGTCCTCTTGGGTAAAATATTCCAGAGGTAAAATAGTCCCCCCTTCGGATCTCCGGGCGGGGACTACTCGAGAGGACGTCGTTATCAGGAGAAAGGAAACGCGTTCTACGGATCGGAGCGTGGAATGGCAGATCCCTTAATCGGGCAGGTAGTTCAAAATGGTTCAAATGGCTCTGAGCACTATGCGAATTAACTTCTGAGGTAATCATTCGCCTAGAACTTAGAACTAATTAAACGTAACTAGCCTAACGACATCACACACATCCATGTCCGAGGCAGGATTCGAACCTGCGGCCGTAGCGGTCGCTCGGTTCCAGACTGTAGTGCCTAGAACTGCACGGCCACTCGAGCCGGCCGGGCAGGTAGGCTAGAAACTTTAAAAAGGGAAATAGATAGGTTAAAACTAGATATAGTGGGAATTAGTGAAGTTCGGTGGCAGGAGGAACAAGACTTTGGGTCGGGTGTATTTTGTCTCACTGTTTAGAGGCACAAAACGCGTGCGTGTTTTCAGCTCGTTACTAAATGCAAATATGTAGGACGCCGAGTTGATAGAAGCTGAAGGAGTCCAGGTTGCAAAAATATGCCGTACGACACACTGTTAGAGAGAAGGATTATTATTCAAGCAAAACATAGTACAATGAAATTATTTATTTTCAGTAGTTTGTAGAACTGCAGCTGCGGCTATGAACTGACAATCTCATAACATGGAATACCATGAACTAATACATGTTCTCAGGGACTAAGCCTGATGGGCCCACCTCAGAGAATCAATGCAAATAGAACTGGCTGAGGGCCGATTACGAAAGTGTGTCTGCCTAGGTTGAAATCCAGCTGAGAAGTGAACGAGGCACACTCCAGTTCCGTCGAGCTGCACAGCCCGCTAGAGTGCAATTAATGACTAGGCTTATCAAGGTCAAAATGATATTAAATGACAACCAGCTACAACAATGTTTCAATTTTGACTAACAAAAGTTTGTTGTTGCAGTCTTCAGTCCTGAGACTGGTTTGATGCAGCTCTCCATGCTACTTTATCCTGTGCAAGCCTCTTCACATCCCAGTAACTGCTGCAACCTACATCCTTCTGAATCTCCTTAGTGTATTCATCTCTTGGTCTCCCTCTACGATTTTTACCCTCCACGCTGCCCTCCAGTACTAAATTGGTGATCCCTTGATGCCTCAGAACATGTCCTACACAACCGATCCCCCATATAGTCAAGTTGTGCCACAAACTCCTCTTCTCCCCAATTCTATTCAATACCCCCTCATTAGTTATGTGATCTACCCATCTAATCTTCAGCATTCTTCAGTAGAACCACATTTCGAAAGCTTATATTCTCTTCTTGTCTAAACTATTTAACGTCCATGTTTCACTTCCATACGTGGCTACACTCCATACAAATACTTTCAGAAATGACTTCCTGACACTTAAATCTATACTTCATGTTAACAAATTTCTCTTCTTCAGAAACGCTTTCCTTGCCATTGCCAGTCTACATTTTATATCCTCTCAACTTCGACCTTCATCAGTTATTTTGCTCCCCAAATAGCAAAACTCCTTTACTACTTTAAGTGTCTCATTTCCTAATCTAAATCCCTTAGCATCACCCGACTTAATTCGAATACATTCCATTATCCTCGTTTTGCTTTTGTTGATGTTCATCTTATACCCTCCTTTCAGGACACTGTCCATTCCGTTCAACTGCGCTTCCAAGTCCTTTGCTGCCTCTGACAGAATTAGAATGTCATCAGTGAACCTCAAAGTTTTTATTTCTTCTGCCTGGATTTTAATACCTACTCCGAACTTTTCTTTCGTTTCCTTTACTGCTTGCTCAATATACATATTGAATAGCATCGGGGAGAGGCTACAACCCTGTCTCACTCCCTTCCCAACCACTGCTTCACTTTCAAGTCCCTCGACTCTTATAACTGCCATCTGGTTTCTGAACAAATTGTAAATAGCCTTTCGCTCCCTGTATTTTACCCCTGCCACCTTCAGAATTTGAAAGAGGGTGTTCCAGTCAACATTGTTAAAAGATTTCTCTAAGTCTACAAATGCTAGAAACGTAGGTTTGTCTTTCCTTAATCTTTCTTCTAAGACAAGTCGTAGGGTCAGTATTGCCTTACGTGTTCCAACATTTCTACGGAATCCAAACTGATCTTGCCCGAGGTCGGCTTCTACCAGTTTTTCCATTTGTCTGTAAAGAATTCGCGTTAGTATTTTACAACTGTGACTTATTAAACTGATAGTTCGGTAATTTTCACATCTGTCAACACCTGCTTTCTTTGGGATTGGAATTATTAAATTCTTCTTGAAGTCTGAGGGAATTTCGCCTGTATCATACATCTTGCTCACCAGATGGTAGAGTTTTGTCAGGTCTGGCTCTCCCAAGGCTGTCAGTAGTTCTAATGGAATGTTGTCTACTTCTGGGGCCTTGTTCCGACTTAGGTCTTTCAGTGTTCTGTCAAACTCTTCACGCAGTATCATATCTCCCATTTCATCTTCATCTATCTCCTCTTCCATTTCCATAATATTGTCCTCCAGAACATCGCCCCTGTATAGACGCTCTATATACTCCTTCCACCTTTCTGCTTTCCCTTCTTTGCTTAGATCTGGGTTTCCATCTGAGTTCTTGATATTCATGCAAGTGGTTCTCTTTTCTCCAAAGGTCTCTTTAATTTTGCTGTAGGCAGTATCTATCTTACCCCTCATGAGATAAGCCTCTACATCCTTACATTTGTCCTCTAGCCATCCCTGCTTAGCCATTTTGCACTTCCTGTCGATCTCATTTTTGAGACGTTTATATTCCTTTTTGCCTGCTTCACTTGCTGCATTATTGTATTTTCTCCTTTCATCAATTAAATTCAGTATCTCTTCTGTTACCCAAGGATTTCTACTAGCCCTCGTCTTTTTACCTTCTTGATCCTCTGCTGCCTTCACTATTTCATTCCTCAAAGCTACCCATTCTTCTTCTACTGTATTTCTTTCCCCATTCCTGTCAATTGTTCCCTTATGCTCTCCCTGAAACTCTGAACAACCTCTCGTTTAGTCAGTTTATCCAGGTCCCAACTCCTTAAATTCCCACCTTTTTGCAGTTTCTTCAGTTTTAATCTATAGTTCATAACCAATAATTTGTGGTCAAAGTCCACATCTGCCCCTGGAAATTTGTTACAATTTAAAATCTGGTTCCTAAATCTCTGTCTTACCATTATATAATCTATCTGAAACCTTTTAGTATCTCCAGGGTTCTTCCATCGATACAACCTTCTTTCATTATTCTTCAACCAAGTGTTAGCTATGATTAAGTTATGCTCTGTGAAAAATTCTACCAGGCGGCTTCTTCTTTCGTTTCTTAGCTCCAATCCATATTCTCCTACTACGTTTTCGTCGCTTCCTTTTCCTAGTATCGAATTCCAGTCACCCATGACTATTAAATTTTCATCTCCCTTCACTACCTGAATAATTTCTTTTATCTCGTCATACATTTCCTCAACTTCTTCATCATCTGCAGAGCTAGTTGGCATATAAACTTGTACTACTGTAGTAGGCGTGGGCTTTGTGTCTATCTTGGCCACAATAATGCATTCACTATGCTGTTTGTAGTAGCTTACCCGCACTCCTATTTTTTTAATCATTATTAAACCTACTTCTGCATTACCCCTATTTGATTTTGTATTTATAACGCTGTATTCACCTGACCAAAAGTCTTGTTCCTCCTGCCACCGAACTTCACTAATTCCCACTATATCTAACTTTAGCCTATCCATTACCCTTTTTAAATTTTCTAACCTACCTGCCCGATTAAGGGATCTGACATTCCACGCTCCGATCCGTAGAATGCCAGTTTTCTTTCTCCTGATAATGACGTCCTCTTGAGTAGTCCCCGCCTAGAGATCCGAATGGGGGACTATTTTACCTCCGAAATATTTTACCCAAGAGGACGCCATCATCATTTAATCATACAGTGAAGCTGCATGCCCTCGGGAAAATTTTACGGCTGTAGTTTCCCATTGCTTTCAGCCGTTCGTAGTACCAAAACAGCAAGGTCGATTTGGTTAGTGTTACGGAGCCAGATCAGTCAATCATCCAGACTGTTGCCCATGCAACTACTGAAAAAGCTGCTGCCCCTCTTCAGGAACCACACGTTTGTCTGGCCTCTCAACAGATATCCATCCATTGTGGTTGATCCTACTGTACAGCTATCTGTATCTTTGAGGCATGCAATCCTCCCCACCAACGGCAAGGCCCATGGTTCACGAGGGGGAATAGAACTCCTACATATAAAACAACTTCGAACGTCTGATTACTTTACAAATGAGTTAATGGATTACATATATGACGATGTTGAGCATCTAAGTGAAACAATGTATAGAAAAGGTTTCAAATTTTGCTTAAAGTTTGTTGGAAGTCGCTAAGTCCTGTCATTATGAAACACTGGGTGAACATGGTTATTGTAATTCGCACTCCACTTTGAGTAAACACAGAGTTTCCATGCATGTAAATGTCTGTGGTGCCATATCTCCTGAACTGCCTTTTGCATCGCACAATGATATAATTGTGCAGGTGCGTTCAGTGGTGTACACAGTCCAGTCACAGCAATGTGAGTACCTGACAAAAGTCGGATGATTAATCATCTTTTTCAGCACCAACTGCTGCGAGACTTGCGTGAGGAGGCAACGAGGTTGTGTAAGGTACTGACGTTGATGTGGAGTCATGCCGACTCCAGTCCTGTGGCCAGCCGCACTATGTTTCTCGACTGAGGATCCATGGCGCGAACATCCCAACCGAGGTGGTCCCACAAATTCTCGATTGGGTCTAAATCCAGAGAGTTAGGTGGCCAAGGGAGTATGGTACACTCATCCTGGTGTGCTTTGAACCACGCACGTACATTGAAAAGTGTCTGGCACGTTGCATTGCGCCACTGGTATATGTCATTGTGCTGTGTGGGGACAGGGGGACAGGGCCATTTTGCCATGCACAGTACACTTTAACCATAGTGGCACGGGGCGCAGCCCCAAATCCTCCTGAACCAGGTAGGTAAGCACATAACAGGACCGAATCCTCCCAAATTAGCACTTTGTGTGTTGTATTGTAGACAATAATATAATTATCTCTGCCAAATTCGTTATCTCCTTCCCCCACCCCTCCCATGTTTTAAACAAAAAAATATTGATTCACTTACGCGCTCTTTGCGAGTGACCATCAGCAGGACTTAGTCGCTGGCTCTGTGCCGGGTGGACTTTATCTCAATACGGTAAAAGATAAAACTTTTAAACATACTCACAACACACGCGAAAAATATTTACATCTTCTACTGTAACTTCATACGCTTTCCTTTGCCTGCTTGGAGTATTCATAACGTTTAGAACTGCTACCTGCTTCAAACGAGAGGATTCTGTTCCATCGTTTTTCAGACACTTGAGGGCCTGGGAGGATTCGGTACCATTTTTCTGGCCGTGGAAGGATTCGGGGCTGCGCCCACGGCACGAGAGCAGTTCACAAACTTAACAGTTTCGGAAATGCTTCCACCCGTGGCCCGAAAACATTAGGACGTCAGACAAACTGCTGCGTTTACATAGTACGACAACGACTGCACTGTTCGCCCCTCCCGCCCCCTTCCCCCCCCCCCCCCCCCCCAAGAAATGTGGAGCCAATAGGAAAGATGTAATACCTTAAAAGCCACTTCAAATGCTGAAGTTTCACTACATGAACAGCAACAGCGAAAACGTGGTAAGTTAGTTAGTTACTTTTCTCTTCTACCGTTTTGTGGGGGCATCAGCCAGAAAAAACTCCGTGACGGCTCGAAATATGTGTAAGGTTCGTTGGAAGTCATTAAATGCTCTTATTCCACCAATGACGACTACGTCTTTTATTTTCTTCTGTTTCTTGTTGAGTATTATCAGCAGCACATATTCCAAAATTACATTTTCACTCTGCAGCGGAGTGTGCGCTGATATGAATCTCCCTGGCAGATTAAAACTGTGTGCTGGACAGAGACTCGAACTCGGGACCTTTGCCTTTCGCGGGCAAGTGCTCTACCACTAATTCTTCCTCGTCGCTTGTCATAGTAGCTCTCGATGAGAACACCCAATATGAAATGTTTGCTCCAGGTTCAGAGTAGCAGACGATTCGTATACATCTGTAGAAATGTTTGTCGATAGTGTGGACCGAGACGCGTACAACGAACATTTGTGCCAACATTTTGCTGACTTTAGTGGAATAATGTTGGGAACAGAAACATGTTTCAGACCTAATGGAAACGAGGCTTTAGGGCCACGGGTCGTACCACATCTGCCGTCAATGCGAACAAGAGGTGACCGAGACGTGTAACCAATGGCACCCCATACCATCACGCCGGGTGATGCGCCAGTATGGCGATGACGAATACACGCTTCCAATGTGCGTTCACCGCGATGTCGCCAAACATGTATGCGACCATCATGATGCTGTAAACAGAACCTGGATTCAACCGAAAAAATGACGTTTTGCCATTCGTGCACCCAGGTTCGTCGTTGAGTACACCATCGCAGGCGCATCTGTCTGTGATGCAGCGTCAAGGGTAACTGCAGCCATGGTCTCCGAGCTGATAGTCCATGCTGCTGCAAACTTCGTCGAACTGTTCGTGCAGATGGTTGTTGTCTTTCAAACGTCCCCATCTGTTGACTGAGGGATCGAGACGTGGCTGCACAATACGTTACAGCCATGCGGATAGGATGCCTGTCATCTCGACTGCTAGTGATACGAGGCCGTTGGGATCCAGCACGGCGTTCCGTATTACCCTCCTGAACCCACCGATTCCATATTCTGCTAACAGCCATTGGATCTCGACCAACGCGAGCAGAAATGTCGCGATACGAAAACCCGCAATCGCGATAGGCTACAATCCGACCTTTATCAAAGTCGGAAACGTGATGGTACGCATTTCTCCTCCTTACTCGAGGCATCACAACAACGTTTCACCATGCAACGCCGGTCAACTGCTGTTTGTGTATGAGAAATCGGTTGGAATCTTTCCTCATGTCAGCACGTTGTAGGTGTCGTCACCGGCGCCAACCTTGTGTGAATGCTCTGAAAAGCTAATCATTTACATATCACAGCATCTTCTTCCTGTCGCTTAAATTTCGCGTCTGTAGCACGTCATCTTCGTGGTGTTGCAATTAATATGGCCAGTAGTGTAGCTTAACTCACTTAATAAAGGCAAGTCTTCCGGTCCTGATAGTATACCAGTCAGGTTTCTTTCAGCGTATGCAGATACAATAGCCCTGTACTTAGATATTATGTGCAACAGCTCGCTCGACGAAATGTCCGTGCCAAAAGACTGGAAAGTTGCACGGATAACATCAAAACGCAAGAAAGAAACCAGGAGTAATTCGAAGATTTACATATACGTATCACTGATGTCGATGTTCAGAGGAATTTTAGAACATATATTTTACTAGAACTTCGAAGTTAGCTGTCTATTAACACACAGTCAGCGCGGATTCAGGAAGAATCGTTCTTGTGAAACACAACTAGCTCTCTATTCTCACGAAGTAATTAGTACTATTGACTGGGGGTCGCAAATTTATTCCATATTTCTAGATTTACAGAGGTCTTTTGACATCGTTCCTCTGCAGAGACTCTAATCAAACTTTGTGCCCATGCAGCATCACCTTTCTTGTCCGATTGGATTCATGATTTCCTGTCCAAAAAGTCACATTACGTAATAATCGCCGGAAAAGTAGAAGTCAATGAACAGATGTGATAAGTGGCGTTCCTCAAGGAAAACCGATTTGGGAGACAGTCTGAGCAGCCCTCTTAGATTTTTTGCAGATGACGCTGTCATTTACCGTCTAGTAAAGTCACCAAAACATTAAAAACCAATTGCAAAATGACTTAGACATGATTTCTGTCTGATGCGAGAAGTGTCATTTGTCACTGAATAAGGAAAGGTGTTGATTATCCATATGGGTATGAAAAGAAATCTGCCGTTAAATTTCGTTTACACGATAAATAACGCAATTTTAAAGGCTGTTAATTCAACTAAGTAGCCGGCCGTTGTGGCCGAGCGGTTCTAGGCGCTTCAGTCTGGAACCGCGCGACCGCTACGGTCGCAGGTTCGAATCTTGCCTCGGGCATGGATGTGTGTGATGTCCTTAGGTTAGTTAGGTTTAAGTAGTTCTAAGTTCTATGGGTCTGATGACCTCAGATGTTAAGTCCCATAGTGCTCAGAGCCATTTGAAATTAATTCAACTAAGTATCTAGGAATTACAATTACGAATAACTATAATTGGAACGATCACGTAGCTAATGTTGTGGGGAAAGTAAACGAAAGACTGCGTTTTGTTGGCAGAACACTTAGAAGATTCAACAGGTCTACTAAGGAGATTGCCTAAACTAGTCTGTCGTCTATTAGAGTACTGCTGTGTGATGTGGGATACTTACCGGACAGCATTGACGGAAGACATCGAAAAAGTCCAAGGGAAGGCCAGCTCGCGAAATGTGGTAGAGTGTGTCACGGATGTGATAAGTGTGTAAGGTTGGCAGTCATGAAAACAAAGGCACTTTTCATTGCGGCGAGATCATTCTACGAAATTTCGGGCACCACTTTCTCCTCTGAATGTAAAAATATTTTATTGTCACCAATATACATAGGCAGAAATTACCATCGTAGTAAAATAACAGAAATCAGCGCTCATACGGAAAGATTTCAGTGTACATTTTTCCCCACTTGCTATTGGAGAGTGGAACGGTATCGAAATAGGTTTCAGGAATTACTGCAACCAATCGCCGTTTTTTCTTCGATTTTTATTTATTCATTATCGTTTTTATTCTTGTGGCAGGCACTGCACGACCCCCACAATATTCCAAACTAAATTGTATCATCGATGATGAATCACTAGGTGATTCGAAACCGGTCATGAATAAATAACAATTGAAGAAAAAACGGCGATTGGTTACAGTAATTCCTGAAACCTTTAACAAGACAATCGCAGTGTTTCAAATCCAGGATGGATAAAAGTTTTATTTGGTATCGAAATAGTCTGAAGGGGTTTCGAAGAGCGCTCTGACAGGCACTTAAGTGTGGATTGTAGAGCAGCCATGTAGTCGTAGATGTAAGATATAAAACAAAATGCAAGCTGCCCGTTACAAGCCACCAGGGACCGCGGGTCCCAGTGTACCAGAATACTCAGTAATATCCCGGAACAACCTCCGTCAAGCAGTCGGTAGAGCTTGGGTTTTGTCTGTTTAAAAAGTGCTATAAGGAAAGCGTGTCTTGAAAGGAGGGTATAAGATGAACATCAACAAAAGTAAAACGATGATGATGGAATGTAGTCGAATTAAATCGGCTGATGCTGAGGGAATTACATTAGCAAATGAGACACTTAAAGTAGTAAAGGAGTTTTGCTATTTGGGGAGCAAAATAACTCATGAGCAATGGCAAGGAAAGCGTTTCTGAAGAAGAGAAATTTGTTAACATCGAGTATAGATTTAAGTGCCAGGAAATCGTTTCTGAAAATATTTGTGTGGAGTGTAGCCATGTATGGAAGTGAAACATGGACGATAACCAGTTTGGACAAGAAGAGAATAGAAGCTTTCGAAATGTGGTGCTACAGAAGAATGCTGAAGATTAGATGGGTAGGTCACATAACTAATGAGGAGGTATTGAATAGAATTGGGGAGAAGAGAAATATGTGGCACAACTTGACTAGAAGAAGGGATCGGTTGGTGGGACATGTTCTGAGGCATCAAGGGATCACCAATTTAGTATTGGAGGGCAGCGTGTAGGGTAACAATCGTAGAGGGAGGCCTAGAGATGAATACACTAAGCAGATTCAGAAGGATGAAGGCTGCCGTACGTACTGGGAGATGAAGCAGCTTTCACAGGATAGATTAGCATGGAGAGCTGCATCAAACCAGTCTCAGGACTGAAGACCACAACAACAACAGTTTAAGGAAAGCAAAGAAAAAAGAACGAGACGTGGGTTATAGCATCTGTTCTTTTCAGTTTTCTGACCGACCAGTGGTTATCATCGAAATCCGTAGTGGAGCCATATGCCACAGCCCCTAATCACCGTACTGGGCACCGATGACGTAACACCTCTGCAGAGCTAGACGTACATAATCTTTAGAGTTCGGGTTCAACCTGTATCTCTTATATACTGCACCCAAGAGATACATATACAAATGTGATAAGAACAATGCTTGAGAGTTTATAGGGTGCTTCAAAAATACTTTTGCAAATTTTGCGGACAGGTTCCTTACAATAAAACAAGAAAAAACACATAAACATATGTCTGAAAATGCTCCATTTTTGAGGACTTATGTGCCTTGTGCTCAGCAACACATAAACTCATAATAAATTCTCGAAATGCCCTCCCCTTTCTTCTGAACACCTGTGCACTCTTCGAATCATGAACTTTCGCACCATTTCAAATACTCCCAGGCGGTTTCGAATGGTTTCACAGGACTCCACGAAACGTTAATGAAGAGTTTCTGCAGCCAGGTGGTCTGCCGCATCAGTCAGTTGTTAAGATGCCCCCAGAGATAATAATCAATAAGATTGAAGTCGGGGAGAAGTGCAGGCCACAGAATTGGTCTACCTATCTGTCTGTCATCCTACATAGCAGCCAGTGTATCTCGAACACTGAGACTGCAATGTGCTGTAGCTCCGTAATTCATATTTCCACGAGCATCTCCTAGCAGGTCTTGGAGAGCGTCCTGAATAAAGGTCCTGTACGCGGCACCTGTAAGACGTGCTGGGTGAACGCATGGTCCTACCAGTCACCTACAATTCCAGCCCAAACATTAATCGTTAATTGATGCTGATGTCTAGCCTGTAGCCTCTACTGTAGCATGAGGACTGCTATCGACCCACTTGTGTTGGTTGTGGAAATTTGTTTTCCGTCTCTTCAAAACGTTGTCTCGTCTGTAAATAAAACTGAAGAGACAAAGATTGGACTGACAGTCTGTTCGACAATCGATCAACCCATGCCGGCCGCGGTGGTCTAGCGGTTCTGGCGCTGCAGTCCGGATCCGCGGGACTGCTACGGTCGCAGGTTCGAATCCTGCCTCGGGCATGGGTGTGTGTGATGTCCTTAGGTTAGTTAGGTTTAAGTAGTTCTAAGTTCTAGGGGACTTATGACCTAAGATGTTGAGTCCCATAGTGCTCAGAGCCATTTGAACCATTTGAACCGATCAACCCATGGTAGGTGATCGGCAGCCGTAAGGCCTTGTACTCTTGAAGATGATACCGATACATCAGTTGCTCGTGAGATATCCTCCATGCTGAACTTGGTGATGTACGACATGTCAGGGCTACTTGTCTTGCTCTGATACGTGCCGCCGGCGGGCTGGCCGAGCGGTTCTAGGCGCTACAGTCTGGAACCGCGCGACCGCTCTGGTCGCAGGTTCGAAACCTGCCTGGGGCATGGATGTGTGTGATGTCCTTAGGTTAGTTAGGCTTAAGTAGTTTTAAGTTCTAGGGGACTGATGACCTCAGACGTTACGTCCCATAGTGCTCAGAGCCATTTTTTGATACGTGCCTCTTCCTTGATAGCCCATAGAATGTTCTTCCTGGTCAGGTGCAGGAGCAACCGTTAGCCTTCTCGATTCATAGCCCGTGGTGCTAGGAACCCTGCGTCGGCATCACGACGATGTACAGCACCAAATGTAGGCTGATTCGGCAGTCTTTGGTCTGGAAACGCCGTCTTATACAGCCGTGCAACCTAGTGACCCCGGGGCCGTACATAAAAATGATGTCTGCTCGCTCACGAAATGAAGATCCTGCCCTGTTTGAATGAAGCACTTTCAGTTAATTTGAAAGGGTACAGTACCGCCCGACATTGAAAATAGGTACAACATACTTCATTATTTTTGTCAGAACAACACATTTTTTTTTGTAAAATAACTCAATTTCAATTAATACAGCGAAGCCGGATACCAGTGAGGGAAAGAATGACAATTTATTTATTTAATTGATCACATGTGCACTCCCACAAAGTAAATCCCTACATCCAGTTTGGTGAGATCTGTGAAATGAATGAATGTATGGTCGTCTGCTAACTGCAGATAGTGAATGTGAATATATCATCATCTTTGAGACGATCCTTTGGCCACCTTTGGTGGGACCAAAGAGATGAAATTTACCTGAGCTTTGAGCGCCTGAAATGTGGCTGACCAATAAGGTAGCAAGGTGCTCCCCAACTTCGACAGAGGTGTGAGAGGACCGGTAGAACGGCCATGTTTCAGGACTCTGCCATTGGATCTTGTGCTGTTGAGACCTGTTTTAGTTGTGCTCCGTAATGACAAAAGAGTGGAGACATGGTATGCATGTGGAATATTTAAGAGTAGTTTGAAATAATAATTTCTCTATTTCAGGAACTTTTGTGGGAAGAATTAAGTGTCAGGCAGGTAATATTAATGGGATTGTAGTAATCTTTGGAAGTGACCAACGGTCACAATGATACCACGTGTAGCAATAAGTTGAAATACTTCCGTGTGCTTAAGTTAAGCTGAATTACTAGCGTGTGTACAATAAGTTGAAATATTTAAGAAATAGGGTGTGTACCATAAGTTGAAATATTTAAGAAATGGCGTGTGCAGGACTTGAAATTAGAGAGAGTACTTCCACGTGGTGAGTACTGTGTGAGTCTCAAACTGTGTATGAGACAAAAGATAAAGAGAAGTACTCATCCATGGTATCAGTTGAGGACTCGCGTGTGTGATGAATACGTTCTTAATATTACTTTGCGTGATATGATTCCGTGTGACGCTAGATTCAAACTCTGAGAGAGAAGCAAGGTGAGTCGGCCGTCTATCCAGCAACGCCACTTGGCTTGCATTGCACAGGAAGACGTGCATATATCTCCAGAGTTCATAGTAGGAAAGTAGAATTAAGAAGTGGGGCAGTGTCGTGTGATACTGGGATAAATACTTATTGAAGTGGGAAAGCTGAAAGTGATAATGTTGTGACTATTTAGTGTTTTGTATTTCATGTCGTAGTGTGGTGTATGTCATGTAATTTGGGTATGTGTGGTTTGCATGGGAGAGTAGCAAGGTAGTTTCAAAAGATTAGTGGGTTATGCTTGTTCCTTCTGTACTGCTCGGTCTGAAGGATAGTTTCGTGATGATGATTGTGAGAGTCGAAGTGTGAGAAATAATAAAAGATCCACCATCCTATCCAGAAAGTGCACTGTAGCGTTAAATAATTACGAGACCATAATATAGAGATTCACCAATGTAAAGCGATGCCCACTGGGCGGAATTTCTCATGTGTTATTGTTGTAGGTTATAGAATTTGTGTGTTTAGGTTAGAGAATTTATCGGAATAAATAAGATAGTGAAAAAAAAAGATTGGTGGACTTTTCCTTCGAATTGTATGTTGTCATAATGTCCCGAATTTATAATGTGTGCGCCATTCATATTCAGTGCGGTGGCCACGTGTTGACAAAAGCCGTTAAATAAAATACAAAAAGAAAATGTGGTATTGCCAGTGCGTAGTGTACAGTCAGAGTTCTGTAAATTACTGATAGTCAGATGCGTGTTTCCGTTGCGTATTAATCATATAGGAGGATAACTTGTAACTTAAGTGTGAGTACTAGAGTTCATGTTACTCGATAAATAAGAATGAATCAACTCGCTTGGCAGACCACTCATCTTGCAGGCCTGGCTGCTTGATGCCACAGTATGAGCAAGGCATGTGGGTGCTCTCATAATTCACTACCTTTAGTGAAAGTACAAAGTGGATGCTGAAGACAGAAGAATGACTTCCGGGCAACACAACGCCTTCTGGGATACGATAAGTCAAATGGATACATATGTAGGTAAGTGAAGGGGTGGGGTTGTACCTAGAAGGTCGCTGATCGTCAACTTTCATTAATAACTCGAAAAAGAAGGATTTTCGGACATATTTTTATACGAACTTTTTTCTTATTTTTCAGAAGGAACCCGTCCCAAATGTTTGTGAAAGTATTTCTAAGACACCCTGTATAAACTGAAGGTAAAGTCTGCTAGGTTTTTTAGGCCGTATCAGTTCCTCTTAAATTCCTTCTAGACGATCGACGCTTCGACCTCTCTGCCACTATCTTCTTCTGGATCTTCTGATGTTCAGCTAGCAGTCAACAACTGAAAATCCTGGCAGAGGCCTCAATGTATGATCGTATAGAAGAATATCCAGGGAACTGAAGAAGAACTGACATGACCAAAGATCCTAGAAGATTAACATTATATTCTGGCGATGGAGCAAGCACCAGTGATGTGACAGAAGGCAGTGCGGCTGTATATGGACAGGAGCTGCAACCAAAACACAGTCACCATTTGACAATGACCGAGGGGTATTGGATGAAAGCTCGTGGATTTAAACAGTTTGACATGGCTGGAAGATCGAGAGAATTTCATCAGTACTTATCACCAAGAAAACAGGCATTCATATTTTAATCTAGTGGGTGTTGCCTTCAGTCTGAGAAATGGAGTCATGCCAATCACCATTCTGATTTATTCTGTGAAAGGCACTTCATATATGCGTAACTACTGCGACTTCCAGTATGACTTTTGGTAGCTTGAAACTCTATCAGACACAGATTCAAAGCCAGAACCTTTGCCTTTCATGAGCAAACGCCAACCGCATGCTGTCTGGCACACTACAAATTCCATCCATTGCTACCTCCATATTGTGGTCATGCACTGGTCTCCCTTTACAGTGCATAGCCTACTAATTACCCTCCATCACCAAGTTGAGTATTCCTTGATGCCTCAAGGTCCTTCCTATCAACCTTTAGCCGATTTTAATCAAGCCAGCCAAAAGTTTCTTTTCACTCCCATTCCATTCAGTCAACCTATGTACCACTGAGGTTAAGCCTCTATTCAATCTAATTTGCACTGACATGTACCAAGTATCCCTGCTCATGGTGCAAGTCCCCCACTGCTGTCCAGATGTACACATATCAAAACAAGTTTTGCATCACCCCAGTTCCCAGAACTCCTGGAGATAAACGTTGACTGTGGACATTATATCACAGACACAGTCCCTTTGACTGTTCAGAGGTGTCCTTAAACCCGACCAAAGATGTAAACAACCATGAATGACCAGCGTCTATTAGGTGGAGGGGGTCCGACAGCCAATCAGTTCCAGTCATTGCACCAGGAAGGAGGTACACGTCTCGTCTGTAGTTCAACCATGCCTAGATGGTCAATACCGCGGTTAGATCGCGCCCACATTGTTACTTTGTGCCAGCAGGGCTCTCAACAAGGGAAGTGTACAGGCAATGTTGTTCGGACATGGAAGAGATACAGAGAGACAGGAACTGTAGATGACATACCTCGCTCAGGCCGCCAAATGCCTACTACTGTAGTGGATGACCGTTACCTACGGATTATGGATTGGAGGAACCCTGACAGCAACGCCACCATGTTGAATAATGCTTCTCGTGCAGCCACAGGACGCCGTGTTACGGCTCAAACTGTGCGCAGTAGGCTGCATGATGCGCAACTTCACTCCCGACGTCCATGGCGAGGTCCATCTTTGCAACCACGACACCACGCAGCGCGGTACAGATGGGCACAAAAAAACATGCCGAATGGACTGATTAATATTGGCATCACGTTCTCTTCACCAATGAGTGTCGCATATGTGTTCAACGAGACAATCGTCGGAGACGTGTTTGGAGCCAACCCGGTCAGGTTGAACGCCTTAGACGCACTGTCCAGCGAGTGCAGCAAGGTGGAGGTTCCCTGCTGTTCTGGGGTGGCATTATGTGGAGCCGACGTAAGCTGCTGGTGGTCATGGAAGGCGCCGTAATGGCTGTACGATATCTGAATGCCATCCTCCGACCGATAGTGCAATCATATCGCCAGCACATTGGCGAGGCATTTGTCTTCATGAACGAGTATTCGCACCCCCATCGCGCACATCTTGTGAATGACTTCCTTCAGGATAATGACATCACTCGACTAGAGTAAACAGCATGTTGTCCAGACATCAACCGTATCGAACATGCCTGGGACAGATTGAAAAGGGCTGTTTATGGATTACATGACCCACCAACCACTCCGATGGATCTACGCCAAATCGTCGTTGAGTAGTTGTACAATTTGGACCAACAGTGCCTTGGTGGACGTGTGGATAGTATGCCACGAAGAATACAGGCATGCCCCAATGCAAGAGGATGTGCTACAGGGTATTAGAGTTACCAGTGTGTACAGCAATCTGGACCACCACCTCTGAAGGTCTCGCTGTATGGTAGTACAACACCCAATGTGTGGTTTTCATGAGCCATAAACAGGTCAGAAATGATGTTTATGTTGATCTCTAATCCAGTTTTCTGTACGGGTTCCAGAACTCTCAGAACAGCAGTGATGCAAAACTTTTCTTGATGTGTGTATATACACTCCTGGAAATGGAAAAAAGAACACATTGACACCGGTGTGTCAGACCCACCATACTTGCTCCGGACACTGCGAGAGGGCTGTACAAGCAATGATCACACGCACGGCACAGCGGACACACCAGGAACCGCGGTGTTGGCCGTCGAATGGCGCTAGCTGCGCAGCATTTGTGCACCGCCGCCGTCAGTCTCAGCCAGTTTGCCGTGGCATACGGAGCTCCATCGCAGTCTTTAACACTGGTAGCATGCCGCGACAGCGTGGACGAGAACCGTATGTGCAGTTGACGGACTTTGAGCGAGGGCGTATAGTGGGCATGCGGGAGGCCGGGTGGACGTACCGCCGAATTGCTCAACACGTGGGGCGTGAGGTCTCCACAGTACATCGATGTTGTCGCCAGTGGTCGGCGGAAGGTGCACGTGCCCGTCGACCTGGGACCGGACCGCAGCGACGCACGGATGCACGCCAAGACCGTAGGATCCTACGCAGTGCCGTAGGGGACCGCACCGCCACTTCCCAGCAAATTAGGGACACTGTTGCTCCTGGGGTATCGGCGAGGACCATTCGCAACCGTCTCCATGAAGCTGGGCTACGGTCCCGCACACCGTTAGGCCGTCTTCCGCTCACGCCCCAACATCGTGCAGCCCGCCTCCAGTGGTGTCGCGACAGGCGTGAATGGAGGGACGAATGGAGACGTGTCGTCTTCAGCGATGAGAGTCGCTTCTGCCTTGGTGCCAATGATGGTCGTATGCGTGTTTGGCGCCGTGCAGGTGAGCGCCACAATCAGGACTGCATACGACCGAGGCACACAGGGCCAACACCCGGCATCATGGTGTGGGGAGCGATCTCCTACACTGGCCGTACACCACTGGTGATCGTCGAGGGGACACTGAATAGTGCACGGTACATCCAAACCGTCATCGAACCCATCGTTCTACCATTCCTAGACCGGCAAGGGAACTTGCTGTTTCAACAGGACAATGCACGTCCGCATGTATCCCGTGCCACCCAACGTGCTCTAGAAGGTGTAAGTCAACTACCCTGGCCAGCAAGATCTCCGGATCTGTCCCCCATTGAACATGTTTGGGACTGGATGAAGCGTCGTCTCACGCGGTCTGCACGTCCAGCACGAACGCTGGTCCACCTGAGGCGCCAGGTGGAAATGGCATGGCAAGCCGTTCCACAGGACTACATCCAGCATCTCTACGATCGTCTCCATGGGAGAATAGCAGCCTGCATTGCTGCGAAAGGTGGATATACACTGTACTAGTGCCGACATTGTGCATGCTCTGTTGCCTGTGTCTATGTGCCTGTGGTTCTGTCAGTGTGATCATGTGATGTATCTGACCCCAGGAATGTGTCAATAAAGTTTCCCCTTCCTGGGACAATGAATTCACGGTGTTCTTATTTCAATTTCCAGGAGTGTAGATTAAGGGTGGCCAACATTTCGGCTCGCAGCCCATTACTGAGCAAGAATACCACAGCGCTTACTCTCACTGCACATTTCCCCCACCACTATGGCAAGCTGCCTGGGTGTGAGGAAGGGAAAGAGGGAAAACTGCGTACATGCCGCGTTTAAATGGAAGCGCAGTTGCGCTGCATACGACTTAGTTTTATATTTCCCATTTCTCAACAACACAGGTCCCAAACAAAAGAAATTTTCAGTATTCTGTTACTATTTTTGACTTGTTGGCGAAGAAATACAACTTTCATCTGTTACAAACTGTCGGCGTACAGACAAATGCAGAAAGTTTCACAGATTTCCGCACTCAAGTTGCCGCGTTATTGTGACTTATTTAGTTTCGTAATCGAAAAAGGTCTCTCACACAAAAATGTCGAGCGAAATATGAATAGCAACTTCGAAAGCGCTTCCCGGAGACTTGGAAACTCTACGAGAAGAACGCATTGTAGACGACCTGAACGGTTTCAAGTAATCGGATTTGGCATTAAAATGGGAATTACCTTGCAAGTCAATCGGTTACATGTGTCGATGCTCAGAGGCGAACGGTATTGCACACAGCTCGAAAACAGATGTAAGATTGACAGTGTGTCCTCAAAACTCTTAGGAGACTGCCCTTGTAATTCTTTCAAGGTGACAATGAATTCTTCAAACTTCCTGTTTTCTTTAACAGCACTGAGCTTAGGGACCGGATCGCGTTCGCAGCATATGTGCCTTCTATAAAGCGGCTTCATTTGTAAATGCATCCCCAACACATCAGAAAGAATTTGTTTTTCATCTTTGAATGTCTTCCTGTGGGTAGTGTACAATGAAGTCCACTTGGAAAGCATGGTCTGCAATCCTTTCCAGAGGTTCTAATTGTCACTCCTGCTCTTCTTTTTCCTTCGTAAATTAAAAAATGGAAGGTTTTAAATCGAAATATCGTTCCGGGGATGCCCCTTGATTTTGCAGTAATACATTAAGTCTCCACATTATTCGTTCAGATCAGTGGAGTAATGTATGTAACTTCTTAAATTTTACTATTCATACCACCAGTTTCTTCATTTGCTCCATATTTGCAAATTTAGCACAAAGTGCTTCTTGATGTACTGAACAATGAATCTCGTCTGTCGAACGTTCTAATTACTTGCTCTATCGTTGTCAACTAAATCTTTAATTTCTTCCTGCACGGTATTGTAATACCGTTTCACAGCAAATTTGCCGTACGCGTCCCTTATGCGACTGCATAACAAGTATTGACAGTACCCATCCCAATCTTCTGTCATACCCAACTATTTTTAAAAGCCTTTGGCAATAGATCGGTAGACTATCTCTTTTTGTGCAAACATGCACTGAAGCTGTGAACGTCCTTCATACCACGAAAAATGTCGAATGCGCAACAGCGGTGGTCATCGGGATTCATTCCGAAGTGGGACTCATCACTGAAGACGATTCTGCTCCAGTCAATGAGATTCCAGGCCGAAGACGTGTCTGGAGACGCCTGGGACTGCTGTGGGATAACAAAATGAGTGTCGCCCGCTATATGGCCCAGCAGCCAGGAGCGGTGGTCTGAGATGGCTTTTCTTCTCATAGCAGGACACCTTTGGTTATCATCTGCGGCGCCCGTACAATATAGCGGTACGTCGACGGTATTTCACGTACCGTTTTGTTGCCCTTCATAACAAGTCATCATGGGCTTTCATTTCAGCAAGATAACGCCCGACCGCACATAGTGAGAGTTATACTGCTTTTCTTCGTGCTTGCCAAACCCTATCTTGGCCAGGAAAGTCATCGGATCTCTCCCCGGTTGAGAATGTTTAGAGCATTATGGCCAGCTCGGGATTTTGAAGATCTAACGAGCCAAATGGAGAGAATTTGGCAAGATATCCCTCAGGAGAACAACCACAACGGCCAATCGGGAACCAATGTGATACTGACTTGCTCAGTTTGTGAAGCTCGTTCTCTTGAATAAATCATCCAATTTTTTTGTAAAAATCATTTGTTTATCTGTACATGTACGAGGGCAGTTCAATAAGCAATGCAACACATTTTTTTTCTGAAACAGGAGTGTTGTTTTATTCAGCATTGAAATACACCAGGTTATTCCCCAATCTTTTAGCAACACAACACTATTTTTCAACGTAATCTCCATTCAATGCTACGGCCTTACGCCACCTTGAAATGAGGGCCTGTATGCCTGCACGGTAGCATTCCACTGGTCGATGTCGGAGCCAACGTCGTACTGCATCAATAACTTCTTCATCATCCGCGTAGTGCCTCCCACGGATTGCGTCCTTCATTGGGCCAAACATATGGAAATCCGACGGTGCGAGATCGAGGCTGTAGGGTGCACGAGGAAGAACAGTCCACTGAAGTTTTGTGAGCTCCTCTCGGGTGCGAAGACTTGTGTGAGGTCTTGCGTTGTCATGAAGAAGGAGAAGTTCGTTCTGATTTTTGTGCCTACGAACACGCTGAAGTCGTTTCTTCAATTTCTGAAGAGTAGCACAATACACTTCAGAGTTGATCGTTTGACCATGGGGAAGGACATCGAACAGAATAACCCCTTCAGCGTCCCAGAAGACTGTAACCGTGACTTTACCAGCTGAGGGTATGGCTTTAAACTTTTTCTTGGTAGGGGAGTGGGTGTGGCGCCACTCCATTGATTGCCGTTTTGTTTCAGGTTCGAAGTAATGAACCCATGTTTCATCACCTGTAACAATCTTTGACAAGAAATTGTCACCCTCAGCCACATGACGAGCAAGCAATTCCGCACAGATGGTTCTCCTTTGCTCTTTATGGTGTTCGGTTAGACAACGAGGGACCCAGCGGGAACAAACCTTTGAATATCCCAACTGGTGAACAATTGTGACAGCACTACCAACAGAGATGTCAAGTTGAGCACTGAGTTGTTTGATGGTAATCCGTCGATCATCTCGAACGAGTGTGTTCGCACGCTCCGCCATTGCAGGAGTCACAGCTGTGCACGGCCGGCCCGCACGCGGGAGATCAGACAGTCTTGCTTGACCTTGCGGCGATGATGACACACGCTTTGCCCAACGACTCACCGCGCTTTTGTCCACTGCCAGATCACCGTAGACATTCTGCAAGCGCCTATGAATATCTGAGATGCCCTGGTTTTCCGCCAAAAGAAACTCGATCACTGCCCGTTGTTTGCAACGCACATCCGTTACAGACGCCCTTTTTAACAGCTCCGTACAGCGCTGCCACCTGTCGGAAGTCAATGAAACTATACGAGACGAAGCGGGAATGTTTGAAAATATTCCACAAGAAATTTCCGGTTTTTTCAACCAAAATTGGCCGAGAAAAAAAAAGTGTTGCATTACTTATTGAACTGCCCTCGTACATCACATCTACCTATCTCTGTGCCATTCAGATGTCTTCGTGGTGCGTCCTTTTTTGAATGTGTTGAAGCCACCATCACACCGTCAATAGTTACGTCAGGGATATTCATCTGACAAGGCGAATTCAAGAAACGAAAGTGTCTGAGAACGATTAAGCGTTTATTGCTGTTTTATTAATTACGACTGTCAAAAAAACAATAACAAGAGTAAAAATGTGTACGTTAATGACTGAGAGCAACGGCCTTGCCGCAGTGGATACACCGGTTCCCGTGAGATCACAGAAGTTAAGCTCTGTCAGGCATGACCGGCACTTGGATGCGTCACCATCCAGGCCGCCATGCGCTGCTGCAATTTTTTGGGGTGCACTTAGCCTCATGACGCCAATTGAGGAGCTACTCGACCGAATAGCAACAGCTCCGGTCAAAGAAAACCATCATAACGACCGAGAAAGCGGTGTGCTGGCCACACGCCCCTCCTATCTGCATCCTCAACTAAGGATGACACGGCGGTCGGATGGTCCTGATGGACCACTTGTGGGCGGAAGACAGAGTGCTTAGTGACTGAGAGAAAAGTGCAACTTAGTACTTGTCAATTTGCTCGCTGTAATGATGTCTTTTTCGCTTATGAAAAATTATTAATATTATCATGGGGTAGAATAAAGAAGGAAAATATTGTTACCAGAGAGTAAATTTCAGCTGAAAAGAGAATAGAAGTAACTGAAATTTCTTGTGATAGGAGGATCATTTGAGCTACGTTTAGTTGTGTAATATCAGCAAACTCTCGCAATAAAACTATCGGCTGTGTGTCTGAGCAGGACTTTGAGGTTTTTATTTCATTGAGGTTATAACATCTTACCCTAACAGTGACAAACATAATAAAGTAATTTTAATTTATTAAAAAAAAAATTTCACGAGCGGTCTGGCGCGACCAATAACCACCACAATCAATAACTATAAATATAACGATATTAATTTTATCAAGGACAACTCTAATATAGAACGTCAGAGAAATAAATTAGAGCCATTGAACAAATGACCCGCCCACCTCCCCAGGGGTAGTAACCCCTGCAACCCGCAGCAGAGTAACATAGTTCAGCAGCTGGCATGACCAATAACAACAACAATCAAGGACAACTCTAAAATAAAGCGCTACACGCTACTCCTAATGAAAAGCCCTATACATCCGCACTGCTCGGCGGCAGCAGAGCGACTGACGCTCCGACCGGAAGTGCAGCTGGACCCCTGCAGCGGTCCTTATCAGCGCGATTGCGCAACCGGAAGTGAATTATTCTGCAACACGGGTCTAGTAATACTAGGACCCGTGTTGCGCTCCCCGAGCGCCAGAGACTAAGTCCGAATCAAGGTCACGCGCCAGAGACTAAGTCCGAATCAAGGTCACGCGCACTAAGACACGTAATTTATTTCTCTGATGGGCCTTATTTCTCTGACGTTCTATATTAGAGTTGTCCTTGATAAAATTAATATCGTTATCTTTATAGTTATTGATTGTGGTGGTTACTGGTCGCGCCAGACCGCTCGTGAACTTTTTTTTTTTTAAATAAATTAAAATTACTTTATTATGTTTGTCACTGTTAGGGTAAGATGTTATAACCTCAATGAAATAATAACCTCAAAGTCCTGCTCAGACACACAGCCGAAGGCCATCCTAGAGAATGGCCTCACGGTAAGTGAGGTCTCCTTGTTAGGATGATTAAAATAGGTTTTACTTGAAAAGAGAGACAGCATTGGTCGTATATTTTTATTATCGCAAAATCGATTTTCTGTCACTGAGTGACCATCTTCAGTGCTGTATTATATAACTTAAATTAGTAAGCACTGGTGTCAATAAGCTTACGGCAATCACATAGAGTCTATGACCATCTTCAGTGCTGTATTATATAACTTAAATTAGTACGCACTGGTGTCAATAACCTTACGGCAATCACATAGAGTCTATGTGATTGCCGTAAGCTTATTGACACCAGTGCTTACTAATTTAAGTTATATAATACAGCACTGAAGATGGTCACTCAGTGACAGAAAATCGATTTTGCGATAATAAAAATATACGACCAATGCTGTCTCTCTTTTCAAGTATACCCATTATCTGGTCGTAGTGCACAGGACACTATGGAGTCGCCAATCAATAAAATAGGTTTTTATATTAAAGAATTGTTGGTTGGGTGGGCTACTGTGTTTAGGTGCGGCGATGGTGGGTGGGTCTCACGTACTTCGTGTGTTACGCGTCTTAGTGCGCGTGACCTTGATTCGGACTTAGTCTCTGGCGCTCGGGGAGCGCAACACGGGTCTGGCGCAATTATATCTATGGTACAATAATGGTTTCAGTTAATTCTTTAGTTATTTATTTATTTAACCTGATATGATTAGGGCTATAGTCTCCTCTGTTACATCGGACCAGTGTTTCTACATACGGTACTCTTCTTTACACAAAGGACACTACTTCGGATTCGATCTACCACTGTAAGTTTCTCGGCCTTCGCACGCAACGTAGCGATAGCGACCTGAAGTACTCTGATGGTTCTAAGAGCGACCGTGGTGTCGGGTATGCCTTCGTCATTGGCAATGACCACTTTCTGTACCGGGTTCCAGAACAGTGCTCGATGTTCACAGCAGAGCTTTTTGCTTTCTGTTAATCACCCAGTATAGTACATCCGGGAACACACACCTGTTTATTATGTAATATGTTCTGATTCTTTCAGTGCCCTTTAGAGCCTCAGTGTGCTGTACACACTCCATCCCTTAGTACAACGGGTCCAAGAATGCTTTCACTTGCTCGCTATTGAGGGGACACCGTGATGATCATACGGGCTCCTGGTCACGTAGGTCTGGCGGGAAATGAGGCTGCTGATGCTGCTGCCAAGGCTGCAGTTCTCCTACCTCAGCCTGGTAGCTCTTCCATTACTTTGGATGATTCTTTGTTGCCGTCTGTTGGCACGTGATGTCGCTTTGGCATCACCACTGGTCTTCCTCCTCACGGGAACAAGCTCCGGGGAATTAAACTTGTCGCAAGAGCGTTTCAGCTAGGTCATTATTGGGCATTGTCTTTTTAGCCAGCGTCATTTGTTAAGAGGTAATCCCCAACCACTTTGTGCTCATCGTCACCAACCTTTAACGGTTCGCCATTTCCTGACCGAATTACTTTTTTTTTAACTGCTTCCAGAGTATGTTTGTTGTCTGAGTTATGGGTCATTTTGGCAGACAACGCGTGGGCTGACGTTCGCCTTTTACGCCTACATCTACATCTACATTACATCTACATGGATACTCTGCAAATCACATTTAAGTGCCTGGCAGAGGGTTCATCGAACCACCTTCACAATTCTCTATTATTCCAATCTCGTATGGCGCCCGGAAAGAATGAACACCTATATCTTTCCGTACGAGCTCTGATTTCCCTTATTTTATCGTGGTGATCGTTCCTCCCTATGTAGGTCGGTGTCAACAAAATATTTTCGCATATGGAGGAGAAAGTTGATGATTGGAATTTCGTGAAAAAACGCCTTTCTTTTAATGATTTCCAGCCGAAATTCTGTATCATTTCTCTGACACTCTCTCCCATATTTCGCGATAATACAAAACGTGCTGCCTTTCTTTCAACTTTTTCGATGTACTCCGTCAGTCCTATGTGGTAAGGATCACACACCGCGCAGCAGTATTCCAAAAGAGGACGGACAAGCGTGGTGTAGGCAGTCTCCTTAGTATTTCTGTTTCATTTTCTAAGTGTTCTGCCAATAAAACGCAGTCTTTGGTCATCCTTCCCCACAACATTTTCTATATCTCCTTCCAATTTATGTTGTTCGTAATTGTAATACCTAGGTATTTAGGTGAATTTACGGCTTTTACATTAGACTGATTTATCGTGTAACCAAAGTTTAACGAGTGCCTTTTAGCACTCATGTGAATGACCTCACAGTTTTCGTTATTTAGGGTCAACTGCCACTTTTCGCACCATTCAGATATCTTTTCTAAATCTTTTTGCAGTTTGTTTTGATCTTCTGATGACTTTATTAGTCAATAAACGACAGCGTCATCTGCAAACCTAAGACGGCTGCTCAGATTGTCTCCAAAATCGTTTATATAGATAAGGAACAGCAAAGGGCCTATAACATTACCTTGGGGAACGCCAGAAATTAGTTCTGTTTTACTCGATGACTTTCCGTCAATTACTACGAACTGTGACCTCTCTGACAGGAAATCACAAATCCAGTCACATAACTGAGACGATGTTCAGTAAGCACGCAATTTCACTACGAGCCGCTTGTGTGGTATAGTGTCAAAAGTGTTTTACTTTTTATCCGTCGTAGCAATACGGCGAAGGACATTTCATCTTTGGTTAGCGACCTCCACTATCTCGATGGAGCATTTTAAAAACCTTTCACCAAGAGGAAGTCCTTGTTTTTAGTTCTTTCCTTGCGTATATACGCTTTTAAATTCTTTTACTTGTTGGTGCTCTAAGGTTGTGACAGGGTCGCTTGTGACCTAAGTTGTTTTTGCACTCTAAAGCAAAATAAAAGAAAAAATTAAATACGTAAAAAATAAAAATATTATAAAATAGAAAGTACGGCACGAAGATGAGTGCTACTGTAGATTAATACGTAAATATAAACAAGTAGGTATAAAAGTCTTAAATATATACAGATTTAGAATTTGATCAGGATGTAACTACGTACTGCCACAGTTGTATAATCGGGATTCCCTAATCATTTGTGATGATTTCGAAAGACTGGCGTCATTTTACACAGTACCAGTGGCGAACTGTTGTCGTCCAGTGGCCGAAAGAGGTGACAGTGTAAGTACCCGCCCCTACAGATCTGGTGAATCCTTCCGGGACACGGTTGTGTTCGCAAATCTCCCAGTCGACATATCTCGGGACACCATTCTCTTCTTGACGAAACTGCTTATAGTCCGCGTTTCACTTACGCCAGAATCTATACTCCACGTAAATACGTTCAGGAAAGACTTCCTAACAATGAAATTTATATTAGATGTTGACCCTACTACTTATCTTAGAAGACAGGTTACGGAAAGGAAAACCTACATTTATAGTATCTGTAGACTTAGAGAAAGCTTTTGACAATGTTGACTGGAGTATTCTGTCTGAAATTATGAAGTTGGCTTTAGTTTAGTTTAGTCATGTAATATTATGTAAGATAATTTTTACGATTATTTTATCGATATGATGTGGAACAAGTAAGATTACAAGATATATATACACACGTGAATAGTGCTAATATTAATATTACTGAAATTTTTAGTTCTACACATGCAACTACATTTAGAGGTACTTTTTTTACCAGTTCTGAAACAGAGACTCGTCCATGGAATAGAAGGAGTTGCCCAAAAAAAAAAATGATTTTAAGCTAGATTTAAAACTTGATCTGCTACCTGCCAGACACTTTATGTTGTTGGGCAAATGATCAAAGATTTTTGTTGCTGAATAATGTACTCCTTTTTGAGCAACTGACAGCTTCAATAACGGACAGGAAAGCTCATTTTTCCCTCTAGTGTTATACGTATGAACATCACTGTTCTTCGCGAATTGAGAGGGATTATTTATAACGAGTTTCATTAGCATTGGTGATGTTAAAATACTTAATTCCTTGAATAGGTGCCTACAAGACGTCCTTGGGTGAACACCACTGATTATTCTCACTGCTCTCTTTTGTGCAATCAATACTTTATGTCTAAGTGGTGAGTTACCCAAGAAAACTATTCCATAAGACAGTATTGAGTGGAAATATGCAAAGTACTTAGGAAGCTGATCTGTTTATTACCGAGACTAGCGATTATACGAAGATAGAAAGAAGCTGAACTTAAGTGTTTGAGAAGCTCAGTAATATGCTTCTTCCAGTTCAAGTTGTCATCAATGTGAACACCCAAAAATTTGGAGAAATCTACCCTGTTAACTGAGCCTTGTTCATATGATACATCAATTGACGGTATGACTCTATTCGGTGTACAGAACTGCATATAGTGAGTTACTTCAAAATTAAGGGAGAGTCCATTTTCTGAGAACCACTTAATAATTCTTTGAAAGACATCCTTAACAATATCTTCAGCTGCTTTTTCTGGAATGAGGTGATTTATAACACTCGTGTCATCTGCAAAAAATACTAACTCTGCTTGCTGAAGATTAAGCGAGATGTCATTCACATGAATAAGAAATAGCAGAGGACCCAAAATTGAACCGTGTGGGACTCCCTTTGTGATAACTCCCCATTCATTAGAATTCACCACCAACATTATTTGTGTTATTCAGCACAACTTTTTGCTTTCTGTTCGTTAAGTATGATTCAAACCAGCTGTGTGTATAGCCTTCAATTCCATAAAATCTTAGTTTTTCTAAGAGTGTAACATGATCCACACAGTCAAATGCCTTGGCAAGATCACAAAAAATACCAACTGGCGATAATTTGATATTTAGGGCTTGTACTATTTGGTGGGTAAATGTGTAGATAGCATTCATAGTAGGGGCGAAAGGCTATTTACAACTTGTACAGAAACCATGCGGCAGTTGTAAGAGTCGAGGGACATGAAAGAGAGGCAGTGGTTGAGAGGGGAGTGAGACAGGGTTGTAGCCTATCGCCGAAGCTATGCATTCTGTACACAGAGCAAGCAATAAAGGAAACCAAAGAAAAATTTGGAATAGAATTAAAGTTCAGGGAGAAGAAACAAAAACTTCAACGTTTGCCAATAACATGATAGTTCTGCGAGAGACAGAAAAGGACTTGGAAGAGCGCAGTGGACAGTCTGTTGAAAGGAGGATGCAAGATGATCAACAACGGAACTGAAACTGAAACTGGAAATTGGAGTGTAGTCGAACGAAATTAGGTGTTGAAGGAATTAGATTAGGTAGATAGTAGTAGATGAGTTTTGTCATTTCTGCAGCGAAGTAACTGATGATGGAGGAAGTGGAGAGGATATAAATGTAGACTGGAAATGGCAAGAAAAGTGTTTCTCAAGTAGAGAAATTTAATAGCAACTAATATAAGTTTAAGTGTTAGGAAGTCTTCCCTGAAAGCATCTGTGTGGCGTGTAGGCACCTATGGAAGTAAAATATGAACAGACTAGAAGAGAGTAAAAGATTTTGAAATATGGTGCTACAGAAGAATGCTGAAGATTAGATCGGAAAGTTTAACTAACGAGGAGGTACTGAACAGAACTGGGGAGAAAAGAAATTCGTGGTCCAACCTACCTAAAAGAAAGGATCAGTTGGTGGGACATTGACTGGGGCATCTAGGGAACATCAAATTAGTGCTGGAGAAGTAAATATCGTTGAGAGAGATCAAGCGATGTATATAGTGAGCAGATTCATAAGGATGCAGGTAGCACAGTAGTTATTCGGGGATGAAGAGGCTCGCACGGGATAAAGTACCATGGGGAGCTGCATGAAACAAGTCTTCGGACTGAAGACCACAACAACAGCTGTCAATAAATGCCTCTTCGTTCAGAAATGCCGTTAGAGCTATCGTAACACTTCTAATCACCAATGTGCCATTTTCCGTTTATTGTATCCTGACAAGTACGAACAGTCTTTAATAGATCTTCATTGCTGCGGTCCTGAAAATATCATATCGGGGGGAGGGGGGGGGATTGACATTTTAACACAAAACCAAAAAATACGGCATTTTTGAAACGTGTTCCAGTATGGCGTCTGCTCGATTCGACTTGTGACGTAGAACGCGATTTCTCTGCACATTGGTTCACGACCCGTGGATGATGAGAAAATTCGACGGTATATTTTCTTTCCTTCGGGCCTGTACATGCTCCGCAACGTGAACGCATTGTAACTTCACAAAACACGTCCCACTTCACATCCACGCTGACACTGTGAGCACGGCTTCAACGTAAAGCTATTTTCGATCGCGGGGAGCGTCGAGTGCTGACACACCGCTTCCGCTGCCTTGGGCTGCTTCAGTGCGTCTCCAGTTCTGCCCCACACCGTCTCTATGTTGTTAGCTGTCATTAGACGGCTCTGAAATATGAAGCTATTATCGCGGTATGGGCGTCGTTTATTCAGTCCCTCTCATCGCCGTCCATTGCTTTCTTTCTATAATTCATATTTGAGACGAGAGCTTCAGTATTATTCCTACCCTTGCAGGTGCGTTCTCTCACAACACAGACAACCCGCTCCCCATGACTCATCTGATATGATGACGCCAGTCCCTGCGTTCAACCGATTTCGACGAGCTCCGGCATATAAGCCGGGGGAGTGCACACGTATATTTTAGAGCTTGTATCGGATGCTACAACACTGAATTATGTCGTGTAGCGGATACTGCAATACTGTTGTCTTGTATCGGGTATTACAATAGGAGTTCGTACGCTCAGGTATCGGCAAAAATACGTGTAGACAGAGAAACATACATGAGAATACTATCTTTGATATTTATGCTTACATAATTCCATTATGTCCAATGTCCGCCCCGATAGCTGAATGGTCAGCGTGACAGACTGCCTTCCTAAGGGGCCCGGGTTCGATTCCCGGGGGGGGGGGGGGGGGGGTCGGGGATTTTTCTCCGCTTAGGGTGTTGTGTTGTCTTCATCATCATTTCATCCCCATGCGGCGCGCAGGTCGCGCAATGTGGCGTCGAATGTAAAAAGACCTGCACCACGGCGGCCGGACCTGCCCCGTAAGGGGCCTCCCGGCCAATGACGCCAAACGCTCGTTTCCATAATGTCCAATCCATATTCTCACGGTTTAACCAAAAGAAAGACAAAGTTTTTTGACTAACATTAATTAAACCACTTTTGCAACTTCTGCATGTCTAAAGATAATATATTGAGACGAAATTAAATTGTGACCGATACTTGTTTCACTTCGACGATGACCACATCTTCTGTAAACAAAATCGAGAAGTCAACTAAATTCTTAGAGAATGCAAATTGATACATAATCTGACGAAACACGTAGCTCCAAATCAAAATATTTAAGCCTCAAAAATACCGATGCTAACATCATATTAGCATTTTTGTAACAATGAAACAATAAACAAATCCAGAAAAGTCACATGCGGAAGGAAGACAATATTTAAGTGCCATTTTGGCTCTACGAGTATCAACGATAATTATAGGGTTCAAGTACCTGGAACTGTTAAGAACAGGAACGCTAATTATATTTTTATCGTTTTGGTCATTACAGAAAAGCAGAAATATTATATTAAAATTACTAACACCTGTTTAATACTTAATATATTCTGAGCAATTATTAGTAATACGCGTTATAAAATTAAATGTAAAAGTTATATTTACTTTCAATCAAGTGCGAAACGTTTGTCACGAGAAGTACAAGGGGAGACTTTCCACTGAGATGTATTATGATAAGTCCCCGGATTCTTAGATCGTAAACAGCGCACTTTAGGGGCCTGAAAGAGACTCTTTCAGTACCTGGTTTAGGCTATATAAAACCTAACATAGGCTCTAAAAAGTGTTATGCAGAAAAATTAAACATAATGTAAAATACACAGTGACGTCGTATGGCCATTTATTATTCATTAAAAACAAGTAAAGTGAAAATATGCACTGTTTCACAACACAGCCAACAATATACTATTTTAATGTTCACACTCATCGCAAACCCTTTTAGTTTTTCCAAGATAAGAATACAGTAAAAAACACGTATAGCGGTATGTTGAAATACGTACAACATGCAATATATAAATGCCAGATAACCAGTGGTTTCAAACATTCTGATCATAGTTGACGTCATAGTAAATAATTCAAATCTTTTCTACACTACTGGCCATTAAAATTTGCAACACCACGAAGATGACGTGCTACAAATGCGAAATTTAACCGACAGGAAGAAAATGCTGTGATATGCAAATGATTAGCTTTTCAGAGCATTCACACAAGGTGGCAACGATGGCGACACTTACAACGGGCTGACATGAGGAAAGTTTCCAAACGATTTCTCATACACAAACAGCAGTAGACCGGCGTTGCCTGGTTCAACGTTGTTGTGATGCCTCGTGTAAGGAGGAAAAATGCGTACCAGCACGTTTCCGACTTTGATAAGGGTCGGATTGTAGCCTATCGCGATTGCGGTTTATCGTATCGCGACAGTGCTGCACGCGTTGGTCGAGATCCAATGGCTGTTAGCAGAATATGGAATCTGTGGGTTCAGGAGGGTAATACGGAACGCCGTGCTGGATCCCAACGGCCTCGTATCACTAGCAGTCGAGATGACAGGCATCATCCGCATGACTGTAACGGATCGTGCAGCCACGTGTCGACCCCTGAGTCAACAGATGGGGACGTTTGCAAGACAACAACCATCTGCACGAACAGTTCGACGACGTTTGCAGCAGCATGGACTATCAGCTCGGAGACCGTGGCTACGGTTACCCTTGACGCTGCATCACAGACCGGAGCGCCTGCGATGGTGTACTCTACGGCGAACCTGGGTGCACGAATGGCAAAACGTCACTTTTTTCGGATGAATCCAGGTTCTGTTTACAGCATCATGATGGTCGCTTCCGTGTTTGGCGACATCGCACTGAACGCACATTGGAAGCGTGTATTCGTCATCGCCATACTGGCGTGTCACCCTGCGTGTTGGTATGGGGTGCCATTGGTTACATGTCTCGGTCACCTCTTGTTCGCATTGAACAGTGGACGTTACGTTTCAGATTTGTTACGACCCGTGGCTCTACCCTTCATTCGATCCCTGCAAAACCCTACATTTCAACAGCATAATGCACGACCGCATGTTGCAGGTCCTGTACGGGCCTTTCTGGATACAGAAAATGTTCGACTGCTGCCCTCGCCAGCACATTCTCCAGATCCCTCACCAATTGAAAACGTCTGGTCAATGGTGGCCGAGCTACTGGCTCGTCACAATACGCCAGTTACTACTCTTGATGAACTGTGGTATCGTGTTGAAGCTACATGGGCAGCTGTACCTGTACACACCATCCAAGCTCTGTTTGACTCAATGCCCAGGCGTATCAAGGCCGTTATTACGGCCAGAGGTGGATGCTCTGGGTACTGATTTCTCAGGATCTATGCACCCAAATTGCGTGAAAATGTAATCACATGTCAGTTCTAGTATAATATATTTGTCCAATGAATACCCGTTTATCATCTGCATTTATTCTTTGTGCAGCAGTTTTAATGGCCAATAGTGTAGGTTTTCCAGAAAAAAACTATAGCGCCTGTCAGTCAGTATTAATTTATACGTCGGGAAAGCGTGTTCTACATCAACAGATGCGACAGGGTCGTACATGAGTTTCGGCATATGTTGGACAGGAATGCTGCGATGAGGGGAGCTGGATTTTCCGCTAAGTACGTATATTGCTGTAAATAAGTCCTTCAGGTCGATGTTCTTCTGCTAAATCTTTTGCATTTTCCCCCATTCTTTTTCTCTCGCTTTACTTGGCACTACATTAATTTCTTTTTAACTGCGCCCAGCAAAGAAATGTACTCATAAACAGGTCTCCCTGAGCTGTCTAAGTCGGAAATAATTCTTGCCATAGCTGTGTAGTTCGCCCTAGGATAAGCCAAATACCGTTAGGTTGACGGATCTTTGAGTAATATTGTTTTGCTGAAGTTACAGAGGCGGCATTCTCCGTAGATTCAGTACCATTTGGGCTGCTGGGAAATGAGTACTGTAGTATTCTGCTGCTGCTAACCATGTGCCCCACAACAACATGTTCAGGAGGCAAGGGGACATCTATAAGTAGTTGCTTGAATGTCTGTATCTTTGATGGTGTCTTAAAAAACTTTTTTACTGTGGAGATTAATTTATTTACGTTAAATAATTCTACCCCATTAGCGGTAGGTGGATCAAAACAAAATGTCCAGACACTCTGTGACCAAAATTGTACTGAAACAGAGGATGACAGACTAAAGGCCGAAATACTAAATGTCTTTTTCCAGAGCTGTTTCACAGAGGAAGACTGCACTGTAGTTCCTTCTCTAGATTTTCGCACAGATGACAAAGTGGTAGATATCGAAATAGACGACAGAGGTAAAGAGAAACAATTAAAATCGCTCAAAAGAGGAAAGGCCGCTGGACCTGATGGGATACCAGTTCGATTTTACACAGAGTACGCGAAGGAACTTGCCCCCCTTCTTGCAGCGGTGTACCGTAGGTCTCTAGAAGAGCGTAGCGTTCCAAAGGATTGGAAAAGGGCACAGGCCATCCCCGTTTTCAAGAAGGGGCGCCGAACAGATGTGCAGAACTATAGATCTTCAAAATGGTTCAAATGGCTCTGAGCACTATGGGACTCAACTGCTGTGGTCATAAGTCCCCTAGAACTTAGAACTACTTAAACCTAACTAACCTAAGGACATCACACACATCCATGCCCGAGGCAGGATTCGAACCTGCGACCGTAGCAGTCGCACGGTTCCGGACTGCGCGCCTAGAACCGCGAGACCACCGCGGCCGGCAACTATAGATCTATATCTCTAACGTCGATCAGTTGTAGAATTTTGGAACACGTATTATGTTCGAGTATAATGACTTTTCTGGAGACTAGAAATCTACTTTGTAGGAATCAGCATGGGTTTCGCAAAAGACGATCGTGTGAAACCCAGCTCGCGCTATTCGTCCACGAGGCTCAGAGGGCCATAGACACGGGTTCACAGGTAGATGCCGTGTTTCTTGACTTCCGCAAGGCGTTCGATACAGTTCCCCACAGTCGTTTAATGAACAAAGTAAGAGCATATGGACTATCAGACCAATTGTATGATTGGATTGAAGAGTTCCTAGATAACAGAACGCAGCATGTCATTCTCAATGAAGGGAAGTCTTCCGAAGTAAGAGTGATTTCAGGTGTGCCGCAAGGGAGTGTCATAGGACCGTTGCTATTCACAATATACATAAATGACCTTGTGGATGACATCGGAAGTTCACTGAGGCTTTTTGCAGATGATGCTGTTGTGTATCGAGAGGTTGTAACAATGGAAAATTGTACTGAAATGCTGGAGGATCTGCAGCGAATTGACGCATGGTGCAGGGAATGGCAACTGAATCTCAATGTAGACAATTGTAATGTGCTGCGAATACATAGAAAGATAGATCCCTTATCATTTAGCTACAAAATAGCAGGTCAGCAGTTGGAAGCAATTAATTCCATAAATTATCTGGGAGTACGCATTAGGAGTGATTTAAAATGGAATGATCATATAAAGTTGATCGTCGATAAAGCAGATGCCAGACTGAGATTCATTGGAAGAATCCTAAGGAAATGCAATCCGAAAACAAAGGAGTAGGTAACAGTACGCTTATTCGCCCACTGCTTGAATACTGCTCAGCAGTGTGGGATCCGTACCAGATAGGGTTGATAGAAGAGATAGAGAACATCCAACGGAGAGCAGCGCGCTTCGTTACAGGATCATTTAGTAATCGCGAAAGCGTTACGGAGATGATAGATAAACTGAAGTGGAAGACTCTGCAGGAGAGACGCTCAGTAGCTCGGTACGGGCTTTTGTTGAAGTTTCGAGAACATACCTTCACCGAGGAGTCAAGCAGTATATTGCTCCCTCCTGCGTATATCTCGCGAAGAGACCATGAGGATAAAATCAGAGAGATTAGAGCCCACACAGAAGCATACCGACAATCCATCTTTCCACGAGCAATACGAGACTGGAATAGAAGGGAGAACCGATAGAGGTACTCAGGGTACCCTCCGCCACACACCGTCAGGTGGCTTTCGGAGTATGGATGTAGATGTAGATGCCCTGCTACACAGCTGATACCATGTGCTACACAAGTTACATGCAGCATCAAAGGTTAGAATACTTGAAGCAATTTAAACGCTGTAGCCATAAATGCAGCGGTATCTGTGTAGACCAGAATCACCTTGTTTCCAGCCACACCATCTGAATATAGGCCATTCAGCCCATTGTTGACAAAGTGTGCAGTTGTTTGCTGGTTAGTGTTTGGGAGTTGTTTTGAACAAATCAAGTAAGCTCTGGATAGCACGTACGGGTTCTACTTTCCAACGATCAGATTTGTAATGTACAAGCCAAAAGTGTCAGGATTTTCATCAACAGAAATCCATACGCAAGACTCTCCAATATCTTCTCGGATTCTGTGCAGTTCGTCACTGTAAGTTGAATCCTCATAGTTTTTATTCAATTTTGACTCTGCAGGAACGGACTGATGGCAGTACTTCTTAATAAAACCTTTGAAAACAGGACTTTCTACAATAGTTTTCGATAAGGGATATTTACTATCACAATAGCAGGACACAAGTCACTTCAGAAATGGTTCTTTTCGGTGGATTCATCAGGTGCCTTTGTTAAAAGCATTTGCTTCAATTTTGAGTTTCCTTCAGCATCTGTCTTTTGTAACGCTCCATCTAAGTTGGATTTTTTATTACTCGAAACCTAATACAAGGAAGAAACGAGATGCTATAAGGAATTGCATGTAAAAAGTATTTGGTATTGTTAAGGGACACCGGTACTTAATTTTAGCAAAATAAAAAATAAAATAAAAAATCCTATTATACAGTTTTGCAGTTATAGTTTCCCAACTGTACTGTTACTGATCTGATGTTTGTTACGTCTCAAACTTTAAAAAAATCAAAACTCAGCACGTCTCTTTAAAACCATATATGCTTTGCCCTGTAGGAATGTGATTTTTCACATTGCTTGTTGCTCTCTTGCATAACAATTAAACTCAACAACTTAATAATTACAATAGAAGTAAACAACTGAGCAACTGAGTCCCGGGTCCTCGTAGTATAATTTTAAACAATGTTTACAAAATAATCTGCTTCACAGAGCTCTGCTGAAAAAGATACGAGAAGAAAATTCGCAATTCCGAAATGCCAGGAAAAACTAAGCAGCATAAAAACATAACAACGAACCTCTTTGTTGCTTGCTTGGCAGGACGTTATTTTTCGATCGGTGGCACAGTGCGGAAACTTGGGCAGCCACATTCCAATACGACAAGGCTCCTATTGACTACATGTGTACTGTAACTAGAGTAGAGTTTGACCAGTGAACATCTAATTAACTAACTAACATCTTACACTTTATACATCTATCGGTACACTATGTACTAGTTTACGGAGATTGGCGAGTGGATATAAAAAATTCGACACTAGCCTAGCTTTCCTACAAGGTGAGTCCGTGTCTGACCAAGGTGGTGGTGGTGGTGGTTAGTGTTTAACGTCCCGTCGACAACGAGGTCATTAGAGACGGAGAGCAAGCTCGGGTTAGGGAAGGATTGGGAAGGAAATCGGCCGTGCCCTTTCAAAGGAACCATTCCGGCATTTGCCTGAAACGGTTTAGGGAAATCACGGAAAACCTAAATCAGGATGGCCGGAGACGGGATTGAACCGTCGTCCTCCCGAATGCGAGTCCAGTGTGCTAACCACTGCGCCACCTCGCTCGGTCTCTGACCAAGAAGACAGGTAGGTTTTTTTTTCCCTATAATCTCAGGTCAGTTCAAGCTCTCCAAATATCTTTGTTTCTTTTCCAAATATCGCCTTCAGTTCTCCTCCTTCGATTTTTGTAAACAATTCTAATCTTTCGAAAATACAAGAATTTTATGTTACATTAAAGAAATAGGTACTTTTTAGGATTTTAAAGCAAAAATAAGCAAAAACAGGTGTTAACGTCGAAATAGGCTGTCTTACGTGCTGTAAAATTAACGGTTACAAGCTTAATTAGCCATGAAACGCATAATTACAAGTTTATTTGCAACTAGGAACTCAGAAAAAGAATAAGTTTAAATCTAATGATCCGCGGTCTAGTTATGATACAGGCGGATTGTGAAAACAATCCCTATGTTACACTGTTGCGCAATATTAGGGCTTATGTTGCAGGATTAATGTTTTTGAGATATATGTGGAGCAAGAAACCTAAATAAATCACGAAGAGTATTCAAACTAACGACCAGTTTTTTATTTATAGCAGTTAAAGCCATTATGCAAATTCTGCAATTCTGAGACTGCGAGCCTGGAGATACTAACTATGGAGTTTCGAATTCTACGAAATCACAGAGATCATACACTCCTGGAAATGGAAAAAAGAACACATTGACACCGGTGTGTCAGACCCACCATACTTGCTCCGGACACTGCGAGAGGGCTGTACAAGCAATGATCACACGCACGGCACAGCGGACACACCAGGAACCGCGGTGTTGGCCGTCGAATGGCGCTAGCTGCGCAGCATTTGTGCACCGCCGCCGTCAGTGTCAGCCAGTTTGCCGTGGCATACGGAGCTCCATCGCAGTCTTTAACACTGGTAGCATGCCGTGACAGCGTGGACGTGAACCGTATGTGCAGTTGACGGACTTTGAGCGAGGGCGTATAGTGGGCATGCGGGAGGCCGGGTGGACGTACCGCCGAATTGCTCAACACGTGGGGCGTGAGGTCTCCACAGTACATCGATGTTGTCGCCAGTGGTCGGCGGAAGGTGCACATGCCCGTCGATCTGGGACCGGACCGCAGCGACGCACGGATGCACGCCAAGACCCTAGGATCCTACGCAGTGCCGTAGGGGACCGCACCGCCACTTCCCAGCAAATTAGGGACACTGTTGCTCCTGGGGTATCGGCGAGGACCATTCGCAACCGTCTCCATGAAGCTGGGCTACGGTCCCGCACACCGTTAGGCCGTCTTCCGCTCACGCCCCAACATCGTGCAGCCCGCCTCCAGTGGTGTCGCGACAGGCGTGAATGGAGGGACGAATGGAGACGTGTCGTCTTCAGCGATGAGAGTCGCTTCTGCCTTGGTGCCAATGATGGTCGTATGCGTGTTTGGCGCCGTGCAGGTGAGCGCCACAATCAGGACTGCATACGACCGAGGTACACAGGGCCAACACCCGGCATCATGGTGTGGGGAGCGATCTCCTACACTGGCCGTACACCACTGGTGATCGTCGAGGGGACACTGAATAGTGCACGGTACATCCAAACCGTCATCGAACCCATCGTTCTACCATTCCTAGACCGGCAAGGGAACTTGCTGTTCCAACAGGACAATGCACGTCCGCATGTATCCCGTGCCACCCAACGTGCTCTAGAAGGTGTAAGTCAACTACCCTGGCCAGCAAGATCTCCGGATCTGTCCCCCATTGAGCATGTTTGGGACTGGATGAAGCGTCGTCTCACGCGGTCTGCACGTCCAGCACGAACGCTGGTCCAACTGAGGCGCCAGGTGGAAATGGCATGGCAAGCCGTTCCACAGGACTACATCCAGCATCTCTACGATCGTCTCCATGGGAGAATAGCAGCCTGCATTGCTGCGAAAGGTGGATATACACTGTACTAGTGCCGACATTGTGCATGCTCTGTTGCCTGTGTCTATGTGCCTGTGGTTCTGTCAGTGTGCTCATGTGATGTATCTGACCCCAGGAATGTGTCAATAAAGTTTCCCCTTCCTGGGACAATGAATTCACGGTGTTCTTATTTCAATTTCCACGAGTGTAGTTAAGTATTTTGCGTTTGCTCATTTTCTTGGACAGAAACAGAATTTATAGAGCTAAACTCAATTCAGAAGTGATGTCACATACTAATTCCAGACGAAAATTCGAGCAGTGGTTGCAGACTCATTTGTAAGGGTCAGTATAACGCCCAGGTATTTTGAATTGCTCTTGCATTCTAATTTACTGTCTCTGGATATTAACGCTAGTTTTCACGTTTGCTGCTCAGGTAGAATCCTAGAACTTCTTTCACCATTGGGTTTGGTTTTAGCTTGCACCATGTGAAATATCTAATTCACTTAGTTAATGGCGCAGGAATAAATAAAACTACAATCTACACAGACGATCAAATACATGTCGTCAAAGTTAGGTAGGTATACAGCGTGTTACAAAAAGGTACGGCCAGACTTTCAGGAAACATTCCTCGCACACAAAGAAAGAAAATATGTTATTTGGACATGTGTCCGGAAACGCTTACTTTCCATGTTAGAGCTCATTTTATTACTTCTCTTCAAATCACATTAATCATGGAATGGAAACACACAGCAACAGAACGTACCAGCGTGACTTCAAACACTTTGTTACAGGAAATGTTCAAAATGTCCTCCGTTAGCGAGGATACATGCATCCACCCTCCGTCGCATGGAATCCCTGATGCGCTGATGCAGCCCTGGAGAATGGTGTATTGTATCACAGCCGTACACAATACGAGCAAGAAGAGTCTCTACATTTGGTACCGGGGTTGCGTAGACAATAGCTTTCAAATGCCCCCATAAATGAAAGTCAAGATGGTTGAGTTCAGGAGAGCGTGGAGGCCATGTAATTGGTCCGCCTCTACCAATCCATCGGTCACCGAATCTGTTGTTGAGAAGCGTACGAACACTTCGACTGAAATGTGCAGAAGCTCCATCGTACAAGAACCAGATGTAGTGTCGTACTTGTAAAGGCACATGTTCTAGCAGCACAGGTAGAGTATCCCGTATGAAATCATGGCGGTGAATCGAGGAAGTACAGTATATACTGACGAAACTAAAATGAGCTCTAACATGGAAATTAAGCGTTTTCGGACACATGTCCACATAACATCTTTTCTTTATTTGTGTGTGAGGAATGTTTCCCGAAAGTTTGGCCGTACCTTTTTGTAACACCCTGTATATGCAGACAATTTTTTCCTTGTGCACAAAAAATATTTTATTTTAAAATAACAATATATAAATTTCTCGGTATCTTCAATTCTCTTGCCAAAGAGTGAAATATATTGCAAAAAGTGTACTCAAGCGCACTGAAAATTGACTGTGACTGATTTGAATGCATGTCTTGTAACACATGGTTCCCAATCAATCTTCAGTTTTCCACCTCAAGTATAGCTGCAATGGTCGAAATTACGATTTTTTTCAATTTCTCGGTCACTGTTATATTATGAGTCTCAAATGGTCAATAAATTTTCCTTATTTTCGAATTTTCTAACAGTTTCCCTTTTTCCCGTAACGGATCGAAGTTACTAATTACTCTTGTAATAATATGTGTTCCTCCCATGGACCTTGCCATTGGTCAGGAGGCTTGCGTGCCTCAGCGATACAGATAGCCGTACCATAGGTGCAACCACAACGGAGGGGTATCTGTTGACAAACATGTGGTTCCTGAAGAGGGGCAGCAGCCTTTTCAGTGGCAGCAGGGGCAGCAGTCTAGATGATTCATTGATCTGCCTTTGTTATTTTACCAAAACGGCCTTGCAGTGCTGGTACTGCGAACGGCTGAAAGCAAGGGGAAACTACAGCCGTAATTTTTCCCGAGGGCATGCAGCTTTACTGTATGATTAAATGATGATGGCGTTCTCTTAGGTAAAATATTCCGGAGGTAAAATAGTCCCCCATTCGGATCTCCGGGCGGGGCTACTCAGGAGGACGTTGTTATCAGTAGAAACAAAACTGGCGTTCTACGGATCGGAGCGTAGAATGTGAGCTCCCTTAATCCGGCAGGTAGGTTAGAAAATTTACAAAGGGGAATGGACAGGTTAAAGTTAGATAAAGTGGGAATTAGTGAAGTTCGGTGGCAGGGGGAACAAGACTTCTGGTCAGGTGAATACAGGGTTATAAATACAAAATCAATTAGGGGTAACGCAGCAGCGGGTTTAATAATGAATAAAAAGATAGGAGCGCGGGTAGGCTACTACGAACAGCACCGTGAAAGCATTATTGTAGCCAAGGTAGACACGAAGTCCACGCCTACCACAGTAGCACAAGTTAATATGTCAACTAGCACCGCAGACAACGAAGAGATTGAAGAAATGTATGATGAGATAAAAGAAACTATAGAGAGAGTGAAGGGAGACGAAAATTTATAATCATGGGGGACTGGAATTCGGTAGTAGGAAAAGGAAGAGAAGGAAAAGTTGTAGGTGAATATGGAATGGGGGTAAGGAATGAAAGAGGAAGCCGCCTGGTAGAATTTTGCACAGAGCATAACATCATAGCTAATACTTAGTTTAAGAATCATGAAAGAAGGATGTATATGGGGAAGAGGCCTGGAGACACTGGAAGGCTTCAGATCGATTGTATAGTGGTAAGACAGAGATTTAGGAACCAAGTTTTAGATTGTAAGAGATTTCCAGGGGCAGACGTGGATTCTGGCCACAATCTATCGCTTATGAACTGCAGATTAAAAATGAAGAAACTGCAAAAAGGCTGGAATTTAGGGAGATGGGACCCGAATGAACTAAAAGAACCAGAGTTTGTAGAGAGTTTCAGACAGAGCATCAGGGAACGATTGATAATAACAAGGGAAAGAAATACAGTACAAGTAGAATGGGTAGATTTGAGAGATGAAATAGTGAAGACAGCGGAAGATCAAGTAGGTAAAAAGACGAGGGCTAGTAGAAATCCTTGGGTAACAGAAGAGATACTCAGTTTGATTGATCAAAGGAGAAAATATAAAAATGCAGTAAATGAAGCAGGCGAAAAGGAATAAAACGTCTCAAAAATGAGATCGATAGGCAGTGCAAAATGGCTAAGCAGGGAAGGCTAGAGGACAAATGTAAGAATGTAGAGGCATATATCACTAGGGGTAAGATAGAACTACCTACAGAAAAATTAAAAACACCTTTGCAAAAAAGAGAACCAGTTGTATGAATATCAAGAGCGCAGATAGAAAACCAATACTAAGCAAAAAAAGGAAAACAGGAAGGTGGAAGGAGTATCTAGAGGGTCTATACAAGGGCGATGTACCTGAGAGCAATATTGTGGAGATGGAAGAGGACGAAAGTGAAGATGAAATGGGAGATACGATACTGCGTGAAGAATTTGACAGAGCACTAAAAGATCTAAGACGAAACAAGGCCCCGGGAGCAGACAACATACCATTAGAACTTCTGATAGCCTTGGGAGAGCCAGCCCTGACAAAACTCTACCGTCTGGTGTGCAAGGTGTATAAGACAGGCGAAATACCCTCAGTCTTCAAGAAGAATATAATAATTCCAATACCAAAGAAAGTAGGAGATGCCAGGTGAGAAAATTACCAAACAGTTTAATAAGTCACAGCTGCAAAATACTAACACGAATTCCTTACAGACGAATGGAAAAACTGGTAGAAGCTGACGTCGGGGAAGATCAGTTTGAATTCCATAGAAATGTTGGAACACGTGAGGAAATACTGACCCTACGACTTATCTTAGAAGATAGATTAAGGAAAGACAAACCTACGTACCTAGCATTTGTAGACTTAGAGAAAGCTTTTGACAATGTTGACTGGAATACTCTCTTTCAAATTCTATAGGTGGTACGGGTAAAATACAGGGAGCGAAAGGATATTTCCAATTGTACAGAAACCAGATGGCAGTTATAAGAGTCGAGGGACATGAAAGGGAGGCAGTGGTTGGGAAGGAAGTGAGACAGGGTTGTAGCCTCTCCTCGATGTTATTCAATCTGTATATTGAGCAAACAGTAAAGGAAACAAAAGAAAAATTAGGAGTAGGTATTAAAATCCATGGAGAAAAAATAAAAACTCTGAGGTTCGCCGATGACATTGTAATTCTGTCAGAGACAGCAAAGGACCTGGAGGAGCAGTTGAACGGAATGGACAGTGTCTTGAAAGGAGGGTATAAGATGAACATCAACAAGAGCAAAACGAGGATAATGGAATGTAGTCGAATTAAGTCGGGTGATGCTGAGGGAATTAGATTAGAAAATAAGACACTTAAAGTAGTAAAGGAGTTTTGCTATTTGGGGAGCAAAATAACTGATGATGGTCGAAGTAGAGAGGATATAAAATGTAGACTGGCAATGGCAAGGAAAGCGTTTCTGAAGAAGAGAAATTTGTTAACATCGAGTAAAGATTTAAGTGTCAGTAAGTCGTTTCTGAAAGAATTTGTATGGAGTGTAGCCATGTATGGAAGTGAAACATGGACGATAAATAGTTGGACAAGAAGAGAATAGCTTTCGAAATGTGGTTCTACAGAAGAATGCTGGGTAGATCACATAACTGATGAGGAGGTATTGAAGAGAATTGGGGAGAAGAGCAGTTTGTGGCACAACTTGACTAGACGAAGGGATCGGTTGGTAGGGCATATTCTGAGGCATCAAGGGATCACCAATTTAGTACTGGAGGGCAGTGTGGAGGGTAAAAATCGTAGAGGGAGACCAAGACATGAATACACTAATCAGATTCAGAAGGATGTAGGTTTCAGTAGGTATTGGGAGATGAAGAAGCTTGCACAGGATAGAGTACCATGGAGAGCTGCATCAAACTAGTCTCAGGACTGAAGACCAAAACAACAACAATACTGGACGTAATAGTTACCATACATTTACCAGCTAAAAATGGTTCAGATGGCTCTGAGCACTATGGGACTTAACATCTGAGATCATCAGTCCTCTAGACTTAGAACTACTTAAACCTATCTAACCTAAGGACATCACAGACATCCATGCCCGATGCAGGATTCGAACCTGCGACCGGAGCAGCAGCGCGGTTCCGGACTGAAGCACCTAGAACAGCTCGGTCACAGCGGCCGGGTCATCATTTAGTAATATGTCCCCATGAACTGTGACATGAATGAATATTTTCCGTTCTTCATATAAGTCCATTTGGGGTCCCTTGTCCGTTTTATGTAATATATGAAAATCGTGCGCAATGTCATGGAAAGAGTGGCTATTGGTGATGTATTATAGTTGTTACTTTGGTAGACACCAATGTAGTATTGGAGGGCAGCATGGAGGGTAAAAATCGTAGAGAGAGACCAAGAGTTGAATACACTAAGCAGATTCAGAAGGATGTAGGTTCCAGCAGGTACTGGGAGATGAAGAAGCTTGCACAGCATAGAGTAGCATGGAGAGCTGGTTCAAACCAGTCTCTGAAGACCACAACAACAACAACAAGGAGGCCGACGCCAGCGAACTGACCTATTTTTCTTTTTCCTTTCCCACAGCCGGAGAAAACCACGCTGGTCGCCCTATAGAACGCAAACTGGGGGAAATTTTGTGATGCGAAAAGGACGTAGTGTTTGAGCCCACAGTTTATAAGACAGGGGGATGGCGGACCAGTTCATTGAAGTTGTTCTCAGCCTCTGGTGGGAGATTTGCGACAGCCAGACTGTTACGCCATTACAAATGACTTAGTAGGAGGGGCAACCTCAGTCGTGATGACACATCTCAGCTGATTGAAACTCAAACAGCTGCGTCAAAATTATTTATTAATCAAACTAGTTTTGTGACATTATAGAAACATCTTCGGCTGACAAACTGATGACCTTCCAACACACAATGTGCTTAAAACTCCGTGAGGGTATAGAACAGAAGCCCCTTTCATCCTGCACGAAATTGGCGTCACAAAGTACGCTACAGTCATGAATAAAATAACCAAAGAAAGACATATACCAGATATACTTTGGATATTTTCTCAAGCAGCGGCCAGCTACACTATTATGTACCCTTATAGACTTTTAAGGACATTACGTGTTGAAAGATGGTTCAAATGGCTCTGAGCACTATGGGACTTAACATCTATGGTCATCAGTCCCCTAGAACTTAGAACTACTTAAACATAACTAAACTAAGGACATCACACAACACCCAATCATCACGAGGCAGAGAAAATCCCTGACCCCGCCGGGAATCGAACCCGGGAACCCGGGCGCGGGAAGCGAGAACGCTACCGCACGACCACGAACTGCGGACGGTGCTGAAAGACCAACAGGTTGCTACCTGAAGATGCGTCTGTAATGTCATGAAACTGATCAGAAGATGATCATGAAGTTAGTATTCCTCACACAGAGAGGAAAGGCTTCAGAGTTAATATTCTTGAAGAATTAGAAATTTTCAAATATCATTCTTTTAATGGTGGTTCCGTTCTTACGGAACAACTGCAGATGCTTATAAAAAAAATTTTAATTTTTTTTATAAAGTCGTTACCTGGAAATGCCTGAAGATGTTTCCTCTTTTTCCACAGAGTAGACTCTAAAATATTTTTTTCATCTCTCTTTTTTTCATTTATTACATTGTTATTGTTTTGTATAAAATGTGCCTAACATTTATGGTTGCACTATCTACATAATTCTGCATTTTGGAACGCAGTCAAATTAAATCAGGTGATGCTGATGGAATTATATTAGGAAATGAGACACTTAAAGTAGGAAATGAGTTTTGATATTTGGGAAGTAAAAGAACTGGTGATGGTCGAAGAAGGGACGATATAAAATTAGACTGGCAATGACAAGAAAGGCGTTCTTCAAAAATTTGTTAACATCGAGATTAGATTTAAGTGTCAGGAAGTCCAATCTGAAAGTTATGTATGGAATGTAGCCATGTATGGAAGTGAAACATGGACGACAAACAGTTTAGACAAGAGGAGAATAGAAGCGTTTGAAATGTGGTTCTACAGAAGAATGCAGAAGATTAGATGGGCAGATCACGTAACTAATGAGTGGTACTGAACAGACTAGAAGAAGGGATCGCTTGGTAGGACACATTCTGTGGCGTCAAGGGATCACGAATTTAATACTGGAGCGGAACGTGGGAAGTAAAAATCGTGGAGGGAGACTAAGAGATGAATACAGTAAGCAGATTCAGAGGGATGTAGGTTGCAGTGGTTACTCGGAGATGAAGAAGCTTGCACAGAACATAGTTGCGTGGAGACCTCCATCAAACTAGTCTTTGGACTGAAGACCACAACAACGTAGTATTGGCTATTGAAATGTGTGATGAACACTTATATGCCATTTAAAACGTTTTTCTTAAATCATGTAGTAGGTATCTTGGATTGTTCCTAGACGGCGCAACTTTGCGAGGTGCCGGGGCTAGCAGTGTATTTAACACTAAATTCTTCTAGAATCTACGTATGTAAATGATGCTCAAAGCCCCCCCCCCCCCTATTCTAACTCCGACTTTTGCTGTTGCACAAGGATAAAAAAAAACACGCGAACTGACTCTAATCAACCCTGCCAGTGGAGTAGAAGACAGTTTTGCACCTGCAATAATTTAATTTGATAAATAAGTTAAATAAACGAAGGTTTCATTAACATAGTGAGGAATGATAGGGCTGCTCTACCGATTAACAGAATGAAAGTTCTGTCCAAAATAACAATATGATTTATTAAGACTAAACACAAAACAATAAACAAAAACACATGAAACATTTACAATACATCAAATTGGCTCAAATTGGATACTCAAACAAACGCTGTGAATGTGAAGTTGTCCCTAAACTAGATTGTGAGGATTATGATGAAGTGGTATGTGGAGCCAATTCCTTGCAACTCAAATCTTAAGAGAAAACACATAGCCAACCCAACATTAATTGCTGCTACCCAAGACAGAACAAAGTTAGAAAAAGACGAACAGGCGCGCTCTGCTGAGCTCTGATTATCACCTAGGAAAATCCCTGTCTGCCGGTGCTGCGGACATACCTTACCAATCTGTCTTCATAACTGCAAGAACACGATTTGGCGTACCGGAGGCGATGGCTGGTTGCTTTGACGTCCTCGACCGAAAGGCGAGAGCTGACTACCTAGAGCACCCGTACAGGCCGAATACACAACATTCCCGCCCCCACGACAGTGGCCGTGGTTAAACGTTCCAATCAGCAACTCGAAAACCGGCGGAAAATTCCACTCTATTGCCGGAGCACTACCATTCCACCAATGGAGATTCTTGGCGCCAATTACTGCGCTGATTTTGCTACGTCACGAAGCTATGCCCTGAGCAAGCCAATCACAGTTACTATTTTGCAGAAAGCGCGGGAATTTTCCCGCCACAACTGCCTGGGTACACAAGTCATTCCCACGCCTCGCTGGTAGCCCCCCAGAAAGTGTTTTCGCTAAGTTTCTGCGAAGTAACGGAACCTCTAGCACAGCCGCTACTTCAGACCCCTCCGGGCGTGTCTTTTGACAATGTCGGCGTCTGCAAAGCATTCACTCGACTTCCTCACACCCATCGGCTTAACCCTTTCCAGATCAGCATATCCCGCCTGTCACCGGACCACCCGGGTGACGAGAGACGCTGCGTGGGAAGTCCGCGTGTGAAGGAATAGCGACTTTTCACTGCAGGCAATTAGAGAGTAAAATCGTAAGATAGAAATATGAGAGGGGGCTCATGCCACCTCTCAACTTGTTTCGTGTCTACACTGTGAGAACTACGGCTTTAGTCTGATACCACTGTTACCTCTTGCACGCATTAGTGCCGTGTACGTCTTATAGCTACAGTTTCACTAGTAGTTACCATCTTTATGTCACTTTCAATGTCTTCAATTTTATGTGGTTTTAATATCAACGTCTTAACGAAGAATTCTGCACGACGAGAGTATTATTGTTCTTGAATTTGTTAGTCAGTTGCTACATGCGAGTGTAGTCTTCTTACAAATCTGTTCAGAATAGAAACTGTTTATTTCTTACATTTTCTCTGTGTTGTAATCTCCCTCCTCCTTCCTTCTTCCATCTATTGTCCACATTAAACATTGGCCGGTACAATTAATTAATAATCAAAGTCTTTTATGCAGATTTGAGAGGAGCGAAGATTACCATAAACTTTCAAGTTTACTTAGTTTTTCATGTTGAAATCGCTCCAGTTCTTCTTGTCTATGGGTCTGGTTACTGCAGCTGAAAATCTAGCATCAGGTCTTCACGGCTGGTTTGAACTAAATAAAAAGTAACTGTAATTAAAGTTAAACTTTCAAACCGCTTTAGAAATAATACCACTGGTCAGAAAGACGTCAAATTGGAACGGAATATTACCAGAGAAGGGGGAAAACATATGGCAGAAGAAAAATAAATTGTTAAAAATGTAGCAATATATGGCGATGTATGCTTCATAATTTAATAGTGGTCGACTACAAATGACAAACGAATCATCCAACAATGACTAAGGTGTTCGTTTGACATTAAATAAACTGTACTATTCAGTGTGCATGGATGTACAGGTTTGACACTGTCAGTTACGTAAGCCCATCCTCCACGACAATATCATATCACATCAGATAGGAAAAATCGGTTTTTAATTGTCCTGAGGCCAAAAACCGCACAAAAAGCAACAATCAAAATCAAACCGGATTATTAATTTCCGTGTGACTAGCGCAAAACATGTTCAATATGCTTGAGAGGTGGCATGAGCCCCCTCTCATATTTCTATCTTACGATTCTCCTCTCTAATTGCATGCGGTGGAAAGTTGCTATTCCTTCACACGCGGACTTCCCACGCAGCGTCTCTCGTCTCCCAGGTGGTCCGGTGACAGGCGGGCTCCACTGATCTCGAGAGGGTTAAGCCGACGTGTGTGAGGCAGTCGAGAGAATGCTTTCCAGACGCCGACATTGTCAAGAGACACGCCCGCTGGGGTCTGAAGTAGCGGCTGGGCTAGAGGTTACGTTACTTCGCAGAAACTTAGCGAAAACACTTTCTGGCGGGCTACCAGCGAGGCATGGGAATGACTTGTGTACCCAGGCAGTTGTGGCGGGAAAATTCCCGCGCTTTCTGCAAAATAGTAACTGTGATTGGCTTGCTCAGGGCATAGCTCCGTGACGTAGCAAAATCAGCGCAGAAATTGGCGCCAAGAATCTCCGTTGGTGGAATGGTAGCGCTCTGGCAATGGAGTGGAATTTTCCGCCGGTTTTCGAGTTGCTGATTGGAACGTTTAACCACGGCCACTGTCGTGGGGGCGGGAATGTTCTGTGTTCGGCCTGTACGGGTGCTCTTGTGGGTAGTCGGCTCTCGCCTTTCGGTCGAGGACGTCGAAGCAACCAGCCATCGCCGCCGATACGCCAGATCGTGTTCTGGCAGTCAAGAAGACAGTTTGGTAATGTATGTCCGCAGCACCGGCAGATAGGGATTTTCCTAGTCAATCAGAGCTCAGCAGTGCGCGCCTGTTCGTCTTTTTCTAACTTTGTTCTGTCTTGAGTAGCAGCAATTACTGTTGGGTTAGCTGTGTGTCTCGCTTGAGATTTGAGTGGCAAGGAATTGGCTCCACATACCACTTCGTCTTGAACCTCACGATCTAGTTTAGGGACAACTTCACCTTTACAGTGTTTGTATGAGTCTCCAATTTGAGCCAATTTGATGTATTATAAATATTTCATGTGTTTTTTTTATTATTTTGTGTTTAGTCTTAATAAATCATATTGTTATTTTGGACAGAACTTTCATTCTGTTAATCGGTAGAGCAACCCATCATTTCCCACTATGTTAATGAAACCTTCGTTTATTTAACTTATTTATCAAATTAAATTATTGCAGGTGCCAAACTCTCTTCTACTCCACTGGCAGGGTTGATTAGAGTCAGTTCGCGTGTTTTTTTTATCCTTGTGCAACAGCAAAAGTCGGAGTTAGAATAGGGGGGGGGGGGGCTTTGAGCATCATTTACATATGTAGATTCAAGAAGAATTTAGTGTCAAATACACTGCTAGCCCCGGCACCTCGCATGCTGTCCACCGTTTCCTGCAACAAGTTGAAATCGAGAAACAGCATGTTCCACAACTGATCGAAGTGTTTCTTTCCGGGATCACGTTCAGAATGTATTGCGGAATGCTTGCCTTCAATGCAGCTTCAAGTTTCCAATCGGAACACTGAAAACAGCACATTTCAGATAGCACCACAGCCAGAAGTCACACGGATTAAGATCAGGTTGTAGGGAAATGGCGGCTGATGATTCTAGCATTTCCGAAATGGCGCTTCAGCAGCTGCTTAACTGGATTTGCGATGTGCGGAGGTGTGCCATCTTGCATAAAATTGTTCCCATCCACAGATCCACGCTGTTGGAGAGCTGGAATGACGTGGTTGTGCAAAAGACACTCGTAGCGCATACCAGTGACGGTACAGGTAACAGAACCGGAAGCACCTGTCTCTTCGAAAAAGTATGACCCTATGATAAAAGATGCCGTAAACCCGCACCACACAGTAACCTTTTCAGGATGAAGTGGTACTGCTTGATTTGCGTGTAGATTTTCCGTTGCCCATATTCGACAATTCTGTGTACTGACATATCCTGTCAGATGGAAGTGGGCTTCGTCAAGGACAAGAAATTCTAAAGCAAAGGTCTCTCTTGCTGACAGGTCAACAGGAAGCAACTCGTGCACATGGGTAATTTTGAATAGATAGCAAAGAAGGATGGTTCAAATGGCTCTGAGCACTATGGGACTTAACATCGGAGGTCATCAGTCCTCTAGAACTTAGAACTACTTAAACCTAACTAACCTAAGGACATCACACAACACCCAGTCATCACGAGGCAGAGAAAATCCCCGACCCCGCCGGGGGTTCAAATGGTTCAAATGGCTCTGAGCACTGTGGGACTCAACATCTGTGGTCATAAGTCCCCTAGAACTTAGAACTACTTAAACCTAACTAACCCAAGGACATCACACACATCCATGCCCGAGGCAGGATTCGAACCTGCGACCGTAGCAGTCGCGCGGTTCCTGACTGAGCGCCTAGAACCGCTAGACCACCGCGGCCGGCAAAGAAGGGTGTTTCGTAAGATTTTACGCACCTTGCTCAGGGGTATGTTCAACGTTCAGGCAATTCTGCATGCACTACACGTTTGCACGCCACCACTCGTCTCCTCCTGCATTGCTGTGGCCACTGCTTACGCTGACGTCGAATCAATTCCTTCCCTCCCTCTACCAGGTTGCACACAAAAAGAACCCGTCTTTTCGAATTTCCGAACCATTTTCTACAGACCCACGGCAGTCATCGGACCAACGCCTTTTTTAAACCTTCAGTGTCCGGAACTTCTGCAGAGCGACTTGTGCACAGTCATCATTCTTGTAATACAGCTTTACAAGCAGAGCGCGATCCTGCATTGAGACAGTCATGGCGAACGTCGGAGACGCGGAAGGAGGAAATGCCGTGTACCCGGCGTGTTTATACCATCTTCAGTGGGTCGTGCGCATGACAGGTGTTTTCATTTACGTATTCTGACACATACAGCGCCATCTATTGATCAATTTTCACATTTTTTTTTCTTCTGCCATGCGTTCCTCCCCTTCTTCGATAATTTTCCGTTGCAATTCGTCGTTATGCTGACCAGTGGTGTTATTTCTACAGCGGTTTGAAAGTTTAACTTTAATTATAATCCCCTTGTAAACTGGAAGATACTTGTTGCAAAATTTTGTACGTAGATATATCTTCCACTGATTTCCTCACATTTTAGTATATTATACAGTATTTTGATTTTTCACATTAACAAAGCCGAAATTACAGTGTTCGCAACTGTTATACAAAAATACGCCCGATCACATCACAGACAACCTTACGGCTCTCACGCTCTGCGGAAATAACAATATTCCTAAAGGTTTACAATTTTTCTTAACAAATTAATTCCTACTAGTTTTCGTTACAATATCAGTTTCGATTATTATTTCATAAATGAATCCAGAAATAAGCATAGTAAAAAGTGCGGGATTGCATAATTAATAACGGAAATTTTAAGTGTTCAAATAATTCATTGTTTATGAAGAAAATAGTTTTAACTGTACATTCAGAACGAGTGCTTATCGATTATAACATCGAAATTAAATATTTTAAAAGTAATTCCTTTTCATAAATTTTAGCTTGAAATATAACGTGTATAAAATTATATGTTAGTTTTCAGAAAAGCAACTGAGCTAATACTGACCTGTCCAAAATTCGAAAAATAATACTGTTATCGACAACTACTGTTGAGGAAAAGCAATGCTAGAAGATGATGTCCCGTCACAGTGTTAATGCTTATTTATAATCTTTTTAGATAGTTGTGAATTTTCTGTTAAAGACACTCGTAGTCAGTGTCAATACCAGATAGAAAGTTAACATTTTTTTGCAAACCGTTGGCTGCTCTATATTTACCAAGTCAAGAACTGATCATGATTAATACATCTTTTTGATGCAACTGTGGCAATTTCCATCAACTGAAATTACTGCATTGGCTACAAATTACTGTAACTTTTTCGGATTGGCGGACTGAGCTGCTAGGCACAAAACAGGAGAGAGAGGCCTTAGTCAATTTTCGTTTTTAACCTTATTTGGATTTGAGGAACAGTTTGATTTAGAACTCCGAGTTGGGACTCTGTACTGGATGCATCCTTGCTATGGACATGGATTCCATTCTTGAGCTGAAGACGGCTCTCGGCTTCAGAGATAACTTCGGAGAAGTCTGATGTTCGAGTCTGCAGCACAGCATTACTAACAAGGGAACCTGCCCATCGCACCCCCCTCAGATTTAGTTATAAGTTGGCACAGTGGAAAGGCCTTGAAAAACTGAACACAGATCAATCGAGAAAACAGGAAGAAGTTGTGTGGAACTATGAAAAAATAAGCAAAATATACAAACTGAGTAGTCCACGTGATAGATAAGCAACATCAAGGCCAATTAGAGTTTAGTAGCTCCGTGGTCCCGTGGTTAGCGTGAGCAGCTGCGGAAAGAGAGGTCTTCGGTTCAAGTCTTCCACCAAGTGAAAATTTTAATTTTTTATTTTCAGTTTGTGTCAGACTCTTATGTTTTCATCGCTTTTTTGGGAGTGATTATCACATCCACAAGAAAACCTAAATCGGGTAAGGTAGAAAAATCTTTTTACCCATTCGCCAAGTGTACAAGTTAGGTGGGTCGAAAACATATTCCTGTCATGTGACGCACATGCCGTCACCAGTGTCGTATAGAATATATCAGACGTATTTTCCTGTGGAGGAATCGGTTCACCTATGACCTTGCGATCAAATGTTTTCTGTTCCCATTGCAGAGGCTCGTCCTTTCGTCTACTAATCGCACGGTTTTGCGGTGCGGTCGCAAAACACAGACACTAAACTTATTACAGTGAACAGAGACGTCAATGAACGAACGGACAGATCATAACCTTGCGAAAATAAAGAAAGTAAAATTATAAGTCGACGGAAGACTTGAACCGAGGACCTCTCGGTCCGCAGCTACTCACGCTAACCACGGGACCACGGCGCTCCTTGACTTCCACTGTCCTTGACGTTGCCTATCTTAGCATGGACTACTCAGGTTGTATATTTTACTAATTTTTTTCATAGTTCCACACAATTTCTTCCTGTTTTCTCGATTGATCTGTGTTCAGTTATTCAAGGCCTATCCACTGTGCCAAGTTATAACTAAATCTGAGGGGGGTGCGATGGGGAGGTTCCCTTGTAAGTAGACCCCTGGTGGCAGCCACAAATGGCATCATCAGTCATCTCAGACATTATCAACGAGTACGGCGAGAATATCTTACAGTACAGGTGTGTTAAGACGAATCAGAGTTAAGATTTTAAGATTACCTTTCGACTAGGATAAGCATAGTGACAAGTAACTACGTTATTCTCACTCAAAGATATACAATTTCTGTTACCGAGTCGTGGCTACGTTACCTTGAATCAACAGTGCTAAGAGTTGATGTTACCAAAATTCCACTTCCTATCGCAGGGGTGGCCGAGCGGCTCTAGGCGCTACAGTCTGGAACCACGCGACCGCTGCGGTCGCAGGTTCGAATCCTGCCTTCGGCATAGATGTGTGTTATGTCCTTAGGTTAGTTAGGTTTGAGTAGTTCTAAGTTATAGGGGACTGATGACCTCAGAAGTTAAGTCCCATAGTACTCAGAGTCATTTGAACCCTTTGAACCACTTCCTATCTGCTAACTTTGCCAAGCATCATCTATTGAAAATTAATTTCATTGTAATTAATTTCCTTTATTGTGTACCAGTTATTTTCATAAGATGTTTCGTTTAAACTCACCGTATCAAACTTTAAAATAAATTTTGGATTTACATAGATAATGTTTCTAATTTCATAGACAGCAAACACTTTCTCACTCAGTGGTTTAGAATTAAAATATGTGAATACCCCCACTCGGGATACAGTGTTGAGGGTGAAAATTCATTTATAGCGGTGATCTGTCTCGTTGCAAAAACGTGCGACGTGGATCAAAACAGTAGCTAAAGCAGAATTTCGTATAAAATTGCGTTCACCCTGCCAGGATCGAATTTTTAATAGTACACTCCTGGAAATTGAAATAAGAACACCGTGAATTCATTGTCCCAGGAAGGGGAAACTTTATTGACACATTCCTGGGGTCAGATACATCACATGATCACACTGACAGAACCACAGGCACATAGACACAGGCAACAGAGCATGCACAATGTCGGCACTAGTACAGTGTATATCCACCTTTCGCAGCAATGCAGGCTGCTATTCTCCCATGGAGACGATCGTAGAGATGCTGGATGTAGTCCTGTGGAACGGCTTGCCATGCCATTTCCACCTGGCGCCTCAGTTGGACCAGCGTTCGTGCTGGACGTGCAGACCGCGTGAGACGACGCTTCATCCAGTCCCAAACATGCTCAATGGGGGACAGATCCGGAGATCTTGCTGGCCAGAGTAGTTGACTTACACCTTCTAGAGCACGTTGGGTGGCACGGGATACATGCGGACGTGCATTGTCCTGTTGGAACAGCAAGTTCCCTTGCCGGTCTAGGAATGGTAGAACGATGGGTTCGATGACGGTTTGGATGTACCGTGCACTATTCAGTGTCCCCTCGACGATCACCAGTGGTGTACGGCCAGTGTAGGACATCGCTCCCCACACCATGATGCCGGGTGTTGGCCCTGTGTGCCTCGGTCGTATGCAGTCCTGATTGTGGCGCTCACCTGCACGGCGCCAAACACGCATACGACCATCATTGGCACCAAGGCAGAAGCGACTCTCATCGCTGAAGACGACACGTCTCCATTCGTCCCTCCATTCACGCCTGTCGCGACACCACTGGAGGCGGGCTGCACGATGTTGGGGCGTGAGCGGAAGACGGCCTAACGGTGTGCGGGACCGTAGCCCAGCTTCATGGAGACGGTTGCGAATGGTCCTCGCCGATACCCCAGGAGCAACAGTGTCCCTAATTTGCTGGGAAGTGGCGGTGCGGTCCCCTACGGCACTGCGTAGGATCCTACGGTCTTGGCGTGCATCCGTGCGTCGCTGCGGTCCGGTCCCAGGTCGACGGGCACGTGCACCTTCCACCGACCACTGGCGACAACATCGATGTACTGTGGAGACCTCACGCCCCACGTGTTGAGCAATTCGGCGGTACGTCCACCCGGCCTCCCGCATGCCCACTATACGCCCTCGCTCAAAGTCCGTCAACTGCACATACGGTTCACGTCCACGCTGTCGCGGCATGCTACCAGTGTTAAAGACTGCGATGGAGCTCCGTATGCCACGGCAAACTGGCTGATACTGACGGCGGCGGTGCACAAATGCTGCGCAGCTAGCGCCATTCGACGGCCAACACCGCGGTTCCTGGTGTGTCCGCTGTGCCGTGCGTGTGATCATTGCTTATACAGCCCTCTCGCAGTGTCCGGAGCAAGTACGGTGGGTCTGACACACCGGTGTCAATGTGTTCTTTTTTCCATTTCCAGGAGTGTATTTTCCGTGACATAGTGAACGTTTGATTTTTTTTTATTCTATCGCTTTTTCTGAAATTGAATTTTAACGTCAAGAATGAAATAGAGTCGGGAATTTAATTGTTGGTGCATATTTGTAACACGTTTCTTTATACGCTTTCGTAGAGTTTCTGTGGATTCTGCTACACTCGAGACTGATAACAGCGTTAATATAAGCGTCGAAAATTTTGCAGGGTTTTTCTTTTGCTATCTGCGATTTCTTGTGAGGCCACGTCGCTAAAGCGTGGTAGTAGAAATATCAGTGCTTCGAGGTGAGAAATCATTGACAGGTGCATGGTAACTTCATGACTTTGTCTCATTATCAGGGAGCTAGGGATAGGTTCGTGACCAAAAATGGGAAGATTAATGTCAAGAACCTAAGGGGACATACCAGAGATATGGAAAGAGGCTGGTATGAGATTTCGTGCTCACAACATAATTTAATGGGACACTGTGCTCCTTACAACCGATATGTGCCAACGGTATGCTCTGTCTGCAAGAAATAGAGACATTCAGCTGTCGATTGGAGACAATGTACATGGTTGGCAATGTAGACACAAAAGAAGATGGTCACAAGGTTAGATCAATAATTAAAGGTACATTTAATTAGTAGCAAAATTTTTGGGCGATATAGCCTTTTCAGATCTGGTTTAAATTTGTTAAATTTTTATGAGGTTGATGGGCAAACATAAAATGGCGAGGCGCTTGTAGGTGTAAAGCAAATTGGATGTTGTATCGGACTGTGTGCGTACTTAATTTACGTTGCACTGTTTGCACTTTGTTTTGGGTGATCAGAAAGACGTTACATCCCATTGTTCCTTGGCCACTTATTTTACGAAAATGGCAGTCACGTAATACAATGGGATAGGGTAAGGCAACCAAAGATTGTTGTTGACACAGCAGGCCACTATTTTCAGGAGGAAAATTCTGGAAACCTAGCTAAAAAAAAAATAAATGAAGTACTCCCGAATTACTTTGTAACAATGTTACAAAACGGGAAGAAGCAAGAAAAAGAAATGGTGACGGTAACGGACCAAGTGACAAATTTGTCACTACAAAGGAGAATGGGTAAAGGGACGCAAAAAGCAAAGGCGAAGAAAGAAGCATAAATACTATGAGGAATGTGAGAGCAGAGCAGGAAATCTGGACTGCAGCAATTTGCAAGAAAGTAGTGTGTGAAATGGGAACATATCAAAGCAAATCCCGGCTCTCGAACACCAGGTTAGCGATGTATAAAATAGGAAAGAAGAGCAAGAAAGGAAGATTTGAGATATAGAAAGCCATCTCCTTCTTGTAGAAGAGAGACTTCCAGTACACCACATAAATTAATTGGAAATGGAGTTGATCTGCCACGGCACACAAAACTAGTTAGAACACTGTTGCATCTTCTTAAGTTGCCAATCCTAAGATTGATTTGCAGCAGCTCTCCATTCAGTGCGATTGTCGGCCAGCCTCTTCAATTCCGTGAAACTTCCGCATCCTAGGTCCTGCATTATCTGGCTTATGTACTTTCTTCTAGGTCTGCCTCTTGCCCTTTTGCCCTCCACAAGGCCTTCCGTTATAGTGTGGAGAAGACTTTCATGTCTCAGAATGTGTCCCATCCATATATCTCTCCTCTTCTTGACCGTCTTCCAAAGAACTGGAACTTCCTCCGCTCTCTGCAGGACTTCTTCATTTGCCATCCTGGCCGTCCATGGAATTTTTAACATCCTTCGCAGACACCACATTTCGAATCCTTCAATCCTTCTTCTTTCGTCCTCTCCAAGTGTCCAGGTTTCGCTGCCGTAGAGAAGCACACTCCCAACAAAGGTCTTTATTAACCGCTTCCTTAACGACAGACTTATCATATTTGATGTGAGGAGTCCTTTCCTTTTATAGAATGCAGTCTTTGCCTGATTTATTCTACTTATTACATCTTTCCTACTACGACCATCTGATGTTATTCTGCTTCCCAAGTAGACAAAGTCTTGTATTTCTTTCAGCTTCTCTCCATTCAGCCTTATATTCGTAATTGCTTGATTATTTTGTTTGCTTGCAACTAAGATTTTTGTTTTTGACTTATTAATTTTCATGTTGTACCGTGTAGCAAGAGTGTTTTCCATTTCCTCCAACACTACTTGTAATTCTTCCTCATTTTCCGCTAGGACAGCAATGTCATCCGCAAAACGCAGCATATCAACTATTTTTCCCTGGATCCTGATTCCATTAGCTTGTCCTAACTTTTCTCTGACCTCGTCCATTGGTTTCTGTATGTACATATTAAAGAGGACAGGGGAGAGTGCACATCCCTGTCTCACACCCTGTTTCATTTTTGCTTGTTGTTGATGTTCCCCACATCTCACTATTGCCACCTCTTCTTTGTATATGTTCCATATCGTTCTCCTGTCCTTGTACTTAGCTCCAGTTTCCCTCAATATCTGGAATAGTTTTTTCCATTCAACCTTATCAAAGGCCTTTTCGAGGTCAACAAATGCTATGTAGGTGTCCTTTCCTTTTTCCATTCTTTTTTCTATTATGAGCCTTAGGGCCATAATGGCTTCTCGCGTACCTCTCCCTCTTCTAAAGCCAAACTGGTCTTCTGTGAGCATGCATTCCACGTTCCCTTCAATTCTTCTGAGGAGGATGGTCGTCAAAATTTTTGATGCATGTGATGTTAGGCTGAGGGTTCTGTATTATGCACACGATTTTGCTGGCATTTTCTTTGGTAATGGAACGATAATACACTTTTTGAAGTCCTCAGGCAGCTCTCCAGTATCATATATTTGGCAGATTAATTTATACAATTTATCTTTTATTTGTGTTCCAGCTGCTTTGATGATTTCTGCAGGCAATGAGTCAATTCCTGGTGCTTTTCCGTGCTTAAGTGCCTGTATTGCCTGATCAAATTCAGACCTTAGTATGCTGTCTCCTAGTTCATCTTTATCAACTTCGTCCTCACTTTCAATCATGTCATCTTGTACGTTGCCTCCATATAATTTCTCTAGGTATTCCTTCCACGTAAGTGCTATATCTTCATGATTATACACCATCTTATTATCCTCTCTTATTAGGGCATTACATCTAATCATTTGTCCTCCTGAGAAGAAGCGTTTCACTGTTTTGTATGCTAATTCAAGGTTCCCTTTCTTCAGAAGGTCTTCAACTTCTTTGCATCTGTCTTCAAGGAATCTTTCTTTTACTTGCTTCAACTTCCTGTTGATTTTGTTCCTAAGCACTCGGTATGCCGTTTTCCCTTCTTCCGTTTCATTATTTTTGAGCTTCCTTCTTTCCTCAAACATAAGTATTATTTCATCAGTTATCCACTCCTTCCTCTTTTCAGGTTTTTGTTTTCCAATTATCTCTTCAGCTGCTTTTATTAGGCCATGTCTCATATTTTCCCAATGTTGTTCTACATTCTCTATAGGATGCTGTTGAATTAGATCCTTAGCCCTTTCTTGGAACTCCTTCTGCGTCTCACGGTTTCCAAGCTTCCCTATATCCAGTTTTCCATTTCCTATTTTCTTCCTTATGCATTTGAACTTGAGTCGGCATTCCGCAACAACCATGTTGTGATCACTCACAATATCTGGGCTTGCGTATGCTCTAGAGTCTTTTAGTTGATTTCTAAATCTATTTTTGACTAGAATGTAATCAATTTGGTATCGTTCTCTATCCCCTGGTGACTTCCAGGTGTATCTTCTACGGGGGTGATGTTGAAACCACGTGTTCGATATTATCAGTTGATTCCTGTTACAAAATTCTATAAGTCGGTCTCCTCTATCATTCCTTTTACCAAGGCCGTAGCGTCCAACAGCTGGCTGTACCTCTTTATCTCCTACTGTTGCGTTCCAGTCTCCCATGATTATTAAATTTGTTTCTCCTTTGATTCCTCTCAAGGCTCCATTTAACTCTTCATATACAGCTTCAACTTCCTCATCCTCCTGGTTTGTGGTAGGCATATAGACCTGTATCACAACCATCTCTGCATAAGCAACTAAAAATAAAGGTCGCATTTAAAATATCTCAAAATCTCCAATACTGGTAATGTATTACAACAACCCGAAATTCACCGCGAAATTCAATGCGAGGAGCTTTTACACTGTAGTGCGAAAGAAACTAGTATAGGCATGCCAATTCAAATACAAAAAAATGGTTCAAATGGCTCTGAGCACTATGGGACTCAACTGCTGAGGTCATTAGTCCCCTAGAACTTAGAACTAGTTAAACCTAACTAACCTAAGGACATCACACACATCCATGCCCGAGGCAGGATTCGAACCTGCGACCGTAGCGGTCTCGCGGCTCTAGACTGCAGCGCCAGAACCGCGCGGCCACTTCGGCCGGCAATTCAAATACAGATACATGCAAACAGGCAGAATATGGCGCTGAGATCGGCAACTCCTATAAAAGACAACAAGAGTCTGGCGCATTTGTTAGATCGGATACTGCCGCTACAACGGCAGGTTATCAAGATATAAGTGAGGTTGGACGTGGTGTTATAGTAGGCGCACGACCGATGGGGCTCAGCATCTCCGGGGTAGCAACAAAGTGGGGGTTTTCTCGTACGACCACTTCACGATTGTACCATGAATATCAGGAATCCGGTAAAATATCATATCTCCGACATCGCTGTGGCCGAAAAAAGATCCTGCAAGAATGGGACCAATCACGACTGAAGAATCGTTCAGCTTGACGGAAGTGGAACGCTTCCGCAAACTTCTGCAGATTTCAGTGTTGGACCATCAGCAAGTGTCAGCGTGCGAACCATTTAACGAAACATCATCGATATAGGCTTTCGGAACCGAAGGCACACTCGTGTACCTTTGATGACTGCACGGCACAAAGCTTTACGCCTCGCCTGGGCCCGTCAACACCGACATTGGACTGTTGTTGACAGGGGACATGTTGCCTGGTGGGACGAGTGTCGTTTCAAATTGTATCGAGCGGATGGACGTGTACGGGTATGGAGACAACCTCATGAATCCATGAACTCTGCATGTCAGCAGAGGACTCTTCAAGCTGGTGGAGGCTATGTAATGGTGTGGGGAGTGTGCAGTTGGGAGTGAGATGCGACTCTGACGGGTGACACGTACGTAAGCATTCCAGCCGGACAATGCGACACCCCACACATCCAGAATTGCTACATAGTGGCTCCGGGAACGCTCTTCTGAGTATAAACACTTCCGCTGGCCATTAAACTCTCCAAACTATCTGGGATGCTTTGCAAAGTGCTGTTCAGAAGAGATCTTCACCCCCTCGTACTGTTACGGATTTATGGGCAGCCCTGCAGGATTCATGTTGTCTCTTCCCTCCAGCACTGCTTCAGACATTAATTGATTCCGTGCCACGTCGTGTTGCGGCACTTCTGCGCGCTCGCGGAAGCCCTACACGATATTAGGGAGGTGTTCCAATTTTTTTGGCTCTTGAGAATAACAGTTTCCACAACGAAACTCTGTCTCGAAATCTGGCAGAAAACACAAAGCGATTCTGACCTTATGTAAAGTACACCAGCGGCAAGAAGTAATCAATACCATCACTTTACGATAACAATGCTAATGTTATTGATGGCACTGCCACTAAAGAAGAGTTACTCAACACAGTTTTCTGTTATTCCTTCACCAAAGAAGACGCAGTAAATATTCTAGAGTTCGAATCAAGAGTAACTTCGAAGTAGATATCCTCGAGGTAGCGAAGCAGCTTAAAGCGCTTAGTAAGACAGGTACCTTTCAGAGAATGCTGATAATACCTCAAAACATAGCAGTCATATACAACCGCTCTCTCATCGAAAGATTCGTACCTAAAGACTGAAATGTAGCACAAGTCGCACCAGTACCCAAGAAATGAAATAGGAGTAATCTGCTGAATTACAAAGCCATACAATAACGTCGATTTGCAACAGGAGTTTGAAAAAATTGGGCCGGCCGGTGTGGCCGTGCATTTCTAGGCACTTCAGTTTGGAACCGCGTGACCGCTACAGTCGCAGGTTCGAATCCTGCCTCGGGCATGGATGTGTGTGATGTCCTTAAGTTAGTTAGGTTTAAGTATTTCTAAGTTCTAGGGGACTGATGACCACAGATGTTAAGTCCCATAGTGCTCAGAGCCATTTGAACCATTTTTTGAAAAAATTGGAAATTTGTGGTAAGGACTATGGGACCAAACTGCTGAGGTCATCGGTCCCTAGGCTTACACACTACTTAATGTAACGTAAAATAACTTACGCTAACGACAACACATACACCCATGATCGAGGGATGATTCGAACCTCCGACGGGGGGAGCCGCACGAACCGTAACAAGTAGCCCTAGACCGCACGGCTACTCCGCGCGGCAGCAGGGGTTTGAAACATATACTGTGTTCGAACATTATGAGTTACCTAGAAGGAAACGATTTATTGACAGACAGCCAACATGGATTTAGAAAATATCGTTCTTGTGAAACACAAGTAGCTCTTTATTTTCTCAAAGTAATGAGTGCTATCGACAAGGAACGTCAAACTGATTCCATATTTCTACGTTTCCAGAAGGCTTTCGTTCCTCACAAGCAACCTCTGATCATATTGCGTGCCTTTCAAGCATTATATCAGTTGTGCTACTTGATTCGTGATTTCTTGTCAGAAAGGTCGCAGTTCGAATAGAACAACAAGTTTACTGTTTCCAGTCACTGTTTATTTATCAGCACGACGCGTTTCGAAGGTTTAAACGTTTGTGTAGGACCTCTAGATGTGCAGAAGTGAATATTTTGTATCTTTTTGAAACTGTGAGACCATTCACAGAATACCAGTCCATGATACTTTCAAGGACTTTCTTTAACATTTCGTGCGTTTCTGTACGTATGCTCGGATTGATCAAAATAGCAGTGTCATCCCGAAAAGGACTTGATTGATATTTTTGGATATCCTCCTGAGGGATATCGAGCCAAAACCTGTCTAATTGATGCGTTAGATCGACAGAGTCCCGAGCTGGTAGGAGGACCCCGTACAAGACGCTGCAGACGTTCTCATTTGGGGCAGATGTGACTACACTATCTAGCTGGCAAGCACGAAGACAACCAGTAAAAACTCTCTCCCTGTGCGAGCGGGCATTATCCATCTGAAATGTAAGCCCAGGATGGCCTGCTATGAAGGACAACGAAACTGGGCGTACAATATCGTCGACGTACTGCTGAACTGTAAGGGTTCCGCAGATGACAAATAAAGGGGTCCTGCTATGGAACGCAATAGCACTCAAGACCATCACCCCCAGTAGTTGGGCTGTATGGCAGGTGACAGACAATTTCGCATCTCACCGCTGTCCGGGGCGCCTCCAGCCAGACATGATTTCGCTGGGCATCGGGGCACACTTCAAAGCTGGACTCATCACTGAATACTATTCCACTCCAGTCAGTGAGATTCCAGGCAGTTCTGTTGAGTCGCAACGTGGGTTCAGAGACTCGACGGATGCAAGGACGCAAGAAGAAAAGAAGAAATGTCGTTCATCAATAGGTGGTGGTGGTGGTGGTTAGTGTTTAACGTCCCGTCGACAACGAGGTCATTAGAGACGGAGCGCAAGCTTGGGTTAGGGAAGGATTGGGAAGGAAATCGGCCGTGCCCTTTCAAAGGAACCATCCCGGCATTTGCCTGAAACGATTTAGGGAAATCACGGAAAACCTAAATCAGGATGGCTGGAGACGGGATTGAACCGTCGTCCTCCCGAATGCGAGTCCAGTGTCCATCAATAGGTTCAAGAACAATCTTCCCCCCAGTGTCCATTCAATACACGCAGGATGACTGGATAGAAAACTAGGAAAAAGCTTCAATATGTTCCCTATGTCACCTCGACCGATAACGACGCCAGTGGCCACAAGATCCTCTGCGAGCAGATGAAGATCCGATAAGAATAGCGCTGCGTAAGGTGTCGCCACAACTAAGGGCCCTCCTACGAGGACTACCATGGATGCTAGATGTCTCAAGAGTGCGCCAAGTGCTGTCGAGTTGGGTATTCGATGCGGCAGAGAAGCCCCACAACCGCACTAACAAGAATAGACCTCCACTTTCATTTCCATGATCGACACGTCAGATGACAGTCTGATCTTCGAGAGCAAAGAAGTTCCCTTCGTCGATCTCTTCAAGCTGACCAGCATTGTACGATTCGGTGTTGAGGCAGAACCTCTCCCTGCCGGGTTCGACACCAAGCCACAATGCTTCAATTGCCAAGAAGAACACGTGGCCAGCGTTGCGACTTGTGTCAAATGCGCCGACAGTCATGGTAGGTGCCACTGCACACGAGTACAAGAAGACCAATAGTGGATGTGGTGGACATGTTGCGAGTTGGCGAGGATACAGAGCATTTCCGGATCGCAATCACGTCAGCGAGAAGGAAAACGAGAAAAAAGCAAACCAGGTGAACTCTGAAGCTGCTTTGGACTAGGGCGACGATTTTCGCTGAAACAATCGGTTTTCGGTTATATCGGTCTTTTCCAACGCCACTTTCTGTGGAGTGTTAAAGCTGGTCAAAATAACTTGTTTATGAAATAATCAATTTTCAATTTTTTATTCCTATTATTTCCTATAATACACGTAGAAATCGGACAAAGATTGAAAAATTTTGACTCTCTCAGTTTCAAGGTACATAGAATCAAAATATTAAATTAAATGGGCAAATGAAAGAAAATTTAGTCTGTCCACAACTCTCTGCTTTTCTCGAAAAGTCGTAAGTGGTTGACTACTACAAAAAATCGCCAGTATACTCTTGTTGAGTCTAATTTTTTGAAACTCCGCTCAAAAATCGTGTTTTACACCAGTATTTCGACGTTAAAAATAGTCAGTGCTAAGGGGTGAAAACTGAAGTTGAAGAATTCTATTTATCATGTTAATTTGTCCATTTTCAAGGGCTGCAAGCTGACAAACATTCTATTTTAATTGTAAACTATCAATAACTTGTTAAGTTTTAAATGTTCTTCTTGTATTACGTGACGAGATTGTTACGGCTTCTCCCGTTTTTAATGTTTTAAAGCAAATGGACCCTTGTACTTCATTGGTACCGCACTTCATAAAATAGTTCTAGCCCAGGGATGGCGTCATTCCGTAATTCATCTTATGTCAGTGAGAAACTACCATATAGCCGGCCGGTGTGGCCGAGCGGTTCTAGGTGCGTCAGTCTGGAACCGCGCGACCGCTACGGTCGCAGGTTCGAATCCTGCCTCGGGCATGGATGTGTGTGATGTCCTTAGGTTAGTTAGGTTTAAGTAGTTCTAAGTTCTAGGGGACTGATGACCTTCGCTGTTAAGTCCCATAGTGCTCAGAGCCATTTGAACTACCATATAGACCAGATGAAGCCAGTTTTGCACACTGCATTTACACACGTACCATGTAATGGGCAACACAAAATGGTAACAGTTACATCAATGTGTCAGTAGTGCTCTACCAGTTGTTACACCATGTGTTTGTTGCTCGTTTCTGTCAGCACTGTTATTAAAACAGCATTGATCGCTATTCTCATTTTCTACGACGCTCATTCAATAAGTAATGCACCACATTCTTTCTCAGAACATATTTATTGTTAAGAGTCAGAATTTGGTGACAATATACATCAACATGTCTTGTTCATGTCATATTATTCTACGTAGTATCCATCACATTCTATGGCTGTACGCCAATGTTGTGGAAGAGCATGTATTCCCTGCTGGTAAAAGCTCTTGTCCTGTAGGCGTAGCCATGTTTTCACTGCACGACTGACCTTCCCGGCATCTTCAAAGTGTGTCCCCCGAAGAGGATGAGAAATGATGTCCAACCTAATTTGGCGATGTGTTCCTGGGTTGTCAGACTTGTGTGTGGACGTGCATTATCGTGTTGGAGCAAGATTTCTGCTGGATTCTACTCCGATCGAACTCGTCGGAAACGGTTCTTGAGTTTGAGTCCTCACGTATGCCTCTGAATTGATGGTTGACCCTCTAGGCATCACATCCACGAGAATGACGTCATGCTAATACCAGAAGACTGTCGCCACGACTTTTCCGTCAGAGCGGATTGCCTTGAATATCTTCTTTTGTGGTGAATCAGGTGATGCGATTCCATGGACTGCCTTTTTGTTTCCGGCGCAAAGAGTGGTGCACCCATCTTTCGTCCCCCGTAACGATCCGCGACAGAAAGGCCTCTCCGTCGGTCCCAGAACGCTTCAACAATTCAGATGAAATGGCCTTTCTTTGAATCTCGTGGTCCGTTGTGAGCATTCGTGGTACCGATCGTGAGCACCTCTATGAATATCCGAGAGTCTCCATCATTGCAGACGCACTTGCAGTGTTGACCGACAACTGTAGAGCCAAGTTGCGAAGCGCCGGCCGGCACAGATAACGGCATCCGCACGATTCAGCATGTCTGGAGCAGTGGCTGAGACAGGACGTCCCGAGCGTGGCTGATCATGGAGCTCTGTTTCTGCATTTCCTGAGGCTGTAACTTTCTTTACCCATCGCCCAACCGTACTCCTATCGACTGCAGCGTCGCCATACACTGCACAGAAACGTTTATGGATGTTCAGCACGGTTTCTTTTTCTGCACACAATTCAATAACAGCACGCTGTTTGTATGTAGACGCCATTTTGACGCTGTACCACGGCTCTGCCACCTGCCAGAACGGTCCGAAACTTCACTGGCGTACAGAACAAACATCAAATGTGAAGCACCAACAAGGACGTTTGTCTACGTATACTAATGGCTTTTTGAAAAAAAATATGGGGCATTGCTTATTGAACGACCCTAGTATAATAAAGGAATATTTCAAAGCAATGCAAATTTTCGAGTACAAATTACTCGTTTTTTAAAATTGTTTTATTTAAAACCTAAAAATATTAATACTGCCGCTATGGTTAACCGATATTTTAGTTTTTTACCCGGTTGTTAGTAGAAAATAAAAACACCTGTTATAACCGAGACCAAACAAATATCGAAAGAGACAGGTACAAGTTTTAACCGGTCGGTTTTTTCCCGTTGCTACTGTGGACGCAGAGGAGACGAGAAGGAGATGGCGCCCACAAGAAAGCAACCTCTCCTCCAGAGAAGAACTAGGGCGCTCCTGCAATAGCCGCGCCTCCCAGACTGCGACCAGAAAAAGCCGCCAGGGAGGGTGGTGGGGGAAACCGATTACGCTCACGGGAGAGACCGAGGCGGCAGTCGGCGCCGGAATGCAGAGGCAGCAGGTCCGTTCGACAAACAGCTGCAACCGTTGGAACTACGCAAATGCGCTCGACGCAGGTATTCTCCCACTGTCCGTGGTTTGTAACTTGGTGAAAGCTGTTGAAGAGGCGGCCAATGGACGGTTGCAGCTGGTTTCGACTGATCAGAGGAAATTCTTGGCTGCAAAGCTTTTAATAACACTTCTCCAAAGCGATCAGTATACGTATGGGCATAGTGATCAGTCTCGCTGAAGAAAATAAGTACTAGGTTCCTGCTAGCCTTTTAAATGAACAGTACATCTCAACATTGTGAAAATTTAGTACATCATAGTGTAATTTTACTCCCTTGATGGATTTTTCTGCAGAAATGTGTTACATATATAAAAAGCAGTACGAACTCACAATGTCTGTCAACTTCTCTTTCAAACATGAATATATTTTCTCTCTTCCACGTAAGGATCCGATCACAAGAACCCATAACTGGATGTCACATACTATACTCATTGATATAAATGACAAATGGTTCAATTGGCCCTGAGCACTACGGGACTTAACATCTGAGGTCATCAGTCCCCTAGAACTTAGAACTACTTAAACGTAACTAACCAAAGGACATCACACACATCCATGCCCGAGGCAGGATTCGAACCTGCGACCGTAGCGGTCGCGCGACTCCAGATTGAAGCGTCTAGAACCGCTCGTCCACAACGGCCGGCTATAAATGACATGCACATGCTTCACATAGGACCCGCCAGGGTAGCCGAAAGCGCTAACGCACTGCTTCCTGGACCCGGTAGGCGCGCCGGTCCCGGATCGAATCCGCCTGGCGGATTAACGACGAGGACCGGTGAGCCGGCCAGCCTCGTTGTGGTTTTTAGGCGGTTTTCCACATGCCGTTAGGTGAATACCGGGCTGGTCCCCACGTTCCGCCTCAGTTTCACTCGTCGCAGACATTTGAAACACGTCCACACTATTTCACGATTTACGCCAGACGCAGACACTTGGGGTACACTGATTCCGTCCTGGGGGGTACGGGATGGCGGCAGGAAGGGCATCCGGCCATCCCTAAAAAAACTAACGTTGCCAAATCCGTTGTGACCACGCTGACCCTGCGATCGCTGTGGGACTATGGCGTAAGCGAAAGAAAGAAAGAAAGAAATGCTTCACGTAGGACGGCGCTTCCGCGCATGGGCGGAGCGATAGGGAGGCGTGGAGGAGATGAGGTTCGCCGCAGAGAGCGGGCAAACGAGGTCCCTGTTACCGAACTGTGTTGTTGCGGATAACAATCATGTTCATTTGCCTTCGGTACACCGTATTATACGTTCAAATCTATGAGGGATTAATACATTTTAAAAACGATTACGATCATTCATTTACACGAGAGAAATCTTACCTGTGAGTCTAGAGTTTGTGTCCACTGCTCCATAGCAATTGTTTGTGTGACGTCGGAAGGCGATAACTGCAGATATAGCTTTTTGAAGAAGTCAAGAACAATTTTCCTCAAAATGACGAATGTCTAACGACAAAATTATCGAAAGAAATTGCAATAATTGCCATTCATCGTGATTTGGACTGTATTACAAGTAAAAATGTAATACATAACAAAATAAACTTCAAACTCCAACCGAAATCATTGCATTTGTTTGACAGCTGATTCTACTCCATACAGTTTTTTAAATGTGTATAATGCGCGTATGTCGGTGTGTTTCACTGCTGTTCGATGTAAATCACTTCGTGTAAAAAAGAATTACTCGTAGCAAACACTAGTGCCAAAGACTATCGTAAAAATTGTCAGTATGTTATCTTGTTTCTCGGTATCAAGAGGCATTACAATTTTAAACTAACTCGTTCGACATTACAATGGGTGAACGAATTTATGATCCATCGAACAAGCTAACAAATAACCATCTTCTGTAAATAACTCGACGGAATACTGACCGATAATGTCGAAAACCACCGATATCTCAACAGGTAACCCTCCCTTTCATTTTAAGACATTTTCCGATTCGTGCCTTGAAAGTGACGGGAGTGTCGAAATACTGGAGTTTTTGACGAAATTATCGAGCCGCATTCTCGCAAGTAATGCAACAGGGTGGAAAAAGCTTAACTTCTCCTTGGGAAATGTGATGAACATTATAGTCTGAGTACAAAATTGTTAAGGATTTCGTGGCCACTTGTTGACAAACTGCCTATTGGCTTCTGTCTCGGGTACTTCGGCCGACGTTCATCTAATGATTTTTCTGACGTTTCGCCAGCACGAGTGGCTGGCATTGTCAAAGCTTCACCCTCCATTGCCGGTGGTGAACTGCAGCCGAGCAAAAAAAATAAATAGAGATGGGGCCCCTCCACGCCCGCACCAACGTGGTGACCAAACCAAAAGTTCTACTGTCACCTCCGTAAAACATGTTAGTTATCTAGTAAGTGGATCACAGGATGCTGGGCTGTGATGTTGTCCGTGCGTCTGGGTAAGGCTACGCATTAACACGGTCCATCAGGTGATAGATAGTGGACGAAACGCGAGTGAGGGTAGCGATTTGAAGAGCAGAGGGAAAAAAGTGCCATGGCTCGTGCCGTGGGAAAAAAACCTCTGCGACAGTGGGATGGGTAGTAAGAGCAGTAGTGGCTTACTAGCTGCGATAGCTCATGCAAGGTTGGATTTGTTAGTATGGGTATCATGCATCATTACCGTGACAAGCGATGGCGATGTATCCCAGTGGCTGCAGCTGCTACATTCCTGGAACATTCAAGATCGTTATACAGTAGTGGGAGATCGGCCATAGATCGTCTCACTGTGTGGGGGATGTGTGGAGCTTGTTTGCATGCGGTGTACGGTACGGCTTCCCTGTGTGGTGCCAGTTATTCAGCAGTGTATTTCAGCTGGATATCCAGTAATAGCGTCTGATTAACAGGGGCTCGCCTGTGCCGTTACGTTTGCGTATGCTTGGCCATAGATGTTATGCCCTTACAAGTATGTCTTTTGGTCTTTTATGTTTCCATCTATGGTTATGGTCGTAGTTCCCCAGATTCAGAATAAACGGGTTCTGCGAATGTCTGGAGTTTCTGTATAGTCTTGTGGTGAGTTTGTGGATTACCTCCTTGAGAGTCTCAAGTCGGTATTCCCGGTGAAGGTCCGCGATGCGTGTGTATCGTGGAGCATTGCTTATGATTTTGAGTACTTTGTTTTGTATGAGCTGCAGACGGCGCAGGCGTGTAGGCGCAGCGTATCCCCAGACAGGAGCTGCGTACGTCATCAGGGGTCGGATAAGTGTCATGTACATGGACCTCGACACCCTTCTGTTCAGTGTGCTACGCCTGTTGAGCATAGGATAGAGCTGTTTGAGCCTCGCGCTAGCTCGGTTGGTCATGTGTTGTATGTGGTCCCCCCAGAGTAATTTCCGGTCCAGCCAGACACCGAGGTATTTGACTTTCTCGCGGAAACGTATTGGACGTGCATGTAGGGTTATTGGTCTGCAGTAACGGTGTTTGCGCAGTTGCTTCGGTCTTCTAGTGAACAGAACGGCTTCGCACTTGTCGACGTTTACTCTAACACGCCATTTCTCCAACCAAGGCTCGGCCACTCTGAGTGCAGTCTGTAGGCGTGACGTAATGTTTGATGGTTTCCAATCTTGCGCAAGGATGGCTGTGTCATCCGCGTAGATTGCCATCATTGTGTTGTGTGTGGTTGGGAGATCGTTTATGTAGAGGTTAAACAGTAGGGGCCCTAGGATGCTTCCCTGGGGTACTCCCGCGTGTATACCGTGTCGTGTTGATTGTTTTCCCTGCACATCAGTGTTGAAACTCCTGTCTGTGAGGTGTGAGTGTATTAGACGCAGCAGCCCGTCGGGGAATCCCGCGTCGCTGAGTTTGCGGATGAGGCCGTTGTGCCATAGACGGTCGAAAGCCTTTTCGATGTCCAGGAACATTGCCCCTGTAGCTTTGTTTATGTTGAAACCATGTGTTATATGTTCAACGACCCGTAGGAGTTGTAGTGTTGTGGAGTGGTGATTCCTGAAGCCGAATTGCTCCGGTCTCAGGATGTCATTTGTTATGCAGTGCCTAGTGATGCGTTTGAGAATCACCTTCTCAACAATCTTACTGAGCGAGCTCAGAAGGCTGATGGGTCGGTAATTTTGTGGGAGGCTGTGGTCTTTCCCCGGCTTCCTGAACATCAGGACCTTGGCCGTCTTCCAAAAGGCGGGGAAGTGTTGGTGTTTTGGTATGGCATTCGTTATGTGTGTTAGGTACTCAGTTGCTTTATCCGTGAACTCCTGGAGGACACGGTTTTGAATGCCATCATGACCAGGGGCTTTCCTAGCGGTGGAATGCATTATAGCCCAGGAGACTTCGGCTGTGCTAGCATGTCGAATGTCGTCGCGCGATGGTTGGGCTAGAATGCGTGTAACCTCTTGGTCAGAAGCAAGTGTGAACACTGGATCTGATGGTACCAGGTTCGGTGTGAATGACGCTGCGAGTGTTCGGGCCATTAGTTCTGCTTTCTCTTCCGCTGAGTATGCAGGTCCGTCGGGCCCTATGTGTTTGTATTTTATCATGTATGATGCCCTGTAGTCTGTTAATGTGCCGTTTGAAGTACGGTCGCCTGGTGCGCTGCCATTGTCTCCTGAGGCGATTCCTCATTGAGATTAGGCCCAGGATTTCCTGGGGCAGGGCCGCACTGCGTTGTTGTGAGGTGCGATCAGGTATGGTGCCTGCCATTGCGTCCTGGACGGCGTTAGTGAGGGTTTCTACTGCCTCGTCAATTTGTGCTGTTTCATTAATTTCGTGTATAGGTGGGATGTGGCTATCGAGCGTTTGCTTGAACCTTGTCCAATTCGCACGCCCGTAGTCCAACATCTTGCGTTGTTCCATGTGCTGCAGTGTTTCCTCAATGTATAGTATTACAGGTTGGTGGTTTGAGGGCAGATCGTTTTCAACGGCAACGTTGAGTGTCGTTGTAATGCCCTTGATGAGGGCCATGTCTATCACGTCTGGCCTGAGTCCCCTCTGATAGGGAATGTGCGTCGGTTCAGTCGGCGCTAGTATAATGTAGTTTCTGCCAAGTGAATGTTCGTACAGTTTTTTGCCGTTGGGATTTCGTATACGTGAATTCCATTCTGGGTGTTTTGCGTTCAGATCTCCAGCGACTATTACTCGCGGTGAGATGTTGAGTAATGTGCTGATATCACGTGTTGAAATGCCTACAGGGCTGTTGTATACCGATATCAGTGTGGTGTAGGCTCCGTTGAACTTGACTCTGACGGCCGTAGCCTCGATTTTTTCCAGTTCAGGGAGCTCTATGTTTGTGTGCTCAATGTCTTTGTGTATGACGATTGCAGTTCCACCTGCCACGGCGTCGCCCGGTCGGTCGGTACGATAGACACAGTAGCCAGGAAAGTTTAATTGTTTGTGCGGTTTAAGTTTAGTCTCGCTCAGTAGCGCGACAAGGATTCCCTTGCGCTCCATGAACGCGGCAAATTCTGCCCTTTTGTTGTGGATCGAGTCTGCATTCCAGAACAGGATCCGTGATAGTGTGTGCGGGTCTGCGTTATGGGCCAGGTGTGGTATATTATTCATGTAAGAGTGTGAAAGAGTGTTGTGATGGCAGTGTGTATGACAGCCCAGTATTGCCCGGGTTCGGCGCTCATGAGCTGGGTGATGAGTGTAGTGACGGCCATCAGCACCTTGGTAAGGATTTCAATGGTCGTGTGTCGGGGGAATAGTGTTTCCAATATTCCCCCAGGTGATGTGTTGGTGTTGGGTGTGGCAGCCTGAGGTGCTGTTGTGGGGTTAGCGGCCGCTTGTGCGGGTATTGGTGTGTTGTTTGGGGCGGCATTTGTGTTTTGTAACAGAGGTTGTGGCGCCTGCGTTACTTCTGTGGTGAGGGGGATGGTAGTGTGAGTTACAGTCTCGGTGTCTTGTTGACTGTTTTCCTGTGTGTTGCTGTTCTGTTGTTGCTGCGTGGCCTGTTGTGGTGATTTCGTGTTCCCCGCCCTGTGTTTGCGTGTACGTCTATTCCTCCTCTGGGCTTGGGGTTCGGGGGGTTCTTGTGTGGATGTGTTTTCCTGTATATGGTGCGTTTCTTCGCAGCTCGTGATTTCCGGGAGTGGGGTCGTGTTGTTTGGGGGCATAGGTGTTGGTACCGATGCTTGTTGGGTTTCAGGTGTTGTCTGTGGCTGTTGTGTGGCTGTTGCAGCGGTTGTTTCACGTGTGTGTGTAGGGCGCTGAGGTTCCGCAGCCTGTGCCGTTCCGCCAGGGCGTGCAACCGTGGCAAACGTTACGCCGTTCCTTACTGGGTTCGGCGCTGGCCTTGGGCGTGGTATGTCGTACAGTACCCTGCTTTTGTCTAGTTTTCGCTTCAGCGCCTGTTTGTATGAGTTGCACTGTCTGAAGTTGGCCGCATGGGGCCCACCGCAGTTGGCATAGCGTCGCTGGTTTGGTTGTGTTTGTGTGCAAGTGTTGGATCTGTGGTTGCCAGCGCATCCGCGGCAGCGAGTTGCCAGGCCGCAGCGGAGGGCCGAGTGGCCGAACCGCTGGCAGTTGTTGCATTGTTGGGGGACGTTGGGTGGTTCGTAAAGTTCTACACGTACGTCCATCCGCAGAAAGCTCTTTATCTGCAGGATGGCGCGGGAATCAGCCGTGTCGGCTAACTCAACCATGTAGTGTGGTAGCGGTGCGTGTGTACGGAACCCTGTCATCCGGGAGGCACTTTTACAGTCGAATCCCAGATAACAAAGGGCCGCATGTACTGTCTCGTTGGGGGTGCTGGGGTCCACTCCCTTGATCACGTACTGCTGGGTTCTCTCGTCCAGCGTTCTGTACGTGTAATGTTCGATCTTCCGATCTTTGAGGAAGGTCAGAAGATCTTTGTATTCGTTGTCTGTGGCAACGTACAGTGAGGCCCTATCCCCCGAGTACTTTGCATGTAATGTGCTGTTTATGTGCCTCTCCGCGAATGCAGTGTTAAGGGCACTAAGGTTCCCGTAGTTTTGTATAACAACTGGGGGGAAACCAGTCTTGTGTTGTGTGGGCGCTGTTGTGGCTTTGTGTGCTTTGTTGTTGTTCGCCACAACTGTGTTTGCGTTTTGTTGTGTGTTAATGTTGCTAGCCTGAGGTGAGCTAGTGGGTGTAGGCAACAGCGCCTTTCGGTTGCCTAGCGAGTTTGGTTGCTCGCTTGTTTGTGCTGGTGTTTTTTTGGGTCTACGTTTTGGGCCCTCCACCTGCCAGGGCTCTGTGTAATAGTTTTCTGTGTCCACATCCGCCGTCGCTGCCTCGATCTCTTGAGGCTGCGGCGTCGGTGGGAGAATGGTGCATGACTGTCCAGTGACAGGTGAGTGTAATGTGATGCTAAGTGTACTTGTTTTTGTGGGAGAGACGTCCGCCCCGAAAAGTTCGGTGATTAGCCGGCGCGACTCGAGCTGCTTTTGCGCTTTCGCGCCAAGCTGTCGAGCGTCGCCAGCCGCTCCCTTGCCTTCGGTAGCGGGCGGGGCGCGAGTTCCGGCGGGTGCAGTCGATCCTCGCGCCTCTTGTGTTGCAGTCTTGCTGCGGGTGACAGCGGGGGAAGTGCTAGTAGCGTCCGCCATCTCGCACTTAGGATTATTTATTGGGTGGGAAGGGGGAAACGACAATTTTACTTTTCTCGAAAGGCGAGAGAAGTGTTGCTTGTTCCCTATGGAAGTGGGTGGTCCCTACTTTACGCTAACATGCGCTGTTCGTGCAAGCGCGGCACCTAAAGGAGGTGCGGAAGAAGAATGGCCTGCAGCACGCGGGCTTGGTCCCGTGAAGGAGCCCTGGTACTGCCTCAGAGTCCCTAAAAGAACGTGAGAATCACGTTGGGGGCGTTGGGTAACCGGAGGCTACCGGGAGCTGCGAGCCGAAGCTCTTTCGCGGCAGTCCGCGACTGGTTGCGCGGCTTTGCGTCGAAGGGGAGCGGGCTCAACCCTTCGGCACTCGGCCGGTAGCCGCTGGGCGGCTGCGCCGGGAGCGGCTGCTGCACGCGGCCGCAGACTATATGTACCTGGCGCGCCAACGTCCGAGGGCTTCTCCGCGGTCATTTCCGGTGCGGTTCTCCTCTTGCTACCTGCGACGGTCGTTCGCTGCAGTACGGGAAACCAGGATCCGTTTACCTTAAGGCTTTCCTCTTTCTTGCTGAAACTGTTCGCGTGTTTTTGTATTTCTACAGCTTCCCTGAACAAGCACGTGTGATAGTGCTTCTCTACAGCCAGAACTACCGTGTCGGCGAATTTTATTACGTGGTCGGTCTCATTCAGTGCGTGCTCTGCCACGGCCGATTATTTCTCCAACTGCCCCAACCTGCAATGTCGCTTATGCTCTTTGATCCTGGTGTCAATTGATCGTTCAGTCATTCCGACATAAACTTTTCCGCATGTGCATGGTATACGGTATATTCCCGACATTGCAAGTGGGTCTCTTTTCTCTTTCGCCGATCTAAGACACTCTTTGGTCTTCCTTGTCGGTTTGAAAATCGTCTTTACGCCATGTTTGCGCAATATACGGCCGATTCTGTCCGTCACTCTGGGAATGTATGGCAGAAAGACCGTACCCGACATTTCTTTTTCTGGTTCCTTACATCGCTGAGTGCTTGGCTCTGTTACACTTCTAATATAATTTGTGGAGTACCCATTGCTCCTCAGAACAGTTTCCAGGTCTTGCATTTCTCGTCTGACGTGTTGCGGCTCACATATTCGTCCTGCTCTCGTTACGAGCGTACTAATCATGCCTCTATTCTGGCTCGGATGGTGGTTTGACAGTTTGTGCAGGTATCGGTCCGTGTGTGTCGGTTTTCGGTACACGCTGTGTCCCAGGTTTTCGCCTTCCCTTGTGACCAGCACATCTAGAAATGGCAGTTTCTTGTCCTTTTCTACTTCCATGGTAAATTTTATGTTGGCATGGAGGCTGTTCAGGTGTCTTAGGAAGTCACCGTGCTGTTCTTCACCATGGCTCCACACCACGAAAGTATCATCGACGTACCTGTACCACACCTTAGGTTTGCAAGTCGCCAAGTCCAGTGCCTGTGCTTCGAATTGTTCCATGAAGAAGTTGGCCACCACTGGACTGAGAGGACTACCCATGGCGACGCCGTCCAGCTGTTCATAGATATCGCCATTCCACGTGAAATAGCTCGTGCATGCATGTCTCACCACGAACTAATTTACTTTGTTTCAAAGCCTACATCGTAATACCATCTGCTACCTGAGTCCATGTCCGAACCACCTGATTGTACATTTAGGATGATACGTTCAAAGCTTTTATCCATCTTCTCCTCCCTGTGAAAGTCTTATTTTTGAAACTTTTCAGCATGACACACAAAGTGTGCCCAAGCTGAAGAGGGATGCTGTCTATTGCTTAATGCACAAGTCTTTCAGTGTCTGTTATCTTGACTCTTTTCTTTTTTTTCCCCCCCACATAGCTAATAACCCGTGCGCAAATTAACTCTATCAGACTATACTGACAGTGATATGTGGGTAAACGCAAAACTGTGTGACCCCGTTCATATGCGAGAAAGTCAAATTTGTAATTTTTGACTTTTATAAATTAACGAGCTGCAGGAGTTCAGCACGAATCTGGCTTATATTGTCCGGAATATTTTTATTTTTCAGCCAGAGCACAATATCTGTACTTGATCACTTCTCTGTAGCAGCTGAATGATAACTGGTACGGTAATTACATGGCAAGAATTGTTCAGTGAATCACTTCTTGAAATAAGCAGCGTTCATTTCCGAATGGTAGTCAATACTATTTTTCTTACATCTAAATACAAGTTTACTGTCAGGAACCAAATCATAAGAAGAGCCAGCATGCAGAACAGGTAACCGAGAACCTTTTCCTAAGGGAACATTAAAACCGACAGTACCATCACTCTTTTTCCATCAGGTATTTTATTTTTGAATGGAATGATCCTGAGTCACCCATGTTTCATCTAGGTAATACACTGTAGAACTACCTCCTCCTCTTGTATCGTGCATCTTTATAACGGACGTGTTTCGTGATGCTTCTATGTCACTTCTTTCAATTACAAACTCTCTTCTTAACATGTTTAAAAGCAATGTACTTTAAAATTCTTTACAATGACGAATCGCTACCTTCCAGGCCAATTTTCTCAGGCACAATTGTAACAAGTTTTTGTGATGTTGGGTATTCCCTTCTTATACACATTTCAAACACGGAGCGCTTTAAAACGTCGTTGTCAAAACCACCTATTTGTGTTACAGGTTTCTTGTAATTTCGATGATTTTCAGGTGATACGAGAATAAATTTCCCTCATGTTTCTACAGCCTTGACATTTCTCTTTACTATTCTCTGTACAGTTCTCTTGCCGACACGTGCTTCTGCAGTTCGTTCTTGAGTCTTCAAAGTGTCAAAAATAGAAGTATCGCGTTCAGAGTCACATTTGAACTTATTAATGCGGGACAGAAACCTTCTCGAATGCTTGTGAAGCATCTACGTCTACGTGATTACTCTGCAATTCACAATTAAGTGTCTGACAGAGCGTTCATAGAACCACCTCAAGCTATTTCTCTACTGTTCCTCTATTGAAAAGCGTTCAGGTAACACAAATGCCTTTATCTTTCCTTGCTTGTTCTAATTTCTCTTATTTTATTAAGATGAACATTCCTCCCTATGAAAGATGGCGCCAAAAAAGTATTTTCACACTCTGAGGAGAAAGTTGGCGACTAAAATTTCATGAGAAACTCCTGGCACAACGAAAAACGCCTTTGTTTTGATGATTGACATCCCAATTCGTCTATCACATCCCTGGCATTCTCTCCCCTATTTCGCGAAAATGAAAAACGAGCTGCCTTTCTTTGAACTTTTTCGATCAGTTCTATCTGCTGTGGATCCCACACCTGGCAGCAGTACTCTAGAAGAGGGCGGAAGGGCATAGTGTAAGTAGTCTCCCTAGAGAACCTGTTGCATTTTCTAAGTGTTCTACCAGTAAATCTCAGTCTTTCGTTTGCTTTCCACACAATGGTATCCATGTGATAGCTACATTTTAAGTTTTTCGTTATTGTAATCCCTAAGTATTTAGTTCAATCTACATCTCTTAGAATCGTGTGTTTTATCCTGTAAACCGAATTTAGAGGATTCCTTTTAGTACTCATGTGGATGACTTCAGGCTTTTCATTATTTAGAGTCAACTGCAACTTTTCTTGCCGTACAGATATCTTGTCTAAGTCGTTTGCCAATTAGCTTTAATCTCTGTTGACTTAATAAGACGATAAATCACAGTCTCATATGCAAAAAGTGTAAGGGGGCTGCCCAGATTGTCTCCTAAGTCGTTTATTAGATCAGGAAGAGAGGAGCGCCTATAACACTTCCTTACAAATGCCAGATATCACTTCTGTTTTACTCGATGATTTTCCGTCGATTACTACAAATTCTGAAGGTACAGGGAACGAAAGTCTATTTACAATTTGTACAGAAACCAGATGGCAGTTACAAGAGCCGAGGGCCATGAAAGGGAAGCAGTGATTGGGAAGGAAGTGAGACAGGGTTATAGCCTATCCCCGATGTTTTTTCAATCTGTATATTGAGCAAGCAGTAAAGGAAACAAAAGAAACATTTGGAGTAGGAATTAAAATCCATGGAGAAGAAATAAAAACCTTGAGGTTCGCCGCTAACATAGTAATTCTGTCAGAGACAGCAAAGGACCTGGAAGAGCAGTTGAACGAAATGGACAGTGTCTTGAAAGTAGGATATAAGATGAACATCAACAAAAGCAAAACGAGCAAAATAACTGATGATGGTCGAAGTAGAGAGGATATAAAATGTAGACTGGCAATGGCAAGGAAAGCGTTTCTGAAGAAGAGAAATTTGTTAACATCGAGTATAGATTTAAATTTTAGTAAGTCGTTGCTGAAAGTATTTTTGTGGAGTGTAGCCATGTATGGAAGTGGAACATGGACGATAAATAGTTGAGACAAGAAGAGAATAGAATCTTTCGAAATGTGGTGCTACATAAGAATGCTGAAGATTAGATGGGTAGATCACATAACTAATGAGGAGGTACTGAACAGAATTGCGGAGAAAAGAAATTTGTGGCACAACTTGACCAGAAGAAGGGATCTGTTGGTAGGACATGTTCCGAGGCATCAAGGGCTCGCCAATTTAGTATTGAGGACAGCGTGGAGAGTAAAAATGGTAGAGGGAGACCAAGAGCTGAATACACTAAGCAGATTCAGAAGGATGAAGGTTGCAGTAGGTACTGGTAGATGAAAAAGCTTCCACAGGATAGAGTAGCATAGAGAGCTGCATCAAACCAATCTCTGGACTGAAGACCACAACAACAACATACTACATACAGTGAGCTTTCTGACAGGAAACCACGAAATTAGTCGCACACAACAGCGCAGCTTATGGTAGACAGATTCTCACATTCCAGGTGTAACTCGCGACTAGCCGGTCGGAAAGAGAATGAAACTTATTGTCTGCTAGCAGTTAATGATGGGGGATGGGCAGAACGGCTGGAAATATGCATGCTAAACTGTTACACATAATTATTAGTTGAAGTCAACCGCATATCAGATACATAACGAATGGCCACATTGTAGTACTCCGTCCAATCTAACCAACGATCATTTTTCTTCAAATTAGATAATTTCCAGTATTTCTAATGTTCGGCCATTACTACATTGTAGTTAATTAATATTGGTACTAATTATCTGTAATGGTTGCCAATCAGCAACAAAATTTGTTAGCAAAATCAATGAGGCAAGCTTATGAAAGTTGTCATCGTATACATATATAACAAGGTGGTTGGTAGAGGTAGCTTGGGGTTGACTCAGTACTGGTCCTCACCACCCCAGGGATGAGCTGAGGAGGTATGCAAGACCTTTTGCCTCTGAGGAAGCTACGTCCAAGACCGTCCGTGCGTGGTGAAGAGCCACATCCTACACGAGGTGACCCTGTTAACGCAGAACACGGCGGATCTATAGGAGAAAACCTTGAAAAAAAATCTCACATTCCAAATCCTCAATGCGTCTGTACTCGAGTCGAGCGGCTGCGAGGTCAGCGTCTGTCCATCTAGTAGGTGCGGCTGTATTATATGCTCCAGGAACTGACAATCCCTGGTTCTAAACACCCAGTGGAAACACTGGACCAAAACTTACAAGCTATCATGATTCGTGAGAGTAATGACAGAATTACCCCAGAAGGTAACCAATCCACTCGTCGACAGACGACAACTGGGTTTTCGGATTCTGGGGAACCCGGGCCATCACGATCAGAGTTCTCAAGCAAACTTCGTCCCAAGGTTCCCATGTACATTGGTACCTTTAACATTCAGACCCTAATTCAACCTGGAAAATTACACAACTTAGTAACAGAGCTAGACCAACAAAAAATTAAGATCTTAGCGTTACAAGAAACTAGATTCACGGATGAAAATACAATAGACTATGGAAACTATCGCATCTTCAAGAGCAAGACTGACAAACGAATTGCCAATGGTACGCCACTCCTGGGCATGGCATTTGCGGTGCACAGAAATATATTAGGCTCAATTAGAGAGGTCTCTTCCATAAATAATCGCCTCATGACCATGCGTATCCAGTGCGCCAACAAGAAATACACATTGATAAATGTTCATGCACCCACAAACATAGACAACAAAAAACGCCAACTACAAACTGAAAAATTCTGGACTAAACTTGAAGATGTCATGGCCAAAATTCCCCGGGATGATATCAAAATCTTAATGGGAGATTTCAATGCACAAATTGGCAGAGAGAAAGAACACCAAAAAACTGTAGGAAAATATCCAGCACACAGATTCACCAACAGAAACGGACTGAGATTTATTGAACTATGCCAACAAAATAATCTAAAAATAATGTCTACATCTTTGCGAAAAAAACCTAGAAAACAAAAGACCTGGAGGTCCCCCATACAAGAGAAGGGCGAATATCAGATTGACCACATTGCCATCTCCTATTTTGTACAGAAAGAGATCCATGATGTCCAAGTCCGCAGAGGGGCGAACATTGACTCAGACCACTACTTAACACGCATTAAAGTGAAATTCACCCCAAAAAAATTCTATCCGAAGAAAACACACAAGATGAAATTTGACACACGAACAATCAAAGAAACCAATCTGAAGGAGGAGTGGGAAAAGGAACCAGCTGACTCTTGGGAAAAATTTCGAACAAAAATTACAAAGAAGGCAAAAGAACTGATCCCATTGAAAAAGAACACAAAACACCCCTGGTGGGACTCTGGATGTGAAAAAGCGCTGGAAGAAAGAAAGAAAGCCTTTCTGAAGTATAACAGTAAAAAATCCCCAGAAAATCTAGATCACTTCCACAACACCAGAAGACAAGTGGCAAAAACAATCAGACAAGTCAAGAGGAAGTACCTCAAGGAACAGTGTGAGTCTATTGAAGAAAATTTCCGTAACTATAATGTACGAGACTTCTATAAGACCTTTGCTGGGAGAATCAATGGATACGGCTCACGAAATCTATGTTTCAGAAAACCAGATGGAAAACTAGCGCTCACAAATCGGGAAAATTGTGAGGAGCTGGCAAGATACTTTTCCGGACTCCTCAATTGCCCTGAACCTTCTTCAAGATTCCCTCAAGAAACTGCTGTCTACACAAATCCAGAATCCCCACCACCTACACTAGAGGAGATCCAAAGACATATTCATAGACTGAAAAACAACAAGGCATCCGGAGAAGATAATATCACTGCAGAACTACTTAAAAATCTTGGACCAAATTCCCTCAAAGAACTCACTCAAATCATCACAGACATTTGGCAGACAGAAAAACTACCAGAAGATTGGAAATGCGCCCTAATTCATCCACTGCATAAAAAGGGAGACATGGCAGATATAAACAACTATCGAGGAATCTCCCTTCTCCAAGTCACTTATAAAATCCTCTCAGCTTGTCTTCTTCAACGAACACAAGAACAACTCGAACACAGTATTGGTGAATACCAAGCTGGCTTTCGCCCTCACCGATCCTGTGCAGAACAAATTTTCAATTTGAAGACAACACTAAAATACAAAGCAGTCAGAAACAGTCCGATCATTTGTTCTTTTGTTGATTTCGCAAAGGCTTATGATTCAATCGATAGGCAATCCCTCTTTATTATCCTTGAGGAGCTAGGACTCGATCCGAAAACCCTAAACCTTATCAAAGAAAGGCTCAAAAACACAACTTCTAAGATAAAATTCCTGGGTGAAATATCAGAGCCCTTCCTGATCAAAACCGGCGTTAGACAAGGTGACGGCTTGTCTCCACTCCTCTTCAACCTTGTCTTAGACAAAGTCATCCGAGAATGGGAAAAAGAACTGAAGAATCAAAATTACTGGAAGCCTATACAACTAGGAAGATCTAAAGATGGTATTAAAATTTCATGCTTGGCATTTGCAGATGACGTGGCCATTCTAGCAGAAAACGAGACCACAGCAATTAAACAGATAGACATTCTCAAAGAATGCGCCGAAAAAGTTGGGCTACAAATTTCCTTCCAAAAAACCAAATTCATCTGCTCAAAATTTGAAACTCAAAAACTGACTACAAAATATGGACAAATTGAGAGAGTTCCATTCTTTAAATACTTAGGCGAGGTCCTAGAACCCACAGGGGGAGAGAAAACTGCACAAAAAGTTCGACTGCAAAAACTGAAAAGAGCATACTGGAAAACCCACAACATCTACAATAAAAAGTGTCTCTCCATTCACTCAAAAATACGACACTACAATACAGTAATCAAGCCCGAAGCACTATATGCCAGCGAAACACTCACACTCCATAGAAAAGGCGACCTGGAAGGCATCCTGAAAGAGGAACGCAAAATTATCAGAAAGATTCTTGGCCCAAAAAGAACTGAAGATGGATACAGGTTACAGTCTCGGAAAACTACAGAAAAATTATCTAACCTCGCCGCAGACATCCGGAAAAGAAGACTAAAATTTTACGGTCATATCCACAGACTCCCAACACCCAGACCCTCCCACAAAATTTTAATATACATTGAAAAATTGAAAACCATACCCTGGATACAAGAAACCAAAACAGATCTAGCAAATGCACAAATAAATTCTTCAGAAGTTATAAACAGAAATGTATACAGGCAAAAAATCAATAGTTGGAAAGTACAACCCGAGAATGAAGTTTGCAAGAGACAGGGGACAAAATGGACAGAGGAAAGAAAGAGAATTCATGGGGAAAGAATGAGAGAAGTTTGGAGAATTAAAAAATTGAATCGGAAAAGCTTTGCGTGATCCGTATGGGTCCAATCGCACATAATAATAATAATAATATAACAAATATATGAAAGAAAGCAGGATGTTAATAAGGAAAGTAGTGCCAGGAGTAATTAAGTTCTTCAGTTAACATTTTGTATCACTGCTCCTCCAAGGTGCGCTGATAACAAGCAGAAACGTTGGACTCAATTTGATTCATCATAATCGACGTTTTTGGAAAGCCTGCAATTGCAATTCATTCTTTAAATAATAAATCACTGCATCACTTATGTATTGTTTCATGTTTATCATGACGCGTTCCGAGAATTTCTCATTGTCATGATCAAATATTTACGTTAGTATTTTGTATGTTGTGCTGTCTTGCACTGTTGCGTCTTTTTGAGGTTAAAAGGTATTATTGGGCCAGTTCTAATTGCAGAAAAAAAAACATATGCCAACCATCACTCGTACTGCTTGTGAAATTTCACAGTGTGTGTGACTGTGTGTGTTTTTCTGGATAATGTTGGAGACATAGTGCGGTACCTTTTAACCTCAAAAAGACGACACAGTTCAGTGCAAGAGAGGGACAACACTCACACAAACAGCTCACAAAATACTTACATAAAAATACATAACGGCTGCACTGTCCCATGATATAAATCAGAAACATCTGAGCAACACGAAGAGCGCAAATTTGTCAACTAGCCATACACTCGACAATCTATTCATCTCAGAGCTGCACTTGCACCCTTGCCGGCCTCTGTAGCCGAGCGGTGCCAGGCGCTTCAGTCCGCAACGGCACTGCTGCTACGGTTGCAGGTTCGAACCCTGCCTAGGGGGGTGGATGTGTGTGATGTCCCTAGGTTTGTTAGGTTTAAGTAGTTCTAAGTCTAGGGGACTGATGACCACAGATTTTAAGCCCCGTAGTGCTTAGAGCCATTTGAACCATTTTTGAACTTGCACCCTACGTCTTCAGTTATTTGCTGGATATATTCATTCTTCCCCTACAATTTTACAGTCTACAGCTCCCTCTGGTGTCATGGAAGTTATCCCTCCATGTCTTACCAAACGTGCTCTTATCGTGTCCCTTCTGCTTCTCAGTGTTTTCCATATTGTAGTACGTCAGACCGCGACCACTTTCGCCAACTCGCCGCGAGCGGCCGAGGAGGAGAAGGAGGAGGAGGAGGAGGAGGGGGGAAACGGATATCCTGGGGCGAGTGCCCAGAAGAGAACAGTGCAGTTATTCTGCAAGGACACAGCGGGAAGCCGGGCAGGCGCCCTCGCCTCGCTCAAGGAGGGACACGTTCCGAAGGGCCTGTCTGACAACGAGAAGCGTGCCCAGAACTGATGGTCACCTGCAGCCATTAGGACGGAACGCCAAGAATGACCGCGCAAAAGCATCTGAGTTATTTGGCCCGGCGGCAGTCATTTTTACCTGCCTTAGAAAGCAGGAATGTGCCGACATTTCCGACACCCCACGGGCACAGCGAGGAGCGTACTCAAAGTGCGGGGAATTGGTGCAGGGAGGCGTGTGAAAGAAGTCAGCGTTCTCAAGATGTTTTTCTCGACAGAGAGGATGCGAGGTGCCGGGGCTAGCAGTGTATTTAACACTAAATTCTTCTAGAATCTTCATATGGAGATGATGCTCTAAGCCCACCCTTTTCTAACTACGACTTTTGCTGTTGCACATCGATTAAGAAGAAACGCGAACTGACTCTAATCGACCCTGCAAGTGGAGTAGGAAAGAGTTTGGCACCTGCAATAATTTAATTTGATAGAAATTAATTAGATAAATAAGTTTCATTAACGTGGTGATAAATGAAAGGGTTGCTCTACCGATCTACAGAAGGAAAGTTCTGTCCAAAATAACAATCTGATTTATTATGACTAAACTCAAAATAATAAACACAACACATGAAACATTTACAACACGTCAAATTGGATACTCAAATAAATGCTGTGAAGGTGAAGTAGTCCGTAAACTAGCTAGTGACGTTTATGACCAACTGGTATGTGGAGCCAATTCCTTGCAACTCAAATCTTAAGGGAAACACCCAGCCAACCCAACATTAATTGCTGTTACAGTAGTGAGAACTCAGACAATGAACATCCAAGACAGAACCGTGTAAGAAAAGACGGGACTAGGCGCGCTCTGCTGAGCTCTGATTATCACAGAGCAAAATTCCCTAATCTGCTGGTGCTGCGGACATACATTACTAAACTGTTTTCTTAACTGCAAGGACGCGATCTGGCGTACCGGAGGCGATGGATGGTTGCTTCGACGTCCCGTCGTGGTGATGATAATGTCGCGAGTATAGCCCGAAACAAATTATCCTAGTCTAGTTGTTCCAACTAAAGACTTCCTATCAATAGAAATGCGCCTCTGACGGAGACGAAGAAGGCTCGCCACATATTCACTGACGGTACAGTGACTGATTTTAACAAGCGAAGTCACACAGTAACTCCGATACAGTCAACTTTAGCCAAAACTGCTCAAGACGGACAACATAGGCGGCTTGTACGCAGAACGCTCAATTGCCAACTGTACTCGGAAAGTGATGTTGCAGTATAAACTTCAGCAACTTCGTCAAACAGTTACAATTAAATGAAAGTAAATTAGACAGCCAACGGAAGGCAGGCTATCCAGAGCAGCGAGAGATCAGTCTTGTAACCTACCCCGACTGAAAGGCGAGAGCCGACTCTCTCAAGAGCACCTGTACAAACCGAACACGGAACATTCCCGCCCCCACGACAGTGGCCGTGGTTAAACGTTCCAATCAGCAACTCCAAAACCGGCGGAAAATTCCCCTCTATTGCCGACGCAGTACTATTCCAGCAATGGAGATACTTGGCGCCAATTTCTGCGCCGATTTTGCTATGTCACGGAGCTATCCCCTGATCAAGCCAATGACAGTTATGATTTTGCAGAAAACGCGGGAATTTGCTCGTCAAGACTGCCTGGGAACACAAGTCATTCCCACGCCTCGCTGGTAGCCCGCCAGAAAGTGTTTTCACTAAGTTTCTGCGAAGTAATGGAATCTCTAGCCCAGCCGCTCCATCAGACCCCTGTGGGCGTGTTGCTCCCGCTCTTATGACAACGTCGGCGTCTGGAAAGCATCCACTCGACTCCCTCACACCCGTCGGCTTAACCCTTTCAAGATCAGCAGAATCCGCCTGTCACCAGACCACCCAGGTGACGAGAGACGCCGCGTGGGAAGTCCGCGTGTGAAGGAATAGCAACTTTTCACCACATGCAATTAGAGAGGATAATCGAATTACTCAGAGTAAGATAGAAATATGAGAGGGGGCTCATGCCACCTCTCAAGGATATCCCTTATAAATCACAGTCGCCGGCAGATTTTGAGACTGAGCCGAAACATTGTCCAGCCTTCACGAGAGGGAGCGGCTACAAGAAGTGTTGTGTAGCTACTCTCACAACAGCCTCAAAATGCAGGAAAACATCTTAAGAATGTGAAATCGTGAGAAAGATGCTGATACATGAGGCACATGCACCCCACGCCAGATAGGAAATATTCACCCCGCCAGTGACAACGCCGAAAGGAAGAATATTTCGAAGAGGAGTTGAGCTGAGAGGGGGAGGAGAAGCGAGAAAGGGGAGTCGTGGAGACACCGCGGAAGCGAGAGGACCTCGGCGCTCTTCCACCCATCGCCAGCATCCGCCTTCCGACACCGTGGCAGCGCAGCTTCTGCCACGCGACCGACAACTGTCAGACAACGCGGAGGTCGTACCTGGGCCCGGCCGCAAAGCCGCGACTGCTGATGAGGGCAGCCGGCTCGCGTTGCACGGCTCCGAGGTGAGGCGACGCGCCGAACCGACGCAGCGCCTGCCGCCGACAACACTACACGACGGAACGATAACAAATCATGGTGAGACGATTCGTCCCGTCCTCCTTCCCTTTAATAACCGAGTCGTGTCCACGACCAGTCAATCGGTCCCGAGATACAAAGTGTTCTAGATTAATCTAGTTTAAGACTGCTCCAACAGTCCACGGGTATGCTGCCGGTTCATAGTGTCCAACGGGCATGATATTTCGGCGATCAGACATGTCGCCATCGTCAGGTGCGCTGACGAACTGAGCTCCTGAGGGCGGGCGGCCGATTTAAATCCCCTCCCCCCGAAGCCAGACTAAACTACATGGCGAATTCCTTTTGCTGCCTTCCTTGCTGCCCAAACTTCCCTCATTCGCTCTCTGTGTTTCTGTTTCCAGTCCTCTGTCCATGCTTCTTGTCGGCTTTGTGTCTTCGGCTTCATCTTGGTTGCCTTTTTGGCTGCCCATATTTCTTTCATCTTCCGGCTGTGATCTTGTTTGCGTTCTTCGGTCCATTTTACGCCTGTTCGTTTGTCACAGTTTATCTCATGTAATTTACTTTTCTTAATGGTGTTTCTGAATTTTATTCCGTCGTTTATTGTGTCTGGTGTGATTTTGAGTTGGCTCAGGTCGTTTTTTATCTCCGCAGCCCATTTGTTGTTTTTAGTGGTTACCCAGTCAAAGATCTGTTTGGTTAGTCTGTGTGATGGCATTCTGTATAGGTGTCCATAGAACTATAGTCTGTGTGTTTATAATCTTTTCTGTGATTGTCTCCGTATGTTTGTATAGTTGCTCTGTAGGTTTCTTGATCCCTATTCCATTGTTGTTAGTTGCGCCAAATATTTTCCTAAGTATTTTCCGTTCTGCTTTTTCTAGTTGTCTGATACGTGTGTAGCCTAGGATTAGTGTGGTCTCTGCTGCATACAGTGCTTCGGGGAGCGCCACCGTGTCGCAGTGGCGTAATTTGACTTTTTGTGAGGGAGTTCTTGTTGTAATGATTCCACACTACTTTGTATGCCTTGTCCAGTTTACTTCTTCTCTCTTCGTTTGAGTCTGTGTTATGTCTGCTCATTTGTAGTGTTTCACCGAGGTATTTGAAGTTTGCCGTTTTGTAAATCGTGCCGTACTTTGTGTTCAGAGATGAGAGTTTCTTCGTGCTCATAAACTGTGTCTTTTCGTAAGAGATTTGTAGTCCAGTTTTGGAGGCGGTTTCGTGTAGTTTTCCAATAGCTTCTTTTGTTTCGTTTATACCTTTCGTGACAATCGCCAAATTGTCTGCAAAAGGCAGGTATTTAATCCGAAGGTTTCCTAAGGTTATCCTCTGTTGTGATATTGAAAGGACATACCTATATAAATTAAAAGTCAAAAAGTTTTTTTCACATTCTTTAATAATCATTCGATCTTCTTTACACTTTGACAAATAAGGTTTAATCTAGCTTTAGTATTAGTATTCTTTAATAAACGTTCCTATCTTCTTTACACTTTGACAAGAAGTTTTAATCTCGCCTCAGTATTTATATTCTTCAATAAACGTTCTTATCTTCTTTATACTGAGACACATAAGGTTTGACCTCGCCTCTGTAACTCTTAGAACTCCCAGTCTTTCCTAACAGCAAGTAAAATAGAGAAGCTACCTGTCCCCAACTCTCAGAGCGAATAGAATTACTTGCTCTCAGCCACAAAATAAACTATGCAAGACGTTACTGGGCTGCAGCTAAAAGAAAGTTGTGCGTGTGATAGAAATCGAGTGAAGCCTCTTGATATACAGTCCAAGATGCTACTCCAGGCGGGTGTAAAATGAATGTGCGCAACGGAGAATAATAAACGCTAAAAATAAGATTTGGTCCTTTCTGACTACCCCCTGAAGCAGATCTTACGATCTCTTAATTCTATAAATTACAGTCTAAACACAAATGAATGATGAAGGCAATTAATCCTACTAAATGATAAACGTTGTTCCTGCTCATATATTTATTGTAGGTTAAAAAAAAACCTTTATATTACAAAGTTTACATTCCCTAATTAAAATTACTAATCAATTGCCCAACTCTACCCCTTATTATGACTGCGCGATCTAATATCAATAACGTGAAATGACTGACGTCATCTACGTACCAAAGACTAGAAGACACTACTTTCAAAGATAATCTACGGTGGTGTGGCACCTCAGTGGGAAAAAAACTAATGTGATCACAGCTGTTTAGCTTTATAGCCCTAATAAGTCAAAGCAATTTGCGATATCACCCTATGTACTGCGTCTGGTGCGTCGGCGTGCTGGTTCTCGTACACGTACAGCCACAAATAAACTCTTTCAAACACTAGGACGGCAGAAGGTGGTCCTCTGACTAATATACTCTAATCCTGTCTTCTCCTCTCTGTGTTCTACAGACGAGAAACGCGAATTCCCAGCCACAAGGACGGAGTTCAGATAACGTCTCAACGTAAGAATAGGCAGAGCAAGCGCTCTCAATTACTGAGCGTTTCATACTCAACGACGACTTTCAACCCAGAGCTGAAGTCCAGAATCGTGTAGATTCGCAACAGTACAGTGGCTAACTGTTGTAACTATAAACTCTACTGAGATCAAAGACAGAAAGTCCGTCTGTACCAACAAAAGCTGATACCGAGCGACCGTCACACACGGGCGCTCACAACGGAAGACCACGTCTCTCCACCGCTGGCTTCCCAGCAAGGCTCAGCTCCCCACCATCGTAATTCCGAAAACGAATCATATTCCCGAAACCACGAAATATTCTCCCTATCTACAGATTCTTCTCAACGCCGACCAACCATATTTTAGTCTTTTGTCGTCCAGCGCGGAAAGTTTGCGAGGAAAAACCTATACTCGTACAAATCCTTGGAAATAACCCAAACTCTGTGGTTTCCGAGGTGACGCTTTCTCGTTCCTTTCAGCTGCGTCGAAGATTTTCGTAGTCTCCGAAGTATACTCCTTCCTGTCCAGCAACATAAGCAGCCGGTCGTGACTCTATTGTGCCCCAGAGCTCAGGTGACCCAACGTCTGTCATTGCTACTTCCTGTGTTTAAGCAGGACCAACACACCTGTGTGGGCCTTCCACCCAGGGCTTGAGTTCCGCCTGCCGTTTCAGTTCCACTATCGCTCCAACCTCTGCTAGTATGATAATAAAGACACTCTGTCACCTTTCATGCAATAAGCGTTAACAATTATTTATAAGGCGTATGTGACAATGTCAGTCTCCTTTATACACTCCTGGAAATTGAAATAAGAACACCGTGAATTCATTGTCCCAGGAAGGGGAAACTTTATTGACACATTCCTGGGGTCAGATACATCACATGATCACACTGACAGAACCACAGGCACATAGACACAGGCAACAGAGCATGCACAATGTCGGCACTAGTACAGTGTATATCCACCTTTCGCAGCAATGCAGGCTGCTATTCTCCCATGGAGACGATCGTAGAGATGCTGGATGTAGTCCTGTGGAACGGCTTGCCATGCCATTTCCACCTAGCGCCTCAGTTGGACCAGCGTTCGTGCTGGACGTGCAGACCGCGTGAGACGACGCTTCATCCAGTCCCAAACATGCTCAATGGGGGACAGATCCGGAGATCTTGCTGGCCAGGGTAGTTGACTTACACCTTCTAGAGCACGTTGGGTGGCACGGGATACATGCGGACGTGCATTGTCCTGTTGGAACAGCAAGTTCCCTTGCCGGTCTAGGAATGGTAGAACGATGGGTTCGATGACGGTTTGGATGTACCGTGCACTATTCAGTGTCCCCTCGACGATCACCAGTGGTGTACGGCCAGTGTAGGAGATCGCTCCCCACACCATGATGCCGGGTGTTGGCCCTGTGTGCCTCGGTCGTATGCAGTCCTGATTGTGGCGCTCACCTGCACGGCGCCAAACACGCATACGACCATCATTGGCACCAAGGTAGAAGCGACTCTCATCGCTGAAGACGACACGTCTCCATTCGTCCCTCCATTCACGCCTGTCGCGACACCACTGGAGGCGGGCTGCACGATGCTGGGGCGTGAGCGGAAGACGGCCTAACGGTGTGCGGGACCGTAGCCCAGCTTCATGGAGACGGTTGCGAATGGTCCTCGCCGATACCCCAGGAGTAACAGTGTCCCTAATTTGCTGGGAAGTGGCGGTGCGGTCCCCTACGGCACTGCGTAGGATCCTACGGTCTTGGCGTGCATCCGTGCGTCGCTGCGGTCCGGTCCCAGGTCGACGGGCACGTGCACCTTCCGCCGACCACTGGCGACAACATCGATGTACTGTGGAGACCTCACGCCCCACGTGTTGAGCAATTCGGCGGTACGTCCACCCGGCCTCCCGCATGCCCACTATACGCCCTCGCTCAAAGTCCGTCAACTGCACATACGGTTCACGTCCACGCTGTCGCGGCATGCTACCAGTGTTAAAGACTGCGATGGAGCTCCGTATGCCACGGCAAACTGGCTGACACTGACGGCGGCGGTGCACAAATGCTGCGCAGCTAGCGCCATTCGACGGCCAACACCGCGGTTCCTGGTGTGTCCGCTGTGCCGTGCGTGTGATCATTGCTTGTACAGCCCTCTTGCAGTGTCCGGAGCAAATATGGTGGGTCTGACACACCGATGTCAATGTGTTCTTTTTTCCATTTCCAGGAGTGTATATTCATACATACGATGTACAACCTATCACATGATACCTAATTGTGTTTGTAGATCATGGCAAAGTAGGTGGATGGGTGCTTGTAAGGAGCGAAATTATAGCCACCTACAACTGGATAAGAGACAAACATTGTACTGCGGTAGTCTCTAGTATTTGCTGGTGCGAACTAATAATTCATTCAATTTTTTCCCACTAGGTTCATGTTCATGGTTTTTCTTCCTTTTTTTTTTTGGGGGGGGGGGGGTTGCTTCACATCTGTTCATATATCTCAGTTGAAACCAATGTTGGAAAATTTTCGATATGATTATATTATGTTGAGCGACTATGTCAGGTTACAGTCAGTAGAAATGTAAGTGGGCATATTAGCATGTCAGTTTATGTTTCACGTATTAGTATTTAGTCGAGATTGAATGTTAACACAAAGTAAAGTGCGTCACCTATTAAGTCTCGATAGTTCCAAAACAGGTAACATGACGGAGCAAGGCAGAGCCGCATGTCTTTGTGAATCAGCAGAGGACCGTGAGAAATATTTCGCAGAACAGCCAAGTCCGATAGAGAGCAATCATGAATACAGTGAATCAATGCAAGAGATTGAACAGGTAAGCGATAGATGGTGCTATAGTAGGATTACGTGTGGCTTCATGACACAGAACTAGGCAAACGAAAGATGACCAGTTCATTATCATAAAAGTTATGAATGGGACTTGGAAGGAAAATAAGGACATTGGCGAGAGGCTACGAGATGAAATTCGTGCCATAAAGGAGGATACGGAGAAAATGGCGAAGATGGCTGCGGAAACAAAGAAAACTGCTCAAGAGATGAAGGTCGTAGCCCAGGAAGCGAAAAAGGTAGCAAGAGAACCGAAAGAAGAGAGTGAGAATAGAGACAAGAATTGTCAGGAAGCAATCTTGAAAACAGGAAAGAGAATTGAAACCATGGAGACACGACAAGAGAACGTAAAGAAGCGAATAGACGAGAAACCGCTAGAGGTTATGAATCATTCAGGGAATGAGACTCTTGACAAAATCGAAAGTGAACTTCGGAATCTTAGAAAAGGATGTACTTTAATGAATTCAACACCGATAGCCGAAACAGAAGGACTACTCACTTTCAAAGATAAGCAGGGTGGCAGGTGAGGTACCGTTCGATTAGAAGCACTTCTTGTAAGTTAGGACATTTCAAAACTGCAAAGCTGAGTGAATCACGCCACATCCGAAAACATCGATTTCGCGATTTTATTTGTCATTACCACTGCCTTTCCCATTGTCACACAAGCTCGAATTTATTTACAGACACATGTAGGGAATGGGAGCGAAGAAAATGTGAGGGTTAGCAAATACGTGCTGGTCCTATGAAGAATTAAGGCTCCTGAAGAACTAACGGTCGAAGCAAACTCAGGAAAGAATCAAACAAGTGATTCTCACTAAGGGTAACAATGTAAAAAAGCACGGTGAATTCCCTTGATGCAATGATTGAGAGAAACCAGTTTGTAGGTGAACTGCGCTTGACGGGAGAGATCATCAGACACTGCTACTTGAAACTTCTGTTTAATTATCTGCAAGTGTTGGCAGGAAGATGTCAGATGGAGATCAACACGCTGCATAAGGTAGAGTTCGTATTTAAGACGCAGCCACAGTCAAGAAGGTAGGCGCAATACTGACAAGCACTACAGGAGTCAAGAACTAGGAAAACTACGATAACAGGACTGGACACCCAGGTCCATCAGAAGCAGGTGATTTTGAACGGTGTCATGGGCCACAAAACGGAGGCTGCAATGAGAGAAGCAACGATTACAGGTCGCGAAACAGACAGTGGAACAACGAGTGAAGGGTTCGTAGGCAGTGAGGGCTGCGTTGTCAGAGCCCAATTAATCAACAATGGGTAACTCTGTGAGCCAGTGAACGCACAATCGCTTTGTATTTGAACATTGTTTGCTAGTTATAGATTTTATTTAAGTATTACATTATTATTGACATTGCATATGAATAAATTAATGCTTAATTACTCAGTGTTTACATTTAGCAACTATCACTGACATTAGACCAGCCAAGTGGGCCACAAAATCGCGGATGACACAGTTGCGGGAACAACATCTATGTAGAACGATTTGGGCAGAATAACAGAGGAGGAGATTAAAACAGAGATTGCGTGGAGACTGTTGAATTTTGAGGGGCTAATCCACTTTTAGTTATCGGTGGAGTACAGCCGGGCTTTGTGGAGAGTGGTTTAGCTTAGCCTTGCGGAGTTAAGTTGGACTTTCGGGATTGTACTTTCACTGTGTCTTGTCAGGGACACTTCGGATTCGAAGATCCTCTTGAAACGAAGTCTTGAGACGGCACCTGCACAGGAGTCCAGTGTTCGAGACGCGATAGTAGCGTCGTCTTCAGTGACAGGGCCAGTAGGACATCAGTAGCGTTATTCCACCACACGGTGAGCGTAATCCGCAGCACCAGCGCGTAGAGAAACCCTGAGTCTTCCATTGAGTTTTATGTGACACACGAGTTCCTATCACAAACACACGGTAGCTCTGTTGGATGCATGTGGTTTGTTAATTCACTATTGGTCATTAAAATTGCTACACCACGAAGAAGACGTGCTACAGACGCGAAATTTAACCGACAGGAAGAGGATACTGTGATACGTAAATGATTAGTTTTGCAGAGCATTCACACAAGGTTGGCGCCGGTGGTGACACCTACAACGTGCTGACATGAGGAAAGTTTCCAACCGATTTCTCATACACAAACAGCAATTGACCGGCGTTGCCTGGTGAAACGTTGTTGTGATGCTTCGTGTAAGAAGGAGAAATGCGTACCATCACGTTTCCGACTTTGATAAAGATCGGATTGTAGCCTATCGCCATTGCGGTTTATCGTATCGCGACATTGCTGCTCGCGTTGGTCGAGATCCAATGACTGTTAGCAGAATATGGAATCGGTGGGTTCAGGAGGGTAATACGGAACGCTGTGCTGGATCCCAACGACCTCGTATCACTAGCAGTCGAGATGACAGGCATCTTATCCGCATGACTGTAACGGATCGTGCAGCCACGTCTCGATCCCTGAGTCAACAAATGGGGACGTTTGCAAGACAACAACCATCTGCACGGACAGTTCGATGACGTTTGCAGCAGTATGGACTATCAGCTCGGAGACTACGGCTACGGTTACCCTTGACGCTGCATCACAGACAGGAGCGCCTGCGATTGTGTATTCAGCGACGAACTTGGGTGCACGAATGGCAAAACGTCATTTTTTCGTATGAATCCAGGTTCTTTTTTTTTTTGTTTGGTTTTTAGGGCGCAAAACTGCTATGGTCATTAGCGCCCAGCCCGTAACTTAGGAAACAGTAAAAAAACCGAAATTGAAAACAAGCAGCAATGGGAACAAAGTCATAAAATTGGAGAAACTAAAAGCAGAAGGAAGGCATAAAAATCCACTACAGAAAGGGGTTTGTTATCCCCAAAAAAAGCTTCAAATAACTGACGTCATTTCACTGTCACTAATAAACTGGAGAACGCGGTCGGCTGAGCGCGTGTCATCGGCTAAAATCGACGATAGATCAGGCGATAGCTGTAGACGGGCGCGTAACGGATTAAAATAGGGGCATTCAATTAAAAGGTGTCTTACCGTCCACAGCTGAGAGCAGTGGGGACAGATTGGGGGAGGATCGCCGCTTAAAAGATGTCGATGGCTAAAAAGACAGTGCCCCATCCGGAGTCTAGTTAAAATTACCTCCTCCCGACGACGCGTTCGGGAGGAAGAGGTCCAAGCGCAAGGAAGGGCTTTCACTTCCCGCAATTTATTATGGGGAAGTGTGGACCAATGCGCATGCCATAAATGAGCAACTTTGCGACATAAACCGCTCCGTAGATCGGTGAAGGGAATCGACTGAATAGCTGGCCGAGGAAGAGAGACTGCAGCCTTGGCCGCTATATCGGCCGCCTCATTCCCACAGATACCAGCGTGTCCCGGGAGCCAGAGGAACGCCACCGAGACGCCCCCCAGGTGGAGCAAGCGCAGACAGTCCTGAATCCGGTCGACCAGAGGGTGCACAGGGTAAAGAGCTTGGAGACCGAGGAGAGAGCTGAGAGAATCCGAGCAGATAACGTACTGTATCCGCCGATGGCGGCGGATGTAGTGGACAGCCTGGAGAAGGCTTGGACCTCTTCCTCCCGAACGCGTCGTCGGGAGGAGGTAATTTTAACTAGACTCCGGATAGGGCACTGTCTTTTTAGCCATAGACATCTGGATTTGGTGTGACGTCATAAGCGCGAGACTACGTATGAGATCGCTCTCTAAGTTATCATCTATTTTTAGGTTTCAGATATATATTTTAACTGTTTTTGTGATAATATTTACTATATAAGTGACTTATTAGTGGTTTCTTCATTCACCTCTGCATTTCTTGTGTTGTGGCCTGATATTTGTGAGTGTTTCGTATCGAGCAACTTAACATCTTACCCGTGTTTACATTCCGCGCTGACCAGTTGCAGCTGTAGCGGCGCATCGAAAGCTAAGTACTAATTAATTGTTTGTGTATAGTAGTTTATTTAGGGACTTTAGTAGTCTTCAACCGGTGTTCTTGGTGTTTTCCGGTGAAATAACTCCAGAAGAAATTCTTGCGAACTACTTTCAGTTTCGTTACTGTCATTAGACGTTTGATTTTCTTTCTGTGTTAGTATTTTGTTATATTCTTATTTGTTGTTGATTAATACTGTCAATAATAGTAGTTACTTCCCTTGTAGAGCAAGTTTGTGATTATTGTAGTAGCGGAACTTAGATAAAGTTGTTTTCTTGTTTCAATAATTGTAAAATTTTACCATGAGTGAGAAGTGTGGGCTTTGCCGTAGGTTCGTGAGCAGTGGATTGCGGTGTGAGACTTGTTCGAAGTATTTTCACTGGGGGGAATGCAGTGGGGAAGCCAGTGGGCATTCTGGTGAGATCCTCTCCTGGAACTGCAGGTTATGTAGCAAGAGTAAGCTGATAGAGGAGCAGGAGCGTAAGATCTGTGCCCTTCAGGTGCAGTTGAAAAACGCACAGGAGGAGCTAGATAGGATGAGGAGGGAGAAGGGGGTTGGGGAGATCTGCTAGGAGAAGGAGATTTTCAGATAGTTTTACTATTGGTGTTTGTAATAGATATGACCAACTGTCAGAGTCTAGTGGAGAGGAATCTCTAGTAGCTGTAGATGTAGGAAGTATGCAGCAAACCTCAGCAGTTACGGTGGCTAGGACAGTTGCAAAGTCTAAGAGAAAGAAGAAGGTTCTGCTGTTAGGTAGTTCTCATGGTAGAGGTGTAGGCCAGCAGTTGCAGGAAGTTTTGGGGAGTGAGTACCAGGTCACCAGCATTGTGAAGCCTAATGCAGGATTGGCTCAGGTGACTTTTAACATAGGGGGGTTATGTAGGGATTTTATTAAAGAGGATCAGGTAGTGATTGTGGGTGGGGCTGGTAATAGTATTGATAGGGATGGGGAGTATGACATAGATGGTGACCTGGAAAAGATAGCCACTCAGACTGGCAACACGAATGTGCATTTCGTGGAACTGTTTCAGCGTCACGATCGGCCTCATCTTAATACAGCCGTCAGGCGTAATAACATGAGACTTGGGGGTGCGCTGATGACAGAAGTCATGAGTCACATTTCAGTGGTGTCGGTGGAGTCTATCGGCAGGACGGGTTTCACTAGACATGGCCTACACCTCAACAGATATGGGAAGGGGAGGTTGGCAAAACTTATAGGTGACAGCATAGGTGGGGGTGGTGGGATCACTCATGGGAAAATTCCGGTAGTTGTGGGTGTTAGAGCTGTACCTTTTTTAGACTGAAGTCAGCTGATAGGTATTCCTGCTTAAGGGAAGTCTCTCTAACAAAGAAACCACTTTCTACAAAGCTTGGGGATCCGATTAATGAGGGAATTAGTATATTTCATCAAAATATACAAGGTATTAGAGATAAAGTTAGTGAACTGCTTATAGATGTTGACTCTGAAATTATTGGTATATCTGAACACTTCTTAAATAAGGAGATAATTCAGAGGCTTCCTTTACCAGGATACAGGTTGGCTGGCAGCTTTTCTAGGAGCTCTTTGCGGTGTGGGGGAGTAGCCATGTATGTGAAAAACGGTATCCCATTTGAGTCAATTGATGTTTCAAAGTACTGCACTGAAAAGGTGTTTGAATGTTGTGCAGCTGTGGTTAAATTTAGTGGAGCTAAACTTCTTACTGTTGTTATTTATAGATCCCCAGACTCCGATTTCACAACATTTTTGCTAAAGCTAGAGGAGGTTCTTGGTTCACTTTATAGGAAATACAAAAAGTTAGTTATATGTGGTGACTTCAATATTAATTGTACAAGTGATTGTGCAAGGAAAAGGATGCTGGTAGACCTCCTTAATTCATATAATCTTATGCAAACCGTATTCTTTCCAACGAGAGTGCAAGGGAACAGTAGAACAACCATAGACAATATTTTTGTTCATTCATCATTATTAGAAGGGCATTCTGTTAGCAAAAAGGTGAATGGCCTTTCAGATCATGATGCACAAATTTTAAGTCTAAAAGATTTTTGTGCTGCAACACATGTTAAACATAGTTACCAACTTTTTAGGAAAGCTGATCCAGTTGCTGTACAGACTTTTGTAAACCTTATCAAGGAACAAGAGTGGCAAGATGTTTATAGTGCTGATACAGTAGACGATAAATATAATGCTTTCCTCAAGACTTTTCTCGTGCTCTTTGAAAGTTGCTTTCCGTTAGAACGTTCAAAACAGGGTACTAGCACGAACAGGCAGCCTGGGTGGCTGACGAAAGGGATAAGAATATCTTGTAGAACAAAGTGGCAATTATATCAAAACGTTAGAAACAGTCTCAATCTAAATGCAGCAGCCCATTACAAACAGTATTGTAAGGTGCTTAAAAAAGTTATTAGGAAGGCAAAAAGTATGTGGTATGCAGATAGAATAGCTAAGTCTCAGGATAAAATTAAAACCATATGGTCAGTCGTAAAGGAAGTGGCTGGTCTGCAGAGACAGGTCGGGAATATAGAATCAGTGCGGTGCGTAGTGGGGATGTCCATGTTACTGATAAGTCGCATATATGTACAGTACTTAATAATCACTTTCTGAATATAGCAGGTGAACTAAATAGAAACCTAGTCCCAACAGGGAATCATATAGCGCTCTTAGAAAAAAGTGTTCCGATACTGTTACCTGAAATGCTCCTCCATGATACTGACAAGAGGGAGATTGAGTTAATAATTAAATCACTAAAGACCAAGAACTCTCATGGATATGACGGGGTATCTAGCAGAATACTGAAGTATTGTTCCACGTATGTTAGCTCAGTACTTAGCCATATCTGTAACTTTTCCTTTAGGAGTGGTCGGTTTCCTGACCGATTAAAGTACTCGGTAGTGAAGCCACTTTATAAAAAGGGAGACAGGGATAATGTTGACAATTATAGACCTATTTCTATGCCATCGGTGTTTGCTAAAGTTATCGAGAAGGTTGTATATACAAGGTTACTGCAGCATTTAAATTCACATAATTTGCTGTCAAATGTACAGTTTGGTTTTAGAAATGGTTTAACAACTGAAAATGCTATATTCTCTTTTCTCTGTGAGGTTTTGGACGGATTAAATAAAAGGTTGCGAACGTTAGGTGTTTTCTTTGATTTAACGAAGGCTTTTGACTGTGTTGACCACAGAATATTACTGCAGAAGTTGGAACATTATGGAGTAAGGGGAGTAGCTTACAATTGGTTCGCCTCCTACTTTAAGAACAGAAAGCAGAAGGTAATCCTCCGCAATATTGAGAGTGGTAATGATGTTCAGTCCCAATGGGGCACTGTTAAATGGGGCGTTCCCCAAGGGTCGGTGCTGGGGCCACTGCTGTTTCTTATTTATATAAATGATATGCCTTCTAGTATTACAGGTGATTCAAAAATATTTCTGTTTGCTGATGACACCACCTTGGTAGTGAAGGATCTTGTGTGTAATATTGAAACATTATCAAATAATGTAGTTCATGATATAAGTTCGTGGCTTGTGGAAAATAATTTGATGCTAAATCACAGTAAGACTCAGTTTTTACAGTTTCTAACTCACAATTCAACAAGAACTGACATTTTAATCAGACAGAATGGGCATATTATAAGCGAGACGGAACAGTTCAAGTTCCTAGGCGTATGGATAGATAGTAAGTTGTTGTGGAAAGCCCATGTTCAGGATCTTGTTCAGAAACTAAATGCCGCTTTATTTACCATTAGAACAGTATCTGAAATAAGTGACATTTCAACACGAAAAGTAGTATACTTCGCATATTTTCATGCGCTTATGTCATATGGTATTATTTTTTGGGGTAATTCTTCTGATTCAAAAAGGGTATTTTTGGCTCAAAAACGGGCTGTTCGCGCTATGTATGGTGTAAGTTCGAAAACCTCTTGTCGACCCCTATTCAATAGTCTGGGAGTTTTGACATTGCCCTCACAGTATGTATTTTCTTTAATGTCGTTTGTTGTTAGCAATATTAGCTTATTCCCAAGAGTTAGCAGCTTTCACTCAGTTAATACTAGGCAGAAATCCAATCTGCATGTGGAATGCACTTCCTTGACTCTTGTGCAGAAAGGAGTGCAGTATTCTGCTGCATCCATTTTCAATAAGCTACCACAAGAACTCAAAAACCTTAGCAGTAGCCCAAACACTTTTAAGTCTAAACTGAAGAATTTCCTCATGGCTCACTCCTTCTATTCTGTCGAGGAGCTCCTGGAAGAGCTAAAAAATTAAGCAAATTCCAGTGTTACATTCTTGATTTTCTTTATTTAAACTAACGACTTGTCGCCTGAATATGTTTCTTATATTTCATTTCATTCTGTTTCTACAATCGTGTTACAATTTCATGTATTGACTCGTTCCATGACCATGGAGACTTCTCCTAAATGTGGTCCCACGGAACAATAAATAAATAAAATAAAATAAAATAAAAAAAACAGCGTAAAGCTCCGCAGTATACACCGAACACTGGTCGGGAAGCCGAAATTCATTTGGGGTGTCGCCAACAATATAGGCACTCCCTACACCTAACGATGTTTTCGAGCCGTCGGTGTAAATAAATGTGGCGTCCGTCATTTGTGCACGCAAAGCAGCAAATGCCCGACGATAAGCAAGTGTAGGGGTACCATCCTTGGGAAATCGACAAAGGTCACGGAGCAGGCAGATCCGGGGACGGAGCCAAGGCGGTGCTGTACCCCAAGTTGTCAAGAAGGTTTTAGGAAAGCGGAAGGAAAGAGAATGGAGCAGTTGACGGAAGCGGACTCCCGGGGGTAGTAGGGAGGAGGAGCGGCCTGCATACCCTACATCAAATGAGGCGTCGAAAAAAAGGGCATGGGCTGGATTAGCAGGCATGGAAGACAGATGGCTAGCATAACGACTCAGAAGGACTGCTCGCCGATTGGACAACGGAGGTTCAGCAGTCTCAGCATAAAGGCTCTCCACAGGGCTAGTGTAAAAAGCTCCAGACACTAAACGTAATCCACGGTGGTGGATAGAGTCGAGACGCCGAAGAATAGACGGCCGAGCAGAGGAGTAGACTATGCTTCCATAATCCAATTTCGAGCGCACTAAGGCGCGATAGAGGCGGAGAAGGACCACTCGGTCCGCTCCCCAGGAGGTACCATTCAGGACACGGAGGGTGTTAAGCGACCGCAGACAGCGAGCCGAAAGATAGGAAACGTGGGAGGACCAGCACAGTTTTCTGTCAAACATAAGACCCAAGAATTTAGCGACGTCTGAAAACGGAAGGTTGACAGGTCCTAGCTGTAAGGAGGGCGGAAGAAACTCCTTACGTCGCCAAAAATTAACACAAACGGTCTTACTGGGAGAGAAACGGAAGCCGGTTTCGATGCTCCAAGAGTGGAGGCGATCGAGACATCCTTGAAGACGTCGTTCAAGAAGGCTGGTCCGTTGAGAGCTGTAGTAGATCGCAAAATCATCCACAAAGAGGGAGCCCGAGACATCGGGAAGGAGACAATCCATAATTGGATTTATAGCGATGGCAAACAGTACAACACTCAGCACGGAGCCCTGGGGTACCCCGTTTTCTTGGGAGAAAGTGCGGGAGAGAGTAGTGTTCACCCGCACCCTAAATGTGCGCTCTGCCATAAATTCGCGAAGAAAAAGGGGCAGCCGGCCTCGAAAGCCCCATGAGAACAGTGTGCGGAGGATGCCTGTCCTCCAACAGGTATCGTATGCTCTCTCCAGATCAAAAAATATTGCTACCGTTTGGCGTTTCCGGAGAAAATTGTTCATGATATAAGTGGAGAGAGCAACAAGATGGTCAACTGCAGAACGATGCTTTCGGAATCCGCATTGGGCAGGTGTTAAAAGACTGCGGGATTCCAGCCACCACGCTAAACGGTAATTCACCATACGCTCCAAAACCTTACAGACACTACTCGTGAGAGAAATGGGGCGATAGCTAGAGGGGAGATGTTTGTCCTTTCCAGGTTTCGGAACAGGAACGACGATAGCTTCCCGCCATCGTCTGGGAAAAGTACTGTCGGTCCAAATTCGATTATAAAGGCGAAGGAGGTAACGCAGACTATGGGTTGATAAATGTAGCAACATTTGGACGTGGATACCATCTGGTCCTGGGGCGGAGGAGCGAGAAGAAGAGAGTGCATGTTGGAGTTCCCGCAAGGAGAAAACAGTATTGTAGCTTTCGCGATTTTGAGAGGAGAAAGCAAGAGGTCGCACTTCCGCTGCACGTTTCTTCGGGAGAAACGCTGGCGGGTAATTTGAAGAGCTCGAAATCTCGGCAAAGTGCTGACCCAATGAGTTAGAAATTGCGACGGGGTCCACTAATGTATCATGCGCGACAGTGAGCCCAGAGACCGGGGAGAAACCAGGCGCGCCTGAGAACCGTCGAAGCCGACTCCAAACTTCCGAGGAGGGAGTGAAGGTGTTAAATGAGCTAATAAAGAATTTCCAGCTTGCCTTCTTGCTATCGCGGATGACACGACGGCATCGCGCTCGGAGCTGCTTATAGCGGATACAGTTGGCCAAAGTAGGATGGTGGCGGAAAACGCGGAGAACACGTCGCCGCTCACGTAGTGCATCACGGCATGCCTCGTTCCACCAAGGAACTGGGGGGCGCCGGGGCAATTCGGAGGTGCGTGGTATTGAATGTTCCGCAGCTGTAAGAATAACGTCGGTAATATGTGTGACCTCATCGTCGACGCTGGGAAAGTGACGGTCATCGAATGTCGCTAGAGACGAAAAAAGTGTCCAATCGGCTTGAGCAAACTTCCAGCGTCGCGGGCGCATATATGGCTGTTGAGGCTGCAGTCTAAGGACACATGGAAAGTGGTCACTCGAGTGTGTATCATCAAGGGCGAACCATTCGAAGCGCCGAGCTAGTGGAACAGTACCGACCGCAAGGTCCAAATGAGATAAATTTGCCGTGGAGGCAGACAAAAACGTAGGGACCCCAGTGTTGAGGCAAACTAGATCTGCTTGGTGGAAGACGTCTAGCAATAGTGAGCCACGTGGACAAGGATGTGGAGATCCCCAAAGCGGGTGGTGGGCATTGAAGTCCCCAACCAGCAAATATGGGGGTGGAAGCTGACCAAGAAGATGAAGGAGATCAGCTCGTGCCATTGGTGTGGACGATGGAATGTATACAGTACAAAGAGAGAACGTGTATCCGGAAAGGGAAAGACGGACGGCGACAGCCTGCAAGGAAGTGCTTAAATGGATTGGGTGATAATGGAGAGTTTCATGGAGAAGAATAATGAGCCCTCCATGTGCTGGAGTGCCTTCAACAGAGGGGAGATCATATCGGACGGACTGAAACTGAGGGAGAACAAAGCGGTCATGGGGACGCAGCTTTGTTTCCTGAAGACAAAAGATGACCGGCGAGTAGGATTGTAAGAGGATCGACAATTCATCCCGATTGGCTCGAATACCGCGGATATTCCAGTGGATAATGAACATAGGGTGAACAGAAAATGGAGGAATGTGACCAAGGTCGCTGTCAACTCAACGACTGCTCTGAGCTTGCGACCGACAGCATGGAATGGCATTCAGCCGAAGGCAGAAGATCCTGATCCATAGGTTGGTCAGGAGCAGCTCCTGCCACCAGCGACCGGCCGGTTGATCGGCCGCCAGCAGTGCGCCTCGGCGACACAGAAGACGGCCGAGGGCGACTTCCGCCAGGTGGTGCTGTAGATGGGACACGCCTTGGCGGAGAAGGAGAGGAACTGGGTTTCTTTGTAGCCTTCTTGGAAGTATGATGTTTAGAGGAAGGAGGAACCGATGGTTGCGAAGTTGCCGTACGTAAAAACTCTTCACGAGTATGCTCTTTTTTCGAAGTCTTGGCGTCTGACTTTTGGGCTCGAGATTTAGCAGAACTCGACAAAGGGTGAACCAGAGAGTGGGCAGGCGAAAGTGGTGAGGTTGAACGGGCGATCTTTGCGCTGGCCGATCTGACGACCGTGGCACTAAAGGTGAGGTCGCAAGTTGCGTTGCCGCCTCCTTTGTTGGCCGAGGAGAAGCAAGGACAGTGCTGTATTTTCCTTTCTGAGGCACGGTGGGCTGTCAACTGGCGAATAATTTTCGAGCAGCAAAGGTCGACACCTTTTCCTTTACTCGAATTTCCTGGATGAGCTTTTCGTCCTTAAAAACGGGACAATCTCGAGAGGAAGCGGCGTGGTCACCCATACGGTTGATGCAGCGAGGGGATGGAGGTGGACAAGCACCCTCATGGGCATCCCTGCCACACGTAACACATTTGGCCGGATTGGAACAGGACTGGCTGGTGTGATTGAACCGCTGGCACCGATAGCAACGCGTAGGGTTCGGGACGTAAGGGCGAACGGAAATTATCTCATAGCCGGCTTTGATTTTCGATGGTAGTTGAACTTTGTCAAATGTCAAGAAGACAGTGCGGGTTGGAATGATGTTCGTGTCAACCCTTTTCATAACCCTATGAACAGCCGTTACGCCCTGGTCAGACAGGTAGTGCTGAATTTCTTCGTCAGACAGTCCATCGAGGGAGCGTGTATAAACGACTCCACGCGAGGAATTTAAGGTACGGTGCGGTTCCACCCGGACAGGGAAGGTGTGTAGTAGTGACGTACGCAGCAATTTTTGTGCCTGGAGGGCACTGACTGTTTCTAACAACAGGGTGCCATTCCGTAATCTGGAACAAGACTTTACAGGACCTGCAATTGCGTCGACACCTTTCTGAATAATGAAAGGGTTGACCGTGGAGAAGTCGTGACCTTCGTCAGACCGAGAAACAACAAGGAACTGTGGCAACGATGGAAGAACTGACTGTGGTTGAGACTCAGTGAACTTACGTTTGTGAGCAGACATAGTGGAAGGTGAGGAAACCATTGCGGAAGAATCCCCCATGATTACCGGCGTCTCCGATGGCGCGCTCCTCCCTTGTGGGGGCCCTCTCTGAGGGCACTCCCGCCTTAGGTGATTGTTCACACCTCAGGTCACACCTCCCGACAAACGGACGGAGGGACCAATCGGCACTTTTGGAAGGTATCAGCTCGGGTAATCACCCCTCCCTGGGCCTGGCCGTTACCAGGGGGTACGTACGTGTCCTACCTGTCTACCCGGGGCGGGGAATTACGCGTTACCCCGTCACCGGCTACGCATGGAAGTGCGTGGGTTGGCCTTCAGACACGCACAGGGAGGAAGAAAGAGAAAGGGAAAGGAAAGAAGAGAGGTCTCAAACGCCGCAGCGGAGAAGGTAGAGATAAGAGGTAAGGAAAAGAGAAGGACAAGGGAAGGATGAAGACTTACAAGCAAGGAAGGAAGGCGAAGAATGTAGTATATTTACAAGCGTCCGTCTCCGGACGTAGGCACAAACCATAACCCCAGAGAAAGGGAAAGAAAGAGCCAGAGGTGAAGAGGGGGGGGCGAAGATGGGGGATGGGGAAGGATGCGGAAAGGGAAAGTATGCAGCCCGGAAAGGAAGGAAGGCCACATCAGCTCGGGGTCCTGTGCTCGCTACGCACGTATCCACAAAAGAGTTGTGGATCCCCTGGGGGGGAATCCAGGTTCTGTTTACAGCATCATGATGGTCGCATCCGTGTTTGGCGACATCGCGGTGAACGCACATTGGAAGCGTGTATTCGTCATCGCCATACTGGCGTATCACCCGGCGTGATGGTATGGGGTGCCATTGGTTACACGTCTCGGTCACCTCTTGTTCGCCTTGACGGCACTTTGAGCAGTGGACGTTACATTTCAGATGTGTTACGACCCGTGGCTCTACCCTTCATTCGATCCCTGCGAAACCCTACATTTCAGCAGGATAATGCACGACCGCATGTTGCAGGTCCTGTACGGACCTTTCTGGATACAGAAAATGTTCGACTGCTGCCCTGGCCAGCACATTCTCCAGATCTCTCAACAATTGAAAACGTCTGGTCAATGGTGGCCGAGCAACTGGCTCGTCACAATACGCCAGTCACTACTCTTGATGAATTGTGGTATCGTGTTGAAGCTGCATGGGCAGCTGTACCTGTACACGCCATCCAAGCTGTTTGACTCAATGCCCAGGCGTATCGAGGCCGTTATTACGGTCAGATGTGGTTGTTCTGGGTACTGATTTCTCAGGATCTATGCACCCAAATTGCGTGAAAATGTAATCACAGTCAGTTCTAGTATAATATATTTGTTGAATGAATACCCGTTTATCATCTGCATTTCTTTTTGGTGTAGCAATTTTAATGGCCAGTAGTGTAGTTCGGCTGATGTCCAGTTATTGTATTTAGTCGTCATGTTTCGTGCAGTTGAACTAAAGTTAACAGGGTTTGAAGGCAGTGAGGATTGCGTTGCCAGAGACTAATTATTCAACAATGGCATAATTCTATGAGCCAGTGAACACACAGTCACTTTGTATTTGAACATTATATGCTCGTTATAGGTTTTATTTATGTATTATATCAATATCGACATTGCATGTTAATAAATTAATGTTTAATTTCTCAGCGTTCACATTTAGCACATATCACTGACATTAGATCAGACTTTATGACTCATTGCTTGTGACACTGATACCTTTAGGGGTTTTCAGATAGTGTTACTGAGTTGTACTGAGTGCATTAATTAGTTGCCTTTGATGGATTATGCAGGCGTCAGTGCAGATATCTGAACGAGATAGTCAACTTCATACATACACGGCATTTTGCAGATTCACGCTCATAACACTAATCAGAACCAACCTCATAAACGTAATCAAATCTGGCGACGTTTCTGGAGCTTTACTAGATGAAAAAAAGTGACAACTACCGCCGATAAGGGTCGCAATCGAAGTTGTAAAATTATGTGGGATTTTGGATAGCAGTAGCTAGATTTCGGCGATAGTGGGGACCACCTTTAATAGACGCAGAGTGAACTGTAATCAGCCAGAGTTCTCACTGAAGAAAACTGGACTTAAAGGTGCCATCTTAGTGGAAATTACTAAAGTAAGCAGACTGGCGCAACTCGAATTAGCATGCTAAGGACACATGCTTATAGGAAATTTTCTTGTGGTCCCTAAAATGGAAACAGACTTAATAGTCGGGATGGAATGCTTAACAAAAACAACGCAGTATTAGATCTGTGGCGCGTCGAAACCATTTTGAATAAGAAGCAGACATTCAGCTTCGGTTCGTGGAATAAGCCGTTCGTGCACAAACATGTGCAAGGTGATTGAAACTGAGTAGGGACCTAGATTATTGTAAGAAAAGCAATGAGACCTAGGCGGATGAAGACGAAGAGGATTCAGCAGATGATGACAAAACGATAAGAAGTGAAACCTTGAATATGAATGCAGACGATAGAGAGAAGTTGATGGCGATATTCATCCGCAGTTGTAAGGTATTTTTAGCGAAGACAGGAGCAATCAACTATTTTTAGTACACATTCAGCGTGAATGAGCACAACAACTTCTTTGTACCGCCTTATGCAATACCACTTGCACACAGAGGAAAATTAGGGCAAGAAATAGGACGCATGTTAAATGAGGGTGTGACTGAACGTGCGTTGAGTTGTTGAGAAGAATGTCGGATACATATGCTTTGTACTGGAGTCCAGACATATTAACACAATCATCACGCCAGGGACTGCTGAAACTAGAAGAACTATTACGGATATTTCACAGGGCCAAAGTCTTCTCATCATCCGATCTCAGATCGAGCTTTTGGCAGATAGAACTGCATCCGTCTTGCCGCAAATACACGGCATTTCCAGCTTTCGGTCGATTTTATCAATTCCAACGAGTCACCTTCAACCTAAACGTACCTTCAGCTGCGTTTATTCGTGCGATTAACGGTATCCTCGTTAAATCAGTGAATGACTTTACCTGCTAAGTGGATGACCTGTTAATTGCAAACGAAACTTGGATGGATCACAACAGAACCCTAAAGGCTGTGTTCGGTGTTCTGAAGAACCAATTAATTTAGCGAAATCTTGTTTTGGCAAACGGAAGGTGGAATTTTTAGGTCATATTCTTTCAGTGGACGGAATTACACCGAATCCAGACGAGTCAGAGGTGATCGAATAGTTCCCAATACCTCGTACCAAAAGGAATTTAAGATGAATTCGTGGAATCAGCAATTTTTACAAAAAATGTATTACAATAGACACGTTAGCATATTTGAGACTCTGCACATTAAAAATGAAAAAGACACCGTGGGCACAGGATGCGAATGCCGATAGAGAATTTCAGATACAGGCATACACTGGTCACATACCAATTTATCAGCAGATTTTTGCTTAGCTACTAATCTGGCGAACACGGGAATCAGAGTCATGATAGCCAGGAGATTGAGGAGAATGGAGAGATAATGAAAAACACAACAGCAGCTGGTAGTCATGCACTATCAGTGTGTGAAAGGAATCACTCAATGACCAAGCCTGATGTTTTATCCATAGTTTGAGGATTTACAAAGTTCTACTATGTCCTCTTAGGACACAAGTCCATGTTGTATACAGACCATCATATATGGACCACCGAACCTATAATTTCTGTTGACAACCAAGTGAGTCTACGATAGATTGACGCGATGTGTCATATTCCTACAGTAATTCAACTTCACAATCACTTATATGCCTGGCTAAAAAAAAAAAAAAAAAAAAAAAAAAAAAAAAAAAAAAAAAAAGGGGGGGGGGGAAACAGTGGGACAGATGGGAGAATGGGAGAGTTAGGAGAGGACACTAAAGACACTGAGTTCAGTATATTCCATATATTCTATGTGACAAACATGGCCGTTGAGGACTTCATCATGCCACTGCAGAATGTAGTCAAGAAATAGGACTACGATCCGACATTCAAAAGGCTAAAGGAGAAATGGTGAAACAGAGAAGCCAATATCACTGACACACTCTGCCCGCTTTATATTCGGGGTCAACTAATAAATAAAGTAACCTGCATACACACCTCAGTTACATGTATTCTGACCTAAAGAAATGTTGTCTGCAATTGAGGAACTTATGACATTTTAGTAACATGTAGCGGAGGATAAGGAAGGTCCACTCTGCCCAACAAGCATGCCAAAAGGCGAAACAAATTACACAGACGATACAACTGCCGCTCTATTGCACCCATTAAGTTGCGTCACCTCGCTGCAGCAGACTTAATGGAACCAAGGACTTCTTGGCGCAAGTAGGATGTGTCGATAGAATAATCTCAGATAATGGACCTCAGTTTAAATTGGAGCGGTGGAAGGCGACTCTGAGGAGGCACGAGATGCAACCTACATATATCTCAGCCTACCATCTAAGTTCGAATCCCGCATAACATATAATAAGTAGACTTGGAAATTTGTGCAAATTCTATTGCCACAAACAGGACGTGAGACTGGCTAGCTTTTCGCGTGCAGGGATTTCTGGATCTCTGTCTGACCAAGATATAATCTTCCCGTGTCTCTGGGCATTTTTCAAGTATACCTCCTTTCTTGTGATTTTTGAATATTGTGTTCCCAAGTATTAGTTGAAATTCACTCCAAAACTTAATTAGGTTTCTTCTTCTCACATTTCTGCTATCAAGCTAACACTCTCATATAACTGTTCCTTCTATTCTGTCCTGAACTACCGCGTTCCAATCCGCCATGGGTATTAGATACATCTCCCTTTACATACTGAATTACTCTGTTGGTATCGTTATTTACTTTATCTACTTCTTCTTCTTCTGCTTCTGACGTTGGCATGTATACCTGAACTGTAGTTGCTGGCATTTGTTTACCGCCAATTCTGCTGAGAACAACCCTATCGCTTAACTATTCACATTAGCTCAAGCTCTGCCTTACTTTCCTGTTCATACACAATCCTACTCCCGGTGTACCGTTTGCTACCACTGATGACATTACCCTTTATCTGTGCGGCAAAATATCCTCGTCTGCTTTCCATTGCAATTCACAGACCCCCATTACACCTAGATTCAACCTTCGTATTTCCGTTTTTAGGTTCTTTTTTAGCTTCCCTATCATGTTCAAACTTCTGACATTCCACACTCCAACCCATACTTGTAGAATGCTTGTATAACATACACAAATTTGGAATTGAGACTGTGTGCATCTTTCGTTTGACTGACATGGTACAACAATAGTATGACCCACAACATACTTCACCAATTCTGTAACTATGTGCTCTGTCTGTAATTATCTTAACTCTGACATGCCGTGTAGATTTGTTTTTCTAAATATTTTTATTATACAGGGCGTAAATTTTAAGTTGACAAACCAGAATAACACGTAAAATAAGCTTCACACGAAAAAATGTGTATAATCCAAAGTTGATTATTTTTGAGGGGGACATCTGCTGGTGCTAAAATTAGCCCGTCACCCCAGCTCCCTGTGTGGGGCGGGAGGCAACTTTAAAATTTCAAATGGGAACCCCCATTTTTTATTGCAGAATCAGACTCTACATAAAAAACTACGTACATTTTGTCTTAAACATTTGTTTTGATTCTTGGTGGTTGGCGCTGTAATTCAAGAAAATCCATGTACTCATTTTTGCGTGAAAAATGGTTACGGATACATAAGAAATACTTATTTACTTCGTAAATTTTGATTCGCTAAAACTAAAACTCTCCCTCTCTCCCCATAGGGCGGGGTTTGAGAGAGAGGAATTAGAGTTTTACAAATGTTTACCCCAGTATTAATATTTTCAGCAAATTCGGCTAAGTTTTGTTTGTTTCGTGGTAAAACTCGAAGTTTAGTTTCATCGAATCAAAATTTACGAAGTAAATAAGTATTTTTGTCTATGCGTAACCATTTTCCACGAAAAAATGAGAACATGCATTTTCTTGAATTAAACAAATGTTTAAGACAAAATGTACGTAGTTTTTTATGTAAAGTCTGATTCTGCAATAAAAAATAGGAGTTCCCATTTGAAATTTTAAAGTGCCTCCCGCCCCGCCCCCAGGGGTCTGGGGTGACGGGCTAATTTTAGCACCAGCAGATGTCCCCCTCGAAAATAATCAACTTTGGATTATACACATTTTTCGTGTGAAGCTTATTTTTCGAGTTATTCTGGTTTGTCAACTTAAAATTTACACCCTGTATATTTTAGCCCCAAATCATACTAATGGTGTTATAATTGGTTTTCACTTTTTAGCCATGTACAGACGAACAAATGGTAGCAATTTCTCAGAAAGGTTTGATGGTTCATTCAAGAAAGAGCTTCACAAACTGATCTAATGAATAACGCTTTGATCCACGTCTGGCCTTATGAGAGCAGTTATTCGGCTTTGCGTTGAATGACTCTGCTTGACGTCCTCCTGATGCACATCGTACCAAATTCTGTCCCACTGCCGCGATATGTCACAAAATCCCTAGCTGATTGGCAGATCCTGCCCTTAATGCTCCTAACGTTCCCAGTCATGGGGAAGATTCGGCGACCTTACTGGCCAATGTAGAGGTTGTCAAGCATGAAGACAAGTAGTAGAACTCTCGTCGTGAGCGAGTGGGCATTATCTTTCTGATATGTAAGCTCAGGATGGCTTGCCATGAAGGATAACAAACCAGGGCGTAGAATGTTGTCGATGAACCCCTGTACTGTAAGGGTGCCAAAGATGACAACGACAGGTATCAGGTTATGAAAAGAAATGGCAACCCACACCATCACTCATGGTTGCCAGTCCATATGTTGGGCGACAGTCAGGTTTTGTGTCCCCTCAATGTCTGGGATGTTCCAGACACGTCTTCGGCCAGGAATATGATTGACTGGAGTAGAATAGTCTCCAGTGACGAGTCCCACTTTGAATTGAACTCCAGTGACCAGGGAAGACACGTCTGGAGACATCTCAGACAGCAGCAAGAGACCAACCTGACTGTCGCCCAGACGGCCCGACATCCTGGAGTGGTGGTCTGGCCTGCCATTTCCTTTCGTAGAAGAACCCTTTTGATTGTCATCCGCTTTACAGCTTTACAGCACAGCGGTACGTCGACGGTATATTCCGCCCCGTTTTGTTGCCCTTCATGACTAGTATCCTGCGCTTATATTCCATCAAGATAATGCCCGCCTGCACACGACACGACAAGAGTTTCTACTGCTTGATTAGATTAGATTATATTAATAATTGTTCCATAGATCATGAATACGACACTTCGTAATGATGTGGAACATGTCAGGTTAATAAAAGATGTCCGTACAAGATATTACATTACACAAAGTATTGCATGACACTAATGTTTAAGTTGTTTTTTCCCTTAATTTATATCTAAAAAATCAGCCAATGAGTAGAAGGAGTTGTCATCTATAAATTCTTTTAATTTATTTTTAAATGTTAGTTGGCTATCTGTCAGGCTTTTGATGCTGTTTGGTAGGTGACCAAAGACTTTTGTGGCAGCATAATTTACCCCTTTCTGTGCCAAAGTCAGATTTAACCCTGCATAGTGAAGATCATCCTTTCTCCTGGTGTTATAGCTATGCACACTGCTATTACTTTTGAACTGGGTTGGATTATTAACAACAAATTGCATAAGTGAATATATATACTGTGAGGTTACTGTGAGGATCCCTAGATCCTTAAATAGATGTCTGCAGGATGACCGTGGGTAGGCACCAGCAATTATTCTGATTACACGTTTTTGAGCAATGAATACTTTTCTACTTAACGATGAATTACCCCAGAATATGATGTCATACGAAAGCAGTGAATGAAAGTAGGCATAGTAAGCTAATTTACTGAGATTCTTATCACCAAAATTTGCAATAACCCTAATAGCATACGTAGCTGAACTCAGACGTTTCAGCAGACCATCAATGTGTTGCTTCCAGTTTAACCTCTCATCAATGGACACACCTAAAAATTTTGAAAATTCTACCTTAGCTACAGACTTCTGTTCAAAGTCTACATTTATTACTGGAGTTGTGCCATTTACTGTACGGAACTGTATATACTGCGTTTTATCAAAATTTAAAGAGAGTCCGTTTGCTGAGAACCACTTAATAATTTTGTGAAAAACATCATTTACAATTACATCACTTAGTTCTTGGTGTTTGGATGTTATTACTATACTTGTATCATCAGCAAAAAGAACTAACTTTGATTCTTCATCAATGTGGAATGGTAAGTCATTAATGTATATCAAGAACAGTAAAGGACCTAAGACCAACCCTGTGGGAACCCGTACTTGATAGCCCCCCCAGTTTGAGGAATCAGCTGTTGTTTTAACATTACATGAACCACTTATTTCAACTTTCTGCATTCTTCCAGTTAAGTATGAATTAAACCATTTGTGCACTGCCCCCCTCAAACCATAATGATTTACCATATCTAAAAGAATTCCATGAATTACACAATCAAAGGCCTTTGAGAGTTCACAAAAAATACCAATGGGTGATGTCCAGTTATTCAGAGCATTTAATATTTGATCGGTGAAAGCGTATATAGCTTTTCTGTTGAAAAGCCTTTCTGAAAACCAAACTGACATTTTGTTAGCACTTTATTTTTACAAATATGGGAGGCTATTCCTGAATACATTACTTTCTCAAAAATTTTTGATGGAGCTGTCAGAAGAGAGATTGGGCGGTAGCTGTTGACATCCGACGTATCCCCCTTTTTATGCAATGGTTTTACAATGGTATATTTCAGTCTATCGGGGAAAGCACCCTGCTCCAAAGAGCTATTACATACGTGGCTGAGAATCCTGCTTATCTGTGGGGAACAAGCTTTAAGTACCTTGCTGGAAATGCCATCAATTCTGTAAGAGCTTTTACTTTTCAGTGAGTTTATTATTTTACTGCTTCTAACCTGGGCCATCAAGGTCACCCAATTGAGAACATTGGAATTACTTTGGGCAGGGCCTTCCAACCAGCTTGTGCTGTTAACATCATGTGTTTACCTCTACATGTATTTCATATCTTCTGACTTCCGTCCCATTCGGATAAGTCCTTCATGGAGTGTCATTTTTGTGTTAGAGAGTATTTAAAAGCAAAAAAAATGTGGATAGTAAAGTACTAGGAATAGAAAACGCGGAATCAAACTAATTACTGTTCACAACTACACGTACTTGCATACATCTACCAAGAGAAGGTATCCACTTGTGACAAACTGGTCAGAGCCAGTAGTAAGTGTAAACTAAACAACCACTATTAATGAACTGTTCCAGTAATATAACGGGGTTTTTAGCACACAGCCAAACGATATTTTGGTATAATAGTTCTTCGTTGTGGAACTTTGCCTTTTAAGTAAGTCATGTTATCCGCTGAGGGATGTGAGCCAGGGTGCAGAACTGACAGCTCCTGTAACCAGGTATGTTGAGCAGGTAGCAGGAACTATGCCTCTCGAACGAGTCTAATTGATTATCAGCAGGTAGTAGCCTCAAACTCTCCCAACCTCCTTAGTGTGGTAGTTTGTGGGCTCACCTTTCAGTCTACTGCAGGTCATTTCACAGTGAAGATATCCCCCAACGCAACTGAAGTTCCATTGAGGAGAATGGAAGGAAAAATGCTCCTTCAAAAAGATTACGCTTTCCGATTCTATAAATTACTAAACGATGACGTAGTGTGATTAACGTGTGACATTAAAAGCTGTAAAATTTTTATTAAAACTGCCTCCGGTGAAGGTAAAGATCTGCTTGAGAGTCAGGACGAATACAACCACGCAGAAACAGCTGCTGCCAAAATTCACAGGCAGAAAATAGTTTGTGATATAAAGAAGAAAACTACAGAAGATATACACCGATGGAAAAAATCACAACACCAAATGATAATTAAAGTAATGAAACATCGGGAATACATTCATCTAGGTAGCGTATTTAAGTGATTAACACTGCAAGATGACAGGTTAATGTAAACGCGAGATAAACCATTGCAAATGTGAAATGCTGGTATGTTAATAACAGGTGTAACAGCCAGAATGTTGGATGGAAGCATGCAGAGGCGCATGCGTTGTGTTGCACAAGTGCCGGATGTAAGTTTGTGTGTTTGAGTTTCATGCCTGTAGCACTTGGTCGGTCAATACAGGGACTGTTAGAGCTGCTTTTGGATGACGCTGGATTTGACGCCCGATGATGTCCCACATGTGCTCGACTGGCCACAGATCTGATGATCAAGCAGGCCGAGGCAACATGTCGACACTTTGTAGAGCATGTTAGGTTACAACAGCGATGCGCAGCGAACGTTATCCTGTTGGAAATCACCCTCAGGAGAGCTCGAAAGTGCTCTTGCTATCGTACGATATCTCATCCCAGACGATAACTATATTCGTAGGACCAGTAAGTCCAGCACATAAACACTTTGGTTAATGCAATTTTGTCATATGATGACATGATGGAGAGGGCGTGGCTGTTGTTTGAAGACAAATGTTCATGGTTTTGGGACAGCAACCAGCCACAAATTTACTTTCAGTTCCTTTATTCAAAGGGTACCGTGACCGGTTTCGAATCGTTGTGATTCATCCTCAGACGGTTTACACGCTTTCTTTATGGTATGTGGTGTGTTTTTTACAAATTAATTGCCCTAAAATATAAATCATACATAATTATAAACACGACACACACGGATGGTTGCGTTACAGATTTTCGCTGCTTGTGACTAACGTCAAATGTCGGTTTGTAGTGTTCGTTTTCATAACATTCGTCCAACAGATGTGAATATATTCCCACTGCATTCTTATCGTAGCACACGTAAATTATTCTCACTGAACACTTTAGATTTGTCACTGAGAAGATTTCTACCACGTACCACAGGTTTTGATACATACAAAGAGCTTACAAACATATGAGAATCAAAGATGCTATGATACATCGTAACATTTGACGATAATGTCCTAAGTCTTTAATATACACTCCTGGAAATGGAAAAAAGAACACATTGACACCGGTGTGTCAGACCCACCATACTTGCTCCGGACACCGGAGAGGGCTGTACAAGCAATGATCATACGCACGGCACAGCGGACACACCAGGAACCGCGGTGTTGGCCGTCGAATGGCGCTAGCTGCGCAGCATTTGTGCACCGCCGCCGTCAGTGTCAGCCAGTTTGCCGTGGCATACGGAGCTCCATCGCAGTCTTTAACACTGGTAGCATGCCGCGACAGCGTGGACGTGAACCGTATGTGCAGTTGACGGACTTTGAGCGAGGGCGTATAGTGGGCATGCGGGAGGCCGGGTGGACGTACCGCCGAATTGCTCAACACGTGCGGCGTGAGGTCTCCACAGTACATCGATGTTGTCGCCAGTGGTCGGCGGAAGGTGCACGTGCCCGTCGACCTGGGACCGGACCGCAGCGACGCACGGATGCACGCCAAGACCGTGGGATCCTACGCAGTGCCGTAGGGGACCGCACCGCCACTTCCCAGCAAATTAGGGACACTGTTGCTCCTGGGGTATCGGCGAGGACCATTCACAACCGTCTCCATGAAGCTGGGCTACGGTCCCGCACACCGTTAGGCCGTCTTCCGCTCACGCTCCAACATCGTGCAGCCCGCCTCCAGTGGTGTCGCGACAGGCGTGAATGGAGGGACGAATGGAGACGTGTCGTCTTCAGCGATGAGAGTCGCTTCTGCCTTGGTGCCAATGATGGTCGTATGCGTGTTTGGCGCCGTGCAGGTGAGCGCCACAATCAGGACTGCATACGACCGAGGCACACAGGGCCAACACCCGGCATCATGGTGTGGGGAGCGATCTCCTACACTGGCCGTACACCACTGGTGATCGTCGAGGGGACACGGTACATCCAAACCGTCATCGAACCCATCGTTCTACCATTCCCAGACCGGCAAGGGAACTTGCTGTTCCAACAGGACAATGCACGTCCGCATGTATCCCGTGCCACCCAATGTGCTCTAGAAGGTGTAAGTCAACTACCCTGGCCAGCAAGATCTCCGGATCTGTCCCCCATTGAGCATGTTTGGGACTGGATGAAGCGTCGTCTCACGCGGTCTGCACGTCCAGCACGAACGCTGGTCCAACTGAGGCGCCAGGTGGATATGGCATGGCAAGCCGTTCCACAGGACTACATCCAGCATCTCTACCATCGTCTCCATGGGAGAATAGCAGCCTGCATTGCTGCGAAAGGTGGATATACACTGTACTAGTGCCGACATTGTGCATGTTCTGTTGCCTGTGTCTATGTGCCTGCCTGTGGTTCTGTCAGTGTGATCATGTTATGTATCTGACCCCAGGAATGTATCAATTAAGTTTCCCCTTCCTGGGACAATGAATTCACGGTGTTCTTATTTCAATTTCCAGGAGTATATATATATATATATATATATATATAGTATAGGTAAAATAGCACATTCTTTAATTACATTTAGCATCATGAGAATTATAGTAACATATAAATTTGCTACTTGATCTACAGATAGGCATACTAATATTATTTGCATTGGAGGCTGGAAAATAATTTTCGGAAATTTTTCAGGAAAGCGGTGTTAGCTAACTCTGTTTGTTCATTAAGGATATAGTCTGGGGTACTATGTTTTTGTGTGTGTGTATTTCTATATCTTCTAATATATTCATAGTGGCTCATTTTTCTGCTAGATGTAAAATTTTTAAGTTGTCCTCAATGTTTCCCGCTGAATGGCTTTCCTCAGCAATATGGGCTGCAAATGCGGATTTGTTCAAGTTACCAAATATTAAACCATTAATGTGTTCTTTGTATCTACTTTCAAAACCTCTGCCTGTCTGTCCAATGTAGAATTTTGGGTATGTATCGCATTTGAGTTTGTATATTCCTGATTTACGGTAGGGACACTTGGAGGTTTTTACATCATGGATTACTTTTTGTTGTAATTCATTACTTGTGGAAAAGTTGATTGTGATATTTTTCTTTTTAAATAAGTTTTCTATTTGGAATGAAAGTGGGCCTATTTTTCGGAAGAGTAGCATATTTAGGTTTGGCTTCTGTGGCACACTGATTTGGCTTGAAGTGACTGCTGTGAAGTGGATCTGTGGTTTTTGTCAGCATTTTGTTGTGGAGTTTTTCTATTATTGTGGATTTATATCCATTATTATGAGCAACTGTTCTAATTATAATGATTTCATTTTGTTGGCCTGTGTCACTCATTGGTACTTTTTTAATTCGGTGTAGCATCATTCTGAAATACGCCATTTGTTGTTGGCGGGGGTGGCACGATAAGTTGTCAATACTGACATCTGTGGTGGTAGGTTTTCTGTAAATACTAAATTGATGTTTATTGTTACTATTGCAAATTTTCAGGTCAAGAAAGTTAATGCTTTTATTAGTTTCATGTTCAACTGTGAATTTAATATCTTTCATCAGAAAACACAACCTTGCCCTTCAGTAAGCTCTCGCTTGACACCACTGAAGTTGCAGGTAGCGGGGGTTGGGGGCCAGTGGATGCACGGTACAGGGCGTCTGTCTCGGAGCTGCCCTTGAAACAATCGATTTGTAACAGTTCATTGCGTCACTTTGCTGCCAACTGCTGCTCAAATTTCTGCTGCAGATACTACACGATACGCGCTAGCCGTACGCCGAACACGATGGTATTCCCTCTCCATAGTGCAATGTGGCCGTCCGGAGCCCGGATTTCCTGCGACCGAACATTCTCGTTACCACCACTGGCAGCAGTCATGTTCAGTTGCTACATTTCTGCCTAGTCTTTCTGCTGACTCGCAGAAGAAATTTTCAGCCTTTCGTAGCCCTATTACACGGCCTCGTTGAAGCTCATTATGGTGTGGATAATGGTGTCTTTGCCGCCTTAGAGGCATTCTAGAGTAACATCAACTCACCATGTCGAATCAGAAAGGTAGCCGTTACAGTTTGTACTCAAAGCAAATCTGGTTTTCATTCTCATAGTGACGCTACTAGCAACACTCTTATGCGACTGACGCGAAATGTGAATAAACACTGTCATTCGGAAGTAGAAACACGCCTACCAAATTTTGTTCATGTCACACAACTCCTTCTTGTTGTTGGTATTTTTTAACCATCAGTGTATGCGAGAGATCATAAAACTAAAATGCAATCAACTGAAATCAGAACACATGGAAGAAATCAACATTAAAAAAGTCGACAGGTTACTTAAATCCACTTACAAAGTCAGGTGGATAATTCTGCCAAAATTACCAACTAGTATTTTGGAAGTTCATGTTGTTATGAACTACATATAGGGCGGAATTTGTTGTTACGTAATAATTCTGACAAAAACATTGTTATGTTCAGCGAAGCTAAATAACTTCAAAAATATTTAGTGTTACCCGTTATATCCTCCCCCCATGAACCATAGACCTTGCCGTTGTGGGGAGGCTTGCGTGCCTCAGCGATACAGATGGCAGTACTATAGGTGCAACCACAACGGAGGGGTATCTGTTGAGAGGCCAGACAAACGTGTGGTTCCTGAAGAGGGGCAGCAGCCTTTTCAGCAGTTGCAGGGGCAACAGTCTGGATGATTGACTGATCTGGCCTTGTAACACTAACCAAAATGGCGTTGCTGTACTGGTACTGCGAACGGCTGAAAGCAAGGGGAAACTACAGCCCTAATTTTTCCCGAGGGCATGCAGCTTTACTGTATGCATGGAGAGCTGCACCAAACCAGTCTCAGGACTGAAGACCAGAACAACAACAACTCGTTATATGTTGATGAAAGTTTCAAATGTTGCACAACCCTTTTTGTCAACTGTTTATGATCTGTGGGTTTCTTAATGGATACTACCTTCCATTGGTTTTGTTCTTTGTTCAACATTAAGAAAACTTCTGCTTATCAGTCTGTCTTTCTAACAGTAGTGGATAACCATGATAATAAGACTTTGAAGTTATCTCCATCAACAATGTTTTAGGACTGTGAAGAAAGCATTATGAAAGGTGGAAATGAAGTGTGAACTGATGCAGGAATCCAAGGATGTAAATTTCATCTAACATAGACCTGGAGGTGAAAGATGCAAACGATGGGACTTGCGCATGACTACTGTATTCAGAAATGGAATCAGAAAGTTTCTGACTCATATGTTTGGTTTCCCAGTGCTGGATCCTGATATGACTGGTGACCGTTTTGTTGAAGACTTAAGTGCCAGCGATGACTGTACCCCCCCCCCCCCCCAAAAAAAAATAAGAAAAAGTTTTGCACTTACTTGCTGGACATATATAGACGAAAACTATTACCTCCATCCAAGTACGCAGAACTAACTTGCAATAGACAGAAAACCACCGATACTTGCAGAAGTTTCCCGAGCAAGTACAGTAGTCACTCTGCTCCTGCTGACCAGGTAAATAACGGTATCTTGAGATACTGATGTAAATTCAACTTTATACGAAAACTGCAATTAATTCCTCAAGAAACAAACAAAAGGAGAGGCTTTGTGCATCTTTACAATTCATATTGCAGCAAGGGGCGAATTTTGAAGGCGGAAAAATTACAAGAATGCAATATGTGAAATCAGTTTCTCATAAAAGGAAACTTGAAAGTAAAAACTAAAATGAATAATAATCCCCAATTTAAAGAGGTATGTAACAATATTGAAAAGTAAAATATATGTAAATTTTGTAAATACTCTTCCGGTGAGAGACATTTCAGCTCCTCGTGGTGCGCCCTGGTCAACGCTAAACAAAAAACAAAAACCACTGAGTCACAGTTAAGCATTAGAAGCTAATTTTCTTTTGGCCTCGCAGTGCAGAATAAACCAGAAACGCTTTTCCTTGATGTTTACAACAAACGAGAAATATAGTTTGCTACTCCGACTACCTGCTCCGACTACCTGCTGGGTCACTCTGCCTCCCCCCCCCCCCCCCCCCTCCACTCACCCCGTCCCATCACACACCACTCAACGCCAGATGCGTTTGTCCTGTGGTCCAAGGGTCCCTGTTGCGTGAGTGCTATTTTCCAATCTGCGGGAGGCATCTCCCACGAGCCAAGGCCGGCTTTTATGTGTGGCTCTGAGCACTATGTGACTCAACATCTGAGGTCATCAGTCCCCCAGAACCTAGAACTACTTAAACCTAACTAACCTAAGCACATCACACACATCCATGCCCGAGGCAGGATTCGAACCTGCGACCGTAGTGGTCTCGCGGTTCCAGACTGTAGCGCCTAGAACCGCACAGCCACTCCGGCCAGCCTTTTAGGTGTGTGTGTGTGTGTGCGCGCGCGCGCTATGGCATAATTTTCTCCTGTGCCCCTCGGCACTTTGGGGGTCTGAGCTCCTTTCACAATCTGCAAAATGGTCATGAATCGAACAGTGGTTCAGAAAGTGTAGAATAAATGTCTTCATTTCTGCCTACGATCACAAATTTTTTACATCCTCAGACTACTGGATTTGACCACCTTCAGATCTGCAGAAAGACATGAGAAAAAAACACAGTGGATTGTCTACAGGTTTATATGAGGCGCGTTTTTTAAATAAGTAAACTTTTGAAATTAAAAAAAAACGTGCTAACATATCTCAATAATTTTATTTTTGCATGAAAGCCTGTACCTTAATCTACGCACTGAAGCCATTACAGTCTGGTTTTTCCTTGTTTACGTTGTGTACTGAGTGTTTAAGATGCCTCCGATAATCGTGAGTCCCGCCGACTGTGAAGTATGAGCTGGAATGAGATTTTCACTCTGCAGCGGAGTGTGCGCTGATATGAAACTTCCTGGCAGATTAAAACTGTGTGCCCGACCGAGACTCGAACTCGGGACCTTTGCCTTTCGCGGGCAAGTGCTCTACCAACTGAGCTACCGAAGCACGACTCACGCCCGGTACTCACAGCTTTACTTCTGCCAGTACCTCGTCTCCTACCTTCCAAACTTTACAGAAGCTCTCCTGCGAACCACTACTGGCCATTAAAATTGCTACACCAAGAAGAAAAGCAGATGATAAACGGGTATTCATTCAACCAATATATTATACTAGAACTGACTGATTACGTTTTCACGCAATTTGGGTGCATAGATCCTGAGGAATCAGTACCCAGAACAACCACCTCTTACCGTAATAACTGCCGTGATACGCCTGGGCATTGAGTCAAACAGAGCTTGGCTGGCATGTACAGATACAGCTGCCCATGCAGCTTCAACACTATACCACAGCTCATAAAGAGTAGTGACTGGCGTATTGTGACGAGCCAGTTGCTCGTCCACCATTGACCAGACGTTTTCAGTTGGTGAGAGATCTCGAGAATGTGCTGGCCAGGGCAGCAGTTGAACATTTTCTGTATCCAGAAAGGTCCGTACAGGACCTGCAAGCATGCAGTCGTGCACTATCCTGCTGAAATGCAGGGATTCGCAGAGATCGAATGAAGGGAAGAGCCACAGGTCGTAACACATCTGAAATGTAACGTCAACTGCTCAAAGTGCCGTCAATGCAAACAAGAGGTGACTGAGACGTGTAACCAATGGCACTCCCATACCATCACATAGGTTGACACGCCACTATGGCGATGACGAATAAACGCTTCCAATGTGCGTTCACCGCGATGTCGACAAACACGGATGCGACCATCATGATGATGTAAACAGAACCTGGATTCATCCGAAAAATTTACGTTTTGCCATTCGTGCACCAAGGTTCGTCGTTGAGTACACCATCGCAGGCGCTCCTATCTGTGCTGCAGCGTCAAGCGTATCTGCAGCCATGGTCTCCGAGCTGATAGTCCATGCTCCTGCAAACGTCCTCGAACTGTTCGTGCAGATGGTTGTTGTCTTGCAAACGTTCCAATCTGTTGACTCAGTGATCGAGATGTGGCTGCACGATGCATTACAGCCATGCGGATAAGATGCCTGTCATCTCGACAGCTAGTGATACGAGGCCGTTGGGATCCAGCACAGTGTTCCACATTACCCTCCTGAACCCACTGATTCACTATTCTGCGAACAATCATTGGATCTCGACCAACGCGAGCAGTAATGTCGCGATACGATAAACCGCAGTCGCGATAGGCTACAACCCGACCTTTATCAAAGTCGGAAACGTGATGGTACGCATTTCTCCTCCTTACACGAGGAAACGTCGGTCAATTGCAATTGCAGCTTGTGTATGAGAAATCGATTCGAAACTTTCCTCATGTCAGCACGTTGTAGGTGTCGCCAGCGGCGCCAACCTTGTGTGAATGCTCTGACAAGCTAATCATTTCCATATCACAGCATCTTCTTCCTGTCGGTTAAATTTCGCGTCTGTAGCACGTCATCTTCGTGATGTAGAAGTTTCATGGCCAGTAGCGTATATTTGTAGGACCAGTGAGTCCAGCACATAAAGACTTTGGTTGTTGGCCGTCAACTGACGTCCTTCTAACCAACACACAGACATCACTGGCACAGAGGCAAAACAATCTTTCATCAGAAAACAACAGGTCTCCACCTTGCCTTTCAGTAAGCTCTCGCCTGGCACCACTCAAGTCGCAGATAGCGGGCCTTGGGTGGTCAGTGGATGCACGGTACAGGGCGTCTTTCCCGGGGTTGTTCTGGAAACAATCGATTTGTAACAGTTCATTGCGTCACTTTGCTGCCAACTGCAGAACTAACTTGCAATGGACAGAAAACCACCGATGCTTGCGGAAGTTTCTCGAGCAGGTACAGTAGTCATTCTGCTCCTGCTGACCAGGTAAATACCGATTTCTTGAGGTACTGAAGCAAATTCAACTTTACACCATAACTGCAATCAATTCCTCAAGATACAGAGAAAAGGAGAGCCTTAGTCCGGCTTTACAATTCATGGTGCAGCAAGGGGCGAGTTTAGAAGGCGGAAAAATTACAAGAATGCAATATGTGAAATCAGCTCCCCATAAAAGGAAACCTGAAAGTAGAAACGGAAATGAAAAATAATCCCCAATTTAAATGGTTCAAATGGCTCTGAGCATTATTGGACTCAACATCTGAGGTCATCAGTCCCCTAGAACTTAGAACTGCTTAAACCTAACTAACCTAAGGACATCACACACGTCCATTCTTGAGGCAGGATTCGAACCTGCGACCGTAGCAGTCGCGCGGTTCCGAACTGAAGCGCCTAGAACCGCTCGGTAATCTCAAGTGATAAAAACATGCAGTTGAAATTACAAATAAAATAATTAACACACACACACACATATATATATATATATATATATATATATATATATATATATATATATATATATATATATATATATATATATATATATATTACACAGCGAGGCTGAGAGTCTCAAGGCAAGGGTGAATAGACAAACATAAATAGGATGCAATACAAACGGCTGATGAACCACAGTAAAGTTTTCAAGATTTTAAAATAAATTACCCTAACCTTTCAAAGGCAGAAGGCCGCAATGTTTTTTTTGTTTTTTTTTTTTTTTCTTTAAGGATTTAATTGGCTGAAGGCCCCCATTTGAATTTCCAAAATTCAAGATACATAAAATCCAGTAAAAGCAAGAATTTTTTAAATCACTGGCTATGATAGATTATAAACAGGCAATTAAACACCAGTGAGAAGGACCATAAAGGAAACGGCACTCAGAAGCCTCCAGGAAGGTCGGTCTGCCCTCATTCACTTAGGTGAGACAGGTGGTGAGCCCAACTACACTTGATCTGTCGGAACCCAACCAGGGGACAGCCACGGACCGACCGACCAAACGACTTGCTTGCTACCAATCAGTACATGAGAACTCAAACACCAGAAGTTACGAACGTGATTATCCACAATGAAACATGTATTAGCTGTCAAAACTACACACCATGTTGGACAGCGACAACAGGTGAGGAAAGGACGCTGCCTGAAATTACGTTAGTGGCCAGGCCAGGTAACCGGAACACTAACGGCCACAAGGCAGAAAATTCCACTGGTGCACTTGAATTTGAAATACGTTAGATACAGTTAACTTCACCCAAAAGGAACACTGCTTGAATTTACGTCAGTGGCCGGGCCAGGTAACCAGAAGACTAACGGCCACAAGGCAGAAAATTCCACTAGCGCACTTGAATTGTAGTCAAACAATATAGCTAATGCCAGCAGATGGCGGCTAAATTTCAGCAATAGAAAAACTCGGTGTTGCTCACAGGAAAACCTTCCCAACAGCGAACCACCGAAACGAAGCACACAACGTGAATGGACATGGCTTGGGTAGTTGAAAACACTACTCAATTTTCACGTCCTGGGTCGGTGAACCACGAAGCTCATAGCGATCGGACAGCTCCACACACACACTCCTACACTGCGCAGGGACCGCCAGCGGACCCAGCCGACTGCACAACGCGGAGATAACTTCCCTGGTCTGCAGCAACCAACCGACTCCTGCTGGTCCGTCCGCGACTGCTGCTTCGTCGCGACTGCATCGCTGGTCCATCTCCCACTTACTTCCATACACACGACAGCGGAAATACTGGCTCGGACCCAACCATGCAGGGGAAACACGCCCACTGGCTAAGCGACATCCCAGCACCAGGAAAGGACCGACCCAAGTTCCACAAGATAGTAATTGAAGGGATCCAGAAGCGCTCAGTGAACCAGTTACACGTCGCTCGATGAGACGACCGACCTCTCACAGCCGGTACGCCGACAACATTTAAAATGATCGTCAGTGGAACCAACGCCAACTGCACACACAACCTGACAAACACTTGCACGAAGACCTGAACGATACAACAGCAACTAAGCATGCACAAAGACAAATGGGGAGTCGACATTGAGTTCCCTATGGGACTTAGTCTCTGAAATTTTTGTTGTTTAATAACTTTGGTAATTCTTGGTGAATATGTATATTATTTGGTAGACATGTTATTATAGTGTATTTCAACAGATTGACGTTGTCAGAATTTGCATTTTCCAAATTTCGATTTTTGGCGTTATCCCGGACGGGCGTACTAGTCGTTCTAGGTACGCCCCGTCCGTTGTGCGTCAGGTCCAAGATGGCTGCCACGTCATCACCATATGGAATGTACAGTCTCCCACAAACTTTATATATTCACAACATCCTTTACCTTTAATCCAAATATATACAGATTCATTAACAGAAACCTTACGTCTATTTCTAGTGTACAGGGATAGTGAGGAAGGTGAGGTATATACAGATTTTCCAAAGTCTTTATTAGCCACTTCTCCAATATGGTAGGTGCGGAAGGCGATGACATCACGATCAACGAAACTTTCCAGGCCACCAACTGAAGGAACACCAGATCCACCTCTTACGATGGCTACTGTTAGCCATCCATTGCCATGTGAAAACGTATCATTCAAGTCAATACTAAAATTGAGTCTGCAACCACACACACACACACACACACACACACACACACACACACACACACACACACACACACACACAGCTGACTCATGAACGTTCGGCGAGCCACAACGACCGACCGACCGACCGACGATCCACCAAGATCGTGGCCCGACTAAAGTGATGCGTGGAGGCAATGGTCGGGCGAGCCATGTCGGCGCAGACCTCACTGCTGCTCCAACCCGACTGCGCTAGTGCCGCATTGGAACTCCCCGACTGGCAGGTCTGGACTGCGCTCCAGACGCGTTCCAACTGACTGGCAGACCCGAACTCGCGACCCGAACTCACTTACGACAGAAAACGACCGGGAAGTAAAGGCAGTCGAGCAAAGATACTTCGAGAGGGAGTATATCGATACGCGCTGTTAGCTCCGGACACGGTTAAACAAAGCAGCACCTCAGTGACAGCAGTAATTTAAACTAGCGTAGTGAGGTGGAAGTACGTTAAAAACAGGGTGTGAAATACATGATGACGGGAACACGAGCCACGCACGGCTCATTGTCCTCGTATAATGTCTAGATAAAAGAAATTATTGAAATTATTAGATATAATCTGCTAACACGTAACAATATCAGTACTGCAGAGTGTACAGAAATAATGCAGTTTCTAGATTTTATTTTAGCTTACTTTTTTTACCTTCAGTAACAAAATATATTACGTAAAAGATGGGTTTGGCATCCATAAGAGTCTAGCTGGTACTTTAGCAGACACTTTTGTGAACGATTTATAACGTAGATTTTTTGCTAAGTTTCCACAGCGAAAAGAAAAAAAATCGATTTATTATAAACGGTATTATGTCGACATTTTATAACTGATAGATAGTGACATCGGTGAGGTTAACCCATTTGCCCAAGCAGTAGGCAGCATGCAATCAATAGTAACTTTTACTACGGAAGTTGAAAAAGAGAACTCCATTAACTACCTTAATTTTACTATTAAGAAAGTTGATAACAAACATAAATTTCCCATTTTCAGAACCTACATGTACAGATAGTCACATCAATCCTAGTTCACGCCACCCTCTCTCATATAAAGCAGCCTTCTTCACCTCAGTGATTCACGGCTCCTTCGCCTGCCTTTGGCCGAAACTGAAATACCTAAAGAACTCAGCAGTTTAAAGCAAATTGCATTAGCTAACGGTTTTCTGTAAATGACGTCACGCGCCCTAACAGTAGGCATATGAAACCTGCAACAAACAGCAGGGAGTGGCACACTCACCCAGGAAATTGAACCAATTAACAATAAATGAAAATCGTTCCAAAGTAATTTCACGGCAAAATGTCCTAGCAAATAGAGAAGTGTTTCAGAAAATCTAATGTTAGATGTGGCTTTGAAGTTAAAAACACCCTCAAATTGCGAGTAAAACATAAACTGGAAAGGGTGTATGACAAATCTGATAGCTCTTGAGTGTTCAGGGAACTGCGATAGCGAATTTGGACCTTGCACTAGGATTCGTCCCAACACCCGGTAGAACCTGCTGCTCCAAATCTTGTATGCAAACAATCCGCCGCCTCCCCGCACGTTCGTCTGTCTGAAAGTACTCATGAACAGACAAACGCTCAAAGAGGTCTTGAAATGTTTTGTGATGTGGTTGGTGTCGGTGAGGGTACTTGTTTCGGTGCATCCTTGCTGCCTCTCGACAGTTTCCATCTGCTTGGCCGTACACAAACACGACATGGCTTGTCCCCGACATGAATGCCGGATCATTCTACTGCTTACAGTACGCTGCGACAGTCATACAACCTGGAGCACACAAGGAACACCGACCGTGATTAGAGAAACTGTCATTCGTAAGCGCAGTCTACCGTGGCAACGATGCTTTTTCAGGCATGTATTCACAGCACCTTTTTCCCTCCACTTCCAATCAGGAACCAATCCGCCCCAGTATATCCTTTCGTTTTTGTTTTCTTTTTGTGGTAAGTTGAAGTATAGCGCCACCGGTGAATCTCGATCTAACTGACTTGGTGGAAAGGTAAAACTGTTCTATCCTACAATGACGTCATTCCAAGAACATCATTGGGGTGCACGTTGAAGGTCGGCAGTGGGACCTGAAGTCCCATATCACCCTCCAGCGGTGGAAGTTCAAGGTGCAGGCGGAAGGTAGCACAACTACACTACGTACTGACATTGGTGGCATATGATGGCCGACACTTATCGGGTGGTCGTATCAACACTGACATAACAGGGCTATCGTTAACCTTAGCCTGAATCTGATTCCTCAAGGATGGTGAGAGGAACAGTGTGGTGGTGCCACGGTCGGGGAGTCATGGTGCCCTTGTTTTGTAAGCCAGCGACTGTGCGTGCAGGGCATCCACTTTGTTATTCAGATTCCTTGCCTCCTCCTGAATGGATGTCTTCAGAGTGACCATGTTTGTTTCTTCATAGAGTGAAACTACCCTCGTGAGGGGAGAGGCATGCAGGCTCTACCGAAGCACCTTATTCTGCAGGCACTGGAGGGAGGCCGAAGTGGCCGTGCGGTTAAAGGCGCTGCAGTCTGGAACCGCAAGACCGCTACGGTCGCAGGTTCGAATCCTGCCTCGGGCATGGATGTTTGTGATGTCCTTAGGTTAGTTAGGTTTAACTAGTTCTAAGTTCTAGGGGACTAATGACCTCAGCAGTTGAGTCCCATAGTGCTCAGAGCCAGCCACTGGAGGGACCACATCCAGGAGGCACTAACTGTAGCCCACCCAGTGCAACCATAGGTGAGGGAATGGTGGACAACCATCCAGTGCAGTTGGAGCTTGGTTTCTAGATTCAGTTCCCTGCTGTTGAACATTGGGTACAACGTTTTTATCAGCTTCTATCCTTTTTGGGTGACGTATTCTGAATGTCGATGGAAGAGCAGTTTCTTATCCAACTGGACACCTAGATACTGGTATCAGGGGACCATGGACCTGGATGCCTGCAATACTGATGTTGTGGCGGAGGACTGGGTGGCGTCTGGGACGTAGTTTTGGCGGCATTGAGGGCACTCTTGTTTGAACGACACCAGGTCACTGTCGCGTCCACCGGAGATGAGCAATGAGCTGGTCCTTGTTGCGATCGGTCGTATAGAACCCTGTATCATCGGCGTGTTGCACCAGGTGACAGTGCGGGGTGACTGACATATCATTAATATAAATGTTAAAGAGGATGGGACGCAACACAGAGCCTTCAGGGGTACCTGTCGACATGTGACTAAGCCTGAACGTTTTCCTTGCTGAGTAACTAAGAAGGTTCTGTCGTGGAGGATTTTATCCACGATCTTGACATACATGTCGTGGATTGTCGTCTGTGTCAGCATTTTGTACGCAAGACTAACGTGCCAAACAGTGTCGCACCCATGATGCAGGTCTAGGAAAACCGCTGGTGTCGACCTGGTGGAGTTAAAGCCCTAGCTGACATTTTCTGTGACCCTAAGAACTTGGAGTTCGGCCGACAGGTGGGAAGCGAATTCGAACTGTTCCAGATGGATTGTACCAGCCACAGCCAGAGACTGGGAAATGTGGTGGAAGATCAAAGATTCTAAAGCCTTTGCCATGGTATTCGGAAGTCTAATGGGCCTGTTAGTAGGGACTGTAGGATCCTTTGAGGGCTGGGGTGGCAATCAATCTGGCCTTCTTCCACTGTGGGGGAAAAAGGCCAGTTGTGAGACAGCAGTTCAGGATACTGGTAAATAAGACCAGTGTCTTGCGTGTGAGTCGGCGGAGGTGTTCGTTTAAGATGCCATCCAAACCTGGAGCCGACTGCCCACGTTTCTGCCAGAGGATTCGTTGGATTTGCGATAGGGACGTAAGGTGAGGCTCAGTCAGAGGTGGTCTTTGTCTGAAAGCGGCAACGGCCGCCAGAATATCGCTTTCATCCTGGAGTTCATTAGGTGTAAGGTCCTTGACGAGCAATTGGTTCTGGGCCTAAAATGCATCGGCCAGGTTTTCTACCACATGGAGGGCATCATAAGCCGTCCACTGTGTGGATGGAATGGTTGATCTTTACTGCGGAGAGCCTTAGGGCTCGGACAAGAGCCCATTCTGATTTATGTTAGAGGAGAAATGCAGAGATCTTGTCCTCCTATTGTCCTGTTTTCCAATCGGCGAGGCGATAACAGAATTCGCGTTGGATACACTTCATGCGATGCTTATCCTGAGGACCACGAAACTGTTTCCACCACCTGCAGTAGCGGTTGTTCTGGATTTTGAGTTCACGCAATAGGGGAGGCAAGGTGTATCTATAGTATAGTATCCACAAGAGTTTAGCCAATAACGCCCCTTCTTTTGCATCAGAGCGGGAATACTAGCTCATGACGATGGCCCACCAATGGTAGCTGCAAGAATTTTAATCAATATTCCCACTTCTTCAGCACGAACGTGGGAAAACTCTCCTTTATAAGAGAACGCGACACTGGTCAGTGACAGTGTTCTAGCAGTAGTGGACACCGAAACATTCCAAAGAAGATCCCAGCAGAGGGTGGAAGCGTCGGTTATTTTAGAAGGAAATATGACGCGGCCTAACAACCCAGAAGATTCTGACTTTAGTGACCCTTCTCACCTCGACTGGCTGAAAATTTGTCTGGGCGCGAAATGGAGCTCGTTTCTCAGGCTGTTCATTATCTGCATAAGCTTCGAGGGAATTTAGTGTGCATTTCCGGCTGCCTCGCCCCCCCCCCCTCCCCCCCTCCCCCATCCGTCTCCCATCCCTAGGGACCACTCGTAGTTCGCACAGCTCTGAAAAGGAGCTTTTGCGGTACCCCGTCCTGGGGTAACCGTTGGCAAAAATGCGGCTATTCCGTCCTTGTGGGAATTCAGGGAAACCTCCCGAACAAACTCTTCTCGACCACCTAACACATAAAGCCTGCTGCTGGCCTTTTTCACCACTTTCCAGCAACGGAGAATGTTACAGGTTCAAACTCTAGATTTCGTAAGACCTGTTCCTTCAGTCAGAAAATCTGAGGTAATGCGACAGCAATGAATTTATTTACCATCACTTAGCGATATGTGCGCCACAAAACGTAAATGGCAGAGGCAGAAAAAGAAAATGAAATTCTCAGGGAAGTTTAAACTAGCAAAAAAAAAATTCAGAATAGAGAAACATGCCATCAATTTCAGTTTGAGGACAAAAAATGACACTGCTAAATTAAACGAAGAAGGTAACTCTGTGTAGACTCTAACATACACATAAAATATATAGCAGCGAATACTGATTGTTAGCTGAAGTTGTTTTAAGGGCAAAAAGATATTCGTAAGCTGAATGTCTTAAGCATGTTACGTGCTTCGAGTCGTGTCATCAGAGTGTAAAAGACAGTGGACTATAGTTACATATTATTCATACATACACTCAACTGCTAGCTATGGAATTCTTTTCTAGGCAACATATGCAGAAAACATGAACACAGTTTTGAAACTACAGGAAACTGGCTGTAAGAATGACTGAAAATCATAATCGGGCTCATTGCAGAGATCTGTTCGACACATTAGGAGTCTTCTTTTAGTGTTCAACCCTGAGGTTGGTTTGCAGCAGAGCGCAATTCCTCTCTTCTCTCTGCCTTCCTCTTCATTTCCACGTATGTGTTACATCCAACGTCATTCATGATCTGTTGCATGTATATCCTTGGTCGCCCCCGCCGATTCCTTCCCTCAATAGCTCCTTCTGCTATTGTTTCCAGTGACGTTGTTGTGTCGTAGGATGTGCCCTACAAGTTTGTCTCTTCTTGTTTGGATGTGCCTCCACAGAGATCTGGTTTCCTGTAATCTTCTAAGCACCTCTTCATTTGTTACTTTGTCTCTCCAGCTATCTTCATCATCCATCTATAGCACCACATCTCCAGGGCCTCCAGCCGTCTTCTCTCTTCTCTTCCAATCGTCCAAGTTTCACATCCGTATAGGGCCACACTCCAAACGAAACCTTTCATGATACGTTTCCTTATTTTCAGACTGATGTTGTTACCGGTGAGTAAGTTCCTTCTCCGATTAAATGCAGTTTTGGCCTTTTGTATTCTGCTCACAATTTATTTCCGGCTTCTACCATCTCTTGTGATTTTGCTTCCCAGGTAAGCAAATTCCTCTACCACTTCCAGCTCCTCTCTTCCAATTATCATTCTCAGCGGTTCACATTCTGCTCCTCTACTGCATACCATCACTTTAGTCTTTTTCTTGTTTATTCTCATTCCATACTGATTGCACAGAATTTTTTCCATTGCTCTGAGGACTTTCTCTAGACCTTCTTTTGTCTCCGTGACTATAGCAATACCATCTGCATAACGTAGCATATCTATCTTCTGCCCATTAATTTTGATCCCCACCTCAGTAGTTTCTCGAACTTGGTCTATAGCTTCCTGGATGCAAGCATTGAATATAAGAGAAGAGAGAGCACATCCTTGCCTTACCCTTTTTCTAATATTTGCTTCTTGTTCCGGGTGACAGTCCCTAATCACTGCCACCTCATTCTTATAGAAACTCAGTATCACACGGATGTCTTTGTACTTTATTCCACTTTTCCTCAGCACTCTGAACATCAGCATCAGAAGTAAACATTAGGAGTACATTTTCTAATTAGTTATGCACACAGACCACGAAATAAATCTGGACTTAACTTGCATTTGAGTACGCATAAAACTCAAAACAGCGATTTTTGCCAAGGTTTAATACTGTACCATAAACAACCCAAATGTTAAACACATTGCTAAAACCAACTTATTTAAAAAAAACTGTTAAAATCTACTTTTAATGCTTCTATGTATAATGCACGATTACGTAGTTAACATGCAGTAAGGATCTGGTAAAAATGTAACACACGTAATTAACGATAAAACACCTGTACAAGCTCACTACATACGTTTGCACTACCTTTTTCTGAAAATCTGTACACCAAAGCTTTGCAGCTGGCAGTGGTGCACTATTTCGGAGTCACCATCTCACTCATTATGAAGGGGTGCTTAGTTAGTCTTTCGCTGTAGCTGCAGCGTAATGATTATAAATTGTGTATAGTGCGCACATGACTAGTGTTGAGAAACGAATGAACAGCGCTGCATTAGCTGTTCACGTTATGAAATACCTCCTCTGCAAAAAAGGGGAAAACAATTGTAAACCAGGCGTAATCCGAATGAGGCTGCGCTGTTTTAGACTGTGATTTTATTCGAAAGGATTCCATTCGACCATTCAATGCTTTTCTCCTAATCCCTTCATTGTTTCATAAAAGAAATCCGGAATTATTTCACGCTTCGATCACGCCCGATTACCTGTTCCATTCTTGTCAAACTAGGCCTATAACACTACGGAGCCTAATTAATTGCCTGTATGTACCTTTTCTTCTGTTCTACAACTGCAGCGCCGTTACATGTACAGTACCGTAGTAAAATTGAATCATTGTTGAATAAAACGACTGCTATTGTTAACTGTTACTGGCACTGTTTCGTACTTTACCCGTGACGCGCGAAGCAGCTCCCAAGTGTTGTCGTCCGGCAAGCGGTAGCGTTGACACTGCTAGTTTATTACCGGGACAGCAGCGGGTTGCTGGAGTATTATCTCGCTAAAATTGATGGGCCGCAATACTTCTTATCGGAAGAGATTCTCGGGATAAAATATTACTACTTGGGGGGGGGGGGGCACCTTCATACAACGCAATCACTATGATAATCGATAATGTCATTCGGTGTGCAAATTTCGTGGTGTCCCGAAACTGTATCCGGCATTTCGTCAGAAATGATATGTCCTAGTGCTCTTCCAAGTAGAATATTTTTATTCTTGTCTGTATAACATCGAGGAAGGATAGGGCACTACCCTAGTACTTCCTTTGGCATTCTAACAAAACTCGGCGTACAAACATGAGCGTCCCGACGCATGGGGATTTGCTATCGTGCGAAATATATATCATAATTTTGATTCAGTCCTTTGTTCGTAAATTTCACAACCGAGATATGTTTTTTTTTATTTTTTATTTTATTTTACTTTTTTTAAATTGTACTGCCGCCATTTGAATGCAACAATTTTTATTTTCTTATTACACGATCCAGATTGCGGCCTTTGGCCATTTTCAAGTACAAAAACTTACACTTGAAAATAGCCTAAGGCCGAAATGTGGAACGTACTGTGTAATAACAAAATAAAAGTTATTACAGTCAAATGGAGGCAGCATCAATCAAGAAATTAACGAGAAACATTTGCTTTATTTTCTTTCTGTTGTCGGATACTTCCGTCCCTGTTTGATAGAAGTTTCGTCACGGTCCATGAAAACGCAAACTCCTGACATTCAACAACATTTAGTTGTATTTGTTAACGGTTTTGCGGTTTAGATGGCCGTTATAGACAATAGCTGCAGACTATATTCTGCGGCCCCCAGTCACCCCATCCCCATGCAACCATTTTCTGTTTTCGACTTTCCCCGTTTTTAGTTTTTTGTGCAAAATTAAGATAACGTATTACAAAAAATTTTATAAATAAAGTAATTAATTAATATTAGGTTGGTGCATAAGTTCTCATGAGGCTGAAATAGCGCTTCGTTTGCATCACTCCATTTGTGAAGATTTTCATCAATGGAGTTTGCCGGTATCACGAACGGATCAAAGAGAATCGAGTTATCGATTTCAGTTGTTTACCCCTTCAAGTAAGAAACTGTCTCTTCAGCATATTCCCATTTTTGGCATTCTACCGCCATATCACTGCTCAAAATAAATTACTATTTCAGTGTAATACTGATATTATGATTTACTGTGGGACTATGGAGATTAATAAGGTAAAATGTATTAATTTATCGTGCCGTATCCCGTTAATACAGCGAAATCTCTAAAAACGTATAGAATTTTATACAATACTATTCAAAACCTGAACTCTGGGACGTTTGAAGGTCCCGAAAAAGTTTTCTGGGACACCGTATGTTACGCTGAAAAACCGGGACAATCTCGATTTTCTGGGACGTTTGGCCACGGTCTAACTCCACCGTCACTATCGACACTCATTTCACCGCCATCAACAATCTACATCTACATAGATACTCTGCAAATCATATTTAAGTGCCTGGCAGAGGGTTCATCGAACCACCTTCACAATTCTCTATTATTTCAATCTCGTATAGCGCGCAGAAAGAATGAACACCTGCATCTTTCCGTACGAACTCTGATTTCCCTTATTTTATAGTGGTGACCGTTCCTCCCTATGTCAACAAAATATTTTCGCATTCGGAGGAGAAAGTTGGTGATTGGAATTTCGTGAGATGATTTCGTCGCAACGAAAAACGCCTTTCTTTTAATGATGTCCAGCCCAAATCCTGTATCATTTCTGTGACACTCTCTCCCATATTTCGCGATAATACAAAACGTGATGCCTTTCTTTCAACTTTTCCGATGTACTCCGTCAGTCCTATATGGTAAGGATCCCACACCGCGCAGCAGTATTCCAAAAGAGGACGGACAAGCGTAGTGTAGGCAGTCTCCTTGGTAGGTCTGTTACATTTTCGAAGTGTCCTGCCAATAAAGCGCAGCCTTTGGTTAGCCTTCCCCGCAACATTTTCTATGTGTTCCTTCCAATTTAAGTTGTTCATAATTATAATACCTAGGTATTTAGATGAATTTACGGCTTTTAGTTTGCACTGATTTATCGTGTAACCGAAGTTTAACGTGTTCCTTTTATCACTCATGTGGATGACCTCACACTTTTCGTTATTTAGGGTCAACTGCCACTTTTCGCATCATTCAGATATCTTTTCGAAATCATTTTACAGTTTGTTTTGATGTTCTGATGACTTTATTAGTCGATAAACGACAGCGTCATCTGCAAACAACCAAAGACGACAGCTCAGATTGTCTCCCAAATCGTTTATATAGATAAGGAACAACAAAGGTCCTGTAACACTACCTTGGGGAACGCCAGAAATCACTTCTGTTTTACTCGATGACTTTTCTGTCAATTACTACGGACTGTGACCTCTCTGACAGGAAATCACAAATCCAGTCACATAGCTGAGACGATATTCCATAAGCACGCAATTTCACTACGAGCCGCTTGTGTGGTACAGTGTCAAAAGCCTTCCAGAAATCCAGAAATACGAAATCGATCTGAAATCCCTTTTCAATAGCACTCACCACTTCATGTGAATAAAGAGCTAGTTGTGCTTCACAGGAACGATGTTTTCCAGATTCATGTTGACTGTGTGTCAATGGACCGTTTTCTTCGAGGTAATTCATAATGTTCGAACACAATATATGTTCTAAAATCTTGCTGCTTATCGACGTTAACGATATGGGCCTGTAATTTAGTGGATTACTCCTACTACCTTTCTTGAATATTGGTCTGACCTATGCAGCTTTCCAGACTTTGTGTACGGATCTTTCGTCGAGCGAACGGTGGTATATGATTGTTAAGTATGGAGCTAATGCATCAGCATACTCAGAAAGGAACTTAATTGGTATACAGTCTGGACCAGAAGACTTTTTCACTACTCCGAGGATATTTACTTCTACGTTACTTATGTTGACAGCTGTTCTCGATTCGAATTCTGGAATATTTACTTCGTCTTCCTTTGTGAAGGCATTTCGATAAATTTCAGTAAATGGTTTTCAGTTTTCATATTTCCTGTTACTACAGCTAATCGGGCGGTTCAAAATTGATTTTACGATTAGGAAAATAGTCACCAGTCCATTTTCCCTCAATGGCATCTTCCATTTTTCATTCAGTACTTGGTTTGCTCCTTGCGGTCTAGGGCTCCTTGCCACGGTTCACGCGGCTTCCCCCATCGGAGGTTCGAATCCTCCCTTGGGCATGGGTGTGTGTGTGTTGTCCTTAGTATAAGTTAGTATAAGTTAGATTAAGTAGTGTGTAAGCCTAGGGACCGTTGACTTCAGCAGTTTGGTCCCATAGAACTTACCACAGATTTCTAAATTTTTACTTGGTTTGCTATTTACTGCACCGTCTAACTTTCTCAAGAAGCTCATTGTGTCGGGCAGACTACTTTTTTAACACGCACTAGATGATAATAGACAACTGCCATCAAAGAAATGTCAACTTGCACACGTATGGCCATGAAACAATTACACATAATTTGCTACCATCGACATTAGCGGTCGTCCTCCAACTGAACTCTACAATGGACCGAATGCTGCGCTAACGACAGTGGTGCTAGTTCGCCTTCCACGTTTTCAAATCACGCGCAGTTATTTATTTAGAGAAATCCACGTCCCTCCGCGCCCCCTGCCCTCTAGGAGACATGCGTAGGACTGTCCTACTTGACATTGTCAACTGACTGCTGTTGTCAAGGACACAAGCGCCTGAACTCCTTCGAAGAAGTTATAATTTACATTACTCGAGGCGTTAAGCTGACCTGTTCATACACCTTAACACGCAGCACATTAACTTGTCGGACACGAGTCGAATCCATGTGGCCATCTGTCTGGTTCATGACAAGTCTGACTTTGGATTTTAGGAGTTTTTTTTTTTTTTTTTTTTTTTTTAACTCTTGTGCTGGGCTACTTCCCAAATGCCGCCTCAGAAACTTCGTTACACACACAATTTAAACACTATTACACATAGTCCAAAGTTTACACAATCCACCGATGGGTGGAGCACACGACTTTCCTTCCCTAAGTTAACGTAATGTTATTAATGTGGTGGCGTATTATTATTAATTTATTTTTATTTATGGTTTGGTTTAGCGATTCCTTTTCACTGTTTGCTCCTTTTATTTAAGTTTAGTCCTTTTAATTATGTTTGCGGTGGTTGTGAAGTCTATATTGCTTGGTGTTCTCCGTAAGTTAAAGAATACGTTAATACCATATGCGTTTCGCAGCAGCAGATCTCGTTGAGTTTCCTTGCTGGAACTTCTCCCCCTGAAATCGCTAAAGATAATTTATCGCTCTACGGAAATCGATCGGTACAGCCAGGAGCTATGGTGTGTCATGTGTATGGAATGTGGCGTCCAACGTTAGTTCGTGAAATTATTTAGGTCTTCGGAGAAATATTCTCGACGAATCCCAAAACCGTGTAAAACTGCAGGTTCGCACCATCAAACCACACAATACTTCCGAAAGGCTTGCCTCTTTATAATCACTGAATATTTATTTTGAAATGATTAAGGGTTATGAACTCTACACACTCGATACTCCTTTTGTACTTTTATATGTATTTATTTTCTTCAACACCATAAAAATACCGAGCGAGGTGGCGCAGTGGTTAGCACACTGGACTCGCATTCGGGAGGACGACGGTTCAATCCCGCGTCCGGCCATCCTGATTTAGGTTTCCCGTGATTTCCCTAAATCGCTCCAGGCAAATGCCGGGATGGTTCCTTTCAAAGGGCACGGCCGACTTCCTTCCCCATCCGCACATAATCCGATGAGACCGATGACCTCGCGGTCTGGTCTCCTCCCCCAAAAACCAACCAACCAACCAACCATAAAAATAGATTACTGCCTTAATGGCGGCTTCCAACAATCTCCTCTCAGTCCGAAATAGAACATCTCTTTTCCTATGTCCAACATGGAATAATTATCTCTTTGCCGTAGCTTAATACAGTCTGTATATCTTTGTTATCTATTTTGCACGGAGATGCTAACATTCCACAGAGTATTTATCTCTCGCGTAGGTATTTTACATTTATCGTCGTATTAATGGTCCGTCGCAATTTATGTATGGGATTTTGCATCACAAAGTGCTATCTAAGGAAAAGCGAAAGAGACTATAAGACACTTTTCAAATTTGTTTCGACAACAGCGAATTCAGGTTTCAACACTGTTGGTGTTGCTCTAAACCATCGCACGAACGACTAAGGGACAGAAATCGAAATAAGTGGCCAACGAATAGAAAAGCAATTAAAATTTCTCAACAGAAGAAAGGCCACAGGACTGACTGGATACCAGTTCGATTCAACACAGTGAAGGAACTGGCCACTCTTTTAGCAGCAGTGTGCCGTAGATCTCTAAAAGAGCAAAGCGTTCCTAATGATTGGAAAAAACCACAGATTATTGCCCTTTTCAAGAAGGTTCGTAGAACAAGCGCACTAAACTATAGGCATACATATCTCACGGCGGTCTGTTGTAGAATTTTGGAACATGTTATGCGTACTCGTATTCCGACATTTCTGGGGACCTAAAACCTCCTCTGTAGTAATGAACATCGGTCCCGAAAATAACGATCGTGAGAACCCCAATTTACTCTGTTCGTCCACGAGATCCAGAAAGCAGTAGGCACAGGAGCCCAGGTACATGCCGTGTTCCATGACGTCCTCAGTGCCACTTAGTGAACAAAATATGAGCGCATGGAATGTCAGACCAACTTTGTGACTGGACTGAAGAATTTCTAGCAAACAGAACACTGCATGTGATTCTGAAGGGAGAGAACTCCCCTTCGGGCATTCCCAAGGTGAGTGTTATATGACCATTATTTCTCACAATATAAATAAATTACCTAGTAGATAAGGGGCGGAAGTTCCATGAGGCGTTTCGCACATGATGCTGTTGTGTACAGAGAAGTCACATCATCATAAGACTGATTATGCCTTTCAGCGTTCAGTCTGGAGCATAGTCCCCCTTATAAAATTCCTCCATGATCCCCTATTCAGTGCTAACATTGGTGCCTCCTCTAATGTTAAGCCTATTACTTCAAAATCATTCTTAACTGTGGGAGGTGCCGGGGCTAGCAGTGTATTTAACACTAAATTCTTCTAGAATCTACATATGTAAATGATGCTCTAAGCCCCCCCTATTCTAACTCCGACTTTTGCTGTTGCACAAGGATTAAAAAAAATACGCGAACTGACTCTAATCAACCCTGCCAGTGGAGTAGAAGAGAGTTTGGCACCTGCAATAATTTAATTTGATAAATAAGTTAAATAAACGAAGGTTTCATTAACATAGTGAGGATTGACAGGGTTGCTCTACCGATTAACAGAATGAAAGTTCTGTCCAAAATAACAATATTATTTATTAAGACTAAACACAAAATAATAAACAAAAACACATGAAACATTTACAATACATCAAATTGGCTCAAATTGGATACTCAGACAAACGCTGTGAATGTGAAGTTGTCCCTAAACTAGATTGTGAGGATTATGACGAAGTGGTATGTGGAGCCAATTCCTTGCCACTCAAATCTTAAGAGAAAACACATAGCCAACCCAACATTAATTGCTGCTACCCAAGACAGAACAAAGTTAGAAAAAGACGAACAGGCGCGCTCTGCTGAGCTCTGATTATCACCTAGGAAAATCCCTGTCTGCCGGTGCTGCGGACATACATTACCAATCTGTCTTCTTAACTGCAAGAACACGATTTGGCGTACCGGAGGCGATGGCTGGTTGCTTCGACGTCCTCGACCGAAAGGCGAGAGCCGACTGCCTAGAGCACCCGTACAGGCCGAACACACAACATTCCCGCCCCCACGACAGTGGCCGTGGTTAAACGTTCCAATCAGCAACTCGAAAACCGACGGAAAATTCCACTCCATTGCCGGAGCACTACCATTCCACCAATGGAGATTCTTGGCGCCAATTTCTGCGCTGATTTTGCTACGTCACGGAGCTATGCCCTGAGCAAGCCAATCACAGTTACTATTTTTCAGAAAGCGCGGGAATTTTCCCGCCACAACTGCCTGGGTACACAAGTCATTCCCACGCCTCGCTGGTAGCCCGCCAGAAAGTGTTTTCGCTAAGATTCTGCGAAGTAACGGAACCTCTAGCCCAGCCGCTACTTCAGACCCCTCCGGCCGTGTCTTTTGACAATGTCGGCGTCTGCAAAGCATTCACTCGACTTCCTCACACCCGTCGGCTTAACCCTTTCCAGATCAGCGGAGCACGCCTGTCACCGGACCACCCAGGTGACGAGAGACGCAGCATGGGAAGTCCGCGTGTGAAGGAATAGCAACTTTTCACCGCATACAATAAGAGACGAATATCGTAAGATAGAAATATGAGAGGGGCTCATGCCACCTCTCAACTGAATCCAGGTACCTTCTCCTTGGTCTACCCCGACTCCTCCTACCCTCTACTGCTGAACCCATGAGTCTCTTGGGTAACCTTGCTTCTCCCATGCGTGTAACATGACCCACCATCTAAGCCTGTTCGCCCTGACTGCTACATCTATAGAGTTCATTCCCAGTTTATCTTGGATTTCCTCATTATGGACACCCTCCTACCATTGTTCCCATCTACTAGTACCTGTAATCATTCTAGCTACTTTCATATCCGCAACCTCAAACTTATTGATAACCTGAATCAACCCAGCTTTCGCTCCCATACAACGAAGTTGGCCGAAAGATTGAACGGTGCACAGATAATTTAGTCTTGGTACTGACTTCCTTCTTGCAGAAGAGAGTAGATCGTAGCTGAGCGCTCACTGCATTAGCTTTGCTACACCTCGCTTCCAGTTCTTTCACTATGTTGCCATCCTGTGAGAATGTGCATCCTAAGTACTTGAAACCGTCCACCTGTTCTAACTTTGTTCCTCCTATTTGGCAGTCAATCCGTTTATATTTCTTTCCCACTGACATTACTTTCGTTTTGGAGATGCTAATCTTCATACCATAGTCCTTACATTTCTGATCTACCTCTGAAATATTACTTTCCAAACTTTCAATCGAATCTGCCATCACAACTAAGTCATCCGCATATGCGAGACTGCTTATTTTGTGTTCACATATCGTAATCTCACCCAGCCAGTCTATTGTTTTCAACATATGCTCCATAAATAATATGAACAACAGTGGAGACAGGTTGCAGCCTTGTCTTACCCCTGAAACTACTCTGAACCATGAACTCAATTCACCCTCAACTCTAACTGCTCCCTGACTATCAATGTAAAGACCTTTAATTGCTTGCAAAAGTTTGCCTCCTATTCCAAAATCTCGTAGAACAGACAATAATTTCCTCCTAAGAACCCGGTCATATGCCTTTTCTAGATTTATAAAGCATAGATACAATTCCCTGTTCCACTCGTAACACTTCTCCATTATTTGCCGTAAGCTAAAGATCCGGTCCTGACAACCTCTAAGAGGCCTAAACCCACACTGATTTTCATCCAATTTGTCCTCAACTAATACTCGCACTTTCCTTCCAACAATACCTGAGAAGATTTTACGCACAACGCTGATTAAAGAGATACCTCTGTAGTTGTTACAATCTTTTCTGTTTCCATGTTTAAAGATTGGTGTGATTACTGCTTTCGTCCAGTCTGATGGAACCTGTCCCGACTCCCACGCCATTTAAATTATCCTGTGTAGCCATTTAAGACCTGACATTCCACTGTACTTGATGAGTTCCGACTTAATTTCATCCACCCCAGCCGCTTTATTGCACTGCAATCTATTAGCCACTTTCTCCACTTCCTCAAATGTGATCCTATTTCCATCATCATTCCTATCTCATTGTACCTCGAAATCTGAAACATTACTGATCGTATTTACACCTACATTGAGCAACTCTTCAAAATATTCCCTCCATCTGCCCAAGGCATCAACAGGATTCACCTGCAGTTTTCCTGACCTGTCCAAAATACTTGTCATTTCCTTCTTACCTCCCTTTCAAAGACTGCTAAATACACTCTAGAATGGTTTTCCAGCAGCTTGACCCATAGTCTCCAACCTGTTTCCAAAGTCTTCCCAAGATTTCTTCTTCGATGCTGCAATTATCTGTTTGGCTTTGTTTCTTCCTTCAACATAACTTTGTCTAATTGAGTCCTAGTATGTAGCCATTTTTGATACGCCTTCTTTTTCCTTTTACAGGCTGCCTTGACTGTGTCACTCCAACAAGCTGTTTGCTTCATCCTACCTTTATACACTACTGTTCCAAGACATTCTTTAGTCACTTCTAGTACTGTGTCCCTGTACCTTGTCCATTCCTTTTCTAATGACTGTAATTGACTATATTCAACTAACTGGTACCTTTCTGAGATCATTGTTATGTACTTGTGCCTGATTTCCTTACCCTGAAGTTTCTCCACTCTTATCCTTCTACATATGGACCTGACCTGCTGCACTTTCGGCCTCACAATACCAATTTCACTGCACATTAAATAGTGATCAGTGTCATCAAAGAATCCCCTGAATACACGTGTGTCCCTCACAGCCTTCCTGAATTCCTGATCTGTTATCATATAGTCAATGACAGATCTGGTTCCCCTGCCTTCCCAATTATACCGGTGAATGTTCTTATGTTTAGAAAAGGAGTTTGTGATTAGTAAGTCCATACTGACACAGAAATCCAAGAGTTGTATCCCATTCCTGTTGGTCTCCATATCCTCTCCAAATTTACCCATAACCTTTTCATACCCTTCTGTTCGATTTCCAATCCTGGCATTAAAATCACCCATGAGCAGAACACTGTCCTTGTCCTTTACTCTAACAACTACATCGCTGAGTGCGTCATAAAAACTAGCCATCTTATCTTGATCTAACCCTTCACAATGCGAATATACTGACATAATCCTAATTTTCTTGCTAGCTAAAGTCAAATCCATCCACATCAGTCGTTCGTTTACATGCCTAATTGCAGCTACGTTGGGTTGCATTTCTTTCCTGATGCAAAGCCCTACGCCCCATAGTGCTATTCCTGCTTTGACTCCTGACAGGTAGACCTTGTATTCTCCCACTTTCTCTTTTTTCTCAATCCTTACTCGAATGTCACTAACAGCTAAAACGTCCAGCCCCATCTTACTCGCAGCCTCTGCCAGCTCTAACCTCTTCCCAGAGTAGCCCCCACTGATATTAATAGCTCCCCATCTCGTTACCATTCGTTTGCCGAGTCTTATCTTAGGAGTCCCTGGTTTATCAATTAGAGGTGGCACTCCGTCACTTCCAAAGGTCAGAGGCATTTTGCTCTGATTGTTGCCAGCATCGTATTTAAAGTACCAGGGAATCAGGTTGCTAGCCTTACTTGCCCCGGGTCCCATTGAGTTTTACCCCTAACGGTTGAGGGACTAGCCGGTAGATTTGGTAGTCTTTGCCGTCTGAGCACAAAGGTGACCACGACTCAGAATATGTCCGAGATGCCCAGCCTTATTCCAAAGTAACTGGTATCCCGACTGTCAGGACCACTTACTTGACCACTCATACGTTGCCCGTGGTTCATGAACAAGGACATGACAACAGGGGCCCACACCATGAACCATAGAGAAGTCACTTAGTGCAGGGAGCAACAATGAGCCCTCACCGTAAACAAATATAACGTATTAAGAATATAAAAACAGAAAAACCCGTTACTGTATTATTACAAAATTGTAGAACAGTCATTGGAAGAAGTTACTTCCCTAAAATGTCCAGGAGTATGCGTATGGAGCGATGTAAAGGGGAACGACCACATCAAATTAATCGCCAGTAACGAGGCTGTCAAACTGAGGTTCATTGGAAGGGTCGTCAGGAAAGGTAGCCCATCAACAATTGAAGTAGTTTGGAAAACACTCGTTCGACGAATACTTGAATAAAGCTCGTCAGTATGGGATCCGTACCAGATAGAACTGATAGGGGAAAAGAGAAGAACCAAAGCAGAGCAGCACGTTTCGTTACAGTTTCATTTAGTAAGCGTGAAAGCGTCATGGAGACGCTCACTCAACTACAGCAGCAGACGCTGTAGGTGATACGTTCTGAACCACGGTATGATCTACTGTTATAGTTCCAAGAGCCTGTGTTCCTAGAAGATCCAACCAATATAATGCCTCCTCCTACCTACGGATATATGGCGGAAAGACCATCAAGATAAAATTAGAGAGATTCGGGCCCACAAGGAGGCTTATCAGCGATCGATTCTTGCCCTGAACCATTCGTGAGTAGAAGAGAAAAAGGGGGAAGTTGCACTGGTGCACTAAGTAGTCTCTGTCACACAGTGGAAGGTGGCTTCCGGGGCGCTAATGTAAGTGAAGATGTAGATGTTTCTTTCAAACCTGACTTTTTCTCATTTCTTCTACTTTTTGCAGTAGTGTTCTGCAATTTCTTGAAGTTCCATGATTTCATAGAAATGTCATGAAATACACTCCTGGAAATTGAAATAAGAACACCGTGAATTCATTGTCCCAGGAAGGGGAAACTTTATTGACACATTCCTGGGGTCAGATACATCACATGATCACACTGACAGAACCACAGGCACATAGACACAGGCAACAGAGCATGCACAATGTCGGCACTAGTACAGTGTATATCCACCTTTCGCAGCAATGCAGGCTGCTATTCTCCCATGGAGACGATCGTAGAGATGCTGGATGTAGTCCTGTGGAACGGCTTGCCATGCCATTTCCACCTGGCGCCTCAGTTGGACCAGCGTTCGTGCTGGACGTGCAGACCGCGTGAGACGACGCTTCATCCAGTCCCAAACATGCTCAATGGGGGACAGATCCGGAGATCTTGCTGGCCAGGGTAGTTGACTTACACCTTCTAGAGCACGTTGGGTGGCACGGGATACATGCGGACGTGCATTGTCCTGTTGGAACAGCAAGTTCCCTTGCCGGTCTAGGAATGGTAGAACGATGGGTTCGATGACGGTTTGGATGTACCGTGCACGATTCAGTGTCCCCTCGACGATCACCAGTGGTGTACGGCCAGTGTAGGAGATCGCTCCCCACACCATGATGCCGGGTGTTGGCCCTGTGTGCCTCGGTCGTATGCAGTCCTGATTGTGGCGCTCACCTGCACGGCGCCAAACACGCATACGACCATCATTGGCACCAAGGCAGAAGCGACTCTCATCGCTGAAGACGACACGTCTCCATTCGTCCCTCCATTCACGCCTGTCGCGACACCACTGGAGGCGGGCTGCACGATGTTGGGGCGTGAGCGGAAGACGGCCTAACGGTGTGCGGGACCGTAGCCCAGCTTCATGGAGACGGTTGCGAATGGTCCTCGCCGATACCCCAGGAGCAACAGTGTCCCTAATTTGCTGGGAAGTGGCGGTGCGGTCCCCTACGGCACTGCGTAGGATCCTACGGTCTTGGCGTGCATCCGTGCGTCGCTGCGGTCCGGTCCCAGGTCGACGGGCACGTGCACCTTCCGCCGACCACTGGCGACAACATCGATGTACTGTGGAGACCTCACGCCCCACGTGTTGAGCAATTCGGCGGTACGTCCACCCGGCCTCCCGCATGCCCACTATACGCCCTCGCTCAAAGTCCGTCAACTGCACATACGGTTCACGTCCACGCTGTCGCGGCATGCTACCAGTGTTAAAGACTGCGATGGAGCTCCGTATGCCACGGCAAACTGGCTGACACTGACGGCGGCAGTGCACAAATGCTGCGCAGCTAGCGCCATTCGACGGCCAACACCGCGGTTCCTGGTGTGTCCGCTGTGCCGTGCGTGTGATCATTGCTTGTACAGCCCTCTCGCAGTGTCCGGAGCAAGTATGGTGGGTCTGACACACCGGTGTCAATGTGTTCTTTTTTCCATTTCCAGGAGTGTATATACGTAGAACGGAGGGAGGAGCCAATTTTTTAGACTAAGCTGCTCTTACACTATGTGATCAAAAGTATCCGGACACCTGATTGAAAATGACTTGTAAGTGGCGCCCTCCATCGCTAATGCTGGAGTTCAATATGGTGTTGGCCCACCCTGAGCCTTGACGGCTTCCACTCTCGCAGGCATACGTTCAGTCAGGAAGGTTTCTTGGGGAATGGCAGCCCATTCTTCACGGAGTGCTGCACTGAGGAGAGGCATCGACGTCGGTCGGTGAGACCTGGCACGAAGTCGGTGTTCCAAAACATCCAAAAAGGTGTTCTTTAGGATTCAGGCCAGGAATCGCAAGCCAGTCCATTACAGGGATGTTACTGCCGTATAACCATTCCGCCACATGCCATGCAACATGAACAGGTGCTCGATCGAGTTGAAAAATGCATTCGCCATCCCCGAATAGCTCTTCAACAGTGCTAGAAGGTGCTTCAAACATCAGTGTAGGCCTGTGCTGTGATAGTGCCACGCAAAACAACAAGGGGTGCAGGCCCCCTCCATGACAAACACGACCACACCACAACACCACCGCCTCCGAATTTTACTTTTGCACTACACACGCTGGCAGATGACGCTCACCGGGCATTCGCCATACTCACTCCCTGCCATCGGGTCACCACATTGTGCACTGCGATTCGTCACTCCCCACAGCGTTTTTACACTGTAAAATGGTCCAATGTTTACGCTCCTTACAACAAGCGAGGCGTCGTTTGGCATTTACCGGCGTGATGTGTGGCTTATGAGCAGCCGCTCGACCAAGAAATCCAAGTTTTCTCACCTCCTGCCCAACTGTCATAGTACTTGCAGTGGATCCTGATGCTGTTTGGAATTCCTGTGTGATGGTCTAGATAGATGTCTGCCTATTACACATTACGACCCTCTTCAACTGTCGGTGGTCTCTGTCAGTCAACAGACGAGGTCGGCCTGTACGCTTTGTGCTGTACGTGTCCCTCCACGTTTCCACTTCACTATCACATCGTAAACAGTGGACCTAGGTATGTTTAGGAGTGTGGAAATCTCGCGTACAGACGTATGACACAAGTGACATCCAATCATGTGACTACGTTCGAAGTCCGTGAGTTCCGCGGACCGCCCCAGTCTGCACTCTCACGATGTCTAATGACTACTGAGGTCGCTGATATGGAGTACCTGGCAGCAGATAGCAGCACAATGCAACTAATATGAAAAACGTATGTTTTTGGGGTTGTCCGGATACTTTTGATCACAAAGTTTATAATATTATTGGGTGACGATTAATGAACTATAAGAAAAAACGTAAATTAGTTACAAAATACGGCGTGTACACACTTTAGGTTACGACATGGTCGATATGTCTGCTGTCATTGGCGATGACGTGGTGCAGATAAGTAGCGAAATTCTGCATAACCCGCTTGTGTCAATGCTGATCTCCTGAATGGCTGCTTTCAGCTCAGCAATGGTTTTGAGGTTATTGCCCTACACCTTGTCTTTAGAATAGCCACACGAAAAGGAGTCGCATCTGTACAGATCTGGAGAATATGGCGGCCAATTGAGGCCCATGCCAATGACCTCTCGGTACCCCAGAGCCAGAATGTGGTCCCCAAAGTGCAGCTGGAGGGATGGCGACGTTCTTTTCGAGTCACAATGTTGAGATAATTTAGAGAACCAATATTTGAGGCTGACTGGAGAATGATTCTACTGCCGCCAACATACATTGCGCGTAAGGATCACGACGATAAGATACGAGAAAACAGGGCTCATGCGGAGGCATACAGACAGTCGATTTTCCCTTGCTCTGTTTGCGAGTGGAACGAGAAAGGAATTGACAAGTAGTGGTGCAGAGTACCCTCCGCCAGCACCGTACGGTGGTTTGCGGAGCATCTACACTCCTGGAAATTGAAATAAGAACACCGTGAATTCATTGTCCCAGGAAGGGGAAACTTTATTGACACATTCCTGGGGTCAGATACATCACATGATCACACTGACAGAACCACAGGCACATAGACACAGGCAACAGAGCATGCACAATGTCGGCACTAGTACAGTGTATATCCACCTTTCGCAGCAATGCAGGCTGCTATTCTCCCATGGAGACGATCGTAGAGATGCTGGATGTAGTCCTGTGGAACGGCTTGCCATGCCATTTCCACCTGGCGCCTCAGTTGGACCAGCGTTCGTGCTGGACGTGCAGACCGCGTGAGACGACGCTTCATCCAGTCCCAAACATGCTCAATGGGGGACAGATCCGGAGATCTTGCTGGCCAGGGTAGTTGACTTACACCTTCTAGAGCACGTTGGGTGGCACGGGATACATGCGGACGTGCATTGTCCTGTTGGAACAGCAAGTTCCTTTGCCAGTCTAGGAATGGTAGAACGATGGGTTCGATGACGGTTTGGATGTACCATGCACTATTCAGTGTCCCCTCGACGATCACCAGTGGTGTACGGCCAGTGTAGGAGATCGCTCCCCACACCATGATGCCGGGTGTTGGCCCTGTGTGCCTCGGTCGTATGCAGTCCTGATTGTGGCGCTCACCTGCACGGCGCCAAACACGCATACGACCATCATTGGCACCAAGGCAGAAGCGACTCTCATCGCTGAAGACGACACGTCTCCATTCGTCCCTCCATTCACGCCTGTCGCGACACCACTGGAGGCGGGCTGCACGATGTTGGGGCGTGAGCGGAAGACGGCCTAACGGTGTGCGGGACCGTAGCCCAGCTTCATGGAGACGGTTGCGAATGGTCCTCGCCGATACCCCAGGAGCAACAGTGTCCCTAATTTGCTGGGAAGTGGCGGTGCGGTCCCCTACGGCACTGCGTAGGATCCTACGGTCTTGGCGTGCATCCGTGCGTCGCTGCGGTCCGGTCCCAGGTCGACGGGCACGTGCACCTTCCGCCGACCACTGGCGACAACATCGATGTACTGTGGAGACCTCACGCCCCACGTGTTGAGCAATTCGGCGGTACGTCCACCCGGCCTCCCGCATGCCCACTATACGCCCTCGCTCAAAGTCCGTCAACTGCTCATACGGTTCACGTCCACGCTGTCGCGGCATGCTACCAGTGTTAAAGACTGCGATGGAGCTCCGTATGCCACGGCAAACTGGCTGACACTGACGGCGGCGGTGCACAAATGCTGCGCAGCTAGCGCCATTCGACGGCCAACACCGCGGTTCCTGGTGTGTCCGCTGTGCCGTGCGTGTGATCATTGCTTGTACAGCCCTCTCGCAGAGTCCGGAGCAAGTATGGTGGGTCTGACACACCGGTGTCAATGTGTTCTTTTTTCCATTTCCAGGAGTGTATGTAAGCACTCCGTCTTCAGGCCACAAGTGGCCCATCAGGACCATCCGACCGCCGTGTCATCCTCACATGAGGACGCAGATAAGAGGGGTGTGTGGTCAGCACACCGCTCTCCCGGGCGTTACGATCGTTTTGTTTTGACCGGAGCCGCTACTGTTCGGTCGAGTAGCTCCTCAATTGGCATTACGAGGCTGAGTACACCCCGAAAAATGGCAACAGCGCATGACGGCAAGGATGGTCACCCATTCAAGTGCCGGCCACGCCAGACAGCGCTTAACTTCGGTGATCTGACGGGAACCGGTGTATCCACTGCAGCAAGGCCGTTGCCCAGTATCTATGTAGATGTAGATGAAATTGCATATGGGGCCAGAATGTCTGTTACTTTAGGTAATCATAACTGAAAAGTTAAAGATTAGAAAAGCTGTTGCCATATGGATTCCGCAAGATATGAGTAAAGAGCTACAAGAAGACGCAAAAGTATCGCAGAAGAATTGCTTCAACTTAATTGAACAAAAGCAGAATAGTTTCTGAAAAGAATTTATGCACATGATGAAACCTGGGTACGACATTTTGAGCCAGGACTGATATCTCAGCTGTCAAAATGGAAAAGTTCCGACCGTCCATGCCTGAAAAAATGCCGCTGTCAACAATCAAAGTTGAAATTGGTGATGATGATTGGGTATGACATTAAAGGAGTCACGGCTACAAACACAGTACCCCTGGAGTCGTCTGGAACAGGCATGTGCTACAAGCTGTTTCTGCAGCTTGCGGCTGGTGTCCTCATTTTGAACGGTAATACAAGACTGCATATTGCCTTATAGTGAAAAGCTCGTCAAACATCGATGGGAAATACTTGCCCACCAACCGCACAGTCCTGATATGTACCCATAAGACGCTGATTTCTTCCCCAAACTGAAGGAACAACTTCGAGGAATTCGTTTTGAAACAACTGATGAAGCCTCCAGTGAGGTGACCCGATTAATTAGACAGCTATCCAGATCACAGAAGTTGACAAAACGTTGGAATCTGTCATAAGCAGAAGTGGAGATTATGGTGACGTACGACAACGAAGTAAATATGTAAGGCACTCTTTAAAAAAAAAAAATTGTTCAAATGTTTGTGAACTTCTAAGGGACCAAACTGCTGAGGTCATCGGTCCCTAGACTTGCACACTACTTAAACTTACTTATGCTAAGAACAACACACACACCCATGCGCCAGCCGAGGTGGCCAAGCGGTTCTAGGCGCTACAGTCTGGAACCGCGCGACCGCTACGGTCGCAGGATCGAATCCTGCCTCGGGCATGGATGTGTGTGATGTCCTTAGGTTATTTAGGTTTAAGTAGTTCTAAGTTCTAGTGCTCAGAGCCATTTGAACCATTTTTGAAAACACCCATGCCCGAGGGAGGACTCGAACCTCACGGCGGGAGGGGCCGCGCAATCCGTGACACGGCGCCTTAAACCGCGCGGCCGCTCCGTGCAGCACTCTGTACTAGGTGAAACTATCAACAAGTTATATATAACAGGGGCGTTCAGTGATTAAAGTAGGCAATCATCATAGGTCGTACCACTCACTCCTTCTGGCTTCTTGATTTTTCCCTTACGATCTGTGCCTGTCCTGACCTCCTCTCCCCAACCTCAACTTCTAGGACTCGCCATTGACTGTCACCTCATTTGGATCCCTCATCTCCAATCTATCCAATTCAAAGCCTACAACTGCCTTCATCTCCTCAAACTCCTCTCTGTCCAGACATGGGAGATGAACCCCTCTACCAACCTCCACACCTACAAATCCTTAATGCATCCCATCCTCTGTTATGTCAGTCCCACGTAGATAAAAAATGGTTCAAATGGCTCTGAGCACTATTGGACTTAACTTCTGAGGTCATCAGTCCCCTAGAACTTAGAACTACTTAAACCTAACTAATCTAAGGATATCACACACATCCATGCCCGAGGCAGGATTCAAACCTGCGACCGTAGTGGTCGCTTGGTTCCAGACTGTAGCGCCTAGCACCGCTCGGCCACTCCGGCCGTCCCACGTAGATACCCACCCCCTCCAAATTCTATAAGTCTGTCCAGATCCTCGAGCGCCATGCACTCCACCTCGTCTTCTGTATGCACCTCCCGTCCTCCACACAGATCTGCTATGAACTGATGCCTTTCCCCCATCTGCTCCTTTTTCTCAAAGATATTCGAGACATCTACACCTCCCGCCTACTTGAGCCCTCCCCCCCCCCCCCCCAATGTCCCAGTTGCTCCTCTCCTCTCCAACCCCCACCCGCTGCCATGCCTTCACCATTGTGTTCCGCCCCCCCCACCCTCCACCACTACACCCTTCATCACCTTTCCCAAGGTGGCTTCTGTCAACCCCCCCCCCTCCCAGATGATGCCCTCTCACCATCCATTTATCCCTCCTATCATCTCTGATCCTCACCTCTCCCTCCCTCCCTCCCTCCCTCTGTATTTTTCCTGGACTCATCTTCCCCCCTTCCAACCTGTTTTTCCCTGCTTACCCTTTCCTTGACTCCATTCTCTCTGCTGAGTCCTTTTGCTTTCCCCTCCACTGCCTTCCCCACTCCTTCTCGTATCTGCCCTGCCTCTCCCACTTTTATGTGTCCTCTGCCTCTATCGCTTCCCCCCGTTTTGCTTTACCTCTCCTCCCCCATTTTCCCCCCTCATCTGTCTGGGACCTCTCCCCCTCCCATCTGCCTTCATGTCTACCCTATTGTGCAGTGTTTACATGAGTGTTGAGTGTTGTGCATCCCCTTCTAAGTGTTGCGAACAGCCACCATACTGTCACTAGTTATAGTTTTATATTATTCTGTGCGCTATGAAAAACGTTTATTATTTATGTCATTATCTATAATATTTGCACTTGAGCATATGTCAATTACTGTCTCTTAACTCTCTCCCTTTTTAACAATCTAACTTTTGTCATGTTTTATTTTATCGATTTTTATTACTGTAATGCCTCTTATACCTTATAAGCCCATTACAGACATTACCGTTTGTATCCCCCTCTTTATTTTACGTTGTTCAATTAATCATTGAAGAATATGTATATGCCTACAGTAGCGACAGCCGGTGAACTTACAACACAAACATCTTGTGGATATTGTATGGCAGTTTGTTTTGAACAGTAGTGCTGCTGACAAGATGACTCGTGCGTATGCTGTTATTTATATACAGGGTGTACATAAAGTCTGGCAACTCTTTCAATTATCTATTGTACAAGAACTTAACATTGTACAGATATCATACATATTGCATTTTGAAGAGAATCTCTGAAAGTTCTTTTTACAAACATTAGATATTCGGATCATGAGTGACCCAGAAGACGCCAGTACAGTAATTGAATTCTTGCCATTCCCGTCCCAGAATGGCATCGTCGACTGTGGCAGTCACTTCCCGTATTCTCTCCCGGAGGTCTGCTACATCACGTGGTAGAGGCGGTACATACACCAGATCTTTAATGAGTCCCCACAGAAAAAAGTCACACGGAGTGAGATCTGGCGATCGGGGACGCAATTTCATGAAACAGCTGTCCCCTTCTGTAGCACAGCCTATCATCGATTCGGCAGCTCCCTGTTTAGGTACCCACGAACTTCACGTTGAAAATGGGGTGGAGCCCCATCCTGCTGAAAGATGAACGGAGAGTCCGATTGCCTTTGAGCCATCAGCCATTGCTGCAACGTGTCCAAGTGGGAATATCCAGTGACAGTGCTTTCAGCGAAGAAGAATGGGCCGTCCAGTTTTCGACGTGACAAGGCACAAAAAAACATTTACCTTTGGGGAATCACGCTCAAATTCAGTGCATTCGTGTGGACGCTTTGTACCCTAGGTTCGACAATTATGCCTGTTCACTTTCCCATTAGCGTGAAAAGTTGCTTTGTCGCTAAAAATTGAGCGATCAACAATGCCATCCCCATCCTCATTCAGTTGTTGCAACTGTGCACAAAACTCAGAACGCTTGTCTTTGTCGCCATTGAGCTTCTGCACTATCTCCAATTTGAATGTTTTCATAGACAGCTTCTGTCTCAGGACTTCCCACACTGTCACTGGAGCCATTTCGAGTTCACGGGATGCACGACGCACCGATTTCTTTGGACTCCTTATCAATGTCCCTGGCACGCACTCCACATTCACACTGGGACGTCCGTTTCTCTTTGCCGGACACAAGCAACCCGTCGTAACGAATTTGTTGTGCCAGTGGTAAATGGCCTTCCTTGTTGGTGGCTTCTTACCGTACTTGGTTCTAAACATCTGTTGAACAGTTGTAGCACACTTGTTTTTGTCGAACTCCAACACACAAAAAGCTCACTCCGCATCTGAACTCGCCATGTTTGCGATTTGTACTGACTATTGGCAAATTACCAAACTACGCTGTGGCGGTATACATGAAAAAAAAACTTTCAGCGTTTGTCTTCAAAATGGCATATGTATGATATCTGTGGTGTCACCGCCAGACACCACACTTGCTAGGTGGTAGTCTTTAAATCGGCCGCGGTCCGCTAGTATACGTCGGACCCGCGTGTCGCCACTGTCAGTGATTGCAGACCGAGCGCCACCACACGGCAGGTCTAGAGAGACGTCCTGGCACTCGCCCCAGTTGTACAGCCGACTTTGCTAGCGATGCTACACTGACAAATACGCTGTCATTTGCCGAGACGATAGTTAGCACAGCCTTCAGCTACGTCATTTGCTACGACCTAGCAAGGCGCCATTACCAGTTTATATTAAAATGGAAATGATGTACAGTCCAGAGAGATGTTCACCAATTGTGGATTAAAGTTAAGTATTCTACCAGTTACCTCCTGTTTTGCTAGTCTTATTTCTCTGACCTGTTCCAGAGCTCACGCCAGTCTGCGTATAATTAAACGCGTGCATTTCGGCCTCCTCTAGCAACACGGTGTTGGCTCTTCTGCCAACACAGCAATATCTGTACAATGTTTGGTCCTTGTGATATAAATAATTGAAAGTGTTCCCGGGCTTTATGTAAACCCTGTATATTTGACGATGCTGGTGCTGATTTTGCATTTAACATTTGACGCTACCACTATGGCTGCAGTACATTACGACATTGTTTTTATAAAACAGGTATACATCTTCATACTTAAAGCGTACAAATGCATATGAATGTCTGTAGCACTTTTCATTATGGTCTGTTTAATTGTTTTAGGTTGTAGACAATCTGCTAGTGTATTTATGTTTTCTCACATTTTGCTGCACATCTGAAGATGGTCATTGTAGACCGAAACCGGTAGTCTGCTGACAAAAAGTTTGTGGTTACAGACGTAAAGTAAAGGAAATTTATTCTACATTCGGGTCACTGTTTTATTCGCGACGATGTCGTAGCTTGTGTCACTCACAGCGACTAGTAACAGTAAACTAGTTGTTTCATTCGTTTGAGTTCTATTGATTTCCAATTAGAAAGTAGTTAATGGATGCCGTATTTATAGCCTGCTGTTACTGTCGTTCATTCTTTCTATAGTGTATTTACTTTCCTTGAAGTACTTTTGATATGAGCCGTCCAGAGTGAATGTTGCCACAGTAGAACACGTTAAGAGAGTGAAATATAAAGTTATCTAGCGATTGCGAAATTTGTCGACAAGAAAACGAGAAGCACTCGGACGCCAAAGAAACACCCGATGCGCACGGCGGCAAAGCATCTCGGCGAATGAGTAACAAGCGCCAGTGCTGTTACTTATATAGCAACACGCCAGTTGGATGACGTAAATCAGAGATAACAGATTTCAGCAGCTGCTAAATGTGTTAACCCGGATGACCCGTTACGCGTGCGCTGACGGCGTTCTATCAGCGGCAAGGGTCAACAGGCCGAAACAGCGTGTTGCAACATTATGTAACCATTGAGGTCACATGGAAACCAACAGCACAGGATACTGAGATGTGCTGCCAAAGGGGCTAAAAAAAAAAAAAAAAAGCATACTTCTTTTGTTTATATATGTGCATTCCACGTATATGCAACGTATATAACAATATAGGTATCAATTACTTGCGTCTGATCTGATACTAAAATGTTATCATTATGAATTATTTAGTTTCTTGTACAGTAAACATTTATTTGCCACTGAGACCGGAGGGGTGGGACTGAGTTTTTGAAATCACCGATACAGTGGTGTAGGATTGGGTTCCAGGTTTCACACCGTGCAGCCATCCGCCCTGCGGGACCGCCGTTTCTGTAAATATGACGAAAATAGTTTGTCGTGAGACAATTAGCCATTAAAAATAAGATTATACCGTAACTACGCAGCATAATGAGTAACGTTGTATGTTCGTAAACTGAAGCTCAGGTGTTCAATACTTACAGAAAGGAAACTTTTTTTTAAAATCCTTATCATAATTATTGTGGTCTTCATTTTGAATCGTTTAATTTGGTTTTAAATGTACTCGTCTTCTTAAATTTAATTTCTGATACTTGAGTGCCTCGTTTGACTCATTGTATTAACTTTGTTATTTTGCACAAATTTAATGAAGTGAATCAGTATAAAAAATGCGATTGTAGTAAGCTAGCGTTTGTATTTTCTCATGGCGCGAAAGGAATATACGCTTTAAATGTTTTTTGTATGACGATATCTATCCGAGAAAACGGACGCATCGGGCTGGGACCAATGCAAGGCAAATACATAGTTTGTACAGCTTTTAGTGAGCCCGTTCGGAACGAAACTCTAGAACGCTTGCAAGCAACTAGTAGTTTGCTGCAGTTTTATGATGAAGACTATAAAACGGGATAAATTTTTTATTGATCGTTATCTGGCTACATTCAAGCAATGCGTTCGACATTTGCAGATTTTAAAGAAGTCAAAGTGTTGACTGAATGTGAAGAATCTAAGGACAGACTTCAAGGCGCGCATGTGAAGTATAAAGGACGGCTATTTCAGCGGCTGTGCTACATTCGATGATTTGGAGGATATCAAACCCTTAGGCAACACTGAAATTCAGCTGCTGACTGTCATAACTGATAATGCGCCGTCTGCGTTAGCTAAACTTATTGAAGCGTACCATCAAGTGACTGGTGTATTAGGAATGCTTTGGCAATTTACGTCCTTAAAAGCAGAATACATCTTGCAAAGAATTCCAGTTATCGTCAGTGCTTAACCGTACGATTTGGAAGAAAGCCTAGTTGACGTACTGGTGCAGGTTCTTGAGCTGCTCAAAACAGATGGGACTGCTGCTGCTGACAGCAAAAGGCACGAACCCCTGGAGGTGCAGATTTACAACTTTCAATGGAAAATTCATTAGAATCCTGTTTATAAAGTGTAGAAATAATCTTATGCATTTACTTGTCTTTGATTATCACCAGCTACAGTGGAAATGAGTGAAGAAATACCCATGCGACAGGAACGCCTAAACGACCGCACCCAAATTTGCCCAAATTAAGTGGAGACTTACTACTTTTTTAAAATCACCAGCTACTTTATATACTAATGCCAGGGCTGTTCTTAGCATATGTTCGAGTATAATGACTTTTCTGCAGACTAGAAATCTACTCATACGTTTCGAAAAAGACGATCGTGTGAAACCCAGCTTGCTCTATTCGTCCACAAGACTTAGAGGGCCATAGACACGGGTCACAGGTAAATGCCGTGTTTCTTGACTTCCGCAAGGCGTTTGGTACAGTTCCCCACAGTCGTTTAATGAACAAAGTAAGAGCATATGGACTATCAGACCAATTGTGTGATTGGATTGAAGAGTTCCTAGATAACAGATCGCAGCATGTCATTCTCAATGGAGAGAAGTCTTTCTAAGTAAGAGTGATTTCAGGTGTGCCGCAGGGGAGTGTCGTAAGACCGTTGCTATTCACAGTATACATAAATGACCTTGTGGATGACATCGGAAGTTCAATGAGGCTTTTTGCGGATGATGCTGTAGTATATCGAGAGGTTGTAACAATGGAAAATTGTACTGAAATGCAGGAGGATCTGCAACGAATTGACGCTTGGTGCAGGGAATGGCAATTGAATCTCAATGTAGACAAGTGTTATGTGCTGCGAATACAAAGAAAGAAATATCCTTTGTCATTTAGCTACAATATAGCAGGTCAGCAACTGGAACCAGTTAATTCCATAAATTATCTGAGAGTAGGCATTATGAGTGATTTAAAATGGAATGATCATATAAAGTTGATCGTCGGTAAAGCAGATGCCAGACTGAGATTCATTGGAAGAACCCTAAGTAAATGCAATCCGAAAACAAAGTAAGTAGGTTACAGTACACTTGTTCGCCCACTGCTTGAATATTGCTCACCAGTGTGGGATCCGTACCAGATAGGGCTCATAGAAGAGATAGAGAAGATCCAACGGAGAGCAGCGCGCTTCGTTACAGGATCATTTAGTAATCGCGAAAGCGTTACGGAGATGATAGATAAACTCCAGCGGAAGACTCTGCAGGAGAGACGCTCAGTAGCACGGTACGGGTTTTTGTTGACGTTTCGAGAACATACCTTCACCGAGGAGTCAAGCAGTATATTGCTCCCTCCTACGTATATCTCGCGAAGAGACCATGAGGATAAGATCAGAGAGATTACAGCACACACAGAGGCATACCGACAATCTTTCTTTCCACGAACAATACGAGACTGGAATAGAAGGGAGAACCGATAGAGGTACTCAAAGTACCCTCCGCCACACACCGTCAGGTGTCTTGCGGAGTATGGATGTAGATGTAGATTTGCTACGGGCCATAGCTGAAGAGAGAACGGAATGGATGGTCACTAACGCGCCGTCGCCAGGAAGAAGGGCTGCTTTGAATGTAGTGAAGGAGAGACGGTCATCCAACCACTGAAAACGCGAGTCTCCGGGTGGATGACCCCTTCATCAGTTGTTTCTGATTAGTTTTTGATGAATCAGTTCTCGTTTTATAGAAAAACTCACAGAATTAAATACTTGGAATGAAATAAAAGACCCCACTTGGTTGCCGTGAATTTATGAGACTCCCCCACTTTGATGAGAAGTGTCCGATCTCAACACAATCCTGCTGAGGAGTTCACTCTTATTTCTGAAATACTGAACAAGTTCATGCCCTGATGAAAATGTTGCTTATGCTAACTGGTTATTTCCAGGCATAACTTGGTGCAAGTTTACCAAGGTTATGCCAAACAAATATCACAAACACGGACTGCCTATCGCAGTTGATCGAGGAAGAAGCCTATCGCTCAACAAACCATTGGGAGAGTAAGTCGTTCTTTTCCCTTATGGAGCCATTTCTAAATAAGGCAGGAGCGTGACAGGTAAGCACACGCCTTTAGTTTGCCAAGAAACTTTTCAGGCTTCCGTGCTCTTTCAATTACAACCAAGATTTTAATAAAATGGCAAAGGTAATGTAAATCAGAACACTGGGAGGAGTTGTGGTCTAAATAGAAGTTGATTTATTCTTTCTTAACATCACATGACAAATGATGGCTAAAGAAATGCCACACAAACATCTTACCTGACAATCGCTTTCAATAATATGCGGTCTATGGTTAACAAAGTGATAAACTGGCGATCAACGCACCACCCTAACGAGAACTAATAGCTTTATCTGACTTTATGACATCTACATCCATACTCCTCGAGCCACCTGACGGTGCTTGGCGGAGGGTACCTTGAGTACCTCTATCGGTTCTCCCTTCTATTCCAGTCTCTTACTGTTCGTGGAAAGTAAGATTGTCGGTACGCCTCTGTGTGGGCTCTAATCTCTCTGATCTTATCCTCATGGTCTCTTCGCGAGATATACGTAGGAGGGAGCAATATACTGCTTGACTCATCGGTGCAGGTACATTCTCGAAACTTCAACAAAAGCCCGTACCAAGCTACTGAGCGGCTCTCTTGCAGAGTCTTCCACTGGAGTTTATCTATCATCTCCGTAACGCTTTCTCGATTACTAAATGATCCTGTAACGAAACGCGCTGCTCCCCGTTGGATCTTCTGTATCTCTTCTATCAACCCTATCTGGTACGGATCCCACACCGGTAAGCAGTACTCAAGCAGTGGGAGAACAAGTGTACTGTAACCTACTTCCCTTCATTTTGGATTACATTTCTTTAGGATTCTACCAATGAATCTCAGTCCGGCGTCTGCTATACTGACGATTAATTTTATATGGTCATTCCGTTTTAAATCACTCCTAATGCGTACTCTCACATAATTTACGGAATTAACTGCTTCCAGTCGCTGACCTGCTATATTGTAGCTAAATGATAAAGGATATTTCTTTCTGTGTATTCGCAGCACATAACACTTGTCTACATTGAGATTCAATTGCCATTCCCTGCACCATGCGTCAATACGTTGAAGATCCTCCTGCATTTCAGTACAATTTTCCATTGTTACAACCTCTCGATATACTACAGCATCATCCGCAAAAAGCCTCAGTGGATTTCTGATGTTATCCACAAGGCCATTTATATATATTGTGAATAGTAACGGTCCCACGACACTCCCCTGCGGCACAGCTGAAATCACTCTTACTTCGAAAGACTTCTCTTCCCTGAGAATGACATGCAGCGTTCTGTTATCTAGGAACTCTTCAATCCAATCACACAATTGGTCAAAAATGGCTCTGAGTACTATGGGACTTAACTGCTGAGGTCATCAGTCCCCTAGAACTTAGAACTACTTAAACCTAACTAACCTAAGGACATCACACACATCCATGCCCGAGGCAGGATTCAAACCTGCGACCGTAGCGGTCACAATTGGTCCGATAGTCCATATGTTCTTACTTTGTTCTTTAAACGACTGTGGGGAACTGTATCAAACGCCTTGGGGAAGTCAAGAAACACGGCATCTACCTGGGAACCCGTGTCTATGGCCCTCTGAATCTCGTGGACGAATAGCGCGAGCTGGGTTTCACACGATCGTCTTTTTCGAAACCCATGTTGATTCCTACAGAGTAGATTTGTAGTCTTCGAGGAAAGTCATTATACTCGAACATAATTCGTGTTCCAAAATTCTACAACTGATCGACGTTAGAGATACAGGTCTATAGTTCTGCACATCTGTTCGACATCCCTTCTTGAATACGGGGATAACCTGAGCCCTTTTGCAATCTTTTGGAACGCTACGTTCTAGAGACCTACGGAACACCGCTGCAAGAAGGGGGGCAAGTTCTTTCGCGTACTGGGTGTAAAATAGAACTGGTATCCCATCAGGTCCAGCGGCCTTTCCTGTTTTGAGCGATTTTAATTGTTTTTCTACCCCCTGTCATCTGTTTAGATATCTACCATTTTGTCATCTGTGCGACAATCTAGAGAAGGAACTACAGTGCAGTCTTCCTCCGTGAAACAGCTTTGGAAAATCTGTGGTATAGCCCAAAAGCTACGCTACTATCAAGCATCTGTACTCTGCTATTCCATAAAGAAAAATATGGTTCCAAAGAAAAGGGTGATGAGAAGCATTCATTGAAGCCGTACGCCGTAGCAGCGAATACCTTACTCTTCTGCAGGTGAGGGCGACACACCGCGAGGTGCTCAACGAGAGCAGTTACGCACAGCGGCAATCTGTTATTAACGGCGCGCGTCCAGTAATATGCAAGTACGCGGTCTCGCGTTCGGCTGATTCGGTACACAGATACTTCACTATAAGCCTCAGTAACCTCTGTGGATTAAAGTGTGCAGGTGCACCCGTTTGCTGGTCTTCCAAACGAATTTGACTCCATGACATGACTATGTGTGATGGGATATGTCAAATATTTAGATGGCCAACTCAAAACAAATAAGTACATCCACGCATAACTCGTTGTGTGCCTGATGCGAGAAGCAGTACTTCTGACGGTTCAGAAGGTGACTGGCACAGGCTCTAAGTGGCACACTAGCAAAAGGACACGTCTCACTGTCTAGGTAAAGACCTGCCATTCTTTCCTGCGAAGCACCAGTAAAAAGAGTCTTCTTCTCTTTCTCAACAGCTTTCCTCCACAGCTTGGTAGCATAGCACGTTTGCATGCTTATAATACAGCCACTTTAGCACAAGCCAATTATGAGCTGGAGCTCGGCATTCGAAGCTGAGAGACCGCCCCACTGCTCTGCATACACAGATTTGACGAACCGGGGACTTTAAAAATTAATTGGGAGAAAAGGAAAAAAAATTCGGCTTCACTCCCTCTTTCTCATGATTTTACACTGTGTCTTTTCTAAAAGCATGAGTTGGATGGAACCACAACCCTCCATAAAAAGATCGTTATCTCCCCTGTTCCGTCCATTTCGAACTTCCTAAATGACGGCCATGAACTCACTAAAAGGCACGTCCCTTCACAAATATGTTTTGTAGCAGAGTCTGGACGCCGGGGCGCCACTGCCCTATCCCACGGAATTCGCAAAAACTCTCAGCCGTCTCATCCACTTTCTACCTAACATGCGCCCATACTCTGTTTTATTGCCGGCCATCAGGTCGTTCAACGCGCCAGTCAAAGTTGCAGCAACTCCTCGGCTCTAGTCAGCCTACCAGGACCCGGCCACCGACCGACGGGCGCCACCCAATTTGTCTGCACAATGAGACTGGGGACTCGGCTGCGAGCAACGTTTCCACTCAGGTTCTGCAGAAAAAAAGCTCCCCTCGGATCTCAACTGCCGTACACTTTGACTGCTGTCAATTAACTCAGCATCCTCTTCCTTCAAACACAGGTAAAGCATACTGCTATGCCTTCACTAGAGCACACAAGCAAGAATGTTGACTACTGCCAACAATTTCATCATACGAATGAAGTCAGATCGTATCACATGTAGCAACCAAGTAATAAATATCGCCTTCCCTATTAACACTAAGCAGCATGACACCATATCAAAAGTGAGAGTGCCCTGCAGTCAGCATCACTAGTGGGATTAATGAAAAAGATTCATCGAAAACTGTTCAACTGCGTGAAGAAAACAAATTCTAACTTACGTTTCACCATATAGAAGATTGAGAAACCAGACGCACGCTAACAGTGTTCGTAGGGAAGGAGAATAAGAGTCACCATTCTCAGCACACGACATTCTGGAGTACAGTCAGCAAAGAAGGAAAGAAGAAACCAGATAACGGGAAAAAGAGATAAGGAAGCAGAAGGCGATATAACGGAAGCATGGGAAAGAGCAAAGGCTGATGGAAAGCGATTAGGTTAAGTATGGAAACGTTGCTTATAAGTTTTGATTCTTAGCTTAAATTAACTAATTAAGAAGTGGACAATGTGACCAAATCGCGTAAAGAGGATGTTTATATGCTCGAAAAGGCTGAATCCAACTTGGACACGCCAGAAACGAACACGGATAGAATACGAATAAGATCCACTCCGCAACATGTAAGGTTCAGGCATTCTAGAAGAGGACTGTGCCAGAAATAAATGAAGCAGTTCACTACTCCAAATATGAGGACTTTGTTACAATTAGAAAAGACGCTGGCGAATAAAATCAGGGCAGCCAGATACCACAAAGCCTAAGGCACAGAAGAGATACCGTCGGCAAGCACTGAGCGACGCATTTCCGAATGCTATCAGATGATTTGTTCTCATGTATACGAGAAAGGCCCATTGTGGGAGAGGTGGGTGTCACATCAGAGTCACCGGACAAGATTTTGAAGAAAAGCTTTCCTTTTCGTTATGCGAGTTTCTCACCTACACAACAGATGGGAATCTGCACAAATGTACAGATGTGGGTAAGTCAGTTCAGAGACAGTTTGCCAAGCTCTTGGCTGATTCAATGCAAAATTGAATTCATGAGCAGCCATATGAACAGTGAAGTAATTGCATGAGTTCCACCAGTAATTACCGACTTTTGAACTTTCAATGACTGCCAAGCAAAGAATGTAAAATTTTACTAGTCAAGCATGGAGGAAAACGGTAAGAATGGGCATCAAAGCCCCACCGAGGTCTGCGTCTAAATTCAAAACATACTTTGCGGAAATATCAAGTACAGATGACTCTGCAAACGAAAGTTTTGTGGAGAGAAACGGCCGTAACGAATACCAAACCCACAGAGGAACTGGCCCCACCAGAGGGAACGGAATGATGACAACAGATGTAAGACGTCGTGGTCTCCAGACCTTCATTGCTTACATATTCCGCCCTCACAATCATATTCCGCACATCAAGACGCTTCATTCGAACCCAAACTCGATAAGATAAAGTCAATGTTGTATGAATTCATGTAAACGATATGCAAACAACTAGTAAATCGCAAATGCGCTCCGCGATTGAAATACTCGAGGCTGGCGTACACACACACACACATTCAAGACACAACGGTCAAAGGGGCCTTTAGTTCGGGAGATGCAAACTGCACAGCGGGTTGCCAGACCCTTCAGAGGACGAGTCAACCTCGACCGCCCATGGAGCGGACAGCGTTTGCCCGAGTAAAAGGAAAAACGACCCCATGTTCAGCTTAAAAGCGAATTCTCCTACATTGTGTGGGAGCCTCCAGCCTACGCATTCTTTACACATAGCATGCAGTTTCAGAGATTTTCACAGGGAGACAGCAAACGCCAAACGCCGATACTACAGATTTCCAGATTGGACGCCTTAAACGAAACGTCATTCTCCCGTTTTAGAAGAGCAATGCTGATTGGCAGACGATATTTATGACGCCTTGAGCCGAAGGAGTAATGGAAGAGACCGAAAGATATGCCCCTTACGGTCTGGCTTGGAGAGGGGCCGTTCTGTTGTCGCTCATGGAGTGAGAACACGTAACGAGAGTGTGTACGCTCGTACGTGTACTCAAAGAGTGAGGAACAAGTCTCTCCTCAGTACTTCACTGGGAGAGCACCTCTGTCGAGAGCGAATCGGAGTGCGACTCTATATTGAGTCCTTGCGATTAAGCGTTGTTCACTGTGTTGGCCGCCACACTTCTTGTGTGGGGTGAACGGACAGAGTTATAGGTAAACGCCTGCGAGCGAATTTTTGAGTGGCATTACGGTGAACTGGTTATCTGACCGGTGTACCACGCCAATAGTTAGGCTAGGGGCAAATAGAAGTCCTTGACTTCATCAAGGCGTAGGGAGAGTTTGATTGGCGAAGGTCAATCCAGATAGAACGAGAGTTATCTTATTTGTCAGCAGTAAGCGGCGCAGACAGCAGTCATCGCAGCTTATGGTATTGTGCAATACAGCTCTTGCTAGCCCCATATTTCCTCCACAACAGTACACTTCACTGCATTTCACATGTGACAGCCTTGACCGTACCTAGCAACATTCTAAAGGATAATTATCCAAGGTGAGTAGGTGCGCCTCTCAGCCATTCTGCCAAGTCAATAACAATCTTAAACTTTGTATAGAAACTTCATCAGAGAATCCTATCCTTAAGAGGTAACTTCACATTCCGAAAAGAACGCGGAAATAACTTGTTCAGTTCATAACTAAAAGTGCCATTGTAATTTCTCAGAATTTTTGCAAAATAATAATAATTTTCCTTAGTTTCATGTTTTTCTTACACTAACACTACTCCAGTACCCAAGTATCCCACTAGTTACGTAAGAAATTTTGTGAATTTTTGTGTCATTTCCTTACAGCGGACGACTCCAGAAGATATTTATTTCTGAAAGTTTTTCAGGCATTTCTCTTTAGAACGTTAGGAGCGTCTGTCTGACTTCTGTAGTAGTGCGGGGGTGGAAATTGCATCTTGCAGGAGCCACAGGGTAAAGGGTACATCTCACATTAATCCGTTGCTCAGAATGACAGAATAGCACCCACACGCTCACACAGATTCTGTCCACAGACCACACAGTAGCCGACAGCCTTCACTTAACGACCGAGAGCAGCGGCGTTAACATAGAGTTGGCAGTACTAACGGGTAAGCAGTACTGCATGAAATAACCACAAAAACCAATGTGGCACATACGACGAACGTTTCCGTTAGGACAGTGCGGCAGAATGTAGCGTTAATGAGCTATGACAGCCGACGACCGACTTGAACGCCTTTGCTAACAGCACGGCTCCCGGTATCGTGAGCATGTGTATTGGACCCTGGACGACTGGAAAACTGTGGCCTGGTCAGATGATTCCCGATTTCAGCTGGTCAGAGGTGAAAGTGGTAGTCGAGAGTGGCGCAGACCCCACGAAGCCATGGACCCAAGTTGTCAACAAGACACTGTGTAAGCTGGTATGACTCTATAGTGATGTGGACAGTGTTTACATGAAATGGACTAGGTCCTGATTATTTTAGCTTACTTGGAGACCATTTGCAGCCATTCATTGCAAAACACCATGTCACCGGTCCTCAGTTGTTCGCAGTTGGTTTCAAGAACATTCTAGACAGTTCTAGCGAATCATTTGGCCACCCATATTGCCCGACATGAATGCTGTCGAACATTTACGGGGTATAATCGAGGGGTCTGTCGTGCATAAAATCCTCCACCGGTAGCAAACTCGCCATTACGCACGCCTATAGAGGCAGCACGGCTGAATATTTGTGCAGGGGGCTTCCAACGACTTGTTGAGTCCATACCACGTCGAGTTGCTGCACTACGCTTTGCAAATGGAGGACCGACACGATATTGGAAGGTATCCCGTGACATTTGCCATCTCAGTGTAACATGTACACTACTGGCCATTAAAATTGCTACGCCACGAAGATGGCGCGCTACAGACGCGAAATTTAACCGACAGAAAGAAGATGCTGTGATATGCTCTAGTAGCTGTAGATGTAGGAAGTATGCAGCAGACCTCAGCAGTTACGGTGGCTAGGACAGTTGCAAAGTCTAAGAGAAAGAAGAAGGTTCTGCTGTTAGGTAGTTCTCATGGTAGAGGTGTAGGCCAGCAGTTGCAGGAAGTTTTGGGGAGTGAGTACCAGGTCACCAGCATTGTGAAGCCTAATGCAGGATTGGCTCAGGTGACTTTTAACATAGGGGGGTTATGTAGGGATTTTACTAAAGAGGATCAGGTAGTGATTGTGGGTGGGGCCGGTAATAGTATTGATAGGGATGGGGAGTATGACATAAATGGTGACCTGGAAAAGATAGCCACTCAGACTGGCAACACGAATGTGCATTTCGTGGAACTGTTTCAGCGTCACGATCGGTCTCATCTTAATACAGCCGTCAGGCGTAATAACTTGAGACTTGGGGGTGCGCTGATGACAGAAGGCATGAGTCACATTTCAGTGGTGTCGGTGGAGTCTATCAGCAGGACGGGTTTCACTAGACATGGCCTGCACCTCAACAGGTATGGGAAGGGGAGGTTGGCAAAACTTATAGGTGACAGCATAGGTGGGGGTGGTGGGATCACTCATGGGAAAATTCCGGTAGTTGTGGGTGTTAGAGGTGTACCTTTTTTAGATTGAAGTCAGCTGATAGGTATTCCTGCTTAAGGGAAGTCTCTCTAACAAAGAAACCACTTTCTACAAAGCTTGGGTATCCGATTAATGAGGGAATTAGTATATTTCATCAAAATATACAAGGTATTACAGATAAAGTTAGTGAACTGCTTATAGATGTTGACTCTGAAATTATTGGTATATCTGAACACTTCTTAAATGAGGAGATAATTCAGAGGCTTCCTTTACCAGGATACAGGTTGGCTGGCAGCTTTTCTAGGAGCTCTTTGCGGTGTGGGGGAGTAGCCATGTATGTGAAAAACGGTATCCCATTTGAGTCAATTGATGTTTCAAAGTACTGCACTGAAAAGGTGTTTGAATGTTGTGCAGGTGTGGTTAAATTTAGTGGAGCTAAACTTCTTACTGTTGTTATTTATAGATCCCCAGACTCCGATTTCACAACATTTTTGCTAAAGCTAGAGGAGGTTCTTGGTTCACTTTATAGGAAATACAAAAACTTAGTATATGTGATGACTTCAATATTAATTGTATAAGTGATTGTGCAAGGAAAAGGATGCTGGTAGACCTCCTTAATTCATATAATCTTATGCAAACCGTATTCTTTCCAACGAGAGTGCAAGGGAACAGTAGAACAACCATAGACAATATTTTTGTTCATTCGTCATTATTAGAAGGGCATTCTGTTAGCAAAAGGGTGAATGGCCTTTCAGATAATGATGCACAAATTTTAAGTCTAAAAGATTTTTGTGCTGCAACACATGTTAAATATAGTTACCAACTTTTTAGGAAAGCTGATCCAGTTGCTGTACAGACTTTTGTAAACCTTATCAAGGAACAAGAGTGGCAAGATGTTTATAGTGCTGATACAGTAGACAATAAATATAATGCTTTCCTCAAGACTTTTCTCGTGCTCTTTGAAAGTTGCTTTCCGTTAGAACGTTCAAAACAGGGTACTAGCACAAACAGGCAGCCTGGGTGGCTGACTAAAGGGATAAGAATATCTTGTAGAACAAAGTGGCAATTATATCAAAACGTTAGAAACAGTCACAATCTAAATGCAGCAGCCCATTACAAACAGTATTGTAAGGTGCTTAAAAAAGTTATTAGGAAGGCAAAAAGTATGTGGTATGCAGATAGAATAGCTAAGTCTCAGGAGAAAATTAAAACCATATGGTCAGTCGTAAAGGAAGTGGCTGGTCTGCTGAGACAGGTCGAGAATATAGAATCAGTGCGTAGTGGGGATGTCCGTGTTACTGATAAGTCGCATATATGTACAGTACTTAATAATCACTTTCTGAATATAGCAGGTGAACTAAATAGAAACTTAGTCCCAACAGGGAATCATATAGCGCTCTTAGAAAAAAGTGTTCCGAGACTGTTACCTCAAATGCTCCTCCATGATATTGACAAGAGGGAGATTGAGTTAATAATTAAATCACTAAAGACCAAGAACTCTCATGGATATGACGGGGTATCTAGCAGAATACTGAAGTATTGTTCCACGTATGTTAGCTCAGTACTTAGCCATATCTGTAACTTTTCCTTTAGGAGTGGTCGGTTTCCTGACCGATTAAAGTACTCGGTAGTGAAGCCACTTTATAAAAAGGGAGACAGGGATAATGTTGACAATTATAGACCTATTTCTATGCCATCGGTGTTTGCTAAAGTTATCGAGAGGGTTGTATATACAAGGTTACTGCAGCATTTAAATTCACATAATTTGCTGTCAAATGTACAGTTTGGTTTTAGAAATGGCTTAACAACTGAAAATGCTATAGTCTCTTTTCTCTGTGAGGTTTTGGACGGATTAAATAAAAGTTTGCGAACGTTAGGTGTTTTCTTTGATTTAACGAAGGCTTTTGACTGTGTTGACCACAAAATATTACTGCAGAAGTTGGAACATTATGGAGTAAGGGGAGTAGCTTACAATTGGTTCGCCTCCTACTTTAAGAACAGAAAGCAGAAGGTAATCCTCCGCAATATTGAGAGTGGTAATGATGTTCAGTCCCAATGGGGCACTGTTAAATGGGGCGTTCCCCAGGGGTCGGTGCTGGGGCCACTGCTGTTTCTTATTTATATAAATGATATGCCTTCTAGTATTACAGGTGATTCAAAAATATTTCTGTTTGCTGATGACACCACCTTGGTAGTGAAGGATCTTGTGTGTAATATTGAAACATTATCAAATAATGTAGTTCATGATATAAGTTCGTGGCTTGTGGAAAATAATTTGATGCTAAATCACAGTACGACTCCGTTTTTACAGTTTCTAACTCACAATTCAACAAGAACTGACATTTTAATCAGACAGAATGGGCATGTTATAAGCGAGACGGAACAGTTCAAGTTCCTAGGCGTACGGATAGATAGTAAGCTGTTGTGGAAAGCCCATGTTCAGGATCTTGTTCAGAAACTAAATGCCGCTTTATTTACCATTAGAACAGTATCTGAAATAAGTGACATTTCAACACGAAAAGTAGTATACTTCGCATATTTTCATACGCTTATGTCATATGGTATTATTTTTTGGGGTAATTCTTCTGATTCAAAAAGGGTATTTTTGGCTCAAAAACGGGCTGTTCGAGCTATGTATGGTGTAAGTTCGAAAACCTCTTGTCGACCCCTATTCAATAGTCTGGGAATTTTGACATTGCCCTCACAGTATGCATTTTCTTTAATGTCGTTTGTTGTTAGCAATATTAGCTTATTCCCAAGAGTTAGCAGCTTTCACTCAGTTAATACTAGGCAGAAATCAAATCTGCATGTGGAATGCACTTCCTTGACTCTTGTGCAGAAAGGACTGCAGTATTCTGCTGCATCCATTTTCAATAAGCTAACACAAGATCTCAAAAATCTTAGCAGTAGCCCAAACTCTTTTAAGTCTAAACTGAAGAGTTTCCTCGTGGCTCACTCCTTCTATTCTGTCGAGGAGCTCCTGGAAGAGCTAAAAAATTAAGCAAATTCCAGTGTTACATTCATGATTTTCTTTATTTAAACTAACGACTTGTCGCCTGAATATGTTTCTTATATTTCATTTCATCTGTTTCTACAATCGTGTTATACTTTCATGTATTGACTCGTTCCATGACCATGGAGACTTCTCCTAAATGTGGTCCCACGGAACAATAAATAAATAAATAAATAAAAAATAAATATGCAAATGATTAGCTTTTCAGAGCAGTCGTACAAGGATGGCGCCGGTGGCGACACCCACAACGTGGTGACATAAGGAAAGTTTCCAACCGATTTCTCATACACGAACACCAGCTGAACGGCGTTACCTGGTGAAACGTTGTTGTGATGCCTCGTGTAAGGAGGAGAACTGCGTACTATCACGTTTCCGACTTTGATAAAGGTCGGATTGTAGCCTATCGCGATTGCGGTTTATCGTATCGCGACATTTCTGCTCGCGTTGGTCGAGATCCAGTGACTGTTAGCAAAATATGGAATCGGTGGGTTCATGAGGGTAATACGGTACGCCGTGATGGATCCCAGTCGAGATGACAGGCATCTTATCCGCATGGCTGTAACAGATCGTGCAGCCAGGTCTCGATCCGAGTCAACAGACGGGGACGTTTGCAAGACAACAACCATCTGCACGGACAGTTCGACGACGTTTGCAGCAGCATGGACTATCAGCTCGGAGGCCATGACTGCGGTTACCCTTGACACTGCACCACAGACAGGAGCGCCTACGATGGTGTACTCAACGACGAACCTGGGTGCACGAGTGGCAAAACGTCATTTTTTCGGATGAATTCAGGTTCTGTTTACAGCATCATGATGGTCGCATCTGTGCTTGGCGACATCGCGGTGAACGCACATTGGAAGCGTGTATTCGTCATCGCCATACTGGCGTATCACCCGGCGTGATGGTATGGGGTGCCAAGTGGTTACACGTCTCGTTCACCTCTTGATTGCATTGACGGCACTTTGAACAGTGGAGGTTACATTTCAGATGTGTTACGACCCGTGGCTCTACCCTTCATTCGATCCCTGCGAAACCCTACATTTCAGCAGGATAATGCACGACCGCGTGTTGCAGGTCCTGTACGGGCCTTTCTCGATATAGAAAATGTTAGACCGCTGCCCTGGCCAGCACATTCTCCAGATCTGTCACCAATTAAAAACGTGTGGTCAATGGTCGCCGAGCAACTGGCTCGTCACAATACGCCAGTCACTACTCTTGATGAACTCTGGTATCGTGTTGAAGCTGCATGGGCAGCTGTACCTGTACACGCCATCCAAGCTCTGTTTGACTCAATGCCCAGGCGTATCAAGGCCGTTATTACGGCCAGAGGTGGTTGTTCTGGGTACTGACTTCTCAGGATCTATGCACCCAAATTGCGTGAAAATGTAGTCACATGTCAGTTCTAGTATAATATATTTGTCCAATGAATACCCGTTTATCATCTGCATTTCTTCTTGGTGTAGCAATTTTAATGGCTAGTAATGTACTTTAGAAATTTCTGAAAATAAAATAAAATAAGTACAGAATGAAATGGATGAGTAAGAAAGTCACTCAATAACGGGATGATTAATTTAAGATTTGCACAACGGGAAATATAATTCTGAGATGTATTCGATAGTTCTTTGCTCCTGAACTTGGGACCATGGGTAGAGGCAGTCAGATGTCGCCGTGTTATCGCTTGTTCTCGAAAGCGTGACTGACTAGCCAGAGTTCTGCGTGCGAGATTATCGTGTTCCGAGAACACTGTCTCGATAACGACGCGACAAGACACTCCCGGCTGGCCACCTGCATCGCCGCCCGGTCCCATGGGGCAGCGCTGTGTGTGGCTTTCCGACTCACAAATACACTAGTAAGGAACATGAACGTGCTACATGTGGTAGTTGTTGTATTGGTATGAATGAATGGGTTTTGGAAGACTTAAGGGGACCATACTCTGCCTATCTAACCCATGTTAATTTAGGCAGATATTTGACCCATTTCTGAAAAAAACTGTTTGATGCATGACCTTAATATTTTTACTGTATGTTACATGATGCTAGTAGAGTCAACTGTACTAAAATCTACTTTATCCATTTTATAGTTTTTAGGAAATACTTTTTTAAATTTATTAACAAAAAATATTAAGTTTTTTCTGCGTAAAATATTTTTTTGTGTACTTCCTAGTGGGGGAATATTAATGAATGTAGTACCAGAGGTGGCTATTTATGTTATGCAGAGAATCTGAAAATTTCATTCATTTATCTATGATAGTTTCTGATATAATGGGGCACATGTACTGAAAATTTTAGTTTGCGGGAAACTGACTTTAAAGAAAAAAGTTCTGAAATTTGTTACTTACAGTTAATTAAAACTGTACAATCAACTGTCCAGACTGTAAATCGTAGTCTGCACAAGTATGTGCCTAGTAACTGGGTTAAGGACGGAGAACACACACCGTGTTTTAACAACGAAATTCGGACAATTCTGAAGAAGAAAAGGCTGTTGCACTCTCCGTCCAAAAAGAACGCGCAAATGGCGACAACTAAAGGTTAGTAAAGATTCGTGCGTCTGTGAAAAGATCTATGCGTGAAGCATACTTGCCAAAAGATCTGGCAGAGAACCCGAGAAAATTCTGGTCCTATATTAAAATCGCTGCGTGGGTCTAAGGCTACTTGTTGACCAGTCCGGTGTGGCAGTTGGAGGTTGCGAAACAAAAGCCAAGGTTTTAAATTCCGCAGGAGAATCGTACAGACATACCGTCGAGCGGACTCCCGTATGGACGACATAGTAATAACCATCCTTGTCATAGAGAAACAACTGAACGATTTGAAAGCAAATAAGTCACCAGGTCCGGAAGCAATCCCAATTCGGTTTCACAAAGAATACTTTACAGCATTGGACTCTGACCTAGCTTGCATATATCGGAAGCTTCTCGCCCAGCACGAAATCCCAAGCGACAGGGGAAAAACAGCGTAGGTGACTCCTGTATATAAGATGGGTAAAAGAACGGATCGTCAGAATTACAGACCAATATCCATCACATCTGTTTGCTGCATAATCCTTCGATATATTCTCAGTTCGCATACAATAAACTTTCTTCGGACCGAGGAGCTTATAACCACGAATCAACAATGGTTTTAGAAAGCATCGTCCGTGCGTTCGAAATTCAGCTTGTCCTTTTCTCCCATGATGTACTACGAATAATGGATGAAGAGCAGTAGGCACATTTTGTTTTTCTAGATTTCCGGAAACCATTTGACACGGTGCCCATTGCAGACTGTTGCCGAAGGTACGAGCGTGTGTAATAGGTTCACAGACGTGAGTGGCTTGAAGACTTCTTACGATATAGAACACTGTATTTTGTCCTCGATGGCGAGTGTTCATTGGAAACAAGGGTACCGTCAGGAGTACCCCAGGAAAGTGTCACAGGACCGTTGTTGTTATAAGCATATGGCTTCTTGCTAGAGATAAAGCTTTCTTTCTGTTTGATTGGCTCATTAATTTCAGAAGCATTATAGACAGAAAAGTGGAGGCAATGGACTTGTACCATTATTGAAATAAGCCCTTCATATATCAATAATTTGTCGGACTGGATGGACAGCAATCTGTAGTTGTTTACTGATGATGCTGTGGCGTACGTTAAGGTCCCGAAGTTGAGTGACTGTAGGAGGATAAAAGATGACTTAGAAAAAAAAATTCTAGTTGGTGGGATGAATGGCAGCTAGCTCTAAATGTAGAAAAATGTAAATTAAAGGGGATGAGTAGGAAAACCAAACGTGTAACGTTTGGGTGAAACATTAGAAGTGTACTGGCCTTTAAATATCTTGGCGTAACGTTGCAAAGCAATATAAAATGGAAAGAGCATGTGAGGATGGCTCTGAGCACTAAGGGACTCAACTTCTGAGGTAATTAGTCCCCTAGAACTTAGAACTACTTAAACCTAACTAACCTAAGGACGTCACACACATCCATGCCCGAGGCAGGATTCGAACCTGCGACAGTAGCGGTCTCGCGGCTCCAGACTGGAGCGCCTAGAACCGCACGGCCACTGCGGCCGGCGCATGTGAGGACTGCGGTAGGGAAGGCAACTGGCCGACTTCGGTATATTGGGAGAATTTTAGGAAAGTGTGGTTCACTTATAAAGGAGACTGCTATAGCGAAATATTCTTAAGTATTACTCGAGTGTTTGGGATCCGTTTTGGGATGGATTAAGGGAAGACATCGAAGGCGGACTGCTAGATTTGTTACCAGTAGGTTCGAACAACATAAAACTGTTACGAAGATGCTTTGGGAACTCAAATGGGAATCCCTGGAGGGAAGGCGATGTTCTTTTCGAGGAACACCATTGATAAAATTTGGGGAACCAGCATTTGAGGCTGGTTGCAGAACGACTCTATTGCCTCCACGACCACGAAGAGAGTGTACCAGAAGTTAGGACTCATACGGAGGTATGTAGATAATAGTTTTCCCCTCACTTCATTTGCGAGTGGAAAAGGAAAGGAAATGACTAATAATGGTACGGGGAACACCCCGTCGAGCGCCGTACCATGTCTTGGGCAGTATCTATGCAGCTGTAGATGGCAGAGATTCAATTAAAATAATAATGGAATTCATAGTGTAATTATATCGTATTGCGGATGCAAATGTGCAATTGTCACACATAAGTACCACAAAGCCAATGTTATTATGACATGAGGTAGTAAGACGGGAAAATGTAATCATTAGTGAAGTATGGATACAAGGCCATCATCTATGCAGACCTCAGGCTACAGATCATTCGTACTGAGCATATAGGTCCTCAGCTGTGAAGAAGAAGTACATGAACCATCACGATATTACAGATGTAAATAACATAATATTATAAACACAGTGCTACATACACTCCTGGAAATGGAAAAAAGAACACATTGACACCGGTGTGTCAGACCCACCATACTTGCTCCGGACACTGCGAGAGGGCTGTACAAGCAATGATCACACGCACGGCACAGCGGACACACCAGGAACCGCGGTGTTGGCCGTCGAATGGCGCTAGCTGCGCAGCATTTGTGCACCGCCGCCGTCAGTGTCAGCCAGTTTGCCGTGGCATACGGAGCTCCATCGCAGTCTTTAACACTGGTAGCATGCCGCGACAGCGTGGACGTGAACCGTATGTGCAGTTGACGGACTTTGAGCGAGGGCGTATAGTGGGCATGCGGGAGGCCGGGTGGATGTACCGCCGAATTGCTCAACACGTGGGGCGTGAGGTCTCCACAGTACATCGATGTTGTCGCCAGTGGTCGGCGGAAGGTGCACGTGCCCGTCGACCTGGGACCGGACCGCAGCGACGCACGGATGCACGCCAAGACCGTAGGATCCTACGCAGTGCCGTAGGGGACCGCACCGCCACTTCCCAGCAAATTAGGGACACTGTTGCTCCTGGGGTATCGGCGAGGACCATTCGCAACCGTCTCCATGAAGCTGGGCTACGGTCCCGCACACCGTTAGGCCGTCTTCCGCTCACGCCCCAACATCGTGCAGCCCGCCTCCAGTGGTGTCGCGACAGGCGTGAATGGAGTGACGAATGGAGACGTGTCGTCTTCAGCGATCAGAGTCGCTTCTGCCTTGGTGCCAATGATGGTCGTATGCGTGTTTGGCGCCGTGCAGGTGAGCGCCACAATCAGGATTGCATACGACCGAGGCACACAGGGCCAACACCCGGCATCATGGTGTGGGGAGCGATCTCCTACACTGGCCGTACACCACTGGTGATCGTCGAGGGGACACTGAATAGTGCACGGTACATCCAAACCGTCATCGAACCCATCGTTCTACCATTCCTAGACCGGCAAGGGAACTTGCTGTTCCAACAGGACAATGCACGTCCGCATGTATCCCGTGCCACCCAACGTGCAACTACCCTGGCCAGCAAGATCGCCGGATCTGTCCCCCATTGAGCATGTTTGGGACTGGATGAAGCGTCGTCTCACGCGGTCTGCACGTCCAGCACGAACGCTGGTCCAACTGAGGCGCCAGGTGGAAATGGCATGGCAAGCCGTTCCACAGGACTACATCCAGCATCTCTACAATCGTCTCCATGGGAGAATAGCAGCCTGCATTGCTGCGAAAGGTGGATATACACTGTACTAGTGCCGACATTGTGCATGCTCTGTTGCCTGTGTCTATGTGCCTGTGGTTCTGTCAGTGTGATCATGTGATGTATCTGACCCCAGGAATGTGTCAATAAAGTTTCCCCTTCCTGGGACAATGAATTCACGGTGTTCTTATTTCAAATTCCAGGAGTGTATTAAAGAGTGAAGTTAAATGAATGAAATGGACTCAGTAATCTTCTACTGAATGCAAATGTGTAATTATCACATGCGGCAGTGCAACAGGCTATTTTGTAGGAAACAGCATGTCACACTCAAGGTTTAACTTGGCCGGTTAAGTATGTCGGAAGATTTCTTAAGGAGTTAGGAAAAGAGACCACACAACCCACTGTGCGGGACATGTGGGAAAATCTGAGCGGAGGCGTAGTAATCCATGGATGCCATATGTCTGTGGAACAGTACGAGTGTTAAAACATCACCAGCTGCTGTGGTATGGCGCTGCTTACTCTGTGCTGGTGTCGAACCACAGATGAGCTCGACCTGTAGAAAAGTGCCTCGGTCGACCATGCACAACCGGTTTCTTCTCTGTGCAGAGATAAAAAATTTGTTGATCTGGAGCTTCGGTGACTATCTGTCACGCAGAAAAAATTGTATGCTCTGCCATTTGTAATATTAATCTGGAGTTGGGCAAGATGTTAACGTCAAATGTAATTTATGGTGTTGAAGAATGTGTTCGTAACATTTTTGTTTTGCATATTGGTATTCCGGTTGCTATGCATTTATTTATCTATTGTCATTTTTTGTTTGTGGTTCACTGTTTCCATGTGAGTTTACGGCCGGTGTGGCCGAGCGGTTGCAGGCGCTTCAGTCTGGAACCGCGCGACCGCTACGGTCGCAGGTTCGAATCCTGCCTCGGGCATGGATGTGTGTGATGTCCTTAGGTTAGTTAGGTTTAAGTAGTTCTAAGTTCTTGGGGACTGATGACCTCAGATGTTAAGTCCCATAGTGCTCAGAGCCATTTGAACGATATTACGTATCGTCATTTTGTGATTTGGAGATAGTGAGAGGAGCAGTGGACGCTACATAATGAAGTGCCAAGTAGAGAAATCGGAACATTTCCGACATATTCTTCTCTTTGAGTTCAATAGAGGGATAACAGCAGTAGAGGCAGCCAGAAACATTTGTGCCTTGTGCGGGGGTAATGCCGTTGGCCACAGGTCGGCAAGTAAGTGGTTTTCTCTTTGTAAAGAGAATCGTTTTGACATTAGTGACTCTCCACGTTCAGAAAGTCCGTCGGGGTTTTATGAATTTCGTTTAAACGCGTCAATCCACAACGATCCTCGGCACTGTACCCGAGAACTGGTAAATGTGATGAAATGTGATAGTTCCACCATTGTGCGACATTTGCATGAAAGGGGGAAGGTTTAAATATCGCTTGTATGGGTACCGCATGCTCTAACCCAAAATCACAAAAATCAGCGGGTGGTCATTTATGCATCTCTGCTTGCTCATCATCAATTCTCTCGTGAGAAACGCCGAACATTCCTATCGTAAATAGTTACTGTCGACGAGAAACAGTGTCCCTATGGTAACATAAGGAAAAGAAATATATGGTTGATCCTAAACAAAGCAGCAATTTCCCGTACAAAAACCTGCGTGTGTCCACTAAAGATAATGTTATACATCTGATCTCAGTTTACTATGCGGAACTGTCTGCCATTCTGAAAGCATTAGAGCATATGCGACGACATCATGGCAAGAAATTCATCATCTGCTCAGATTCCCAAAGTGCTCTACACGCTCTTGAACAGATGTACCCAGCAGATCGGATGGTGCAAGAGGTGCAGGACGCACTCCTGCTCTTGCAAAATCAGGGTAAGGACGTAATTTTCTGCTGGGTTCCAGGGCACGTAGGAATTCAAAATGGCTCTGAGCACTATGGGACTTAACATCTGTGGTCATCAGTCCCCTAGAACTTAGAACTACTTAAACCTAACTAACCTAAGGACATCACACACATCCGTGCCCGAGGCAGGATTCGAACCTGCGACCGTAGCGGTCACGCGGTTCCAGACTGTAGCGCCTAGAACCGCACGGCCACACAGGCCGGCCATAGGAATTCCTGGAAATGAACTTGCAGACGCGGCTGCCAAGGAGGCTTGCTCCATCCCACCTCCTGATCGCTGTTCCTTCCCCCTGCAGGCAATAACATCATTCGTGACTCGGAAGGTCATGCGTTGGTGGGAGGCTCAGTGGCTGGAAGTGAGGGATAATAAGTTGCGAGCGGTGAAGGATTCTGTCCGACCGTGGCTCACCTCCTTCCGACACCGACGAGCTGAGGAAGTAGCCTTCACACGGCTTAGAATAGGACATTGTCCACTGACACATGGTTTTCTGTTACGTCGTGAGGAGCCACCAACGTGTCAGACATGTGGGACACAGCTGTCAATACGACATATTTTAACTGAGTGTGTTTTATATGCGGTTTTGAGGGAAGATTTAAGTTTCCCACCAGACCTGCCCTCTCTTTTAACTCATAATGAGGCGAGAGTGGCTAGAGTTTTACGCTTTTGTGTGATGTCTGGACTTCTTCCCAAAATGTTGGGATTGAGATCTTAATGTGCTGTGAAGTGGTTCGGTCACCCATTATTTGTACGTGGTCACCCAGCCACAGTTAATTATTTTTACTGGTATTTTATTTTTAGTTTTATCTACCTGTTTTGATGTGCTGTGTCCAATCTTGAGATTTGAGCATTTACGATTCTCGCAAAGATCGGCTCTGAACTGATCCTTGTTTAAAAGATCTTGGCTGCACTCGTCAACATTTATTTTGGGAACGGGCACCGATAACCTCGTTGTTGTGGGCCCTAAAACACTAATCATCATCATCATCATCATCATCTGGAACAACGACTGTGTGGTGAAGTACGACTTGCTTCCCGGTGAACGGTCACTGTTGTCATTTATTGCCAACAAACAAGGCGTCTTGCATATGAAATCCAAGAACAGGACCAGAAAGACTGCGTGATGTGATGATACTTCATGATAACGCCCGCCCGCATTCTGCTAGACTGACAGAAAACACTACACAGGAGTTGGGTTCGGAAGTCATTCCGCACCCTCCTTAATCACCCAATTTTGCGCCTTCAGATTTTCACCTTTTCCGCTCTCCATCGAACAAACTTCAAGCAACTTCCCTTCTGGATGAAAATGACCTCCCAATATAGCTCGACGAGTTCTTCGCCTCAAAACCTCGTTTGTACAGTCCCTGAATCAAAAATTTACCCTTGCGTTGAGACTGTTGAAAATAGTGAAGGAGCCTCGCTTACAGCTCCTCGTATAGCTGCCAGATGAAGAAGTATGTTTAACACGGGAAACCGGAACCGAGTAGTGGGTTCGATCCACTACTGCAATCGGCGGCCGAATTATATAGGGAAATTGTGGGTATTCAGAACACCAGATAAGACGGTGTACGCAGTGGCACCCAATACATAAGTAAGCATAAGCATCAATACAGCCGCCGCGACTCCACAGTTCATCAGAAAGTCAATGTTATAATGACATAAGGTGAAAACACACGAAGATATATCCCTAGTGAAGTATGGGTAGAATGCAGTCAACTATGAAAAACCTAAACTCATCCCGAACAGGTCATGAAGGCCCAACGGTATTGACCAGCCGCCGTGTCATCCTCAGCCCACGGGCGTCACTGGATGCGGATATGGAGGGGCATGTGGTCAGCACATCGCTCTCCTACCGTGTGTCAGTTTCCGAGACCGGAACCGCTACTTCCCAATCAAATAGCTGCTCAGTTTGCCTCACAAGGGCTGAGTGCAACCCGCTTGCCAACAGCGCTCGGCAGCCCAGATGGTCACCCATCCAAGTGCTAGCTCAGCCCGACAACGCTTGTTGTTGTTGTGGTCTTCAGTCCTGAGACTGGTTTGATGCAGCTCTCCATGCTACTCTGTCCTGTGCAAGCCTCTTCATCTCCCAGTACCTACTGCAACCTACATCCTTCTGAATCTGCTTAGTGTATTCATCTCTTGGTCTCCCTCTACAATTTTTACCCTCCACGCTGCATTCCACTGCTAAATTTGTGATCCCTTGATGCCTCAAAACATGTCCTACCAACTGATCCCTTCTTCTAGTCAAGTTGTGCCACAAACTTCTCTTCTCCCCAATCCTATTCAATACCTCCTCATTAGTTACGTGATCTACCCACCTTATCTTCAGCATTCTTCTGTAGCACCACATTTCGAAAGCTTCTATTCTCTTCTTGTCCAAACTAGTTATCGTCCATGTTTCACTTCCATACATGGCTACACTCCATACAAATAACCTATCCATTTCCCTTTTTAAATTTTCTAACCAACCTGCCGTATGAGCACAAAGGTGACCACGACTCAGAATATGTCCGAGATGCCCAGCCTTATTCCAAAGTAACTGATACCCCGACTGTCGGGACCACTTACTTGGCCACTCATATGTTGCCCGTGGTTCATGAACTAGGACATGACTACAGGAACCCACACCTTTTTAAATTTTCTAACCTACCTGCCCAATTAAGGGATCTGACATTCCACGCACCGATCCGTAGAACGCCAGTTTTCTTTCTCCTGATAACGACGTCCTCTTGAGTAGTCCCCGCCCGGAGATCCGAATGGGGAACTATTTTACCTCCGGAATATTTTACCCAAGAGGACGCCATCATCATTTAATCATACAGTAAAGCTGCATGTCCTCGGGAAAAATTACGGCTGTAGTTTCCCCTTGCTTTCATCCGTTCGCAGTACCAGCACAGCAAGGCCGTTTTGGTTAATGTTACAAGGCCAGATCAGTCAATCATCCAGACTGTTGCCCCTGCAACTACTGAAAAGGCTGCTGCCCCTCTTCAGGAACCACACGTTTGTCTGGCCTCTCAACAGATACCCCTCCGTTGTGGTTGCACCTACGGTACGGACATCTGTATCGCTGAGGCACGCAAGCCTCCCCACCAACGGCAAGGTCCATGGTTCAGCGCTTAACTTTGGTGATCTGACGGGAACTGGTGTTACCACTGCGGCAAGGCCGTAGCCAACTATGAAGACCTTGATAAATTTGATGTTATACGAGCCCATAAGGAACATGATATACGCTTTCACCTGATCTATTTTCACCTTGTAAGCACGGATATGCATAGTATACCCGTATTTTCGTCATATAACATTATTTTCATTTACATTACACGTATTCCGTTTTAGTGTTGACGGACGTCCTGTGATGATGGCCTATGACCGAAAACAATATACATGTAGCATTATAATAAACATCTGGTGGTTAATAATGTATTTTCTCAAGTAAGTGGATTATGAACAGTTTTGGTGCATTTCTCATAACATATGCGTACAACCTGTCTCTTAGTGTCCAGAAAATATATGTGCTAATGAATTTTGAATTGAACGATGCAGGCTAAGTCAAGAATACAATGCAATAAAAAATTGAAAGGACCGTATTAAAACGTAGATATGGGACAATACTGCCTCGCAGTCTTTAGTGAGTATTGAAAAGAGGGTAAGGACGGCATCGCTAGGAGAAATCAGGTAAGACGTGATCTCACTTTTTTATTATATTTTTCTCAAAAGTAATGCCAAAACTTTGAAAATTTGAACACTTATAGATGAGAGGTCAGCTACCTATTGAAAGAAAAATGAAACAGTTGCTAAGCTTTTAACGTATTTCTGATGGAGAAACATTTACATTCTATTCCTCAGTACATATTCCGTTAATATTATTCATTAGATTTCAATATACTTTGCTGGGAACATGTAGGTCATGCATACCAAATTTAAACTCTTCAAGTTTTTCATTTAGTATATAAATGAGTCTGTAACAGCATTTTGAACTACACTGAAAATACTGATTTTATGTGGTACAGTTAGGCGTACTTCTTAAAATACTTCATCAAAACATATAAAGCTAGAGTTTTTGATTCATTTTCTCATATACAACAACTGCTGAAAATTGCAGCCTTATAAGACTATATTTTCAATTTTTGCTTTCGCGAATATCATTCTAAAGTTAAATGCAGTGTTCACCACATCACTCTAGGCTCACAGTCCTATGTATCTTCTGATTCCTCGTCCCGCTTCCTCTTTTTATTTAATATGTTTGACATTCTTGCTACCTTAGGTACTTGTAGATTTCATGAAATGTTCTCGGTCAAAGAGCAAATTGTTTGCTGGTTTTTGAACTCATTCATTGAAGCAAATAACAGCATCAAGCACGCCAAGTTTTAAAGTATTTTCTTCTCCAGACACTTTTTTGGTAGCCCTTCCCAATTCCTCTTCTGTGGACAACTTATGGAAATAAGTGGCCCACACTACCTTATTCATCTTTTCTAGGTCTCCAGAATTAGCTCATATGGCCTTGCCATAATATGCCTGAAGCTTATCTATTTCCCACCTGTTAGCCTCCCCTCTCTTTTGATGGTTTTCCCATCTGACAGTTTCTTCCCTGACAGCTTTTGTCTCAGTTTTTGAAGTCTAGATCACAGGCTTTCTGTACGTGACCTACACATTCAAGTTTTTCAATTTTACATTGTCTACATAGCGTCCAGCTTCTCTTACTTGCAGAAAAGCTTTAGTGTCACCATCACCTAGACATTTTGTACACCGAAACCCACGTGACCTTTCAACTGCATAAATATGTTCACTACTCCACTCACTTCCATGCCTCCACTAGCGCAATCATACTTTTTAATACACTTGTGAGATGGGCTTCCATTCACACAACCATGGCTTTATTTTATAAGTAAATCAACATCTGTCACCTTACCTGTATCAAACGATGTTGTAGATACGATACTTCTGTTTTCTTGGTTCTCTCCCCATCCGTCATTCCATCTCTCTCTCTCTCTCTCTCTCTCTCTCTCTCTCTCTCTCTCTCACACACACACACACACACACACACACACACACATTCAAAATCAGCGCCATTACAAACACAAGACCAACGATGAACAAGTGAGCAACGACAGTAACATGACACCTCTCACTGAGTGTGTTGTCAGAAGTGTCTGCTCAGATCACATTTAGCCACATTTTGTGTAAGTGCATGTGAGGGGAAGTAGTGACCGTAAATTTGTGAAAAACTGAGTGAAAGCAGTGCACTAAATAGCAGCTGATTGAGACACCAACCAGGGACACGAAACAAGACGGAAAATGTAAGTACAGAAACGTACATAACCTCTATCCTCTAGACAACTCTCCATAAATACACAATAATTTTCTTCATGGTTAGTTTGCAGATGACATGCTGTCAAAAAAATGACGAAAACGAGCACTAAAATCGATGTATAATAATACAGTTCAGTTATGGATGTAATTTTAAGGCGAGTGTCTAAACAAAACGAAGCAAATTGCAAATATTGTATTTCGTTGATCTACAGCAGTTAAATTATTACAAATGTGATATTGTGCTTTACAGAAATAAAAATTCGATCCACAGAAGATGACACACCGGTGTCGAAACACGTCTGCGTGCATATAAAAATAAACTAATTGTGTTTGCATAAGGCTGATTTCCAAAACAACCCAATTTTTAAACCGCAAACATGGAAGAACAAAAAGAGGAGCTTCAAACCTTACTAAAATGAGATACTATGCCACTGAGTGACGAATGACCTCTCTTCTGCCACGTCCCATCAAAAGCAGCAACAATGTCTTTACATTGAAACGTCCCCTTAGAACAATTATACGAGACTGTGCTTAAACTGACACACAATATTTTGTTAGCGCAACGCAATCTGACTTTCAATAATCCCTACAAAAGAATGGGCCCTGACTAACATTAAACTATACCTTTCACAAATCACTTACCTCACAAAAATCTTGGTTACTCAAGCTACTGCAATATAGCGAGCGCCACTACTGCCAGCTAAATAAAAGATTCAAAGTACTGAAGGCACTAACTACTGATAGGCATAGTTAGCAAATGAAAGATTTTGATAGAGAACAACCAATGTATTTACCTCAATAGTCACTATATATATTATGACAAATTTCAAAACTCCGCCATCTCTCTCCCCACATCCACCACTGCTGGCGGCTCACCTCCAACTGCGCAACGCTACGCGCTGTTCACAGCCAGCTGCCTAACACTACAATGGCGAGTATTACAACAATGCAAAGCAGCCACAGACTGCACACAGCACAGCCAGTGATTTTCATACAGAAGTGGCGTTACCAATAAAAAAACCTAAACAGCCTACTTAAAAGATCCATTATCAGCTCAAATGCGCTCCCCTCAAGCTTTTATGGTAGAAGTTTCACAAATTTCTTTCAGAGCCTGTAGGATTATACTGGTATGTCTACATATCTATGCAGAGGTGCTGACAAATTTCTCAAAACAGCAAATGTTCTACTTCCTTTATCACTCTTTCCAATCGACCACATAGCGTACTGTAAACTGAGATTAATTTCAAAAATCTTCTTCCTCTAAATGAATTTTGAAGTCATACAAGAGTTATTCTCTTGGCTGAATCTACATTTCAAAGCAAAACCTCTTCTCCTGTTTGCATCTTCACCAAGTTCCACACAATCTGTAATGTCACAGTACTTGCATTTGACACTACACATGATACAGTTACTCAGTATATGCAAATCAGCCAAACACACGCATTATCATGTAATTCAATTTTTCTCTTCGATGCAGTCGAGACGGGAGATATTAGCGAAATGTTGGCAGAATCAGATTGGTGATATTGGTTCAAATGGCTCTGGCCACTATGGGACTTAACACCTGAGGTCATCAGTCCCCTGGAACTTAGAACTACTTAAAACTAACTAACCTAAGGACATCACACACATCCATGCCCGAGGCAGGATTCGAACCTGCGACCGTAGCGGTCGCGCGGTTCCAGACTGAAGCGCCTAGAACCGCTCGGCCACACCGGCCGGCTTGGTGATATTGTTGGACATTGTGTGGCGTATGTGTTGCCAGAAAGGCGCTGCTTGCGTCTGAAGAAGAATATCCTAGGCATACTGTGTGATTAAACCGCTTCCGAACTAAAGCTACGGTGCAACTGTACAGCAGTAAGCAAGTAACCACACCAGGGCAATGAAAGTAATTCTACAGGCAGTTGAAGGCTCCTTCTGAAGTATCAACACTGCACTGCTGCCAACGTGGAAATTTGGACAAATGAAAAATATAAAAGTTAGTCCTTCTCACGGTTTGTTGATATCTGAAGTGGATGTAGTTACAGTGTAAGGTCTTATTTCAATCAACTTTACAGGCAAAAAAAAAGCATGTGTATGCATTACACATCATTCGATTCAGAAAAGAATTCCCTACAACATATACTCAAAACTGAAAAATCGTATTTTTATCCATTTTCATATCCTTACCCCCCTTAGTGCAACGTTTAGGAATAATCATTCAAGGTCGGTCTTTCTCTCCTATCGCTGTCCAAATGAGTAACTGCAGTCAACAGCGTAAATCAAGTGATATACGAACGTGGTCAGTTGTCAGCCGTAAATATGTCAGCTGTGTGTTAATGAAACGCGGTGTCTGATGAATCGAGCACATAACGATAGCTCGAGACGAGAGATAAGCAAATGTTGCCACTTTCCATCTTGTAAGGGCGCCAATAAGAATGCTAATGCAAACAAGCCAGAAGAGTACAATTTCTTAATTTTTGGAATTATAACGCAAGGAGCTGTGTAAAATTCATAGCAGCTTGAAAACATTCTATGATCAGCTTAAGCTTTTCCTTTATCAATGGTTGAAATGGCTCTGAGCACTATGCGACTTAACTTGTGAGGTCATCAGTCGCTTAGAACTTAGAACTAATTAAACCTAACTAACCTAAGGGCATAACACGCATCCATGCCCGAGGCAGGATTCGAACCTGCTACCGTAGCGGTCGCTCGGTTCCAGACTGTAGCGCCTAGAACCGCACGGCTTTATCAATATTGTAGAACATTGTGACTGTGTATTAACGGAACAGAAATAGAAATAACTGAGACTAATCACTGTTGAAAATGTACAGGGACAGAGGGAAGCATTATGGAGCGAGCATTCAAATAGTATCTTTCAGTAATAACAGAAGAATATGTTAGTTGGGCAGGATAGCGTGTTTCATGATTCGGGATGCACGAAGAGCACCTAGGGAAGGTGACCAAAAGAGCAAAGAGGAACCATGTTACAGGATCGGAGGAAGGTTGCATGTTGTCACGTCGGAGGCTGAAAGCAGAGTGAACGACAAGTCTGGAAGCCACGCGCTGCCCGCAGCCCCCAGAGACACGCGTCACATTTCTCTCGCGTTCCTATTGGTTGCGGCCTGCATGCGACGCTCTCAGAGCAGACCTCGTCAGCAATGTTCTTTCTAAGAGATTTGACTACGATGTTTGCTTGTTACTTTTCCGCTGATTCTCAGCACGTGGCGAGATCACAGAACCACATCACTGGTATTGAGAAAAAGGGCTATTGTAAGCCGAGGACGCTGGGAGAGGGTTATTGTTCTCGCATGCTGAGGTCACTGTACCACTTCCCCTGTCCCCCTGAGCTGATAGGAATTCCCCCTCCTCTCCCCGTTTTTTATCGTCCCAATCGTGTGAGTGTTCCATTTGTACCCTGTAGTGCATATTTGTTTTGGGAGGTATTTTTCAAAAAAAATGGCTCTGAGCACTATGGGACTCAACTGCTGTGGTCATAAGTCCCCTAGAACTTAGAACTACTTAAACCTAACTAACCTAAGGACAGCACACGACACCCAGCCATCACGAGGCAGAGAAAATCCCTGACCCCGCCGGGAATCGAACCCGGGAACCCGGGCGTGGGAAGCGAGAACGCTACCGCACGACCACGAGATGCGGGCAGGTATTTTTCACAAAAGATAACAACAAATTAACGTCGGGTTTGTTATTAACAATAATTTCTCTCAACCCGTCCCTTCCCCTTCGTAAATCGACATCTATATACAGTAGTGAGATGGAACAGTAGCGACAGAGCTACCTTACTTAGAAAAATGCGATAAATGTTACTGACATATGCGACTCTGGATTTCCGAAATATTACGATATGACATTTTCTGTACTCCCATAGCTATTCACATATACTGCGGTGGCAAAACTCACGGAATAATGATGCGCACATCTACAGATGGCGGTAGTATCACGTACACAAAGTATAAAAGGGCAGTGCGTTGGCGGCCCTGCCATTTGTACTCCAGCCATTCATGAGAGCTAGACGCAAAGGACATTCCATTTTGGAAATCATCAGTGAATAAATTTTTGTGACCCATTCTGTTAAGAGTGCGCCGAGAGCACCACATTTCAGGCTTTACCTCTCACTACGAACAACGCAACGGCCGACGGCCTTCACTTAAGACCGAGAGCAGCGGCGTTTGTGTAGAGTTGTCAGTGCTAGCAGACACGCAACACTGCGTAAAATAACCGCAGAAATCAATGTTGGTCGTACGACGAACGTATCCATTAAGATAGTGCGGCGAAATTGGGTGTAAGTGGGCTATGGCAGTAGACGAGCGATTGGAGTTCCTTTGCAAACAGCACGACATCGCGTTCAGTGCCTCTCCTGGGCTCGTGACCACACCCGTTGGACCCTAGACGACTAGAAAACCGTGGCCTGGTCACGTAAGTCCAGATTTCAGTCGGTAAGCGCTGATGGCAGGGTTCGTGTGGCGCAGACCCCAGAAACCATGGATCTGGGTTGTCAACAAGGCACTGTGGTGGCACCATAATAGTGCTGGTCAGCTGAACCTATCATTGATCGGAAATTTCTTTGTTCGGCTGTTTGGAGACTATTCCAGCCCACTTTTTCTGGGTTACAACGCACCATGTCACCGGCCCACAATTTCTGGCGATTGGTTTGAAGAATAGGGGGTAACTTCAACTTGCCAGGTATAGATTGAGACAGTTACACAATCAAAATTGGTGCCAGAGACAGGGACTCGTGTGGCATTGCTCTGTATATCTTGTCAGAAAATTACCTTGAGCAGATAGTTAGAGAACCAACTCGTGAGGGTAACGTCTTAGACCTCCTGGCAACAAACAGACTTGAACTTATCGAATCAGTTAACGTAGGGGAGGGTATCAGTGATCATAAGGTTGTGACAGCATCTATGCCGACAGGTCCTACGAAGAATGTTAAGAAAGGTAGGAAGGTATATTTGCTCAGCAAGGGTGACAGGGTACAAATTTCAGAATATTTGAGCAGTCAGCATCAAGTATTCGGTGATGAGGACGAAGATGTGGAGAACAAATGGAAAAAATTCAAAGGCATCGTTCAATATGCTTTAGAGAAGTACGTTCCGAGTAAGGTTTTAAGGGATGAGAAAGATCCACAATGGATTAATAGCCGTATTAGAGAAGTGCTACGTAAACAAAGATCACTCCATCTCAGATTTAAGAGAAGTAAAAACGTAGCTGACGAATAACAGCCAAATGAAGCGAAAATTAGTGTACGGAGAGCAATGAGAGAAGCGTTCAATGATTTTGAAAGTAAGACGTTGTCAACCAACATGAGCAAAAACCCTGAGAGATTTTGGTAGTAAGTACAATCAGTAAGTGGGTCACAATCATCTATTCATTCTCTCAGCGACCACACCGGCACCGAAACGGAAGATAACACAGGTCGAAATATTGAATTCGGTCTTCCTAAGTTGTCTCACCGCGGAAGATCGTAACACTGTTCCTGCTTTCGATCGTCGTACGAACGTCGAGATGGCAGATATTGAGATAACCGTTCGCGGAACTGAAAAGCAGCTACAATCGCTTAGTAATGGAAAGGCGTCAGGACCAAATGAGATACCTATAAGATTCTATAAAGATTATGCGAAAGAACTTGCTCCACTTCCGGCAGTAATTTATCGTACATCGCTTGAGCAACGAAAGGTACCTAACGGCTGGAAAAAAGCGCAGGTCATTCCCGTTTTTAAGTAAGGCCGTAAGACAGATCCACACAATTATAGACCTATATCGTTGACGTCAATCTGTTACAGAATTATGGAACATGTTTTATGCTCACGAACTACGTTTTTGGAAAATGAACAAGGACTTCGCAAACAGAGATCTTGTGAAACTCAGCTTGCTCTGTTCCTCCATGAAATGCACATCGCAGTGGACAACGGTGCCCAGGTTGATGCCGTGTTCCTCGATTTCAGTGAGGCATTTGACACCGTCCCGCGTTGCCATTTAACGAAAAAAATACGAGCTTACGGAGTGTCGGACCAGACTCGCGTTTGGATTTCAAGTCTTCCTTAACTCAACACGTCGCGCTTAACGGAACTAAATCGACAGATGTAAAGGTCATATCCGGAGTAGCACAGGGAAGTGTGATAGGACCGCTGCTGTGAACAGTATATATAAATGATCTAGTAGAGCCGACCGGAGTGGCCGAGCGGTTCTAAGCACTACAGTCTGGAACCGCGCGACCGCTACGGTCGCAGGTTCGAATCCTACCTTGGGCATGGATGTGTGTGATGTCCTTAGGTTAGTTAGGTTTAAGTAGTTCTCAGTTCTAGGGGACTGATGACCTCAGAAGTTAAGTCCCATAGTGCTCAGAGCCATTTGAACCATTTTTTTTTTGATCTAGTAGAAAGCGTCGGATACTCTTTAGGATTATTCGCAGATGATGCAGTTGTCTATACGCAAGTAGCAAAGTCAGAAAATAGTAAGAATTTGCGGAACGACCTGCAGAGAACTGAAAAATGGTGCAGGCTCTGGCATTTGCCCCTGAACCTAAATAAATGTAACATATTGCACATACATAGGAAAAGAAATCCACTACTGTACAGCTACGCTACTGATGACAAACAGCTGGAGACAGTGTCTGCCGTAAAATATCTAGGCGTAACTATCCAGAGCAACCTTAAGTGGAATGACCACATAAAACCGATAGTGGGAAAAGCAGATACCAGACTCAGATTGTGCGAGGTGCCGGGGCTAGCGGTGTATTTAACACTAAATTCTTCTAGAATCTACATATGTAAATGATGCTCTAAGCCCCCCCTATTCTAACTCCGACTTTTGCTGTTGCACAAGGATTAAAAAAAAAACGCGAACTGACTCTAATCAACCCTGCCAGTGGAGCAGAAGAGAGTTTGGCACCTGCAATAATTTAATTTGATAAATAAGTTAAATAAACGAAGGTTTCATTAACATAGTGAGGAATGATAGGGTTGCTCTACCGATTAACAGAATGAAAGTTCTGTCCAAAATAACAATATGATTTATTAAGACTAAACACAAAATAATAAACAAAAACACATGAAACATTGACAATACATCAAATTGGCTCAAATTGGATACTCAAACAAACACTGTAAAGGTGAAGTTGTCCCTAAACTAGATTGTGAGGCTTAAGACGAAGTGGTATGTGGAGCCAATTCCTTGCCACTCAAATCTTAAGAGAGACACACAGCTAACCCAACATTAATTACTGCTACTCAAGACAGAACAAAGTTAGAAAAAGACGAACAGGCGCGCTCTGCTGAGCTCTGATTATCACCTAGGAAAATCCCTATCTGCCGGTGCTGCGGACATACATTACCAAACTGTCTTCTTAACTGCCAGAACACGATCTGGCGTACCGGAGGCGATGGCTGGTTGCTTTGACGTCCTCGACCGAAAGGCGAGAGCCGACTACCCTGAGCACCCGTACAGGCCGAACACAGAACATTCCCGCCCCCACGACAGTGGCCGTGGTTAAACGTTCCAATCAGTAACTCGAAAACCGTCGGAAAATTCCACTCCATTGCCAGAGCACTACCATTCCACCAATGGAGATTCTTGGCGCCAATTTCTGCGCTGATTTTGCTACGTCACGGAGCTATGCCCTGAGCAAGCCAATCACAGTTACTATTTTGCAGAAAGCGCGGGAATTTTCCCGCCACAACTGCCTGGGTACACAAGTCATTCCCACGCCTCGCTGGTAGCCCGCCAGAAAGTGTTTTCGCTAAGATTCTGCGAAGTAACGGAACCTCTAGCCCAGCCGCTACTTCAGGCCCCTCCGGGCGTGTCTTTTGACAATGTCGGCATCTGAATGCATTCACTCGACTGCCTCACACCCGTCGGCTTAACCCTCTCGAGATCCGCAGGGCCCCCCTGTCACCGGACCACCTGGGTGACGAGAGACGCTGCGTGGGAAGTCCGCGTGTGAAGGAATAGCAACTTTTCACCGCATGCGATTAGAGAGGAAAATCGTAAGATAGAAATATGAGAGGGGGCTCATGCCACCTCTCAATTCATCAGAAGAATCTTAAGGAAACGTAAGTCATCCACGAAAGAAGTGGCTTTTAAGGCGATTGTTCGCCGATTTTTGAGTATTGTTCATCTATCTGGGATGCCTATCAGGTAGGACTTATTGAGGAAATGGAGAAGATCCAACAAGGAGCGGCGCGTTTCGTCACGTGATCGTTTAGCTGGCGAGACAACGTTACAGAGATGCTAAATAAACTCCACTGGCAGATGTTACAAGAGAGTCTTTGTGCATCACGGACAGCACTCTTCAGGGAGAGTCGGACCACATACTACTACCCCACACATACACATTGCGTGTTGAGTACGAAGAGCCCACGCACTATTTGAGTGTGGAAGAGGGTTCGAAGGATCAGATAGTAGTACCGAAAGTACCCTCCAGCACACACCATTAGGTGGCTTTGCGGAGTACGATATCTATCACAAAGCGAAAAAAGTGGTCCAACTAAAACATTCATATTTCTTTAGGTACTAGACGAATATGTAATAAAAATGGTGGTTCCTACAAAAAAAAAACGCTGTTGACATTCGTTTGAGCTACGGCAGCGACATCTAGCGGGCCAACCATAGCGCCATCTGGTTTCCCTCTTCAAGCTAGACGAGTTTCGTTCTTTGTAGTTTTTTCGTTTGACGCTTATTTCGTGAGATATTTGGCCCGGTCACGATCAATGGACCACCCTGTATAATGACAAATTAATGTCGGGTTTATTATTAAGAATAATTTTTCTCAACCCCTCCCATCCTCCTCGTCAGTCGAAACTATAGTGAAATGGAACATCAGTAGCAGAGGTAACTTACTTAGAAAATGGTGGTAAAATAGAGATAAGCCACTTTGGTATTCTGAATACTACACTCCTGGAAATTGAAATAAGAACACCGTGAATTCATTGTCCCAGGAAGGGGAAACTTTATTGACACATTCCTGGGGTCAGATACATCACATGATCACACTGACAGAACCACAGGCACATAGACACAGGCAACAGAGCATGCACAATGTCGGCACTAGTACGGTGTATATCCACCTTTCGCAGCAATGCAGGCTGCTATTCTCCCATGGAGACGATCGTAGAGATGCTGGATGTAGTCCTGTGGAACGGCTTGCCATGCCATTTCCACCTGGCGCCTCAGCTGGACCAGCGTTCGTGCTGGACGTGCAGACCGCGTGAGACGACGCTTCATCCAGTCCCAAACACGTTCAATGGGGGACAGATCCGCAGATCTTGCTGGCCAGGGTAGTTGACTTACACCTTCTAGAGCACGTTGGGTGGCACGGGATACATGCGGACGTGCATTGTCCTGTTGGAACAGCAAGTTCCCTTGCCGGTCTAGGAATGGTAGAACGATGGGTTCGATGACGGTTTGGATGTACCGTGCACTATTCAGTGTCCCCTCGACGATCACCAGTGGTGTACGGCCAGTGTAGGAGATCGCTCCCCACACCATGATTCCGGGTGTTGGCCCTGTGTGCCTCGGTCGTATGCAGTCCTGATTGTGGCGCTCACCTGCACGGCGCCAAACACGCATACGACCATCATTGGCACCAAGGCAGAAGCGACTCTCATCGCTGAAGACGACACGTCTCCATTCGTCCCTCCATTCACGCCTGTCGCGACACCACTGGAGGCGGGCTGCACGATGTTGGGGCGTGAGCGGAAGACGGCCTAACGGTGTGCGGGACCGTAGCCCAGCTTCATGGAGACGGTTGCGAATGGTCCTCGCCGATACCGCAGGAGCAACAGTGTCCCTAATTTGCTGGGAAGTGGCGGTGCGGTCCCCTACGGCACTGCGTAGGATCCTACGGTCTTGGCGTGCATCCGTGCGTCGCTGCGGTCCGGTCCCAGGTCGACGGGCACGTGCACCTTCCGCCGACCACTGGCGACAACATCGATGTACTGTGGAGACCTCACGCCCCACGTGTTGAGCAATTCGGCGGTACGTCCACCCGGCCTCCCGCATGCCCACTATACGCCCTCGCTCAAAGTCCGTCAACTGCACATACGGTTCACGTCCACGCTGTCGCGGCATGCTACCAGTGTTAAAGACTGCGATGGAGCTCCGTATGCCACGGCAAACTGGCTGACACTGACGGCGGCGGTGCACAAATGCTGCGCAGCTAGCGCCATTCGACGGCCAACACCGCGGTTCCTGGTGTGTCCGCTGTGCCGTGCGTGTGATCATTGCTTGTACAGCCCTCTCGCAGTGTCCGGAGCAAGTATGGTGGGTCTGACACACCGGTGTCAATGTGTTCTTTTTTCCATTTCCAGGAGTGTATATTACATTTTCTCACCTCTCTTTGGTAATGCTATAATTTCCACAAATACCCTAGCCTCCATTCTAAGAAAAGAAACGTTTAGCCAGAATAAGAGTGTATGAGTCTAACAAAATGCACCGGTAAACTGAAATTAGTCACAGAAGCACGACCCTTCACCGAACAAGGCCTCTCGGGATCTATAAGCCACCACCTCTGCCTAGGCCCAGCTGCAGGCCGCATGTCTCCCTGGACACTGCCACCGCTGCCAATGACCTGCAAACGAGGTACAGGGCGGCGCACCAAATGTCTTACCAATTGTTTCTTTCACAATTTACGACGCACATTAGATATCCCGCTGGGATCTCTACAGCAGAACCAGCAGAGCTTGGAAAAACAAACGAGTTACGAAATGACGTGTAATTCACGATACTGCCACTAGGAGACTAGTAAGTAGCAATGGCTGACAATGGAAGACTGACGACACAGCAACGATCGGCAATTGTGTTACTTTTTCATGAAACGAAAAGCCTTGTTGTGACTCAGAGGCACTTTCGACAACAGTTTAACACACGATAGGTCCCTTGCAAGAAGACCATCCACAGGTTGGACGATAAATTTGTACAGGAAGGAACAGTATTGGAAGCGAAGCGACCTCGGCCTAAGCCTGTTTGTTCGCCGGAGAATATTGAAGCGGTACGAGTTGCTGTACAGAGAAGTCCCGGGAAATCGTGTAGAAAGGCAGCACTGCAACTGGGAATGTCCAAACGCTGCGTTCAACGCATTCTTAAAAGTGACCTCCATATGTATCCATACAAGATGACCTGTGCACAGAAGCTCACTGAAGAACACAAACAGCAGAGACTACTGTTTTCTCAGAAGAAACTCTCAACAACGTTTGGTTTTCAGACGAGGCGCATTTTCATTTAGCCGTTGTGGTTAACAAACAAAATGTACGCTTTTGGGCCACTGAAAACCCACAAGTGCTTCATGAACGACAACATTATGCTCCGAGGATTACAGCGTCACGGACTTATTGGACCCTTTTTGTTTGAAGAAACTGTGAACAGTGAGCGTTATTTGAGCATGCTTCGCAATAGCTCCGTTCCACAGCTTCTTGCTACTGCCTTGCCCTTCAACACGCAGTGGTTCATGCAAGATGGAGCAAGACCACATACTGCAAACACTGTGTTGGAGTTTTTACACGAGCATTTCGACATGCGGATCATTTCACTCAGGTTTCCAGGTCGCTTCAATGACGGACAAAATTGGCCCCCCAATAGTCCAGACCTCAATCCATGTGACTTTTTCCTTTGGGGGTACCTAAAGGAAAGCATTTTCCCGAAACGTCCACGTGATTTAATGGAGCTCAGAAGACTTCTTCTTCAAGCTTGCAGTGAAATTACGGAAGACATGTGCCGTAGGGTAATCACTAACTTCAGTGTTCGTTTGAAGTAAGTTAGGAAACGAAATGGTGGACATATTGAGCATGTACTGAGTTAGAACAAATCTCCATAGACGGCTCTTCATAGTAGTATATGTTCCTTTCAGATTGTATTGACAATAAAGTTTATATTCAAAAACAAAATGGTAACACATTTCGTGCGCCACCCTGTACCTCCCAGCCCCTTGTCACGGAGGTAAAGCCGTACTCTGTGGCCGTGAAACGCCGCGCTGCCTGGGGCATCGCTGTAGCCACTGTATCTCGCCGCCATAGTACAAGAGAGGAAACGGTAGGGGAATGCACTGTATTTAAACAAAATGTGTGTGCAGTAGTTCTCCGCTGCCCACGGTGACCAGTCGGCAAGATGGCTGGAAAGAAACTGACGCCTCAGTCTCTGGCCGTGGACCCTCCCCCTCCCCTATCCCACCATTCCCCCCTTCCCCCCTCTGCCGCCCCCCCCCACCCCCCCACCAGGCGCGAGGCGAGGGCATCGAACCACATAGCTGTCTCGAGACAAGGGACCCCTGCTCTCGTATGCCGAGGTCCAGGTGTCAATAGGGATCAAGTGCCCCTCCCCTCTTTCTGTTATCAGAGCTGTGTGAGTTTCATCATTCGTTGCATTCATTGCCATTCGTTCGAAGTCTGTACTCGGTAGTGGATGGATCAGGCTCTTTCTAAATAATAACGAGTATATAACGAAATTTTGATTTGTTAAGTATAATGTTTTTATTTATTTATTTTTTTTTTTACAGAATAACTTTTTCGAACTTACTTTACAATAGAGCTTCTGTGAAGTTTTGAGGGTAGGAGACGAGGTAATGGCAGAATTGAAGCTGTGAGGCCGAGTCGTGAGTCGTGCTTGGGTAGCTCAGATGGTGGAGCACTTGCCCGCGAAAGGCAAAGGTCCCGAGTTCGAGTCTCGGTCCGGCACAGAGTTTTAATCTGCCAGGAAGTTTCATACTTTACAATTATTATTTTTACTTGAACACAAATTTACACAAAACACACATGCATCAGTAATATATTACTGCGTTTGCCATTGGCTATTTACATAGTTTTATACAATATACCGCAGAAAGCGAGACTAATATGTACGAGGCAGCAGGTGAAGAAAAACCACACCGTCAAATACATACAATATATACACGCACACATAGTGTACGTAATACACACCGAGGAGCCAAAGAAACTGGTGCAACTGCCTAACATCGAGTAGGGCCCCCTAGAGCACGCGGAAGTGCCGCAACACGACGTGGTATCGACTCGCCTAATGTCTGATAGTGCTGGAGCCAACTGACAGCATGAATCCTGCAGGGCTGCCTATAAACCAGTAAGAGTACGAGGCTGTGGTGATCTTTTCTGAACAGCACGTTGCAGGCCATCCCAGATATGCTCAATAATTTTCATATCTGGGGAGTTTGGTGGCCAGCGGAAGTGTTTAAACTCAGACGAGAATTTCTGGAGCCACTCGTAGCAGTTCTCGACCTAAGTTATGTCGCACTGTCCTTCTGGAATTGCCCAAGTCCGTTGGAACGCACACTGGACATGAACGGATGCAGGTGGAGAGGATTCTTACGTATGTGTCACCTGTCAGAGTCGTATCTAGACGTATCAGGGGTCCTATATCACTCCAATTTGCACACGGCCCACACCACTACAGAGCCACCACCAGCTTGAACAGTCCCCTGCTTACAGGCAGGGTCCATGGATTCATGAGGTTGTCTCCATACCCGTACACGTTCATCCTCTCATTGCGCCAAACTGACGGAAGCGAAGGTGCGAGATTTGGGCTCTGTAGTGGATGAGGAAGAACAAACCAATTGAATGATGTCAGCTCCTGTAGGGTGCACAAACTTGCGTTGTAATGGAGAAGGAAAATTCGTTTGCATTTTTGTGGCGACGACCACGCTGAAGTCGCTGCTTCAATTTCCCGAGGCTAGCAATACACTTCAGAGCAGACTTATGCACTATGAGGGAGGACATCAAACAGAATGACCCCTTCAGAGTCACAGAAGACAGTCACCGTGACTTTACCGGCTGAGGGCGCGTCGTTGAACCTTCTCTTCAGAAGAGATGTGACGCCACTCCACGGATTTCCGCTTTGTTTCTGGTTCGAAGTGATGAAACCATGTTTCATCGTCTGTGACAAAAAATTGACGCCATAAACCTCGTAACGAACAAGCAATTCCACGCCGATGGGCCTACGTTGCTTATGGTCTTCTGTTAGGCGGCAAGGATCCCAGCGGGGCCGGCCGCTGTGGCCGAGCGCTGCTGCTGCGGTCGCAGGTTCGAAGGCTGCGTCGGGGGTGGATGTATGTGATGTCCTTAGGTTAGTCAGGTTTAAGTAGTTCTTAGTCTAGGGGACTGATGACCTCAGATGTTAATTCCCATAGTGCTTAGAGCCATTTGAACCATTTTTTTATCCCAGCGGGCACACACCTTTGAGTATCCCAAACTGCTGGACGAGCGTGTCAGCACTACCAACTGAGAGGTCCAGTTGAGCAGCGAGGTGTCTAATTGTGATCCGTGAACCACCTCGAATGAGAGTGTCCGCACGTTCCAGCACTGCAGGAGTCGCAGTTCTGTGCGGCCCGCCGGCACACGGAAAATCGGACAGGTTTGGGCAACTTTGTTGCGAAGATGGCAGACGTCTCGTCTAACGAGTCACCTTGTTTTTGCTCACTGCCAGGTCCCCGTAGATGCTCTGCAAGCTCCTGTAAATATCTGGGATGATCTGGCTTTCTGCCAAAAGAAACTCAGTGACAGCTCTCTGCTTGGAGACCACCTCCCTTACAGACGTCATTTTCAAGGCTACGCATCGCGTCGCCATCTATCGGCAGTTCATGAAACTGTAGGGGCTGACGCAGGAAACTGCGCATTTTTTCAACCGAAAATCGCCGAGGACAAAAAAATGTGTTGCGTTACTTATTGAACGACCCTCGTTTGCACTGTCAAACGAGGATACTCACACAGAAAACTATGACAAGCGGTTCAACCAACTATTCCTGCCGGCCGAAGTGGCCGTGCGGTTAAAGGCGCTGCAGTCTGGAACCGCAAGACCGCTACGGTCGCAGGTTCGAATCCTGCCTCCGGCATGGATGTTTGTGATGTCCTTAGGTTAGTTAGGTTTAACTAGTTCTAAGTTCTAGGGGACTAATAACCTCAGCAGTTGAGTCCCATAGTGCTCAGAGCCATTTTGAACCAACTATTCCGCACATACATCGACTATTTACAAATAAATACACAGCCACACACTCAATCACTCACTGAATAGTGTGAGCACAGGAGGGTGCCAATCCCCTCCCCACAGAAGAACCGTTTGTCGTCACTATGCGACAGCCCAACTTTCAGCTGCAGTGTAGTGTCCACCTCGGCCTCGCGAACTAATGAGTACTTTATGCACGAAGTGGGCACCTGTCCCAAAGCCTTCCAGCAGGAACTTCTTCTATTCTTCGATCGAGAGAGCCGTTGAGGCTGCACGATGCACGCCCTTAGCCAGTCTTCACGTGGCCCCTGTATCTGTACATTTACGATCTGAGCCTCACAAAGTCCACAATCTGTGAATAGTTTTCCTCGTTCTTCATCAGGCCGATAATCTCCTCGTTTTGTGGTATAATGCCGTAAGGATTATCGGTAGCTTATTTGGACTTGTCGAATGGTTCAAGACGGTACCTTATTACTTGAAACGGATTGCAGCCTGTCCGTACCCACATAAAGAAACTGTGGATCGGCAAAACTTGGCTTTGCGAACTTACAGAGGAAGTGCACATGTGAAGTTTGGACAGGTCCAGTACACAGATACCGACATAGCCAAGTTTCGTGAACTCCATGCAACCTCAGCCATCTCCAGAGCTTGAAGGATGATAGTGGTCCGCTTAAAATTTAACCTGGCGAAGTAATCTCTAGCGCCATAACGCCCACTCCAACGGTAAAATAAATAAATTTCGCTACACTTCCTCAAATGTTCCATAGTTTTCCCGAAAACTATGTTGTTCATCATTTTAAGAAAATCCTTTTCGAAATCTCACTCTGCGGTAGCCCAGTAAGGTTATTCTGACGAAACAAATGCCGCAGTGCAACAAATGTGTGATCCAACTATCGGAGCGCTTAAGAGGGATCTGTAACACCACGTCATAGCTTTGAACGTGTAAAAGCAGGGAGGGAATCCGAGCATGGTCGTTTACCTCCCACTAGTATGTACACATCCGCTTAATAACAGTGTAAACGTATTTCCCACACTTGTGCCGCTATAACATTAGCACGTCACACCTCCAAGCTATCTCCGGCAGCTGACTACCACATGATACCGAATGCATAACACAAATTCCGTTATTCCATTAGTGTACCTGATATCTGAACAAAAGTCTCTAGACACCTATTAGCGGTCATCAATCCTCGACGCCTACTAGTGGTCATTAATAGAATGTGTCTTCCAGCAGAGAGATACACCCTTTTTTCATTAGGTAAGTCACACTTGGTTCCACGATAGAAAAAAAGGAACAATTACCCCGCGCGGCCATATTCAATAATTATATGACGTTTGGACGCAAGCAGCTTGTGTTCTCTATCAGAATATTTATGTAATACGTCATATTCGCATCGTGAAGGGACAGATCAAGATAAGATGGATAGTTTTTATGAGGCACTCAGTGATGTAGTTGTTAGAGTAAAGGACAAGAACAGTGTTCTGCTCGTGAGTGAGTTTAATGCCAGGATTGGAAATCGAACAGAAGGGTATGGAAAGGTTATGGGTAAATTTGGAGAGGATATGGAGGCCAACAGGAACGGGAAACAACTCTTGGATTTCTGTGCCAGTATGGGCTTAGTAATCACAAACTCCGTTTTTAAACATAAGAACATTCACCATTATACTTGGGAAGGCAGGGGAACCAGATCTGTCATTGACTATATAATAACAGATCAAGAATTCAGGAAGGCCGTGAGGGACACACGTGTATTCAGGGGATTCTTTGATGACACTGATCATTATTTAATCTGCAGTGAAATTGGGATTGTGAGGACGAAAGTGCAGGAGGTCAGGTCCATATGTAGGAGGATAAGAGTGGAGAAACTCCAGGATAAGGAAATCAGGCACAAGTACATAACAGCGATCTCAGAAAGGTACCAGTTAGTTGAATGTAGTCAATTACAGTCATTGGAAAAGGAATGGACAAGGTACAGGGACACAGTACTAGAAGTGACTAAAGAATGTCTTGGAACAGTAGTGTGTAAAAGTAGGATGAAGCAAACAGCTTGGTGGAATGACACAGTCAAGGCAGCCTGTAAAAGGAAAAAGAAGGCGTATCAAAAATGGCTACATACTAGAACTCAGGTAGACAGAGAAAGTTATGTTGAAGAAAGAAACAAAGCCAAACAGATAATTGCAGCATCCAAGAAGAAACCTTGGGAAGACTTTGGAAACAGGTTGGAGACTATGGGTCAAGCTGCTGGAAAACCATTCTACAGTGTAATTAGCAGTCTTCGAAAGGGAGGTAAGAAGGAAATGACAAGTATTTTGGACAGGTCAGGAAAACTGCTGGTGAATCCTGTGGATGCCTTGGGCAGATGGAGGGAATATTTTGAAGAGTTGCTCAATGTAGGTGAAAATACAATCAGTAATGTTTCAGATTTCGAGGTAGAATGGGATACAAATGATGATGGAAATAGGATCACATTTGAGGAAGTGGAGAAAGTGGCTAATAGATTGCAGTGCAATAAAGCAGCTGGGGTGGATGAAATTAAGTCGGAACTCATCAAGTACAGTGGAATGTCAGGTCTTAAATGGCTACACAGGATAATTGAAATGGCCTGGGAGTCGGGACAGGTTCCATCAGACTGGACAAAAGCAGTAATCACACCAATCTTTAAACATGGAAACAGAAAAGATTGTAACAACTACAGCGGTATCTCTTTAATCAGCGTTGTGGGTAAAATCTTCTCCGGTATTGTTTAAAGGAAAGTGCGAGTATTAGTTGAGGACAAATTGGATGAAAATCAGTGTGGGTTTAGGCCTCTTAGAGGTTGTCAGGACCAGATCTTTAGCTTGCGGCAAATAATGGAGAAGTGTTATGAGTGGAACAGGGAATTATATCTATGCTTTATAGACCTAGAAAAGGCGTATGACCGGGTTCCTAGGAGGAAGTTATTGTCTGTTCTACGAGATTATGGAATAGGAGGCAAACTTTTGCAAGCAATTAAAGGTCTTTACATGGATAGTCAGGCAGCAGTTAGAGTTGACGGTAAACTGAGTTCATGGTTCAGAGTAGTTTCAGGGGTAAGACAAGGTTGCAACCTGTCTCCACTGTTGTTCATATTATGTATGGATCATATGTTGAAAACAATAGACTGGCAGGGTAAGATCAAGATATGTGAACACAAAATAAGCAGTCTTGCATATGAGGATGACTTAGTTGTGATGGCAGATTCGATTGAAAGTTTGGAAAGTAATATTCCAGAGCTAGATAAGAAATGTAAGGACTATGGTATGAAGATTAGCATCTCCAAAACTAAAGTAATGCCAGTGGGAAAGAAATATAAACGGATTGAGTGCCAAATAGGAGGAACATAGTTAGAACAGGTGGACGGTTTCAAGTACTTTGGATGCACATTCTCACAGGATGGCAACATAGTGAAAGAACTGGAAGCGAGGTGTAGCAAAGCTACTGCAGTGAGCGCTCAGCTACGATCTACTCTCTTCTGCAAGAAGAAAGTCAGTACCAAGACTAAGTTATCTGTGCACCGTTCAATCTTTCGACCAACTTTGTTGTATGGGAGCGAAAGCTGGGTGGATTTAGGTTACCTTATCAACAAGGTTGAGGTTATGGATATGAAAGTAGCTAGGATGATTGCAGGTACTAGTAGATGGGAACAATGGCAGGAGGGTGTCCATAATGAGGAAATCAAAGAAAAACTGGGAATGAACTCTATAGGTGTAGCAGTCAGGGTGAACAGGCTTAGATGGTGGGGTCATGTTACACGCATGGGAGAAGCAAGGTTACCCAAGAGACTCATGGGTTCAGCAGTTGAGGGTAGGAGGAGTCGGGGCAGACCAAGGAGAAGGTACCTGGATTCGGTTAAGAATGATTTTGAAGTAATAGGTTTAACATCAGAAGAGGCACCAATGTTAGCACTGAATAGGGGATCATGGAGGAATTTTATAAGGGGGCTATGCTCCAGACTGAACGCTGAAAGGCATAATCAGTCTTAAATGATGATGTCAATCAATTACTTATCCAGTGTATCCTGTGTAATCCACATCCATGAGTTGTAATAACTGCTATGTTATCATGTTTCCTCCTTTATCTTGCCTTTTGTGAGGAAAAATGAGGGAGTATATATGTCTTTTCGGGTTTACAAGGGCTGTAGCAGATTAGCTGCTGTTATGGGTACGGGGTAACCAATTTTGTGGTCTTTTACCTGGGCAAAGAGATCGATCCCCACTGTCCGTGTCTTGTCAGCTTGTTATGTTGATGGCGGAAACGACCCCTCTGGTCTATTCCATTTTACTTGGCTGGTTCTCTGGGTGCTACCGCTCGGGAGACACCCTGCAGCTAGCTGTTGGTGAGTTCGGTTAGAAGTTCTTAAGTGCGATCTCGTTACTTTAAAATCGTTGTTAATGCGTAAGTTCTTCAGTCGAACTTAAGTGTTTTATCTACTTTAAAGAATATGTTCAGTTAAAAGCATAATGCTTCATTAGCACGATGTTCTGGGTTCCTGTTTATTCAGTATTCTGGATTTGCTCTGTTCCTTCGGAACACTGAGTTGTGGGATATTCTCCAGCGTGTAATGGGTAGGCCAAGTTAGAGCGATCTTTAACTTGTGTCTTCGTGTGCGTGTGTTTCTTTCTATTCTAAGGGGCCTTATGATACCTGAGATTAAAGCGTACTTGATATACCGATTTCCAAGTGTGCTAAGCTACACCTATTTCCACGTGTTCTTCGTCCAATGAACCCTCACTTCCAGAGTCTGTATTTCAAAACACTTTCCTAGCTAGGTTGAATGATCTTGCCGAACACGTTATTTGAGCACTTGTCTTTTCGTAGTTTTGAGAGATTTTGGTAACCTCGTTTGTTTTTGGGATTGACGTCTTGCATGAACCACTGGAACCTTCAGCTTTCCTCATCTCGTTAGTTCCGTTGGCCGTTCTTCACGATTTAATGTACCTTTGTAGTCATGTACTCTTTATTCAGTAATTTCGTGATTTTTATCTTTTCACTAAGATGTTGCTCGATCGGTAATTTATTCACAAACGTATTCTTCCCCTATTCACATATATGTAGCGTGGGCGCGAATTCCTGTGTCTTATACGTACATCAATAAATTTATTTCAATTGATATAATTCTCTTTGCTGCAGTCGCATGCTTATGGTGTTGGTGGAAAGGAAGTTTGTTTCAATAAATGATGATGAGGGATCCTAGGTGGGTTCGCCAAATGTGTGTGGGGGGGATTTAACAAGACTGCTTTTACTTGTTCACTTTCCCTACTGGATCGGGTCGTTGGCTCTGGCTGAAGGCCTGTTATGAGACCCAACCTGTTTATTAAAACTGCCCCTTTACTAATTTTGATTAATATTTAATAACTAAATAGTGTTCAGGGAACTGATCACTACTAAACAAACAAGGATAGCATTGAACACATTTATTGAACAATAATCTTCCTAACGTCAAACTGAACAATGACATACATTTATAAGTGATAAAATCAAGCTAGTAATGGCAATGGCCCTTAAATTCCGAAACTAACTCTTAAGGTCGGATAACGCATCTTTACTTGTTATTTTCTATTCTCTCCCCTTGTCAGACGGCATAAAATACGTCAGACAAACCTATTTCAATCACCAAATTCTCAATAAGAGCGTGGCTAGAAAACTGTGCTCTGGTAATCACAGGCGTACGTAATATCGGATTAAATGCCGAAGCTGAGCATCACGTTACAAAATGCAGCGTCGTGGACAGGTCAGCAAGCTGCCGATGGCGTCTGCGTCGTCGAGGAGCCTCAATTGTAACAAAAATGAATTTATTTTCGCGAACAGGCTTCCTGTTCGTAAACGCCTATTATAAAGCTAATTCTGCTTTCTTTCCAGTCGTCTCGCACTCGTTAAAACGGGACTCACCAGCCCAAAGACGGAATCTAGTAACGTCTTTAATAAAGTTTGACTCAAGGAAATTGCTCTGCTCCTGTCAGATTTCTGTCAGACAGTATTCACAACCGTAATTGGCGGAATCATCCTGTCTCTAACAGTAAAACACGACAGTTCCGCCGGCCAGAGTGGCCGTGCGGTTCTAGGCGCTACAGTCTGGAACCGCGAGACCGCTACGGTCGCAGGTTCGAATCCTGCCTCGGGCATGGATGTGTGTGATGTCCTTAGGTTAGTTAGGTTGTTTAGTAGTTCTAAGTTCTAGGGGACTGATGACCTCAGCAGTTGAGTCCCATAGTGCTCACACTTACTTACTTACGACAGTTCCCCTAACTGCATAAAAGTTTCAGTTGCAGCTGGCAGACTTATTCAAAGTCCTGCACAGCACACTGAAAAGAATTTACTCTCCTACAGCAGAGCCGAAACCACGACGTCCGCTCGCTACAGGAGCTAAGACGCTTCCCCCTTGATAACAGCTCCAAAAGCTTCCCTCTGCAAAAAGCAGCACCCCCACGCTATTTTTCGAGCTGGCCAATCCCGTGGCTCCAGACCAGCACAGTTCACTCCCACTATTATTTCCTGGCTTCTTCCAGCCAATCAAAACATTCCGCGCCTTACTGCGCCTAGAATGTTCTGGAACAAACTGAAACTCCGTTCAAAATTGAACCCACCAATCGTGTCTCTCTGTTCGCCCTCGCGCGGGAAAAGGTCATTGCACTAGCTTAACAACGTTTCTTAGAAAGCCCCGGAAAACGTTAAGACTCGTGGGAAGGCTCCCTTAGGCGCCAGCTCGTCTCGACATAGTGGCGTCGGCGTAACGCCCAGCACCAACGAGGCGCCGTCCCTCGAAGTACTGCCTGTGTTGTCCACGCAATGGGTGCCTACCTGCACCAGCGGCGCGTCTCCCCCAGTGGGACGTTTTCGCATGCCGTCTCTTAATGGTCGGTTGTAAACTTCCGCACCTCTCTGCCCTGCCTTTGAGCAGTGCCGCTCGTCCGCTCCAGCCAAACTCCGTGAAAATATCACCTGAACCCCAACTTCATGCAACATGTGAATTTCTTAAAGTTAATACGTGTTTTATGCCGTCTGATACTCCCTCTATTAATTTAAATAGGCTTATTGCGTGATAAATAACACAATAACCGATATCTAACTCGTCTTTGCAACAATTATTATATTACAGTAAGGTGCAAAATACTGCTACCTTACATTGGTTAATTTCTCTTTGAGCTTTTATCTTTTCGTCGTCCGGCCAAACACATAGCAGAGGAATTTTATAAAAACCCAGACGACCCCCAAGCATTTCAAGCTCTGTTACAGAGTAATTTCGCTCGGCACTCAAGAGCACATGGCTGGCGAACGAAATATTTTTCCAGTCGGTGGGGTCGTCCGACCCATCTGTTTAGAACAATACTGCACTGAGGTCGCTGAAAGAACGCTCTGTCATAGGCGGAAGTCCTGACTCAGATCGAGATGCGAGAGAAGTGGAGCGTTGACGAACTACTATTTCAACCTATCGAACTCATCACTTGCTGTTGGTCCCAAATTCACAGCCGGCCGAAGTGGCCGTGCGGTTAAAGGCGCTGCAGTCTGGAACCGCAAGACCGCTACGGCCGCAGGTTCGAATCCTGCCTCGGGCATGGATGTTTGTGATGTCCTTAGGTTACAAAATTGTTGAGGCTTTCGTGGCCACTTGTTGACAAACTGCCTATTGGCTTCTGTCTCGGGTTCTTCGGCCGACGTTCATCTAATGATTTTTCTGACGTTTCGCCAGCACGAGTGGCTGGCATTGTCAAAGCTTCACCCTCCATTGCCGGTGGTGAACTGGAGCCGAGCTCGCGGGCGCAGACTATATGTACCTGGCGCGCCAACGTCCGAGGGCTTCACCGCGGTCATTTCCGGTGCGGTTCTCGTCTTGCTACCTGCGACGGTCGTTCGCTGCAGTACGGGAAGCCAGGATCCGTTGACCTTAAGGCTTTCCTCTTTCTTGTTCAAACTGTTCGCGTGTTTTTGTATTTCTACAGCTTCTCTGAACAAGCGCGTGTGATAGTGGTTCTCTACAGCCAGAACTTCCGTGTCGGCGAATTTTATTACGTGGTCGGTCTCATTCAGTGCGTGTTCTGCCACGGCCGATTTCTCCACCTGCCCCAACCTGCAATGTCGCTTATGCTCCTTGATCCTGGTGTTAATGGATCGTCCAGTCATCCCGACATAAACTTTTCCGCATGTGCATGGTATGCGGTATATTCCCGACATTGAAAGTGGGTCTTTTTTCTCCTTCGCCGATCTAAGACACTCTTTGATCTTCCTTGTCGGTTTGAAGATCGTCTTTACGCCATGTTTGCGCAATATACGGCCGATTCTGTCCGTCACTCTGGGAATGTATGGCAGAAAGGCCGTACCCGACATTTCTTTTTCTGGTTCCTTACTTCGCCGAGTGTTTGGCTCAGTTACACTTCTAATATAATTTGTGGAGTACCCATTGCTCCTCAGGACTGTTTCCAGGTGTTGCATTTCTCGTTTGAGGTGTTGCGGCTCACATATTCGTCCTGCTCTCGTTACGAGCGTACTAATCATGCCCCTTTTCTGGCTCGGGTGGTGGTTTGACAGTTTGTGCAGGTATCGGTCCGTGTGAGTCGGTTTTCGATACACGCTGTGTCCCAGGTTTTCGCCGTCCCTTGTGACCAGCACATCCAGAAATGGCAGTTTCTTGTCCTTTTCTACTTCCATGGTAAATGTTATGTTGGCATGGAGGCTGTTCAAGTGTCTTAGGAAGTCACCGAGCTGTTCTTCACCATGGCTCCACACCACGAAAGTATCATCGACGTACCTGTACCACACTTTAGGTTTGCAAGTGGCCGAGTCCAGTGCCTGTGCTTCGAATTGTTCCATGAAGAAGTTGGCCACCACTGGACTGAGAGGACTACCCATGGCGACGCCTTCCAGCTGTTCGTAGAAGTCGCCATTCCACGTGAAATAGCTCGTGGTGAGACATGCATGGAAGAGCTTTCTGATGTCTAGCGGGAAAATGGAACCGATGTGCTCCAGAGCGTCACTGAGTGGCACTTTCGTAAATAACGAAACAACATCAAAGCTGACCAGGATGTCGTTTGGTGCAAGTTTCAGTTTCTTCAGCTTCTCAATGAAATGTCCTGAGTCCTTAATGTATGTGTCGGTCTTCCCCACGTGTGGTTGGAGCAGAGAGGCCAAGTGTTTTGCCAGCTTATATGTCGGTGATCCAGGAGCGCTAACGATCGGTCTCAGTGGAACGTTGTTCTTATGGATCTTGGGTAATCCATACAGCCGAGGTGGTAGGGCTTCTGTGTTGCGCAGGTTTCTCTGTATGTCCGCCGGCAGAGAAGACGCCTTGATCAATCGATTCGTATTCCGTGTGATACGTTGCGTCGGATCTGCGCTTAGTTTTCGGTACGTCGTCGGATCTAATAGGTCTCGGATCTTTTGCTCATAATCTTCGGTCTTCATTACGACGGTCGCATTCCCCTTATCGGCAGGCAGTACCAATATACTCTTGTCGGCGTTGAGATTCTTAATGGCTTGTACCTCTTCTTTCTTCAGGTTGCAGCTGGCGGTTTTGCTCGGCGCAGTATCCTGGCTGTTTCCGTGCGTAGTCCTCTCAGTCCAGTGGTGGCCAACTTCTTCATGGAACAATTCGAAGCACAGGCACTGGACTCGGCCACTTGCAAACCTAAAGTGTGGTACAGGTACGTCGATGATACTTTCGTGGTGTGGAGCCATGGTGAAGAACAGCTCGGTGACTTCCTAAGACACTTGAACAGCCTCCATGCCAACATAACATTTACCATGGAAGTAGAAAAGGACAAGAAACTGCCATTTCTGGATGTGCTGGTCACAAGGGACGGCGAAAACCTGGGACACAGCGTGTATCGAAAACCGACTCACACGGACCGATACCTGCACAAACTGTCAAACCACCACCCGAGCCAGAAAAGGGGCATGATTAGTACGCTCGTAACGAGAGCAGGACGAATATGTGAGCCGCAACACCTCAAACGAGAAATGCAACACCTGGAAACAGTCCTGAGGAGCAATGGGTACTCCACAAATTATATTAGAAGTGTAACTGAGCCAAACACTCGGCGAAGTAAGGAACCAGAAAAAGAAATGTCGGGTACGGCCTTTCTGCCATACATTCCCAGAGTGACGGACAGAATCGGCCGTATATTGCGCAAACATGGCGTAAAGACGATCTTCAAACCGACAAGGAAGATCAAAGAGTGTCTTAGATCGGCGAAGGAGAAAAAAGACCCACTTTCAATGTCGGGAATATACCGCATACCATGCACATGCGGAAAAGTTTATGTCGGGATGACTGGACGATCCATTAACACCAGGATCAAGGAGCATAAGCGACATTGCAGGTTGGGGCAGGTGGAGAAATCGGCCGTGGCAGAACACGCACTGAATGAGACCGACCACGTAATAAAATTCGCCGACACGGAAGTTCTGGCTGTAGAGAACCACTATCACACGCGCTTGTTCAGAGAAGCTGTAGAAATACAAAAACACGCGAACAGTTTGAACAAGAAAGAGGAAAGCCTTAAGGTCAACGGATCCTGGCTTCCCGTACTGCAGCGAACGACCGTCGCAGGTAGCAAGACGAGAACCGCACCGGAAATGACCGCGGTGAAGCCCTCGGACGTTGGCGCGCCAGGTACATATAGTCTGCGCCCGCGAGCTCGGCTCCAGTTCACCACCGGCAATGGAGGGTGAAGCTTTGACAATGCCAGCCACTCGTGCTGGCGAAACGTCAGAAAAATCATTAGATGAACGTCGGCCGAAGAACCCGAGACAGAAGCCAATAGGCAGTTTGTCCTTAGGTTAGTTAGGTTTAACTAGTTCTAAGTTCTAGGGGACTAATGACCTCAGCAGTTGAGTCCCATAGTGCTCAGAGCCATTTGAACCATCTGAACCCAAATTCACACAGTATTCTTGCTGGTCAGGGAACATAAACGTGGGGTGGATGACAAGTTCCCATTGACGAATATTTTATAAAAGTTACATAGGCGTAGAAATCCTCTGAGATCTCTCTTCCTTCATGGGGTCGCACATTCAGCTATGGCTGCAAATGTCCAGCTGAATTCCTTCGGCGGATACGATTTGTCCTAGGAACTTGATACTGTTCCGTCCGAACTGCGACTTCCCAAGGTTCACTGTCACCCCTGCCCCCCAAAGACGACCAGAAGAATACGTAGTTGTGTTCTATCCAGGACTCCTCCGCAATTAATACGTCAAATGGCTCTGAGCACTATGCGACTTAACTTCTGAGGTCATCAGTCGCCTAGAACTTAGAACTAATTAAACCTAACTAACCTAATGATATCACACACATCCATGCCCGAGGCAGGACTCGAACCTGCGACCGTAGCGGTCGCTCGGCTCCAGACTGTAGCGCCTAGAACCGCAATTAATATGGCATCGACTATATTGTCGCACGAATTCTTAAGTGATTAAGGAAGATGCTGTTCAGAGCCCTAATAAACGCGGCAGATGAAACGTTGAGGCCCAGCCAGAGGTAACGGAACTAGTTTCTGTAACACAGGAAAGCCGTATACTACCAATAGGACTGGTCCCGGGGCTATCTTTCAATAACTGGATGGAAGATCGATCGATGATAGGACTCTCACGCCCGGAAAACCAACACCATAAACTGGCCCATGGACAATGTCTGATAGTGCTGTTACTGAGGGCGGGCTTGATATCATCGTCATAGACCTAGAAGCATACCACCAGCCCACCCTGTTAATGATCACCAAGTAAATCACATTCCCGCAATGGACTATGATTGCTGACACTTTTGGGGATTGTATCTTGCATGCTCGCAAAGACAATTCTAATGAAGCCTAACGAAACCTTAATACTTTCCTTAAATCATAGCGTTTTGTGTTATAAAGTGAGCTCTCAAGAATCTTCAGTATTCCGCCATTTAGTACGTCGTGGTTCTAAGCTGTGACGTTGTGGCCGAGCGGTTCTAGACGCTTTAGTCTGGAACCGCATGACTCCTACGGTCGCAGGTTCGAATCCTGCCTCGGGCATGGATGTGTGTGATGTCCTTAGGCTAGTTAGGTTTAAGTAGTTCTAAGTTCTAGGGGACTGATGACGTCAGATGTTAAGTCCCATAGTGCTCAGAGCCATTTGAACCATTTTTCTAAATTGTGAACTCATGCACCCCCAAAAGAAGGTTGCAATGGTTTTAAGGAAAAACTACATTCACTACATTTGGGAGGGGGGGGGGGAGGCAAACGGTGTGATATGGCAAGGCCACTTATTGTAGTTTGGTTCGGAACTTTCCCCATGAACGTCATGCTGGGCCATTTTCTCGTAGTGCAGGAAAGTGATCTGGCAAGACGCTGAGTGGTGTACTCTACCTCGATATGTACTTGCCTCCCTATGATCCAGTATGTGAGGCGTCCAATTTTATGCAACTGTCAGAAGATATTTCCACCAAACACTCGTCTATTAATATCCAGAATACTGCTAAGGGAGATCTGTTCTATTTCGCTTTGCTTCGACTGGCTTGTGATGGAAATTACGGCGTTAATCCCAAGCACGTCACTTTGCACGGAACATCTAATGTCTGCAAGCATTATAATTTCCATGGCATCTCATTTCCCGCTAATTTCAGAACCTGCTGAAATCTGAGAGGCTGAATCCAGACTATTTAGTTCATGTTCATCGCTTACAGATAGATAAAGCAAGCAAGTCAGAAGAAGAAGATGATGACGACGAAGAGCATACTGTACAGAACACAAAATATGCAAAACGTAAAGTGGCTGGTCCTCTCTATTTTTTGGAAACAGCCAGTCACATCCGACAACACGTTGATTTGTTGCTGTTCTCTGAGGGCGAGACGCAACACTACGTACGGATGAAAAGCATGTCGGACCTACTTTCTGTCCAAATAAGTACAAAAAATGTGCTTGGCATTTTTGCCATAGGTTCTTAAACTCGTTTTCTAAGCGTCAGTGTTTAGAATGGTACATTCATCAATATGCCTACTGAGGCATACAAGTTCTTAAAACTTAAGAATCAAAAAAATGGCTCTGAGCACTATGGGACTCAACTGTTGAGGTCATTAGTCCCCTAGAACTTAGAACTAGTTAAACCTAACTAACCTAAGGAAATCACAAACATCCATGCCCGAGGCAGGATTCGAACCTGCGACCGTAGTGGTCTTGCGGTTCCAGACTGCAGCGCCTTTAACCGCACGGCCACTTCGGCCGGCACTTAAGAATCCCCACCCCTAGGAGCGCGGGCCCTTCGTTGTTTATGCAGATTTGGATTGTCTGCCAGCTCCTGTGGCATGCTGTGAAGGTGATGGCACTGAGCGAGGTCAAGCAGTGGTCAGCACACTGGGCTTGCATTCGGGAGGACGATGGTTCAAACCCGTGCCCGGCCATCCTTATTTAGATCTTCCGTGATTTCCCTTAACCGCCTTCAGGAAAATGCCGGGATGGCTCCTTTCAAAGGGCACGGCCGACTTCCTTCCCCATCCTTCATTATTCCGAGGGGACTGATGACCTCGCTGTTTGGCCCCTTCCCCTGACTCAACCAACCAACCAACCAAGATGATACCGGTATCCCTCATAGTACCTACACAAAGCGACATGGGTCTTTTGCAGTCCATATCAAGTTGTACGCCCTTATGATTCCAGTCGCAACAAATTCCAATCATACGTCGAGGATAATCCTGCGAGATGGTTGTGACTTAGGAAGTCGGGATGAGGGGTGCTCTTAGCATGGAAGGTCAAGGCCCCTACTATGTCACTCCTTAACACAACAACTAGTAAATCAATAATTAACAATTTATTCAAAAAAAGCTTTCATAAAACAGATAAGAGGCAATCAACATGTGGCTGTGTTTAAGACAATATCAAAACATACAATCACAACTGACTTTACAGATGAGCCACGGAGATTTCAATGCTTAAGAAACATAAATTACAATCTGAAGGTGATATTAGAAGGTGGCACAGATAGTTCTTTTTTAAAGCAATAACCTGCAATTTGAAAGTGATTTACAAGAACACCAGTTCGTTAAGAACCCAAATAACACAAGGAGCACAACAATTTAATTAATATAATTGATTCACAAGCAAATTAAAAACCCATATATATATATATATATATATATATATATATATATATATATATATATATATATATATATATATATATATATATATATAAGACTTAGTTCAAGAATCATGAAAGAAGGTTGTATACATGGAAGAACCCTGGAGATACCGAAAGGTTTCAGATAGAAGTAGTGACTGCTGTTCTCCATGCGGTCATTACACCTTACCGGCTGCTCTTACTTCAGCAACACGTACATTAGGACAACCATCCAACAAGTACACTCGCTGCAACACAAATCGTTCAACGAAACGAAGGCACCAAAATTATTTACACCTTCGATGGAGAGCGTTGTTCAAAATGGTCTCGAGGGATGGGTCTCTCCGAGAAAACAGCCACCAAAGCAATGCGACGAACAGCACCCCGAGTTGACATCAGGCAGGTCCACCACAAACTCGCGACCGACTTGCAAGGTAGACCGGCCGCGCCGCTGCTGGTCGATCCCGCGTTTTCCTCCTTCGTCCCCGCAAGCACGCCCTTCCGCCTCGTAGCGATTCCGACCCCAACTGCCACGACCGCAAAAACAGTCCCCAAATGAGAATAGGGGCAAAGATCGTAGTACAGCCGTTTAATCGATAGTGACGTGCCAAAGAGCTGGTGTGCCAGAAAAGGTTCACAACGGCTCAATGGTTCCTCACTGAGTTCAAAGAAAATGCAAAGATTCTTGACTAGATTCATCACATCAACATTTCTAGAACCATCTCTCAGAATGACGCCTTATGTAACAGGATTTACTGCAGGGTAAGAGTGGGTGACTGGTTCTCTGCATGAGGATGGTGATGGTGTGAGTGAAGAAGGCAAGCAATCAGTTCATAGAAACTTTACTGATGAAAATGAACAGACTTGGTTCAGTACAAGTACAACAGACACACTGCAGGTGGTGGGAGGCGATCCTCGGACCCCAGCCCATTGCTAAGGGCGAGCCGACACAGGGGTTTCCCGTGTACGGTAGCAGCGAACCAGCTACCACGTCTTGCTGGTGGATGGTGGCTGTCGGCTTTGGGGAGGCGGCGCGGCAACGAGCTGACGACCCCGTGCCCGGGTTGGACACTGAGGCAGCGGTCGTCGGTTCACAGCCCAGTGGAGTCAGTGTCATAGATGCGGCGATGACCGACATTGGCTGAGCATCATCAGCTGGCCCATCTGTGGTTTAAGCCCTGTCTCCATGTATCGACGCCGTCTCGGAACATCAAAAAATGGTTCAAATGGCTCTGAGCACTATGGGACTCAACTGCTGTGGTCATAAGTCCCCTAGAACTTAGAACTACTTAAACCTAACTAACCTAAGGACAGCACACAACACCCAGCCATCACGAGGCAGAGAAAATCCCTGACCCCGCCGGGAATCGAACCCGGGAACCCGGGCGGAACATCAGGACCGGGGTCTATAGCCTGAGATGGTAGTATCATTAGGTCGGTCGATCATGTGTTTACCATCACATGATCGACCATGCATTTCTCCAAGGATGCTAATGCAAAGAGTTGTAAGTGTACAGCATGGTTTTGAGGTTAGAGACATGAGCTTATGCTGTCGCAAGAAGTTGCGTGGCATTCTGCTAAATGCTAATTTTTTTTTTCCTCTTTCGAATTTGTAACTGATTCTTGTTCTTTCTTAATCGTGTAACAGAAGTACGTTCTGCTATATTCGATGTTGTTTACATATATGAGCGTGCTCTCTCAGGAAGGAGTTCCTTTTATTCTGTGACTTCAATGTGATTAAAAAACGAAGAATGTAACTCCTACAAGTGAAACGACCAGCAATTACATCTGTAATCTAGCTTGTAACGAATATTTTGCCATTTATTCCGAATAAGTTGCAATTTCCGACGGTATGGGTAGTCAGAGACCCAAGAGGACAGTTGAAATTCCTGCGAGTGGAACAAACAGCAGTCATATTTCTTGTCTTGCTTGTCAGAAATAATCTGCTATTTGTCATATGACATGGTTGGAGACTGTGGGTGTTATTTTAAGACAAATGTTGGTGGTGGTGAGACAGCAACGAGCCACTAAATCTGCTGTTTATTACGAATAGTCGCGATTTGCGATTATGTGGGTTAGGCAGGAACCTATATACTTGCTTGTCATAAATATTGAACCGCGATCGAATCGCTAACAACACGTAGTAAATCCAGCGGTCAAGACAAACATCCACACAGTGAGTGATAATGAACTTTGTGCAAAATAGAGAACGGATTTGAGGTTATTGTCTCTGCTGGCATTTGTGCCCTAATATCCATTTTTCACTTTTTAATGTCTCGCTAATTGATCATCTCAGGACGAAATGTACACTTAATTGTAGCAAGCAACACTATTCGCCGTGACAGTTATTCAATACACTGACTCCTACAAATTACAAAAAAGTTTTCCGTGGATATTTACAATACGTGAATGTTTCAGAAACAGAAGCCAGCAGCACGAGCACTCACGTATTGAAAATATGGATGAAGCTCTGTTTACCTCCTATTTTGCACAAAAACGGCTGTAGCGTATAAAATGACTTTTATCTTAATAATATATATATATATATATATATATATATATATATATATATATATATATTCGGAGAGAGATTGATTTTGATTGAGACTCTAAGTCGTAACTGGTACTTGAATTTTGGTTGCTGCCTCCTTAAATGATCAGCTTCTGTGCCACTTGGTGACTTATTATAATTTGGAGGAAGTTTTTGTTCTTTAAGATTTAAAGTATGGACGATAAATAGTTTGGACAAGAAGAGAATAGAAGCTTTCGAAATGTGGTCCTACAGAAGAATGCTGAAGATTAGGTGGGTAGATCACATAACTAATGAGGAGGTATTGAATAGAATTGGGGAGAAGAGGAGTTTGTGGCACAACTTGACTAAAAGAAAGGATCGGTTGGTAGGACAGGTTCTGAGGCATAAAGGTATCACAAAGTTAGTACTGGAGGGCAGAGTGGAGGGTAAAAATAGTAGAGGGAGACCGAGAGATGAATACACTAAGCGGATTCAGAAGGTTGTAGGCTGCAGTACGTACTGGGAGATGAAGCAGCTTGCAAAGGATAGAGTAGCATGGAGAGCTGCATCAAAGCAGTCTCAGTACTGAAGACCACAACAACAACAAGATTTAAAGTACGACTCTGTTGGTTACTTGGCCGTATTGCGGACAGCTTTCAGCCCAAGTTTTCGTAGCTTATCATACCTAAGGGACCACTGTTGTAAGTAAATAAGATCAAACAGCGATCTGTTTTTCGTGAGAAAAGGAGATTGCTTGGCACACAAACTTCCTTCAAACTACACGTCCTGCTACATCAAAATTGGTCAGTGGAGTTCAGCACCATACTATTGTACAAGAAAAAATCCAGTTACTGTAATTAAGAAATTATGAGAGATTGTTACGTACTGAATGAAAACTACAGAAAATGCATTTCTTTTCCTGTATTTTAGTGAACTTTGTACTCTTACAATTCTGTCGATTGATAGCCTCCGACGACAATGTAGTTCACCTCCTTTTCCCAAAACAAGATATTTCTATTCTTCACTTCCAGAAAATTTGTATACATAACTGTCTGGCAACTCTTACACACATTTTACTCAGTTTTATCACTGCAATAGCAATTTTCATTACATGTAACAATACGTTCTGGGCGACGGCCTAACAACACGTCCTCTTTCCACAAGATAATGTTAACAATCTTCTTTTTTTAATAAATCAATTTTTTTTTTATTTTTTTAGAATCCATACTCAAAGATTACTGAGCTTCGTAGAAGAAAATCAGGCAGAAATTAGCTAAAAAAAGGGCAGTGAGGCTCACATAACATTACAAGTGGCAAAATACACTATTACGTTAATCATTTGTTGTCAAATTGTTCCCAAAATGTTTCACATGTAAACATTCTGCCTTCGTAGTGACTGCCACAGCACCCACAAAATACCAAAGATAAAAATGTCTCCGCCAGACAGAACACAGGCTCACCCGGAACGAATCAGTCTTCTCTGCAGCGGGCCGGCTGGACGAGATATCGGTCTCGGGACGCAGTCGACCAGTGCGGGACGCCTACGCGTGCCCTTGCCGGCGGTGCGTGTCAAGACCAGTCAGTGAACGGCAGCGACGTGTCACGACACGCCTGCGGAAGTGACGCGTCCTTCGACCAATGCAACCGCCGGCAGCGATGGCGAAAGTGGTGTTCTGATTCCTTACTGTAAAATATCTGGGAGTGTGCGTACGGAACGATTTGAAGTGGAATGATCATATAAAATTAATTGTTGGTAAGGCGGGTGCCAGGTTGAGATTCATTGGGAAAGTCCTTAGAAAATGTAGTCCATCAACAAAGGAGGTGGCTTACATTATACTCGTTCGGCCTATACTTGAGTATTGCTCATCAGTGTGGGATCCGTACCAGGTCGGGTTGACAGAGGAGATATTCAAATGGCTCTGAGCACTGTGGGACTTAACGTCTGTGGTCATCAGTCCCCTAGAACTTAGAACTACTTAAACCTAACTAACCTAAGGACATCACACACATCCATGCCCGAGGCAGGATTCGAACCTGCGACCGTAGCAGTCGCGCGGTTCCGGACTGAGCGCCTAGAAGACACAGGAGATAGAGAAGATCCAAAGAAGAGCGGCGCGTTTCGTCACAGGGTTATTTGGTAAGCGTGATAGCATTACGGAGATGTTTAGCAAACTCAAGAGAGGAGCCCTGCATCGCGGTGTAGCTTGCTGTCCAGGTTTCGAGAGGGTGCGTTTCTGGATGAGGTATCGAATATATTGCTTCCCCCTACTTATACCTCCCGAGGAGATCACGAATATAAAATTAGAGAGATTCGAGCGCGCACTGAGGATTTTCGGCAGTGGTTCTTCCCGCGAACCATACGCGAGTGGATCAGGAAAGGGAGTTAATAACAGTGGCACGTAAAGTGCCCTCCGCCACACACCGTTGGGTGGCTTGCGGAGTATAAATGTAGATGTAGATTCAGCATGCCGCTGACATCGCGTCGAATGGGAGGTCATGTACACATTCGAAGGATTCAACCTGCTGTCGCCTTCGCAGCGGGAAATAACCTAACGAAAATCCCATGTTTGCTATTGGTCCGTTCCCACAGAGGAACTAGATGTATCCGGCTATACGGCTATCAATAAGACGCGCTCTGCTGCCAAACATCACTTCGACCTTAGTCTGAGCCCTGACACCACCACGTGGCTTACCGCAAAAACCTATTAACTACGTTTTAGCGAGTTTTGAGGAAACTGACCTTTTAGTTTCTTTGTTAAGCCACAAAAAGTTGTGTCATCGTAGCAGTGGTTACAGTGCAGTAAACAACAGCTTACGATGTCTAGAAAAGCTACATTCATGACTGGCTAGCTAATTGAATATCGTTTTTTATTAGTTAACTGAAAATACAAATCTTGCTGCTTTCATACTGGTCTGGCAGACAATATCGAAATTATTCATCAACTCGAAAAAAGTTCTATTTTATAAAAACACATCACTAAATAATCGGAATCACTATAACCAGTCGTCTTACTAGATAACCAAGCAATTGTAAAGCACTGAACTTATTTTTTTCTCTGCACTTTACACATCTACGTCGTTGCTATCGTTGTCTTCTGCACCAGGCTCAAGAACTGTCTTGGTGGCTGCAGATGAACTAGGAACAGATTAATACTAAGAGTGAAATTCCTCAGGAATGAGTCGCTTTGAGCATAATTGCATCAGATACTTCTGTTTCTCCCCACTTATTGGCAGAATCTCAGGATGAAGATGTTGAAATTCTATATTTGTCATATATAAGCGATGTCCCGGCTGAAAGCAAGGGGAAACTACAGCTGTAATTTTTCCCGAGGGCATGCAGCCTTACTGTATGGTTAAGTGATGATGGCGTCCTCTTGCGTAAAATATTCCGGAGGTAAAATAGTCCCCCATTCGGATCTCCGGGCGGGGACTACTCAAGAGGATGTCATTATCAGGAGAAAGAAAACTGGCGTTCTACGGATCGGAGCGTGGAATGTCAGATCCCTTAATCGGGCAGGTAGGTTAGAAAATTTAAAAAGCAAAATGGATAGTTTAAAGTTAGATATAGTGGGAATTAGTGAAGTTCGGTCGCAGGAGGAACAAGAGCCCGCATCTCGTGGTCGTGCGGTAGCGTTCTCGCTTCCCACGCCCGGGTTCCCGGGTTCGATTCCCGGCGGGGTCAGGGATTTTCTCTGCCTCGTGATGGCTGGGTGTTGTGTGCTGTCCTTAGGTTAGTTAGGTTTAAGTAGTTCTAAGTTCTAGGGGACTGATGACCATAGATGTTAAGTCCCATAGTGCTCAGAGCCATTTGAACCATTTGAGGAACAAGACTTCTGGTCAGGTGACTACAGGGTTATAAACACAAAATCAAATAGGGGTAATGCAGGAGTAGGTTTAATAATGAATAGGAAAATGGGAATGCGGTAAGCTACTACAAACAGCATAGTGAACGCATTATTGTGGCCAAGATAGATACGAAGCCCACGCCTACGACAGTAGTACAAGTTTATATGCCGATTAGCTCTGCAGATGATGAAGAAATTGAAGAAATGTATGATGAAATAAAAGAAATTATTCAGATAGTGAAGGGAGACGAAAATTTAATAGTCATGGGTGACTGGAATTAAAGTGTAGGAAAAGGGAGAGAAGGAAACGTAGTAGGTGAATATGGATTGGGGCTAAGAAATGAAAGAGGAAGCCGTCTGGTAGAATTTTGCACAGAGCACAACTTAATCATAGCTAACACTTGGTTTAAGAATCATGATAGAAGGTTGTATACATGGAAGAAGCCTGGAGATACTGACAGGTTTCGGATAGATTATATAATGGTAAGACAGAGATTTAGGAACCAGGTTTTAAATTGTAAGACATTTCCAGGGGCAGATGTGGACTCTGACCACAATCTATTGGTTATGAACTGTAAATTAAAATTGGAGAAACTGCTGAACCAGAGGTTGTACAGAGTTTCAGGGAGAGCATAAGGGAACAATTGACAAGAATGGGTGAAAGAAATACAGTAAAAGAGGAATGGGTAGCTTTGAGGGATGAAGTAGTGAAGGCAGCAGAGGATCAAGTAGGTAAAAAGACGAGGGCTAGTAGAAATCCTTGGGTAACAGAAGAAATATTGAATTTAACTGATGAAAGGAGAAAATATAAAAATGCAGTAAATGAAGCAGGCCAAAAGGAATACAAACGTCTCAAAAATGAGATCGACAGGAAGTGCAAAATGGCTAAGCACGGATGGCTAGAGGACAAATGTAAAGATGTTGAGGCTTATCTCACTAGGGGTAAGATAGATACTGCCTTCAGGAAAATTAAAGAGACCTTTGGAGGAAAGAGAACCACTTGTATGAATATCAAGAGCTCAGATGGAAACCCAGTTCTAAGCAAAGAAGGGAAAGCAGAGAGTTGGAAGGAGTATATAGAGGGTCTATACAGGGGCGATGTTCTTGAGGACAATATTATGGAAATGGAAGAGGAGGTAGATGAAGATGAAATGGGAGATATGATGCCACGTGCAGAGTTTGACAGAGCACTGAAAGACCTCACTGAAAGACCTAAGTCGAAACAAGGCCCCGGGAGTAGACAACATTCCATTAGAACTACTGACAGCCTTGGGAGAGCCAGTCTGGGCAAAACTCTACCATCTGGTGAGCAAGATGTATGAGACAGGCGAAATACCCTCAGACTTCAAGAAGAATATAATAATTCCAATCCCAAAGAAAGCAGGTGTTGACATGTGAAAATTACCGAACTATCAGTTTAATAAGTCACGGCTGCAAAATACTAACGCGAATTCTTTACAGATGAATGGAAAAACTGGTAGAAGCAGACCTCGGGGAAGATCAGTTTGGATTCCGTAGAAATATCGGAACACGTGAGGCAATTGACCTTACGACTTATCTTAGAAGCTAGATTAAGGAAAGCAAACCTACGTTTCTAGCATTTGTAGACTTAGAGAAAGCTTTTGACAATGTTGAGTGGAATACTCTCTTTCAAATACTGAAGGTGGCAGGGGTAAAATACAGGGAGCGAAAGGCTATTTACAATTTGTACAGAAACCAGATGGCAGTTAGAAGAGTCGAGGGACATGAAAGGGAAGTAGTGGTTGGGAAGGGAGTGAGACAGGGTTGTAGCCTCTCCCCAATGTTATTCAATCTGTATATTGAGCAAGCAGTGAAGGAAACGAAAGAAAAGTTCGGAGTAGGTATTAAAATCCATCGAGAAGAAATAAAAACTTTGAGGTTCGCCGATGACATTGTAATTCTGTCAGAGACAGCAAAGGACTTGGAAGAGCAGTTGAACGGAATGGACAGTGTCTTTAAAGGAGGGTATAAGATGATCATCAACAAAAGCAAAACGAAGATAATGGAATGTAGGCTAATTAAGTCGGGCGATGCTGAGCGAATTAGATTAGGAAATGAGACACTTAAAGTGGTAACGGAGTTTTGCTATTTGGGGAGCAAAATAACTGATGATGGTCGAATTAGAGAGGATATAAAATGTAGACTGCCACTGGCAAGGAAAGCATTTCTGAAGAAGAGAAATTTGTTAACATCGAGTATAGATTTAAGTGTCAGTAAGTCGTTTCTGAAAGTATTTGTATGGAGTGTAGCCATGTATGGATGTGAAACATGGACGATAAACAGTTTGGACAAGAAGAGCTTTTGAAATGTGGTGCTACAGAAGAATGCTGAAGATTAGATGGGTAGATCACATAACTAATGAGGAAGTACTGAATAGGATTGGAGAGAAGAGAAGTTTGTGGCACAACTTGACTAGAAGAAGGGATCGGTTGGTAGGACATGTTCTGAGGCATCAAGGGATCACCAATTTAGTATTGGAGGGCAGCGTGGAGGGTAAAAATCGTAGAGGTAGACCAAAAGATGAATACATCAAACAGATACAGAAGGATGTAGGTTGCAGTAGGTACTGGGAGATAAAGAAGCTTGCACAGGATAGAGTAGCATGGAGAGCTGCATCAAACCAGTCTCAGGACTGAAGACCACAACAACAACAACAAGCGATGTCCTTTACCATACGTATGAATTTTTTTACAGTCTCATGAGTAATTCTACTCGATCACCCCTGGTATGTATTTTTGGTAGCCCAAACATTTCACTTTTTAGGCCAGTTAAATTAGCTCCAAAAATAGGATTTCCTTCCAAAAATTAGTTGAACTCTCGAATCTGTTTTCATCACTCAAATAGACCTCTGGTAGGAATAATCTGCGTTTGCCCCCATTTCTGAGAGCAACTTCAGACTTGATGAAAATAAATAAATAAATTTCGGATGTTTTCTTTTTTCTTTTTTTCAAATTCCTTCGAAACTCAGCGTTTAATCGAGAAAACCAGAAGAAAACCAGAGTTGCCTAAAATGTAGAACGTTAAATTCTGCGTCGACTGACAAAACATTGGTGTTAAAATTTTCCAATAGAAGAACTATGCGAAAGAACGGTAATTTTTCACACTTTTCGAAAAGCACTATGAAACTTGCAGCATCTGAGAACTGGCCAATTTGAGGCAAAATGTTATGGGAGAAACGTTTTAGCGCATCAAATTTTGTTTTAAAGAAGTCGAAGAAAATGACAGGTAAGTAAACATCGTCATCATTCCGTTATATGTAAATCATATGATTAACAACCAACATCAACTTTCTACCTTCCATTCAATGAATTTTTCCAATATTCCCTTTTTTATTTTTGCTGGTACATAATCCCTAACCTACTCGTTATCGAGATAATAGTTTTGAGAACTATGGAATTAGCAGAAAAATGTTATATAAAGGGCAAAAAATTGATTTACAGGGATATTTGTGACAAGAAATGCGTTAGGTTTATTATTGTTGTATTAGAAGGAAAGAAACTTAATTTGATTAACAATGAATTTTTTTCATAAGTTAAAGTAACACAATTAAAAAAGTATTTTTGCAAACTTACCCCTCGCTTGTAGTAGTCGGCATTAAATCTTTTTTTCTGTACTCTGTTGCTCTTATATCCGATCTGCCACCGATTACTCACTATTGTTTTATATTATTATTTATTCGATGTTTATCAGAGATATTTATATGATATTTTATCTTCATCATACCTTGTTCCATTTGCCTTGGTAAACCACAATAGGGAGCCTCTTGTAATGTGAAATATTTTTATATTATCCGATAGATTAAGTCAAACTCATTGTATTAACTTCTGTATTCACAAAATAAGTAGCATAACATGACAACCAGACTAGGGGGGGGGACAGAGGGAGTTTTTGCATTATTCTCAACATTTAACAAACTTTCCTTTTTCCTTCTGTACTCTTATTCCTATATGAGATCATTTACCAGCTTTCTTATTAATTTTTAACTGTTCTATCACTTTTTCCTTACTTTCGATGTTGAACATGAGAATTTGGAAGTTTCTTAGTTGCGAAAACTATTATTGTGAATTCAAACAAAGATTTAACACCTTTATTGATCAAAGGAACTCGCATTCACGAAAATAGTTGTTGTGAGCGGACGCAAGGAGAATTGGCCACTCTTCGGGGACAGGTGGAGGCTTTGTCTGTTAGGCTCATCGAGCTCGAGGCGCAGGCGTCGGCTCGTAGTGGCGTTGGGGCAACTGTGGTGAGACCTTTGCCTACTTCGGTGGCCTTGGAATCACATGGAACCCCTGATGTCGCTGCGTCTTCCGGCAGTGAGCATCTTACCGGTCAGCCATCACTCCAGGGTGAATGGCGGACAGTGGTGGGCTCGCGCGTGCCTGGCCGAAAGGCGAAGGTGGGATCTGGCCGCGTGGCGGCTGCCTTACCCCTTTCCAACAGGTACGGGGTGCTTCCTAGTGGTGATGACATCGTTTCCGAGCCACCACAGGATGCCTCGCCTGTTGGGCCAGTGGCCGATTCTCCGGCAAGGTCCCGACGGTCACAGAGGGCGGGCCTATTAGTTATAGGGAGCTCCAACGTTAGGCGGGTTATGGAGCCCCTCAGGAAAATAGCGGGTAGGTCGGGGAAGAATGCCAGTGTGCACTCGGTGTGCTTGCCGGGGGGTCTCGTCCGTAATGTGGAGGAGGCCCTTCCGGCAGCTATTGAACGCACTGGGTGTGACCGGCTGCAGATAGTAGCACATGTCGGAACGAATGACGCCTGCCGCTTGGGTTCTGAGGCCATCCTTGGTTCCTTCCGGCGGCTGGCTGATTTGGTGAAGACAACCAGCATCGCACGCGGAGTGCAAGCTGAGCTTAATATCTGCAGCATAGTGCCCAGAGTCGATCGCGGTCCTCTGGTTTGGAGCCGTGTGGAGGGTCTAAACCAGAGGCTCAGACGACTCTGCGACTATAATGGTTGCAAATTCATCGACCTCCGTTATTGGGTGGAGAACTGTAGGGCCCCCCTAGACAGGTCAGGCGTGCACTACACACCGGAAGCAGCTACTAGGGTAGCAGAGTACGTGTGGCGTGCACACGGGGGTTTTTTAGGTTAGAGGGACCCCCCCTTGGGCGAAACGATAAAATACCTGACGGCTTACCAGAGAGAACATTATCATCGTTGATAAAGAACGTCCGTCCTCAGAGACCAAAAACAGGAAAAGTTAACGTAATATTGGTAAACTGCAGGAGTATCCAGGGCAAGGTTCCTGAATTAGTATCTCTTATTGAAGGAAATAGTGCGCATATAGTATTAGGAACGGAAAGTTGGTTAAAACCGGAAGTGAACAGTAACGAAATCCTAGACACAGAATGGAATATATACCGCAAGGATAGGATAAACGCCAATGGTGGAGGAGTATTTATAGCAGTAAAGAATTCAATAATATCCAGTGAAGTTATTAGCGAATGCGAATGTGAAATAATCTGGGTTAAGTTAAGTATCAAAGGTGGGTCAGATATGATAGTCGGATGCTTCTATAGGCCACCTGCATCAGCAACCGTAGTAGTTGAGCGCCTCAGAGAGAACCTGCATAACGTCGTGAAGAAGTTTCGTGATCATACTATTGTAATAGGGGGAGACTTCAATCTACCAGGTATAGAATGGGATAGTCACACAATCAGAACTGGAGCCAGGGACAGAGACTCTTGTGACATTATCCTGACTGCCTTGTCCGAGAATTACTTCGAGCAGATAGTTAGAGAACCAACTCGTGAAGCTAACGTTTTAGACCTCATAGCAACAAATAGACCGGAACTTTTCGACTCCGTGAATGTAGAAGAGGGTATCAGTGATCATAAGTCAGTGGTTGCATCAATGACTACAAGTGTAATAAGAAATGCCAAGAAAGGCAGGAAAATCTATTTGCTTAACAAGAGTGATAGGGCACAAATCGCAGAATATCTGAGTGACCACCATCAAACGTTCATTTCTGAGGAAGAGGATGTGGAACAAAAATGGAAAAAATTCAGAAACATCGTCCAGTACGCCTTAGATAAGTTCGTACCGACTAAGGTCCAAAGCGAGGGGAAAGATCCACCGTGGTATAACAATCATGTACGAAAGGTACTACGGAAACAAAGAAAGCTTCATCATAGGTTTAAGAGTAGTCGAATCATAGCTGATAAGGAAAAGCTGAACGAAGCGAAAAAGAGCGTAAAGAGAGCAATGAGAGAAGCATTCAACGAATTCGAACATAAAACATTGGCAAACAATCTAAACAAGAACCCTAAAAAGTTTTGGTCATATGTAAAATCGGTAAGCGGATCTAAATCCCCTATTCAGTCACTCGTTGACCACGATGGCACCGAAACAGAGGACGACCGAAGAAAGGCAGAAATACTGAATTCAGTGTTCCGAAACTGTTTCACTGCGGAAAATCGTAACACGGTCCCTGACTTCAGCCGTCGCACGGACGCCAAAATGGAAAATATTGAAATAAACGATATCGGAATTGAAAAACAACTACTATCACTTAGTAGCGGAAAAGCATCCGGACCAGACGAGATACCCGTAAGATTCTACAGTGATTATGCTAAAGAACTTGCCCCCTTTCTATCAGCAATTTATCGTAGATCTCTGGAAGAACGTAAAGTACCTAGCGACTGGAAGAAAGCACAGGTCGTTCCCATTTTCAAGAAGGGTCATAAATCAGATGCGAATAATTATAGGCCTATTTCACTTACGTCAATCTGTTGTAGAATAATGGAACATGTTTTGTGTTCTCGTATTATGACGTTCTTAGATAATACAAATCTCCTTCATCATAACCAACATGGATTCCGCAAACAGAGATCATGTGAAACCCAGCTCGCCCTATTTGCCCAAGAAATTCACAGTGCCGTAGACACTGGCGAGCAGATTGATGCCGTATTCCTGGACTTCAGGAAGGCATTTGATACGGTTCCGCACTTACGTTTAGTGAAAAAAATACGTGCTTACGGAATATCGGACCAGGTTTGTGATTGGATTCAGGATTTCCTAGAAGAAAGAACACAACATGTCATTCTTAACGGTTCAAAATCTGCAGATGTAGAGGTAATTTCGGGAGTACCGCAAGGAAGCGTGATAGGACCTTTATTGTTTACAATATACATAAATGACTTAGTTGACAACATCGGTAGCTCCGTGAGGCTATTTGCAGATGACACGGTTGTCTACAAGAAAGTAGCAACATCAGAAGACTCGTACGTACTCCAGGAAGACCTGCAGAGGATTAATGAATGGTGCGACAGCTGGCAGCTTTCCCTAAACGTAGATAAATGTAATATAATGCGCATACATAGGGGCAGAAATCCATTCCAGTACGATTATGCCATAGGTGGTAAATCATTGGAAGCGGTAACGACCGTAAAATACTTAGGAGTTACTATCCGGAGCGATCTGAAGTGGAATGATCACATAAAACAAATAGTGGGAAAAGCAGGCGCCAGGTTGAGATTCATAGGAAGAATTCTAAGAAAATGTGACTCATCGACGAAAGAAGTAGCTTACAAAACGCTTGTTCGTCCGATTCTTGAGTATTGCTCATCAGTATGGGACCCTTACCAGGTTGGATTAATAGAAGAGATAGACATGATCCAGCGAAAAGCAGCGCGATTCGTCATGGGGACATTTAGTCAGCGCGAGAGCGTTACGGAGATGCTGAACAAGCTCCAGTGGCGGACACTTCAAGAAAGGCGTTACGCAATACGGAGAGGTTTATTATCGAAATTACGAGAGAGCACATTCCGGGAAGAGATGGGCAACATATTACTACCGCCCACATATATCTCGCGTAATGATCACAACGAAAAGATCCGAGAAATTAGAGCAAATACGGAGACTTACAAGCAGTCGTTCTTCCCACGCACAATTCGTGAATGGAACAGGGAAGGGGGGATCAGATAGTGGTACAATAAGTACCCTCCGCCACACACCGTAAGGTGGCTCGCGGAGTATAGATGTAGATGTAGATGTAGATGTAGATGTAGGCTCAAGTTGTACACAAATATCCAGCAAAAAACAGCTTGTCAATTCCCAATCAGGACTTTAATTGGTCTCTTAAACTAAATTCTTTCGTCATTTCTCACACATTATCATCCAGAGCACTCTTTTCATTACACAGTATCCTTAAAGCTACGTGAGATGCCGAACAAATCACATGCTTGCACTGTAGTGTTTCACAGTGGAGAGCTTTACAATTCCTTTCAAAAAACGATCGAATTTAATTTATGTGTTTAAACACCATGCCGAGACCTACCTACTGTGATTTATGAGCATTAGAATGTACCACACAACCCATCACATTCATAAATGTTAACTAAACTGTAACTTTAATCAAAAGTAATCAAACATTCCCTGCATATTTCTTTCTCTTCTAATGCTTATAATCGTTCAGTAGCGGTCAACCAAGCTATCACAGATATGGAACAATATGTATCTATCTGATTACAAATACAACCACAAAATCAAACCACAATTTATGAAGAAAAATCAGAAATGCATCAAAATTTATCACTTTTTACCAAATATGATTTCTATTCCCACTTTTTCTGGGAAGATATAAGCTTTTATTCTCCCTGTTACATTAGCTAGAAGACACATGGCCAAGCACATGGTATCAAAACCTATCACAAAGAAGACCTATCAAATAACACATAAAATGTTAAAAATCACTTTCATTATGAAACCACTTCCTGATACACATTGCGTAAGAGCTAACAAGCATTTCAGTGAGCTCCAACTAAGGGGAACTGTATCTACTGCATTTGGCATGAAATATACAAGTCCTCGCTCCACAAAAAACTCCCTCTAAATACAAATAAAGTTGCTTCAAAATTATATCACATGACTCTGAGCTCAGTTAATCACTTTTTATTTCTTCAACTTTATCTCAGATAATACTTAAGTTCAACCTTCGTTACAACCACATGCTGCAGTATGTTCAACAACACCACAGTAGAAAGAAAGCTGCAATATGAAAATTTGCCCTGAATCACTACTTTGATAAAGTTTCCACACGTTTAATGCACATTTGAAGCTGATAACTAAATTAGAAATTCCACATTATAAGCGACTACAACGAAAAAAAAAATTTTGTTTGTGTCAAACACATGTACATCTGCACGAGGGAAATAATTTTAATTTTGATAAAAACCCGACATAACAATATATCAGATACATTTTACTCCTGATTTTACTTACTGAATATTCCGCTTAGTTTTACCCGCACACAAAGTTGCCAGGTTGAGGGTTTGCACCACATTAAGTTAGGAGTCCCGACAAGCAAAACAATCAAAATTATGAAAAATACATCATCTTCTGATATTTTTCCCCGTCACGATGATGTAGCTCATTTTACTACAGCATTGTCTTACCAAAACGACATCTGCCGTGGACACGACTGCAATCATCAGCTCTCATCGACACAGAGACAACCAAGGCCACCTGGCCGCAAACGTACCCCTCGTCAAAACCAGAGGACGCAGGATGGCCCTTATTGGCTGACAGGCCTAACTCCCTCTAGACTATCGGTACAGCCCAACGACTCTGCTAGCCTCATTGCTCAACTTTTCTTTCTACTCCATCGTTGTAAAATACCACCTTCTACACCTCATTGGTTAGTCGTCTGCTAGTTTTCTGCACACATATTTGCATTCATTCATACACTTGCCAGGAAGGGGTGGACAGAATGATGGAAGTGTGAGAAAAGAGATGAAATAAAACACTGTTTGCAGACTTTTCCTCAATCTATTCCTCACAGTGTAATGAACTATTGCTTTGTAGCTTGCTGTAATGCTACCAAAATGATTATCATACAAAACTGCTTGCGAAAATTTAAATGGAAAGTATTTCCAGTACTGCTTCATATACACTTAGATTAAAAGATTATTATTTAGCTATGTGCAACCTGTTTTTCTTAACGTTAAGTACTACTTCTATACATTCTTGGACGATGAGGATCCAAATAATATTAACTGTAATTCTTCCACTTATTACATAATGACAGCTTCTACATCTACAAATACATTGATACTCTGCAAATCACATTTAAGTGCCTGGCAGAGGGTTCATCGAACCACCTTGACAGTTCTCTATTATTCCAATCTCGTATAGCGCGCGGAAACAATGAACACCTATATCTTTCCGTACGAGCTCTGATTTCCATTATTTTATCGTGGTGATCGTTCCGCCCTATGTAGTCGTGTCAACAAAATATTTTCACATTCGGAGGAGAAAGATGGTGATTGGAATTTCGTGAGAAGATTCCGTCGCAACGAAAAACGCCTTTCTTTTAATGATGTCCAGCCCAAATCCTATATCATTTCTATGACACTCTCTCCCATATTTCGCGATAATACAAAACGCGCTGCCTTTCTTTGAACTTTTTCGATGTACTCCTTCAGTCCAACTTGGTAAGGTTCCCACACTGCGCAGCAGTATTCTAAAAGAGGACGGACAAGCGTAGTGTAGGCAGTCTCCTTAGTAGGTCTGTTACATTTTCTAAGTGTCCTGCCAATAAAACGCAGCCTTTTCTTAGCCTTCCCCACAACATTTTCTATGTGTTCTTTCCAATTTAAGTTGTTCGTAATTGTAATACCTAGGTATTTAGTTGAATTTACGGCTTTAAGATTACACTGATTTATCGTGTAACCGAAGTTTAGCGAGTTCCTTTTCGCGCTCATGTGGATGAGCTCACACTTTTTGTTATTTAGGGTCAACTGCCACTTTAAGCACCATTCAGATAATCAAAATATCCACGGGTGTGCTGCCGGTCTATAGTGTCCAACGGGCACAATATTTCGGCGATCCTACATGTCGCCATCATCAGGTGAACTGACGGATTGAGCTCCTGTGAACGTGCCGGCACGGAGATCCGTACGCTATGGCTGCTCAGAGGGAACTGGGTCCGGTCGCGGCGGCGGCCGATTTAAATACCCTCCGCCCGCGGCGCGCTCCCTCCGTCCCTCCGCGGAGGGTATTTAAATCGGCCGCCGCCGCGACCGAACCCAGTTCCCTCTGAGGAGCCATAGCGTACGGATCTCCGTGCCGGCACGTTCACAGGAGCTCAATCCGTCAGTTCACCTGATGATGGGGACATGTGTGATCGCCGAAATATTGTGGCCGTTGGACACTATAGATCGGCAGCACACCCGTGGATATTTTGATTATCAAATACGCCGGGAGAAACTCAAGAATCACACCATTCAGATTTCTAAATCGTTTTGCAGTTTGTTTTGATCTTCTGATGACTTCATTAGTCAATAAACGACAGCCTCATCTGCAAACAACTGAAGACGGCTGCTCAGATTGTCTCCCAAATCGTTTTTATAGATAAGGAACAGCAAAGGGCCTATAACACTACCTTGGGGAACGCCTGAAATCACTTTTGTTTTACTCTTCGATAGGATCTCTTCTTACAGAATGTCATTCTCTGTGTCACAGTGGCCAATGTCAATAACACGGATATCACTTGGAACGTAGGTCCACTATTTGCCTTTCGTAGTTTGCGAACGGTGGTACCTTTAATGCCGTTTTTCCTGTGCCGCAATTGCAATAACTGGTTTTCAGCAGTTGTTGGGTGCTACTTACTTAGTAGTAGGGACTGACACGAGGACGAATTGTGAAGCCTTCTAGCAGTAGTACAATGAATCTAGTAGTTCTTGTTTCCAAGTTTGCACCTGAAAATACGTTCCCAGGGAAATCTGTCGAGCAGCTGCTTCAGCAGAAGGCAAAGAGGCAAGGTTGAATTATGTCTTTGACAAATTTTTTTAAAAGATTCGACAGTGAAGCACATTTAAAGACACTGTCCCATCTTCACAGTACACGGCTGCTACGAACATCTGTCGAACCTTATCAGGAGTAGCACTAGAATTTCTGAATTTCCTTGCTGCTTTTCGTAGGTTGTTTTTTTTAGTCTCCAGTATCTTCAGGAGTTTCAGTTTTCCTTTACCGAAAAACGACGATGTGTCGCAGCCACCGAACGCATGTAGAAAGAGAACGTTGCTTCTCGATACTTGAGACACGAGTATCTAGAAATTTAACGGGTTGTAGACTACGTGAGCTTGTCTTCCTTTGCCTGCCTTGGGTAGAACATTGTTCGGGTCATTGGGGATGAAGTGGTCAGAATCATAATCACAACATGGTTGGTGTCCTCCCCAATGACACCACAGTTGTAACCTCCCCACAGTTAGAATAATATAAATAATATTCACATTTAGCGTAACTACCCAACAGTGAAAATATGTATAGCATTGACGTTTAGTGTATCCTAGCAACCGTTTATTATTCCGTAACCTACCAATAATAACGTGACTAATTTCTCAATAAAATTATTGTGGCTCACTTACAACCTTTCAATAATTGGCTGTGAATTTAAACTGGTAAATTTTGGACGTCAGCAGTGCTGCGTCATGGCCCTGAAAGATCATTCTGACAAAATAGAAAATTCTTACCTCAATAAGGTCGCCGGATAACGCGTATATATCTGCTCCTATAACAAATTTTTCTGGCACAGCTCAGCGCAATGCTGGCCGACAGATTTCTTATGTTGTAAGAGGTCCGAGCAGATGTAATTTCGATGTATTGCTCATGCGCTACCTGCGATATGCAAGGTCTCTGACCAGAGAGCAGTGTTGACTGCAGTACGAACTGTGTAGCTGTAGCACTAAGTTGTTGCTAGTCTGCAGTCTGCTCTGGTCTGGTCTGGTGTATCGTGTTGGCTGGCCCGGTCGTGGTGCAGCGATGTCGGAGCCTGAGTATTAGTGTATAAGGTAAAAAAGCAGCCCCGCGCATATGTAGTAATGTTATCTGAAGTCCCATGTAAATGTTTTAAAAATGTCATAATAATAATCTTTCTCATATAAAGTAAAAAATAAATAAATAAATTCATTACCTGGTAATAATACAATGTAACTAACCTCTCAATTAAATTGTCGCTCACTTATCACTTTTCGATAATTGACTATGAATTTAACCTGGTAAATTTTGGACGTCAGCAGTGCTGCGTCATGGCCCTGAAAGATCATTCTGAACAAAAAAGAGAAAAATTCTTACCTCAATGAAGTCGCCGGATAACGCATATATATCTGCTCTTACAATAAATTTTTCTGGCACAGCCCTGTGCAATGCTGGCGGATAGATTTGTCATTTATGAAAGGGAAACAACTGATTTTTGTATTGCAATAATCGGGATGATCATGGATTAGAGAAATTAGAAATTCTTTAAATTGAAATGAATGGTTGTTAAAAATTATTTTATATGAAAAAGATTATTATTATGACATTTTTAAAACATTTACATGGGACTTCAGATAACATTACTACATATGCGCGAGGCTGCTTTTTTACCTTATACAATAATACTCAGGCTCCGACATCGCTGCACCACGACCGGGCCAGCCGACACGATGCACCAGACCAGACCAGAGCAGACTCCAGACTAGCCACAGCTTACTGCTACAGCTACACAGTTCCTACTGCAGTCAACACTGCTCTCTGGTCAGAGACCTTACATATCGCAGGCAGCGCATGAGCAATACATCGAAATTACATCTGCTCGGACCTCTTACAATGTATAAAAAGAAGCAACTGATTTTTCTTTACAATAATCAGGATGACCAAGGATTGGAGAAATTAGTAAAATATTTAAATTGAGTTGAATGATTGTCAAAAGTTAATCTTTACAAGAAAGATTATTATTAAGAGATTTCTTTTTAAAACATTTACATTGGACTTGATATAACAATACTACATATGCTCGAGGCTGCTTTAACCTTATACTACAACGCTCAGGCACCGCCATCTCTCCCACGACTGGCCCAGCCAACTCCACACACACGACTGCTCGCTACTACTAACTCCTACTGCTACACAGTTCCTACTGCAGTCAACACTGCTCTCTGGTCTGAGATTCTCTTACAGCTTACATATCGCAGGCAGCGCGTGAGCAATCTATCGAAATTACATCTGCTCAAGTGCGCTAGCAACAGATTCCTTAATCATGGACCTCTTACATAGTCATCAACAGCAGTAGCTACAATTAGAGTAGCGGCGCCCTCAGTGGCTTGTTGTTGTGTAAAACTTCATACACAACAGTAAGGAGAGGTGGGCTATAGAGTGGTGTGTCAACTATCATCGTAGGAAAGCTGGACAGAAGCAGAAATGATTAATGAACAAGTTAACAGAAGATTTACTTAACTTGTATTTCTCCAAGCGTATGAAGACACATTACAAATAATGCAGCAAGAAACAGAGTCCAGCCATCACAGTGTCAACTAGGCTGAGGCTCGCTGTATTAAGCACGAAAAATTGTGTCATAGCGAAGAGACTCCAAGTGCAGGTGGGCTGAGCTGCTGTAGTCGGCCATCTTATATTGTGGCAGCAGGGGCGGTCGTGGTACTGAACCACTGGAGGCGTGGCTCAATGCGCATGCACCACTGGGTCCTCCAGACCCCATGTGACTGCTACCAGCATCGGATGGAAATACATGTATAATTCTAATCTTAAAGAAAGCTGTTGCTGACAGGCATTATTATCAATGAACTTTTACATTAATGAGTCATGACTGCAAAATACGCTCCTGGAAATTGAAATAAGAACACCGTGAATTCATTGTCCCAGGAAGGGGAAACTTTATTGACACATTCCTGGGGTCAGATACATCACATGATCACACTGACAGAACCACAGGCACATAGACACAGGCAACAGAGCATGCACAATGTCGGCACTAGTACAGTGTATATCCACCTTTCGCAGCAATGCAGGCTGCTATTCTCCCATGGAGACGATCGTAGAGATGCTGGATGTAGTCCTGTGGAACGGCTTGCCATGCCATTTCCACCTGGCGCCTCAGTTGGACCAGCGTTCGTGCTGGACGTGCAGACCGCGTGAGACGACGCTTCATCCAGTCCCAAACATGCTCAATGGGGGACAGATCCGGAGATCTTGCTGGCCAGGGTAGTTGACTTACACCTTCTAGAGCACGTTGGGTGGCACGGGATACATGCGGACGTGCATTGTCCTGTTGGAACAGCAAGTTCCCTTGCCGGTCTAGGAATGGTAGAACGATGGGTTCGATGACGGTTTGGATGTACCGTGCACTATTCAGTGTCCCCTCGACGATCACCAGTGGTGTACGGCCAGTGTAGGAGATCGCTCCCACACCATGATGCCGGGTGTTGGCCCTGTGTGCCTCGGTCGTATGCAGTCCTGATTGTGGCGCTCACCTGCACGGCGCCAAACACGCATACGACCATCATTGGCACCAAGGCAGAAGCGACTCTCATCGCTGAAGACGACACGTCTCCATTCGTCCCTCCATTCACGCCTGTCGCGACACCACTGGAGGCGGGCTGCACGATGTTGGGGCGTGAGCGGAAGACGGCCTAACGGTGTGCGGGACCGTAGCCCAGCTTCATGGAGACGGTTGCGAATGGTCCTCGCCGATACCCCAGGAGCAACAGTGTCCCTAATTTGCTGGGAAGTGGCGGTGCGGTCCCCTACGGCGCTGCGTAGGATCCTACGGTCTTGGCGTGCATCCGTGCGTCGCTGCGGTCCGGTCCCAGGTCGACGGGCACGTGCACCTTCCGCCGACCACTGGCGACAACATCGATGTACTGTGGAGACCTCACGCCCCACGTGGGTTGGGTTGGGTTGATTTGGAGGAAGAGACCAAACGGCGAGGTCATCGGTCTCATCGGATTAGGGAAGGATGGGGAAGGACGTCGGCCGTGCCCTTTCAAAGGAACCATCCCGGCATTTGCCTGAAGCGATTTAGGGAAATCACGGAACACCTAAATCAGGATGGCCGGACGCGGGATTGAACCGTCGTCCTCCCGAATGCGAGTCCAGTGTGCTAACCACTGCGCCACCTCGCTCGGTCACGCCCCACGTGTTGAGCAATTCGGCGGTACGTCCACCCGGCCTCCCGCATGCCCACTATACGCCCTCGCTCAAAGTCCGTCAACTGCACATACGGTTCACGTCCACGCTGTCGCGGCATGCTACCAGTGTTAAAGACTGCGATGGAGCTCCGTATGCCACGGCAAACTGGCTGACACTGACGGCGGCGGTGCACAAATGCTGCGCAGCTAGCGCCATTCGACGGCCAACACCGCGGTTCCTGGAGTGTCCGCTGTGCCGTGCGTGTGATCATTGCTTGTACAGCCCTCTCGCAGTGTCCGGAGCAAGTATGGTGGGTCTGACACATCGGTGTCACTGTGTTCTTTTTTCCATTTCCAGGAGTGTACTAGCAAAGAATACTGGAAAGTCTGGCAGACATTGACCACAGGAAAGATCAGATTGGATTCCAGAGAAATTGTAGCATTTTCAGACTTTGAAAAAGCTTTTCACAATGTTGACTAGAATATTCTCTTCGAAATTCAGAAGACAGCAGCAGTAAAATACAGACAACGGAAGGCTATTTACAACTAAGAGTCGAGGTCATGTTAACAGCCCCCAAAGTTATTCAATCTGTACACTGAGCAAGCAGTAAATGATACCAAAGAAAAATTTAGAGTAGGAACTAAAGTTCAGAGGAAAGAAATGAGAACTTTGAGGTTCAGCGATGACACTGTAACTCTGTCAGAGACAGTAAAGAAGTTGGAAGAACAGATGAATGGAATGGACAAGGTTTTGAAAGGTGGATCTAAGATGAACATCAACAAAAGTATAACAAGGGTAATGGAACGTAGTCGACTTAAAGCAGGAGAGACTGAGGGAATTAGATCAGGGAACAAGACATTTAAAGTAGCAGGTAATTTTTGCTATTTGGGCAGCAAAATAACTGATGATGGTCGAAGTAGAGAGGATTAAAATGTAGATTAGCAATGGCAAGAAAAGTCTTTATGAAGAAGAGTAATTTGTTGACATCGAATATAGATTTGTTAGGAAGCCTTTTCTAAAGTTATTTATATTGAGTATAGCCATTTATGGAACTGAACGTGGACGATGAGAAGTTTAGGTAAGAAGAGAATAGAAGCTTTTGAAATATGATGGTACAGAAGAATGCTAAAGATTATATGGGTGGAGCAGAAATGATGAGAAAAGAAATTTGTGACACAATCTGACCAGAAGTAGGCATCGGTTGACAGAACACATTCTGAGACATCAAAGGATCACGAATTTAATACTGGAGGGAAGTGTGAGGGGGGTAAAAATCGTAGCCTGAGACAGAAATGAATACAGAGAGCATGTATGATGATGTACACCTGCGTGCACACATTTTTGTGAAGTTTCGGAGGTTTTCCGTGACACAGACCATCTGATTTATTTTGGACTGACTTGTTAACCTTCTCTCTTTCCACAAAGCGTAAGTAATGGTGTCTTTTTGTTAAAAAAAGTTTAATAACACAGATGAAAAGAAATCGCCATTTCTGTTACAATTTCGGGGGAATTCTGTAACGTAGTGTCTCGTTAATAATTAACAGCAGGAACTGAAACATACTAAAGGACTTTCTGTCTACACCTCATATTACCGTTCCTATCCCCGTACAGAGGGAGGGTGTGATTCTTCTTACTAAAAATATCTTTTAATTCATCAGTGATATTGACTTAGTTGGCAAGGTTCTCAAGTCGTTAGTGTGTTCACAGCTTCAGAGTTAAAAAAGATTTTTATTGCATCAATCCTTCTCTGCAGCAAAAATGTAGTATTGTTTTATTAGAAATAAGAAATTAGGTGCCTGTGTATGTGTGGATAACTATACCACAAAAACATGATAGCCACTACTTTATGAACTGCTTGTTAATACTCATTAAGAGTAAAATAGATTGTAAATATACGTAGTCTATCTTTAAATATATATATAATCTACCTTTAACACATGAGAAGATAATTATGGTAGAGAAGTTCACCATGTTGTGGACTGGCAAGACAGCCTATCCACAATGGACGGGAGACCGAAAGGCACGCGTTTAAGCTCACGCAGGCTGGCGTGAGGTCTGGAACAGGACACGGTTGTTATAGTAGCAAAAATAGTACGTAGCTTCTGGAATGCTTAACTTCAATCCATAATTGGTGAACATCGGTCTGACGGTACAAGCATCACAAGATAAATAGCAAATGATAATGGCGCCTTGCTAGGCCGTAGCAAATGACGTAGCTGAAGGCTATGCTAACTATCGTCTCGGCAAATGAGAGCGTATTTTCTCAGAGAACCATCGCTAGCAAAGTCGGCTGTACAACTGGGACGAGTGCTAGGAAGTCTCTCTAGACCTGTCGTGTGGCGGCGCTCGGTCTGCAATCACTGACAGTGGCGACACGCGGGTCCGACGTATACTAACGGACCGCGGCCGATTTAAAGGCTACCACCTAGCAAGTGTGGTGTCTGGCGGTGACACCACACACCACTTCTCTCTAATTGGGTATAGGAAAAGAAATATTGAATACTATTTGCTGCGAATTGTGTTCGTGTTTCTCAGATGAAAAACTGGGGGAAAATCCTGTTGTAAGCTTCCATTCCAGCCGTACACTATCAAAAATACGACGGGTTACACGATTCTGCTAAGACTGCAACAGAATTGGCGAATTATTTTTGTCTGACTTGTTAACTATTTCTCATTTGAAAAAACATTATCAGTTACGAGAAACGGTTACATTTCCCTTGGCGACAGGTTTAATTTTGCTTTTTTCGTTAAAATACGGTAATAAATTACACAAACTTACCTTGCAATATCTATTGCGATGGACTCGGGAAACAGTGTCTTATTAAAATGTAGTAGGTGACTAGGGCTGTCAATAAGTTACGGAAAACCTCATTCTGTCGGTTTGCTACACAATAAGATAAGAAATTACACGCTTAATTTCATACTATCAAATTCTCTTTTCAATAGTTGTCTTAGACTCTTAAAAGATTGTGTACTGGATTGAAAAATTAAATAAAAAAACATAGCTTCCGCTATATGGCCGTAGATAAGAAAGTTCCATACACAAAACTGTTCAGGCTTTCGTGGCCACTTGTTGACAAATTGCCTGTCTCGGGTTCTTCGGCCGATGTTCGTCTTATGATGTTTCTGACGCACGGGAATCCGTGCTGCAGCGAACGACCGTCGCAGGTAGCAACGGAACCGCACCGGAAATGACCGCGGAGAAGGCCTTGAATGTTGGCGCGCCAGGTACATACAGTATACGTCTGCGGCCCCGAGCTCGGCTACATCCCACCCTGGCTATCGAACACCTCGCGAACGTCTTCAACGAGATTACTCTTACCCGCGAGTTCCCAGCTTACTGGAAACACGTGGAAGTGGTCGCGATACACAAACGAGGGAGAGACCCCTTATTCCCGCAGCAATACAGGCCGATTAGCCTTTTGCCAACCCTCAGAAAGATGTATGAGCGCCTCCGCTAATACCCATACCAGGTCACATCATCAAAGAGCGATTTCTGCCGGATTTCCAATTCGGATTCCGACAGAGGCACTCCGCCCCACAACGGATCATGAAACTGGTTGAAGCAGCCACAGAGGGCTTCAAACACAGAGGTTACTGCGGAATAGTGTTACTTGATGTAGCCAAAGCCTTCGACTCAGTATGGCCTGAAGGGCTGCTATACAAGTTATACACGCAGGGGTTCCCCGGGAGCGTAGTCAGATTAATCCAAGGCTATGACACGAACAGAACTTTCTCTGTCAAGGTAGAAACAGCCATCTCCACCAAAAGACGTATTCGTCCTGGGATGCCACAGGAATCGGTCCTGGGGCCCGTTTTGTACAGTCTGCACACTGTAGACACTCCCACAGCCCCCCTGGTGCACACCGCACAGTATGCTGACGACACAGCCTTTTACACTCGTAAAGCGAATAAGGACCTGGTCATTCGTAGGCTACGAAGGGTTTTAGATGACACAGAAACCTGGAGCCATCGCTAGTTCGTCACATCCACCCTGAAAAGACACTGGCTATCATGATCACCTGGAGGCTCGGGAGATGCGGATCCCCTCAAGGCCCCCCTTATTCGCCTGCACCTACATGGATCCCGACTCCCCTGGCGCTAATCCGCCAAGTATCTCGGCGCAACCTTGGACTTCAGACTACCGTGGAAACTCCACATAGACGAGGGCCACAGGAAGGTCTGTGCCAGAATGTCCATCCTATACCCAGTCCTCAACACAACCAGCTCCCTTCCTTGCTCTGTAGGACTAAATGTCTATCAGGCCCTCATACGGCCAATAATGAAGTATGCGTGCCTGTATAGGGGATACGCGGCAGAGCAGCATCTGGACAAACTCCAGAGACCGCATAATTGCGCCCGCAGGAGGGCACAGTATCTACCCATGGGATTCTCCATCGACGATCTGCACGCCGCTGCTGAAAGCCCCCTCCTCAAAGAAAGATTCCAAGATCTGGCAAGGGCTTTCTATGAGAGCTCTTCCAGATCTGGAAATAACCTTGAGACGGGTATTACGACTAATCAAGGAAAACCTCCAGTTGGGAAACGGGGCCAAAATTAGTTGGTTACTGTCGAGTTGCAATTTACAATTTCTTTATTGATTACTTCAACCATTAAAAGTCATTTCTCTACCACTTGACCAGGAACAGTTCCAAAAAGCTAGCAGGCATGAGTGCCTTTTCAAAACAATATACTTTACCGTTAATAGCCAAGCCATTTTACTTAAAACAGGCTTTGGTAAAGCATTTAATAACAAAATTAAAACTTTCCAATTAATAAAACAAAAACACCAATTGCATACAATTCCGCTACCCAACATGTAGGGAGCCACTTCTTTTAAATTTTGCCACAACAAGATATTAAATTACAAGGGCTCGCTAACAGGGAGGCAGAACTAGCATTTTCAAAGAATGCCAAGTAGATTAAAACAATCAAAGTACAGATACAATCATTCACCTTTCGCAATAACTAACAATTTTAAAGCCACGTAATTTAAAAAAGCCACCAATGAAAGGGAAACTTAACGTTTTTAAACAGTGGCCAAAAACAATCAGAGTAAAATACAACCATTTAACATTTTACAATAACTAACAACTTCAATACCATGTCCTGCCACCAAAATTTCCTGGGATAGAAATAATTAACCGACCGGGTGTAAGGGCGGCCACAATTGTCTCCCGAAGGATGCTCAGGCTAGAAGCGGACTACCAGACCCACAACGCCTCACATTCAGCAATCACACCGACCTCACGCGAGGGCAGGGGAGGAGGAGGAATCAAATCAGGAACCATAATCCCCGCCCAAAAATACACTTCCTCCCAGGCAGTACTAATAAGAAACGGAAGAGATCACTGTCTATAAATACACCGGCGACAAGGACAGGAAACCCGAACACAGGAGGCCACAAGGCAGAAAAAAAGTAATCTAAAACAATAATGCCTGCCCAAAATACACTTCCTACCGGGCAGTACTAATAAGAAGCGGAAAAAATCACTGTCTATAAATACACCGGCGACAGGGACAGGAAACCCGAACACAGGAGGCCACAAGGCAGAAAAGACGCTGGTTGCACAAACCAAAATTCTTCAGTTAACATCTAAACCTTTAAACAACTTAACTTGCAGTTTATCAGAGAAACAGCAGGCGAACTCCGATGCAAAGGTTCCTCACACCCGACCGTGTCCACGTCGCCAGCGTACCCAACTGTGCACAGTCACGCAGCCACGCGCTCTGTCACCGGAGCCCTCGTCTTCTCTGCACCCACGGCGGCGAAAATACCACTCCTCAGGTTAGGCAGTTACTAATCCATCATTCCCGCCTCCTGACGGAAAATTTAAAGACATCCGTTGCTGCTCCCACCAAGTAGTGACTCGGAACCACAGCCGTGGCCCCCGGGTGTTCACAGCAAGAGCTTACAGCCTTGTCCCGTCAACTCGTCCCACACGTCTCGCACCGCCAGGTCAGACCACGCGGCTTCTCGCAACAACAGCCAACTCTCCACCGCCACGCCACGCCGCGGTCTCAACTACGACATTCTCTAATTCCCGATTTTAAAAACCAACCGACCGACTAGTCACCGATAGGTAACCAACCGGCCATCCCCCCAAAGATCTTATTCCCTTACACAAGGCTAACAGGAAGCAACGACTCGAAGATCGATAAGACCAGACACGCCGCAAGAGGGGAATCTCAACAGAATCGTACGCAGCATAACTATAAATATGAAAGAATCAATTAATGATGGAATGGAAGGACTCAAAACAATCTTAACAGCGCGATATATGTTGAGAGCCGACACACGGCTCAAACCTCATCCACTCCCAAGGTCGGTATGAATTCGAACAGAGAACAGCTGGCAACATGAGTAACGTAGAAGTAAATATCCTCGGAGTAGTGAAACAACTTAAATCACTTAATAAAAGCAAGTCTTCAGGTCCAGACTGTTTACCAATTAGGTTCCTTTCGGAGTATGCTGATGCATTAGCTACATACTTAACAATCATATACAACCGCTCGCTCGACAAAAGATCCGTACCCAAAGACTGGAAAGTTGCACAGATCACACCAATATTCAAGAAAGGTAGTAGAAGTAATCCGTTACATTACAGGCCCATATCGTTAACGTCGATATGCAGCAGGATTTTAGAACATATATTGTGCACGAACATCATGAATTACCTAGAAGGAAACGGTCTATTGACAGATAGTCAACACGGATTTAGAAAACATCCTACTTGTGAGACACAACTAGCTCTAATAAAGTCATCAGAAGATCAAAACAAACTGCAAAACGATTTAGAAAAAATATCTCAATGGTGCTAAAAGTGGCAGTTGACCCTAAATAACGAAAAGTGTGAGGTCATCCACACGAGTGCTAAAAGGAACTCGTTAAACTTCGGTTACACGATAAATCAGTGTAATCTAAAAACCGCAAATTCAACTAAATACCTAGGTATTAAAATTACGATCAACTTAAATTGGAAGGAACACACAGAAAATGTTGTGGGGAAGGCTAAGCAAAGACTGCGTTTTATTCGCAGGACATTTAGAAAATGTAACAGACCTACTAAGGAGACTGCCTACACTACCCTTGTCCGTCCTCTTTTAGAATACTGCTGCACGGTGTGGGATCCTTACCAACTTGGACTGACGGAGTACATCGAAAAAGTTCAAAGAAAGGCGGCACGTTTTGCATTATCGCGAAATATGGGAGAGAGTGTCACAGAAATGATACAGGATTTGGGCTGGATATCATTAAAAGAAAGGCGTTTTTCGTTCCGTCGGAATCTTCTCACGAAGTTCCAATCACCAGCTTACTCCTCCGAAAGCGAAAATATTTTGTTGACACCGACCTACATAGGGAGGAAAGATCACCACGATAAAATAAGGGAAATCAGAGCTCATACGGAAAGATACAGGTGTTTATTCTTTCCACGCGCTAACGAGATTGGAATAATAGAGAATTGCGAAGGTGGTTCGATGAACCCTCTGCCAGGCACTTAAATGTGATTTGCAGAGTATCCATGTAGTTGCAGATATAACATGTAACGTGATAAGTACATACGCTCTATGACGATCTTCGACGACTAAGTCAAAGAAAAAAATCTCAAAATCTCCAAGTCCTGATACCAACCCTTAATCCTTATAATACCACCAGAACACCACCACAATACACAGACAACCAAAACTATCCAAGAAAACCACACACACACACAACATACATTGTGGAGTAAAAACCAACAGGCGACAAACTCCTCCACATACAATACCCCGAGGAGGGGAAAGTAAAAGGTGAGAGAGACAGAGCTCGGCTACAGCCCTCCACCAGCAAAGGGGAGTGAAACTTCGACAATGCCAGCCACTCGTGTTGGCGAAACTTCAGAAAAATCATCAGACGAACGTCGGCCGAAGAACCCGAGACAAAAGCCAACAGGCACTTTGTCGAAGTTCCATATGTTAACCATTCAGCAAAACACTCTCCCTATCACTTGCCGAAATCTAGTATTGATATCTCGGGCGGTTTAGCAGATATGACGTATGTTATGAATATTTCATTCCCGTGTATGTGCGGTCGGGTTCCATTTTCTCAAAAAATGGCTCTGAGCACTATGGGACTCAACTGCTGAGGTCATTAGTCCCCTAGAACTTAGAACTAGTTAAACCTAACTAACCTAAGGACATCACAAACATCCATGCCCGAGGCAGGATTCGAACCTGCGACCGTAGCGGTCTTGCGGTTCCAGACTGCAGCGCCTTTAACCGCACGGCCACTTCGGCCGGCTCCATTATCTCAAGACAGGAGACAGACAGCGACCTGCTCCCTAGCTTAAAGTAAAATTCAGTATCTTAGCTAATTTTCGTTTGCAGCAACATATGATACAATACGCATCAAACGCAAAATCATAGCGATCCACATTTTTCATTGCAAACTCTCCGCGCAGCGTCGTACTTAGATGCGAATATCACATTAAGTGTTACCATTATCGTTGAGTATTACCATTATCGACATTTTGGGCATTTTGCCATGACACTGAAATATAAAGCTATAAAGAATTGTAGTGGGACGCGAAATTTAAGCGTCACCCATCCACCAGTGTCAGCCCAGTTTTGAGGTGAATATAAGTTTAATATAGTGTTTTGTTTATGTATTTTGTAATATTTGTAATGTTTGTGAATTATCTAAAGTTTTGTATTTATTTTTATGTTTCATGTACGGAGAGGGCGGCCCAACGAACGGAGACAACATCTTCACTGCCGAGACCAGAGAGAAAATTGTGGGTCACTATACGTCGCGGGTCGACAGCCAAAGAGACAGAAGATCCTGAAACCGAGTTGTTGCGTCGTGCTTCTAAAAACTGAAAAAATAAGAATTTGTAATGTTTCTACAACAATGACGTCATAGAAAGTTTAATCGTGTTGTAAATGTTCAGTCCTATCTTGTCAAGGCTCATGTTCACGTCTATATGTAGTATATACGAAGTTAATAAACTAGTGTATACTACGAAAGTTTAAATACGTGAAGAATTACATTCAGGAAGGAGTATTACTGATTTATTTGGCAAGATTATTAATTTTTGACAACGTTCATCGGGAGTTTGAGTCTTAAAAGTTTATTCAATGTGGTTATAATATTTATTAAAGCAGATAACTTGCATTAATGTAATTTCTGAGAAGAAACAAACGACATCTAAATTGGAAAAAGTTTGCTCAAACCAATTGGACTGAGTGACGTAATTCTGCGCATACGACTCAAATGATGATGTTTTAATTACAGTTTCGTTCAAGAACCATTCAGAGACAACTGTAAAAAGAATTTAAATAATTTTGAAGTGTTTTGTAACTGACGTAGGTGACGAAGTCTGCACATGGTCATATGTCAAAAGAAAATCATTTATACAAAACTTACGTCGTTACGCTACATAACGTGAAAATCAATTTTTTTACCGATTACTTTATGTAAAAACGTGTGACAAAGACTAAAGATAGAAGAAAATTACACATACAAAAGGCTACAGTCGAAAGGAAAAATGTAATAAATGAAAACACAACACTGCAACAACACACTCTTTACCGCTCTGAGAGAACTGACCAAGGACACAGAACAGAAAGCACACACACGCTAAAGAACCACTTCCCCATCACACACAGAGACATAAATAATGAACAGAAGTCGTCGTAATTCGCGCTACAGTTTTTCATAGCCTTTCTCGCCACTTGCGATACGCCTCTCGCGACACACGCGAACAGCAAGATGGGGTAATATTCTGGATCAGAAACAAAGTGCAAAAGTTTTGTTTTTCTGTGTAAAAAGCAGCCACACACCATTCAACGAACGTGAGTAAACGAATAGCTGAGCAACAGCTAAATACACACCAAAATAACTGGTTTCCACAACACTACCTCAATCCCAAGTATATACTGCTGACATACGAAGTTCACCTTTGAGTATTTGTTTACTAACAGCCGCTCACATGGTTGCAGATGACATGACGTTCGCTTAGTACAAAGACGGCAACAGAAAAAAGAGCACAGAAAATATGTCACAAACAGCGCCAATAATAGCTTAAAACATGCTGTAGCATACAATAAATAAGGTAGTATAAAAGTACCAATATAAAACTGTATTTGTAAAAATATAATAATGTTTTCCTGTGTTTATACAACCATACCATTTTCCGCATGTTTTAGATTTAAAAAAAAAAACACTGATGATGGTGATATTTGTCGCCGAAACTAGTTTGGGATAATAAAGAAGTAAACAAATAACACGGTGTTTTGCATCAAGGCGGACTCAATTTGTGATTACAGCTTACGTCATATCGATCTGGCCTATCAAGGACGCCTGTGGGAGATGCCGCTCATCCGAAAACCTTTCCTGGCGCTTCCTTGGCGCCAGCATCTAAACGTACACATCCCGCTCCTTTGTCCCAAGCTCAAAAAATCTGAAGTGGTGGATTCGCGGAGGAACATTCCTTGCTGGCAATGTCGGCCGTGATGCTTTTGTGAGTCCAGGGCGACACGGTCGAGAGGGAAACAGTGGCTCTCTTCGTTATTCACTTTGAGGAGACGTTCTGATTGTCTCGCAGTGCTCTGCAGGAAATGCCGCCTCCCCTTAGGGCCGCATCGAAGCTCTGCCACTGGAGACCGGCCTGGCAGTGGCAGCAACTCCTGGGTGCTGCAGGTCGTAAAGTTCTACCTTCACGCCACCGGCTCCTTCAGTAAAACCTCGCACGAAGCTATGTCTGCAAAAATTATTTGCACTTAACGCAATGCAGTACATTGTTATTGCTGACCCCTTCGCCATCTCTGTTAGCGTAGCGCGATTAACCGTAAATTTGTTCACATCGAAGCTGCTACTCGTCATTACTGCCCTAATTAAGTATTCAAAAATGCAAAGTCGCCATTGCACTCCTAGTACACGGCCCATACAGGCTGTCAACTTGTAGATTTTCAATCATTGGTGTTGGTTTCATTTAAATCTGCACTCGCATCCATCACTAGTAATTTGATTTAATGTGGTAGTCTAATTTGGAATTGTGAGTTATTAATTAGGTAACAGAGCAGTTATGTAAAAAAAAAAGTCCCACAACACTTTCATTGGCACTGGCTTGCTGCTACACTTTTCCTTTCAATAGATATTGTTCTAAATTATTGTAGACATCCTTATATGCATATGATTTGTACAATTTGACATTCTCTTTTAATTTTCTTTTAGGCTCAATTCTTTGAAGTTCTTTTTATAGTGTCTGTTAACTTAACATCTTGATTTCAAATTATACTTCATACTGCCTCCACCAACAAGCGAGCTCCTGAGAATAATCCCCCACTTGTGTATACCACCAATGCCACGACAAACATTGGATTATATACCACCATCTTGTGCACTTATTTGCCAACAAAACAAAATAAAAAAATTCTCGTAATATCCTCTCCGAGCGTTACATTTTTTGATACCTCTTGTACCACTGGTGGATGACTCTCAGAACACATTCCAGGTGTTGAATCTCATGGCCGAGGAGCTGCAGCTCACGTATTCGTCTTGCATGATGTATGAGCACGTTAATAATTTGGTCTTTCTCGTATGAGTGATCAACTGACAATTTGTGCAAGTACCACTTTTTGATGTGTACCATGACCTAGGTACCACTTTTCATAACCAACACATTTAGAAAGGGTAGTGAGCCATGGCTGGCTCATGCTATGCGTTGGATTAAACCTTGGTTGCTATTCTGTGTTTAGTCTCCCTCAGTTATCGCGATTATGCTGTTCTCCTCTCTTTCTGCGGGTGGCAGAAGCGGCGTGTATCGATATTCGCACCTTGGACTATATTTGGCCTGGCGCTTATAGTTTCCAGCTGGGCTGTGTGCGGGCAGTTGGTCGGTTGGCGTGGAGCAGCGAGGAAATCTCCACGGCACGTGGTTTGGTCGGGCCTGCTTGCGTCCTCTATTTGGTGTCAGAATGTGTGGTGCTGTTCCCATTGCTACGCGGTTCGTGGCTCACCGATCCTGGACATGAAAGTTGAGTTTTGACTTAATCTACCACCAAGTCAAGACTGTTCACATTGTGTCGTTTAGAGTTTGTTGTAGGCTGTTGGGATATTCCTGCGAGCAACAACGTGTGCTTTCAAGTTGGCAAATTTTTTAGCCACCCTCCGGTGGAGTATAACTGTACTTGGTTATTTGAATTGAAGTGCACCAGCGGAATCTTCTGCCTTGTGGCCATTAACGTTCCAGTTACCTGCCATGGCCATTGACGTAAATTCAGGCAGTGTATTTTCCTCATCATGTTGTCGCTGTCCAGCACGGTGTGTAGTTTGACAGCTCAATGTATAATTGGTTGTGGGCGCCAATACATGCTACGTTTCTCCATTGAACTCCCTGTTGTGTGCTGGTCGGGTGAAGCAGAGGTTATCTTGTCGGTGGGTCCGTTGACTGTCTGTCGGTTGAGTTGTCGTCGGATCGACAATGGTCAAGCCGACTGCCTATCTCACCAAATCGAGCGTTAGCGTTTGAATTCCAGCCGACCCTCTTAACTTCTGAGCGCTCTTGGGTGTACTGCCTTTTCTTCTGTGTTCTTGTTGTTTGTACTTGTATCGCTCCTAGCCGACTTTTAGATTAAGGTTGTTTTGCCCTTAAGGCGTCAGATTCTTTGGGCCTTCAGCCTATTTAAGTAACTATTTTCATAGATTTGTTTATAAATAAATAAATCTTCTGCTACCAGTCACGATTTTCTTTATTTTACTATTCACACGACGCGTTCCGAGAAATAATTCCCATTTTCAAGTGCGTTTTTAAGATGTGTGTTAAGCCATTTCTTTTGATGTTGTCAGTGTGTGTGGGTCTGCTTCATTTTGTTGACTTTTACTGTAATACATAAAAAACGCGATTTTTAGTTGGGTATCAATTCTTTCTGTGAGGTTAGTGGCTAAAGTTTGAGAACAATTTGTACTTACAATTTTCTAATGGTCCATTTGTGTAGAGAGTCACACACACTTAACATCACATACAACTTGTACATTTTACACATCGAAAATATCTTATGTAAACAAAACAGTTACAAAGATCTTCTTATAGGTAGTTCACAGAGATAACATTATAGGTCTTCCACAGATTATGATATGCTTTTGTACAGAGGTTAATTTATCTTTACAATTTGGCTCATGAATTACTTATACTGATTTTACAATTGTGCTTATTTCTATGTTTTACTATTCTTATTTAAGTATATTATCGAAACATCTGAAGAAATTCACTGATTCACTTTCAAGTTTTTCATTTAATATTTTATCTTCATATTTTCTGTAATGTGAATACATCTCCAGTTCTTCAAGCAAATCCATTTTATGTCCTTTATCTAGTCGGTGGAGAACTTTGACATTTTGCTTTATTTTTCCAAATGGGTGTCCTGCATTATGTATGTGTGTTGCTATTGCTGATGTAGTGTGTTTGTTGTGTGTGTATGCTCTAATGTGCTCTGTGTACCTGGTGTTGATATTTTGGCCTGTTTGTCCTATGTAGAACTTGGAGCATTCCTGGCATTATCTTAGACAAAATGAAGAGAAACCCAGGTACAAACTGCACCACAGAAGAAAAAGAGAAAAACAAATATATATCTAGCATTCCATACCTAGGCAATGTATCACAGAAGATTGCAAATATTTTCAAAAATCACAGAGTAAAAATTGGGTTTTCTACATCCAATAAACTACACCAAAAACTAATACATAATATAAACTAATCATGATCCATATTCAGACTCTGGAATATACGAGGTAACATGCCAGGAATGCTCCAAGTTGTACATAGGACAAACAGGCCGAAATATCAACACCAGGTACACAGAGCACATTAGAGCATACATGTGTGTGATGTTAAGTGTGTGTGACTCTCTACACAAATGGACCATTAGAAAATTGTAAGTACAAATTGTTCTCAAACTTTAGCCACTAACCTCACAGAAAGAATTGATACCCAACTAAAATCCCGTTTCTTATGTATTACAGTAAAAGTCAACAAAATGAAGCAGACCCACACACACTGACAACATCAAAAGAAATGGCTTAACACACATCATAAAAACGCACTTGAAAATGGGAATTATTTCTCGAAACGCGTCATGTGAATAGTAAAATAAAGAAAATCGTGACTGGTAGCAGAAGATTTACTTATTTCTAAACAAACCTATTGTATCTACAGTCGCAGGCTTTCAAAAACCATTTATAATGGATCAAATCAGATTATTAGTGCCAAGCCAGGCAATGAAAGCTATATATAAATACAAAAACCTCAAAATGAAAGTACTAAAAACAGTTGCACACATAAGATTCAACAAACACTGTCAGCAACTAGGCATAATTCCGAAATATATAAAAGTGATAATATGTTCTACCAGCAACATAGCAAAACTTATAAAACATAAAGCAGAAAAACCCTGGGTGAAAACCGAAATAAGGCAGTTACATAAGAAAAAGGACTTACTAAACAGGAAGCTACTCAACATGCAGATAGAAGCAGCAAACAACATGGAACCTACAGTTTATGACAGCATTTGCAGGCATATCCAGGAAATAGTTGACAAGGAGTACTTGACGATTTGCAACACACATAACAAGAAACTACAGACCTTGACATCCAAACAAGACAAGAGATCCAACCTTGAGATAACTGACAAAAGCAAACACACATTTTACAGTAGAGTGGTAAACAGCACTGACATAAACTTCAACCAAAGAGAAAACGATCTACTCCAAAAAGGACTAAAATACAACGTAGAACCTAACCTCAACAACCATACACTGAAACAGGTTATAGCTGCAACTAAAAGTGCAGCAGATGCTGCAAAATTAAATTCAAATACAAAAGCAGCAATAGGTCACAAAGTAAGCAAGCTTCTTGAGAAAGAAATGAATAAAGATAAGTTTAGATCTAAATATACAATAAATGATACAAAAACTTTAAAATCTATAAATAATAAACTGAAAAACAACCAATCCATAGTTGTAAAGTCAGACAAAAGTAATACATTAGTTGTGATGAAAGAAAAAGAATACATAGACAAAACAAATGAATTTTTTGCTGCTAATAACATTCAGCACATTGAAAAAGACCCAACCAAACAATTCCAAAGTAAAATTAAGGAACAATTAAAGAACACACATTTCCTGTTGACAGAAACTGAAAAGAAATACCTTACATGTATGAATCCAAAAGCACCACACCTAAGAGCACAGCCAAAAATACACAAAAATGGATACCCGATACGTCCTGTGGTCAACTCTATAAACAGCCCAGCATACAAACTGTCTCAAAAACTGAATAACATACTGGTGACAAATTATACATATGAAACAACATATTCCATAAAAAACAACATGATTCTAGCCAAAGAACTAAGAACCAGAAAGCTCCCCCAAGATGCACAATTTATATCACTTGACATCAGCAACCTTTATTCACACATACCCATACAAGAAGCTCTAACAGTAATACAAAAGAACCTTATGCAACACAAGAAACTTTCGTACATAGAGATTGTCGAATTTATGGAACTCCTTCAGCTAACCCTAAGTTACAACTACTTTACCTTTAATGACAACATTTATAAGCAACCAGATGGCCTAGCAATGGGATCATGTATATCCGGTACCATAGCTGACATATACATAAATCACTTCGAACAAAAAGTATTTGACAGCCAAGAACCTTGCCTAAGGAAAATAGAATTTTATAGGAGATTTGTAGATGACACACTACTGTTAGGGAAAGGAGATACCAAAGACATCACAGACATTCTTAATCATTTCAATAATCTAAATGAGAAAATCAAATTTACAGTGGACCATGAGCAAAATAAAAGTATCAACTTTCTGGACCTAAATATTACAAGACACAACAACACATGCACATTCAAAATTTATAGGAAAAACACAATGACTGACACCACAATCCCTGCAAAATAAAAGTATCAACTTTCTGGACCTAAATATTACAAGACACAACAACACATGCACATTCAAAATTTATAGGAAAAACACAATGACTGACACCACAATCCCTGCAACCTCATGTCACCCAAATATTCATAAACAGGCAGCTTACAGGTCAATGCTGCATAGGGCAACAAAAATACCATTGAACCAAGAAAATATGCAACAAGAAATAAACACAGTGAAGAAGATTGCAGTTGCCAATGGTTACAATGCTTCCATGGTTGACACAATCTTAGACAAAATGAAGAGAAACCCAGGTACAAACTGCACCACAGAAGAAAAAGAGAAAAACAAATATATATCTAGCATTCCATACATAGGCAATGTATCACAGAAGATTGCAAATATTTTCAAAAATCACAGAGTAAAAATTGGGTTTTCTACATCCAATAAACTACACCAAAAACTAATACATAATATAAACTGTAATCATGATCCATATTCAGACTCTGGAATATACAAGGTAACATGCCAGGAATGCTCCAAGTTCTACATAGGACAAACAGGCCGAAATATCAACACCAGGTACACAGAGCACATTAGAGCATACACACACAACAAACACACTACATCAGCAATAGCAACACACATACACAATGCAGGACACCCATTTGGAAAAATAAAGCAAAATGTCAAAGTACTCCACCGACTAGATAAAGGACATAAAATGGATTTGCTTGAAGAACTGGAGATATATTCACATTACAGAAAATATGAAGATAAAATATTAAATGAAAAACTTGAAAGTGAATCAGTGAATTTCTTCAGATGTTTCGATAATATACTTAAATAAGAATAGTAAAACATAGAAATAAGCACAATTGTAAAATCAGTATAAGTAATTCATGAGCCAAATTGTAAAGATAAATTAACCTCTGTACAAAAGCATATCATAATCTGTGGAAGACCTATAATGTTATCTCTTTGAACTACCTATAAGAAGATCTTTGTAACTGTTTTGTTTATATAAGATATTTTCGATGTGTAAAATGTACAAGTTGTGTATGATGTTAAGTGTGTGTGACTCTCTACACAAATGGACCATTAGAAAATTGTAAGTACAAATTGTTCTCAAACTTTAGCCACTAACCTCACAGAAAGAATTGATACCCAACTAAAAATCGCGTTTCTTATGTATTACAGTAAAAGTCAACAAAATGAAGCAGACTCACACACACTGACAACATCAAAAGAAATGGCTTAACACACATCATAAAAACGCACTTGAAAATGGGAATTATTTCTCGAAACGCGTCGTGTGAATAGTAAAATAAAGAAAATCGTGACTGGTAGCAGAAGATTTATTTATTTATAAACAAACCTATTGTATCTACAGTCGCAGGCTTTCAAAAACCATGTATAATGGATCAAATCAGTTAACTATTTTAAGATAAGGCTTTGCCTTTCAAATTTCTGATTTTCGTTGAGCTTTAAGTTATTGGCTTTCAGCCATTTTTAAATTAAAGTGGTCTTGCCCTTAAGGCATGAGATTGTACGGCTCATTCAGCCGCTAATTAAGTTCCAAATCTAATGCTGAGGTTTTTATTGTTAATTTTCTTGGCTCTTTTAATGTTTGATCAAATAAAAGGTTGTATGTTCGAGTGTAACTGACAGCCGTTTATTTTGGCCCCTTTCCACAACTTAAACTACCTGTCCTGCCCTGCGGGTTTAGCAGGGCGTCTCAGGTAGCTTCTGATTATTTTATACCTCCACAGTAAAACTTACTTTGGCAATTGGACAGTTCAGACGCATTAGGAAGTCAGTGAACTGTCCCTCGTTATGGCTCCACATGATAAATGTGCCATCATCATACCTGTACTACACCTTAGGTTTACAAGGTGCCAAGTCCAGCCCCCATCTTTCGAAATGCTACATGAAGAAACTAGCAATGACTGAACTAAGTGGAATACGCACTGTGTCGCCTTACAGCTACTCATAGAATTCACATTTCCACGTAACGTACATTATTGTAAGACATGCATGAAAGTGCTTGGTGATGTCCTGGAGGTAAATGGGAATGATGTTCTCTAGAGGCTCATTGAGTGGAAGTTTGGTAAACGCTGAAACATCAAAGCTCACTGCAATATCATTTGGTCAAAGTTTCAGTTTCTTCAGCTTTTAAATGAAATGTTACAAGGCCTCCATGTATGTCTCAGTCTTTCCCATGTGGACTGAAGCAGAGCGGCCAAATGCTTTGCCACTGTATAAAATTTGTCTTAACATTACGTCAGCAGGGCGCCACATAGTAGTATGTAGCCTATTTCCACCAACATATAATTACTCCTCCTCTGTCTTTGTCTGTTTCTTGTTTCCACCTATTTTTATGTTTCTTAAAGGGTGTAAGTCTGAGATACAGTGAAAGATTTGTAATTTTATGTTAATGCATAATGTTATACTCATCTATATGCAGCGTTGTAAGCAACATTCCGTCTACTTCGGTGTCTAGATAACAGCAAGAGAGGACGCACTGTCGACAAGCTCAATGTTTTACGGATAAAGAATGTCTCACGTCACTTATATTGCCCCCTGACTCTCTTCCGCATATCTTTGGGGAACCGCTATGCGTCTGTGCTGCGTTAAATGCCTATGCATCTTTTAGAACTTAAGTCGACGAGTTAATTGCATCGGAAACACTTTACTTCACGTCCTGCATCGTATCAGGCGCGTAATTATTTGAACCCGGTGCTTCCATTTCTTTACATTCGGAATTATCTGCCAAATATTACGAGAAAATGTCAGTCCCGTGAGTGTTTTAGAACGATTAGGCCCCATTACGCGTTCGGTAGGACGCGGCTGTAACGCCAGACGTTAACTGGCGGACGCAGCTCGCCGAGTAACTGGCCAGGCGCCAGACGCCAGTCGCCAGTCTTCATGATAGACCGTCTCCGCTCCCCTCGCTCGAGATAATTTATTCACATTGAGTAGGGGCCACGTCCTGCTGTGAGTCACAGGCGTTAGCATGGCAGGTTAGCCAGTGTTCGTCTTTCACTGCCCACGGGCGGCTGCGTAGAGACTCCGATTCACACTAGGCCAGTAATTTAGTCAAGCGGCAGCTGGTTTAACAATAGTACCAAACGAGAAAACGGCGGATAGGTGAAAGTGCGCTCATACGCGGTTTAATTGCTCCTTGCAAAATATCGAAGCTTGTGGTGAAACATCTTCTCCCTGCGTATATGTTTATATCTGGGATGTCACCTTTCGGCAACAGCCGACAAACAACGAAAGTATTGTTGTTGTTGTGGTCTTCAGTCCTGAGACTGGTTTGATGCAGCTCTCCATGCTACCCTATCCTGTGCAAGTTTCTTCATCTCCCAGTACCTACTGCAACCTTTTTTTTTTTTTTTTGTTTTTTTGGTCATCAGTCTACTGACTGGTTTGATGCGGCCCGCCACGAATTCCTTTCCTGTGCTAACCTCTTCATCTCAGAGTAGCACTTGGAACCTACGTCCTCAATTGTTTACTTGACGTATTCCAATCTCTGTCTTCCTCTACAGTTTTTGCCCTCTACAGCTCCCTCTACTACCATGGAAGTCATTACCTCATGTCTTAGCAGATGTCCTATCATCCTGTCCCTTCTCCTTATCAGTGTTTTCCACATATTCCTTTCCTCTCCGATTCTGCGTAGAACCTCCTCATTCCTTACCCTATCAGTCCACCTAATTTTCAACATTCGTCTATAGCACCACATCTCAAATGCTTCGATTCTCTTCTGTTCCGGTTTTCCCACAGTCCATGTTTCACTACCATACAATGCTGTACTCCAGACGTACATCCTCAGAAATTTCTTCCTCAAATTAACGCCGGTATTTGATATTAGTAGACTTCTCTTGGCCAGAAATGCCTTTTTTGCCATAGCGAGTCTGCTTTTGATCTCCTCCTTGCTCCGTCCGTCATTGGTGATTTTACTGCCTAAGTAGCAGAATTCCTTAACTTCATTGACTTCGTGACCATCAATCCTGATGTTAAGTTTCTCGCTGTTCTCATTTCTACTACTTCACATTACCTTCGTCTTTCTCCGATTTACTCTCAAACCATACTGTGTACTCATTAGACTGTTCATTCCGTTCAGGAGATCATTTAATTCTTCTTCACTTTCACTCAGAATAGCAATGTCATCAGCGAATCGTATCACTGATATCCTTTCACCTTGTATTTTAATTCCACTCCTGCACCTTTCTTTTATTTCCATCATTGCTTCCTCGATGTACAGATTGAAGAATAGGGGCGAAAGGCTACAGCCTTGTCTTACACCCTTCTTAATACGAGCACTTCGTTCCTGATCGTCCACTCTTATTATTCCCTCTTGGTTGTTGTACATATTGTATATGACCCGTCTCTCCCTATAGCTTACCCCTACTTTTTTCAGAATCTTGAACAGCCTGCACCATTTTATATTGTCGAACGCTTTTTCCAGGTCGACAAATCCTATGAAAGTGTCTTGATTTTTCTTTAGCCTTGCTTCCATTATTAGCCGTAACGTCAGAATTGCCTCTCTCGTCCCTTTACTTTTCCTAAAGCCAAATTGATCGTCACCTAGCGCATTCTCAATTTTCTTTTCCATTCTTCTGTATATTATTCTTGTAAGCAGCTTCGATGCATGAGCTGTTAAGCTGATTGTGCGATAATTCTTGCACTTGTCAGCTCTTGCCGTCTTCGGAATTGTGTGGATGATGCTTTTCCGAAAGTCAGATGGTATCTCACCAGACTCACATATTCTACACACCAACGTGAATAGTCGTTTTGTTGCCACTTCCCCCAATGATTTTAGAAATTCTGATGGAATGTTATCTATCCCTTCTGCCTTATTTGACCGTCAGTCCTCCAAAGCTCTTTTAAATTCCGATTGTAATACTGGATCCCCCTTCTCTTCTAAATCGACTCCTGTTTCTTCTTCTATCACATCAGACAAATCTTTACCCTCATAGAGGCTTTCAATGTATTCTATCCACCTGTCTGCTCTTTCCTCTGCATTTAACAATGGAATTCCCGTTGCACTCTTAATGTTACCACCGTTGCTTTTAATATCACCAAAGGTTGTTTTGACAATCATATCTTTTTCGATGTCTTCACATTTTTCCTGCAGCCATTTCTTCTTAGCTTCCCTGCACTTCCTATTTATTTCATTCCTCAGCGACTTGTACTTCTGTATTCCTGATTTTCCCGGAACATGTTTGTACTTCCTCCTTTCATCAATGAACTGAAGTATTTCTTCTGTTACCCATGGTTTCTTCGCAGCTACCTTCTTTGTACCTATGTTTTCCTTCCCAACTTCTGTGATAGCCCTTTTTAGAGATGTCCATTCCTCTTCAACTGTACTGCCTACTGCGCTATTCCTTATTGCTGTATCTATAGCGTTAGAGAACTTCAAACGTATCTCGTCATTCCTTAGTACTTCCGTATCCCACTTCTTTGCGTATTGATTCTTCCTGACTAATGTCTTGAACTTCAGCCTACTCTTCATCACCACTATATTGTGATCTGAGTCTATATCTGCTCCTGGGTACGCCTTACAGTCCAGTGTCTGATTTCGGAATCTCTGTTTGACCATGATGTAATCTAATTGAAATCTTCCCGTATCTCCCGGCCTTTTCCAAGTATACCACCTCCTCTTGTGATTCTTGGACAGGGTATTCGCTATTACTAGCTGAAACTTGTTACAGAACTCAATTAGTCTTTCTCCTCTTTCATTCCTTGTCCCAAGCCCATATTCTCCTGTACCGTTTTCTTCTGCTCCTTCCCCTACAACTGCATTCCAGTCGCCCATGACTATTAGATTTTCGTCCCCCTTTACATACTGCATTACCCTTTCAATATCCTCATACACTTTCTCTATCTGTTCATCTTCAGCTTGCGACGTCGGCATGTATACCTGAACTATCGTTGTCGGTGTTGGTCTGCTGTCGATTCTGATTAGAACAACCCGGTCACTGAACTGTTCACAGAAACACACCCTCTGCCCTACCTTCCTATTCATAACGAATCCTACACCTGTTATACCATTTTCTGCTGCTGTTGATATTACCCGATACTCATCTGACCATAAATCCTTGTCTTCCTTCCACTTCACTTCTCTGACCCCTACTATATCTAGATTGAGCCTTTGCATTTCCCTTTTCAGATTTTCTAGTATCCCTACCACGTTCAAGCTTCTGACATTCCACGCCCCGCCTCGTAGAACGTTATCCTTTCGTAGATTATTCAATCTTTTTCCCATGGTAACCTCCCCCTTGGCAGTCCCCTCCCGGAGATCCGAATGGGGGACTATTCCGGAATCTTTTGCCATTGGAGAGATCATCATGACACTTCTTCAATTACAGGCCACATGTCCTGTGGATACACGTTACGTGTCTTTAATACTGTGGTTTCCATTGCCTTCTGCATCCTCATGCCGTTGATCATTGCTGATTCTTCCGCCTTTAGGGCCAATTTCCCACCCCTAGGACAAGAGAGTGCCCTGAACCTCTATCCGCTCCTCCGCCCTCTTTTGACAAGGCCGTTGGCGGAATGAGGCTGACTTCTTATGCCGGAAGTCTTCGGCCGCCAATGCTGATTATTTATCAAAATTTAGGCAGTAGCGGGGATCGAACCCGGGACCGAAGACGTTTAGATTATGAATCAAAGGCGCTTCCCCTACACCTTCATCCTTCTGAATCTGCTTAGTGTATTCATCTCTAGGATTTTTACCCTCCACGCTGCCCTCCAATGCTAAATTTGTGATCCCTTGATGCCTCAGAACATGTCCTACCAACCGGTCCCTTCTTCTCGTCAAGTTGTGCCACAAACTCCTCTTCTCCCCAATTTTATTCAATACCTCCCGATTAGTTATGTGATCTACCCATCTAATCTTCAGCATTCTTCTGTAGCGCCGCATTTCGAAAGCTTCTATTCTCTTCCTGTCCAAACTATTTATCGTCCATGTTTCACTCCCATACATGGCTACACTCCATACGAATACTTTCAGAAAAGACTTCCTGACACTTAAATCTATACTCGATGTTAACAAATTTCTTTTCTTCAGAAACGCTTTCCTTGCCTTTGCCAGTCTACATTTTATATAATCTCTACTTCGACCATCATCAGTTATTTTGTTCCCCAAATAGCAAAACTCTTTTACTACTTTAAGTGTCTCATTTCCTAATCTAATTCGACTACATTCCATTATGCTCGTTTTGCTTTTGTTGATGTTCATCTTATATCCTCCTTTCAAGACAGTATCCATTCCGTTCAACTGCTCTTCCAAGTCCTTTGCTGTCTCTGACAGAATTACAATGTCATCGGCGAACCTCAAAGTAAGCTGGTCAAAAATGAGACAGCTAAATTAATACTCTGATACACTGACGGAAACTATTACACCATGGAGTACCAGTCCGACATTTCTCGAACTTTTGAGGAGATGTACATCACCTAACACGCAGCAAATGAGAAGGTGACATGCGAAGACGAACATCACCAGTAAATGCAATTTGTCACAGTCAACATAAAACTTATTTCAAGCACACGTATGAATGAAACTAACACTTTTCAATGCAAACTCCCTTACTTTTGTGACAAAAGGCTGTGCATAACTGTAATTTCAAATGGTTCAAATGGCTCTGAGCACTATGGGACTTAACATACGAGGTCATCAGTCCCCTAGAACTTAGAACTATTTAAACCTAACTAACCAAAGGGCATCACACACATTCATGCCCGAGGCAGGATTCGAACCTCCGACCGTAGCGGTCGCGCGGTTCCAGACTGAAGCGCTTAGAACCGTTCGGCCACACCGGCCGGAAACTGTAATTCAATCTACATGAAAATATTCTTTTAAGAACCGCATTTAAATTTGGGCATGTTCTCAGGTGCTTGAAGCATTTGGACATATTCGGTACTGAATGGTTTTCAAATACATATATCTTGTTTTTTGAAAGTAACTTAAATTCTATTGCATAGTCTTTTATATACTATAACATATATTTGTGACAATTTAGTATGTGATATAAGGGAAGAAAAGATACATCGGCAGCTGTAACACTAATGTTCGTTGTTTTGCCTAATGTTCTGATTTTATTGTTTTTCTTTATTTAACATATTTCAAATAACCATAATAGAATACACTACTGGCCATTAAAATTGCTACACCAAGAAGAAATGCAGATGATAAACGGGTATTGAATGGACAAATATATTATACTAGAACTGACATGTGATTACATTTTCACGCAATTTGGATGTATAGATCCTGAGAAATCAGTACCCACAACAACCACCTATGGCCGTAATAACGGCCTTGATACGCCTGGGCATTGAGTCAAACCGAGCTTGGATGGCGTGTACAGGTACAGCTGCCCATGCAGCTGCAACACGATACCACAGTTCATCAAGAGTAGTGACTGGCGTATTGTGACGAGCCAGTTGCTCGGCCACCATTGACCAGACGTTTTCAATTGGTGAGAGATCTGGAGAATGTGCTGGCCAGGGCAGCATTCGAACATTTTCTGTATCCAGAAAGGCCCGTACAGGACCTGCAACATGCGGTCGTACATTATCCTGCTGAAATGTAGGGTTTCGCAGGGATTGAATGAAGGGTAGAGCCACGGGTCGTAACACATCTGAAATGTAACGTCCAATGTTCAAAGTGCCGTCAATGCGAACAAAAGGTGACCGAGACGTGTAACCAATGGCACCCCATACCATTGCGCCGGATGATACGCCAGTATGGCGATGACTGTATGTAAATAATCTGAAAAACAGTAATACTAGACAAAGCGGTAGACAGGTTTCTTCCCATATCTCCTTAAGCTGGCTATTCCGACCCCAGGTTTCCTACTTACAATTGTTCAGTGGAGCATTCTCTATGTCCTGTTACATTTTTGCACCCGCTTTTAGAAACACCCTGTAGATGACATGAATTGCACGCAGATTTTTCTCCCATTCCAAGTGCTACCTGCGCGCATCCTCTGTAAGTGCTTAAAAATATTAAATCAAATTTCTTCATTACGATAATTCGACGCCTACAGACATAGAGAAAAAAAACCACTCTCCGTTGTATGGAGTTATTAATGTTCCATTCACGTATGGTGCGCGAGAATGAAGTTACTTAAACCCCTCAGAGGACGCTGTAATTAGTGTTCAAATGGTTCAAATGGGTCTGAGCACAATGGGACTTAACATCTGTGGTCATCAGTCCCCTAAGAACTTAGAACTACTTAAACCTAACTAACCTAAGGACATCACACACATCCATGCCTGAGGCAGGATTCGAGCCTGCGACCGTAGCGGTCGCGCGGTTCTAGACTGAAGCGCCTAGAACCGCTCGGCCACACCAGCCGGCGTAATTAGTGTAAACTTCTCCTTGCTATCCCCGTGGAACCGATATGCGCAAGGTTGTACTACATTCCTAGATTCATCATTTAAAGCTGGTTCTTGAAATTTTCCCTGGAATAGTTTACCTCGAACTTAAAGCATTTGCCACAAGTTTCATCAGCTTCACCGCGACACACTGCCGCTGGTCAAACGAACCCTTCACCATTAGTGCTGTTTTTCTCTTTTTCGCTGAATATCCGTTTTAGGATGTCCTGTATACTGCCACAGTGAAATCTGCTACCAGTGAAATTTGCAGCAAGAAAGTGTTTTTCACCACATCGTCAATGAATACAAATACGGTTAAATAACCTCTAGGTAAGAAGTATTCTTATCGCCTGTACTTGGAAATCGAGAAAGTGGACTTTTCTAGGAACTTTGTTGATTTTTTACTGAACTTAGACCATCAGTTCTTTAAATCAAGAGTACTGTCAGCAGAGACTTGAGTAACACTGAATCCTGTCTTCCTTGAGGATTAAATCAGAGCAATGTATTCCTTTGGTGTTTAAATTCTGCCCAGTCGTTTGATTTTATTTGTCGCAGTTCCAAAACTGCGATCATATTGAAGAAAGCACCGCCCCCACAATAGAAAGTACTAATATATCTTTGAAAATCGCCCAGTAACGTCCAATGCAAGGACAAAGCGCACTAAAGTGTTGTTGCGGCTATGACTTCCGCTGAAAGGTGAAGTTCTTTAATCCCAGGGTCGGTGTTGTTTATTTTCAACAGTAGTATGCCATATACGTGTCAGGAAACGTACGCCTACAACAGAGCGAAATGACATCACATTTGAAACGCCAAACTATCACGCTTTTACATCCTCTAAAACAGCTACTATATCAATAACTATTATTCATTTACCTTTAATGAAGAATATCTAAACTCAGACGTCCGACGATAAACACACTGATCCACTCTGATCCACTGCAAATATGAGGTCAAAGCAACTGAAGAGCAGATACGACCAACAACGTTGGAGATGAACGAACTCGAAACTAGAATATGTTCCATTTTTGAAACTGATGAATATTTCCAAGTCCGATTAAGCAGTCGTATTAGTAGTTCGTATTCCCTCGTTTTAGTTCACAATGTGCATCTTCAGTTGTTCGGAAATTCTCGTCACAAACTTCTAGTGCACCGCCGGCTGTGGGTGAGCGGTTCTAGGCGCTTCAGTCTGGAACAGCGCGACAGCTACGATCGCAGGTTCGAATCCTGCCTCGGGCTTCGATGTGTATGCTGTCCTTAGGTTAGTTAAGTTAAAGTGGTTCTAAGTTCTGGGGAACTGATAACCTCAGATGTTCAGTCCCAAAGTGCCCAGAGCCATTTGGATCTTTTTTTTTTTTTTTTTTCAAACTTCTAGTACTTTCAGAGAGGAGTGAGTACATAACGTTTTGAAGAGGGACTCATGTCCGAAAACGTACCGTTTCCGTTCTACGATGGTTTCAGCTCAGAATTGTAACACGTCCACGTCTGCTGAAGCAAAGGGAAAAGTCTCAGAATTGCTTGTCCTGGTATACGACAGTGTAGACTGGAAGACGTGTACTACGTCAGATGGTCAACAGATGGCACTATTTTTTGTGGGGTCATATGGAACGTTTCATTTACGTGAACCCTACAGAGACAGAGGAAGATATGCTGCCGGCCGGGGTGGCCGAGCGGTTCTAGGCGCTACAGTCAGGAACCGCGAGACCGCTACGGTCGCAGGTTCGAATCCTGCCTCGGGCATGGATGTGTGTGATGTCCTTAGGTTAGTTAGGTTTAATTAGTTCTAAGTTCTAGGCGACTGATGACCTTAGAAGTTAAGTCGCATAGCGCTCAGAGCCATTTTTTGAACTGCGGCCGGCCGAGCGGTTCTAGGTGCTTCAGTCCGGAACCGCGCTACTGCTGGGGTCGCAGTTTAGAATCCTGCCTCGGGAATGGATGTGTGTGATGTCCTTAGGTTAGTTAGGTTTAAGTAATTATACGTTTAGGGGACTGATGGCCTCAGAAGTTAAGTCCCATAGTGCTTAGAGCCATCTGAATGTGCAACTACTGCGCTTATGTTTCATTATATTTCCTTTCGAATTGGTAAATTAATACTTGTACTACGGCATGCCAAATTCAATTCTTCCAGCAGAAGTAAATGAGTTAAACATCTGAATCGAGTCCGTCGTAGAACATGTTTCCGGATATGATTTCCTGTTCAAAATATCATGTAGTTTCTTCCCTCTATAAGTCCTAGAAGTTTCTAACGGGAGTTTCGAAACACCTTGTATATACCAGCAAGTGTCTTGTCAAAAAAAATTTTTTTTTTCTTCTTCAAACCACCGGTTCAGTTAATTTATTATATTATTCGAATTCTTCTGTCGGCCTCTGTGTCTAAAGTTTACTGTCGGTGTTAACTTTCCAAATCTTTTCACGTGACGTGTACATGAGAGTCAGTATACGGAGCAAGGGAACGCGTGCGATGGCATACGCGTAGCGAGCGCCAGATGGAGAAAGCAATGTTTCTGTCGTAGCGGCCCACGGACTTTTTCTTGCTCGTTATGACTTAGGTGTACCTCCTTGCTGGCGTCAGCGCCTCTGAATGAGAACACGTGACGGCCATCTGGCAGAGGGAATAACGACAGAGACCAGAAAGGCACTGAAGGATCTTACACAACGAGCGCTTTGTGTAAAGGCTCAGAGTGCGACATCGGCCTCCTAGCGCGGGCACGTGATATGCGCTTTGTGGCGGGGTGGAGGGGGGGGGGGGGATGAGAGGAGATCGGACATCGGAGAGGCGGAAGGGGCGGGTGGTGGAGGGGGGCAGAGGGAGGGGGGACGATTCAGCTGTGTATATAGCGCTGGCGCAGAGATCTTCTCGACGGTTCATGTTCAACGGAGCCTACACTACACTTGTGTCAGTATACAACAGCCCTAAAAACATTAAAACACGCGACATCAGCACAATACTCAACATAGCACCGCGCGTAATAGCCGCTGGAGATCTTAACGCAAAACACCCGGACTGGAACTCACGAATACGAAACTCCAACGGCAAGAAACTTTACGAACACGCACTAGGACGAAACTACACTCCTGGAAATTGAAATAAGAACACCGTGAATTCATTGTCCCAGGAAGGGGAAACTTTATTGACACATTCCTGGGGTCAGATACATCACACGATCACACTCACAGAACCACAGGCACATAGACACAGGCAACAGAGCATGCACAATGTCGGCACTAGTACAGTGTATATCCACCTTTCGCAGCAATGCAGGCTGCTATTCTCCCATGGAGACGATCGTAGAGACGCTGGATGTAGTCCTGTGGAACGGCTTGCCATGCCATTTCCACCTGGCGCCTCAGTTGGACCAGCGTTCGTGCTGGACGTGCAGACCGCGTGAGACGACGCTTCATCCAGTCCCAAACATGCTCAATGGGGGACAGATCCGGAGATCTTGCTGGCCAGGGTAGTTGACTTACACCTTCTAGAGCACGTCGGGTGGCACGGGATACATGCGGACGTGCATTGTCCTGTTGGAACAGCAAGTTCCCTTGCCGGTCTGGGAATGGTAGAACGATGGGTTCGATGACGGTTTGGATGTACCGTGCACTATTCAGTGTCCCCTCGACGATCACCAGTAGTGTACGGCCAGTGTAGGAGATCGCTCCCCACACCATGATGCCGGGTGTTGGCCCTGTGTGCCTCGGTCGTATGCAGTCCTGATTGTGGCGCTCACCTGCACGGCGCCAAACACGCATACGACCATCATTGGCACCAAGGCAGAAGCGACTCTCATCGCTGAAGACGACACGTCTCCATTCGTCCCTCCATTCACGCCTGTCGCGACACCACTGGAGGCGGGCTGCACGATGTTGGGGCGTGAGCGGAAGACGGCCTAACGGTGTGCGGGACCGTAGCCCAGCTTCATGGAGACGGTTGCGAATGGTCCTCGCCGATACCCCAGGAGCAACAGTGTCCCTAATTTGCTGGGAAGTGGCGGTGCGGTCCCCTACGGCACTGCGTAGGATCCTACGGTCTTGGCGTGCATCCGTGCGTCGCTGCGGTCCGGTCCCAGGTCGACGGGCACGTGCACCTTCCGCCGACCACTGGCGACAACATCGATGTACTGTGGAGACCTCACGCCCCACGTGTTGAGCAATTCGGCGGTACGTCCACCCGGCCTCCCGCATGCCCACAATACGCCCTCGCTCAAAGTCCGTCAACTGCACATACGGTTCACGTCCACGCTGTCGCGGCATGCTACCAGTGTTAAAGACTGCGATGGAGCTCCGTATGCCACGGCAAACTGGCTGACACTGACGGCGGCGGTGCACAAATGCTGAGCAGCTAGCGCCATTCGACGGCCAACACCGCGGTTCCTGGTGTGGACCCAGTTCAAGTAAACGCTTGACAGTCGCATCCCGCCCACCCACGCGATTAACGAGACAGCCCAAATTGACGAGGCAGCTGAAACCCTCACCGGCGCCGTCCAGGACGCAATAGCCGACACCATACCAATCCGCACGCCACAACAACACAGTGCTGCCCTGCCCCAGGAAATCCTGGGCCTAATCTCAATGAGGAACCGCCTCAGGAGACACTGGCAGCGTACTAGGCGCCAGCACTTCAAACAGCACATTAAGAGGCTCCAGGGTATAATCCGGGAAAAAATACAAACATTTAAGACACAACAGTGGGACCAGAAACTCGAAGGGCTGGGCACCACGCGACCTGGCGTGTGGAAGCTAGTCCGACACCTCACCAGGGAGAAACTGTACACCCCCAAGTTACAAGGGCCTGACGAACCAGTATATTCTGCGGGAGAAAAAGCGGAACTGATGGCCCTCACACTCGCAGCGTCATTCACACCGAACCTGGATCCCTCAGACCCAGCGTTCACACTTGCTACGGACCAGGAGGTCACACGCATCTTGGCCCAACCAGCGCGCAACATCATCCGACAAGCTAGTACAGCTGAAGTCAAGTGGGCCATCACGCATACCACCGCTAGGAAGGCCCCTGGTCACGATGGCATTCAAAACCGTGTCCTCCAGGAGTTCACGGACAAAGCTGTAGACTACCTAACACACATCACGAATGCTGTACCCAAGCACCAACACTTCCCCGCCTTTTGGAAGACGGCCAAGGTCCCGATGTTCAGGAAGCCGGGGAAAGACCACTCCCTCCCACAAAATTACCGACCCATCAGTCTGCTGAGCGCGCTCAGCAAGATCGTTGAGAAGGTAATCTTAAAACGGCTCACCAGGCACTGTATCACAAACGACACCCTGAGACCAGAGCAATTCGGTTTCAGGAATCACCACTCAACAACACAACAACTCCGACGCGTCGTTGAATACATAACACACGGATACAACACAAACAATGCAACTGGGGCGGTGTTCCTGGACATCGAAAAGGCTTTCGATCGTCTATGGCACAACGGCCTAATACGCAAACTTAGTGACGCAGGGTTCCCCGACGGGCTCGTACGTCTGATACACTCATATCTCACGGACAGGAGTTTCAACACCGACGTGCATGGCAAACAATCGACACGACATGGTATACAGGCAGGAGTACCCCAAGGAAGTATCCTAGGGCCCTTACTGTTTAACCTCTACATTAACGACCTTCCAGCTACACACAACACGACGGTAGCAATCTACGCGGATGACACCGCCATCCTTGCGCAAGATTGGAAGCCGTCTAACATTAACTCACGACTACAGACTGCACTCAGAACGGCGGAGCCTTGGCTGGTGAAATAGCGTGAAGGGGGAACGTCGACAAGTGCGAAGCCGTTCTGTTCACTAGAAGACCGAAGCCACTGCGCAAACATCAGCACTGCAACCCAATAACACTACATGCACGCCCAATACGTTTCCGCGAGAAGGTCAAATACCTCGGTGTCTGGCTGGACCGGAAACTACTCTGGGGGGACCACATTCAACATGTGACCAACAAAGCAAACGCGCGGCTCAAACAACTCTACCCTATGCTTAACAGGCGTAGCACACTGAACAGGAGGGTGTCTAGGTCCATGTACATGACACTTATTCTCCCCCTGATGACGTACGCAGCCCCTGTCTGGGGATACGCTGCGCCCACTCGCCTGCGCCGTCTGCAGCTCATACAGAACAAAGTACTCAGAATCATAAGCAACGCACCGCGCTACACACGCATCGCGGACCTTCACCGGGAATATCGGCTAGAAAACATCTTGCAGGTATTCCAAAAACTCTCCACACGACTGTACAATAACACGAGACACTCGCGCAACCCGTTTAACCTTTCTCTAGGTAACTACGACCACAACCATAGATGGAAGCATAACAGACCAAAGACACTATTGGCAAGGAACTAAACATCTATGGTCCATAGCACGCTGACACGACAGCACTGGCGAGCCCCTGCAACACAGCTACTACTAGTAACCCCAGATTCTCGACCCGCCGAAAAACAGGCAACCGCAGGGAAACCACACAGTACACAGCACGCAAACCAGCCACACACACACCCTACACTGTCTGTGAGCCGATCTATGGCCGATCGCCCACTAATGTTGAAACGCGTACGTCTCATATGTACCAGCGATGGTGAGGCATGACAGAATCTCTGACCAGAGAGTTATTTATCGTTGCTAGTCTGCGCTTGACCGCGCGTGAGAGCACTAGTTGTACGTAGCGAGTCGCGAGAGCATGTAGTTCAGTTGCGAGTTAGCAGTTGCCTGTCGGAGTTGTGTGTGAGGAGTCGGCGGGCGTCGACATGGGTCTCTGGTCACGATTCAGGACGAGGTATATTGTTAAGTAAGGTAATGAAGCAGCATTGCGCGCATCTGATAATGTAATGTATGTTAATTGTAATTAATTTGTTCAAGAAATGCCCCAATAATAATTTTGTTTTCAAAGCAATCATTTTAAAGAAAAGAATCATTCCAATTGAAACAATATTTCCTATGCTTTTCCTCCCAGAATCAATTTTTCAGGTTAATTATTGCACAGGGCCTAAGGTCAGCGATGCTGCCCTATTATTGTGGGTTTAATGATTAATGTTCATTTCTTAATTTTTGTGTCGAGTTTACATTGGGCGATTATTTTTCAATATTTTTGTAGCGAAGTTACAGTCACTTTTATTTCAATTTCACGATGTTTTGTGGGAGCTCAACAACATTTGCCTCTGTTCCGATTAACATTCAAATATAGTCATTTAAATTATTTGCCAGGAAAATATTGTCATTTCAAATATTTGTGGGGAGACTACACTTGGTTCTATTTAATTCTTTTCATTTTCATATTTTTACGGGGAGGTTACGTTATACATTACGATGTCTATTCACATTTAAATATTTTCAGTTATTTATGTGGGGAGGTTACAATGTATAACGACCTTGAACTGTTGCAGGGACGCAGCAACTGCAGCAAGCCCCGCAGCGACAAAGGTAACGATGCACGATACCTCGCACTAACATAACCACACCTTGCATGCACTGATGCAGCTAGCAAGCCGCTACTGCCATTACTACCCGTCCTACTGTCGCAGAGGTCATTTTCCCTTGGCGCTTGCCTTGGCACTTTTTTTCCTCTGCCCTTACAACCGCTACCCTTCGATCGCTTTCGTCCACATTCTATCTCCTGATGGACCACGTTAATGAGTAATCTTACCCAGACGCATGGATAACATCACAGCCAGCATTCTGTGACTCCTGATTCGAAAACTAACATGTTATACGGAGGTGACAGTAGAACTTTTGGTCTGGTCACCACGCTGTTGCGAGCGTGGAGGGGCCCAATCTCTTCTTCTTCTGGGTTCACTCTTCGAGAACATCCAGCAGGACGAATTGCAGTACAGAACACGATGACAAAGCCGTCGGTCGTATTCTACTTTACTTGTTATATCTTATCTTTGATGTATGACTCTTATGAAAGGTCTGAACTGTACACTTTATTTTCCTCTGTCCTATGCTTCTTCCTGAAATCTGTTGGTAACCTCGTCCATTTTTGATGGCATCTGGCATTCCAAACCTTATTTCTCCTCTCTTTCTCTCACGTTCTTTTGCAATCTTTCCGTCGAAGCAGTGCAATGCAGCAAGACCTGTGGAAAATCAGTTACTGGTGTAGGAACTAGCAGTTTACTCTAAAAGTTAATAAATGTGTAACGTATTTGCACATAAGCAGGCAAAGAGATTCAGTATTGCTCTATTACGCTGTTGCTTACAAGTAATTGTGAACAGTAACATTCACAAAACAGTAGGGTAGGCGTCTTTGCCTACTAATCCCAGGTTACGTCGCGATTCTGTGAATTTCTGAGGGAGTTTCTTGGTTTTTCGAAAGCTAATGAGCGAGAAGTAGCGTCCTAGCGATGCGCTACCGCGAAAAACTTTTTTTTCGGTGCTCGTTGGTGGAAGTTAGCAGCTAGAGTGAGACATCGGACGTTTCGTTTGTAGACAAATGTGTAAGTAGAATGGAATCGTGTACTGAGGTGTCAAAAGTAACGAGATAGCGCTATCCACATACACAGATTGCGCTAGTATCGCGTACACAAGGTATAAAATGGTAGTGCATTGGCGGAGCTGTAATTTGTACTCAGGTGATTCAAGTGAAAAGGTTTGCATCTTGATTATGGTTCAAATGGCTCTAAGCACTATGGGACATAACATCTGAGGTCATCAGTCCCCTAGAACTTAGAACTACTTAAACATAACTAACCTAAGGACATCACACACATCCATGCCCGAGGCAGGATTCGAACCTGCGACCGTAGCGGTCGCGCGATTCCAGACTGTAGCGCTTAGAACCGCTCGGCCACTCCGGCCGGCTTAGGAGATGTCCCACGACTTTTGTCATCTCAGAGTATAACAGAGCAAATAGTGTTTAGTATTTATTTCATCGGAATGCAGCCCGCAGTTATTAGATTCAAGAACTTTTATCTACGGAATTAAACGCATCTGACGACAACTTGGCAGCATTACCCAGGGCCGAGTTTACACATAGTCCATGTCGGGTTAGTAATAATGCCACCCGGGAGTTTAATGCCGCTCACGGTGCTCGGAAAAAAAATAGATTGTTATTTAGTGAAGTGAAAACGAGAGTAGTTGTTGTTGTTGTTGTGGTCTTCAGCCCACAGACTGGTCTGATGCAGCTCTCCATGCTACTCTATCCTGTGCAAGCTTCTTCATCTTCCAGTACCTACTGCAACCTACATCCTTCTGAATCTGCTTAGTGTATTCATCTCTTGGTCTCCCTCTACGATTTTTACCGTCCACGCTGCCCTCCATCACTAAATTGGTGATCCCTTGATGCCTCAGAGCATGTCCTTATCAACAGATCCCTTCTTCTAGTCAAGTTGTGCCACAAATTTCTCTTCTTCCCAATTCTGTTCAGTACCTCCTCATTAGTTATGTGATCTACCCATCTAATCTTCAGCATTCTTCTGTAGCACCACATTTCGAAAGTTTCTATTCTCTTCTTGTCTAAACTATTTATCGTCCACGTTTCACTTCCATACATGGCTACACTCCATACAAATACTTTCATAAACGACTTCCTGACACTTAAATCTATACTCGATGTTAACAAATTTCTCTTCTTCAAAAACGCTTTCCTTGCCATTGCCACTCTACATTTTATATCCTCTCTACTTCGACCATCATCAGTTATTTTTCTCACCAAATAGCAAAACTTCTTTACTACTTTAAGTGTCTCATTTCCTAATCTAATTCCCTCAGCATTACCAGATTTAATTCGACTACATTCCATTATCCTCGTTTTGCTTTTGTTGATGATCATCTTATATTCTCCTTTCAAGACACTGTCCATTCCGTTCAACTGCTCTTCTAGGTCCTTTGCTCTCTCTGACAGAATTACAATGTCGTCGGCGAACCTCAACGTTTTTATTTCTTCTCAATGGATTTTATTTCCTACTCCGAATTTTTCTTTTTTTCCTGTACTGCTTGCTCAATATACAGATTGAATTACATCGGGGATAGGTTACACCCCTGTCGCACTCCCTTCCCAACCACTGCCTCACTTTCACGCCCCTCAACTTTTACAACTGCCATCAAGTTTCTGTACAAATTGTAAATAGCCTTTCGCTATACGAGAGTACTCATTCGTAATGGTCACTTATCAGTAACTCTGTACTACATCTTCTGTATAGTTTTCTTTTCATAAAGCTGACTGTAAGCAGAAAGATATCTTTTAACTGCGGTCTCAGCTCTATGCCCCTTTTTAACTAATTCCGCTCATATGAATTGTTAATTTAGTAGGGCAACGAAAAATCTGTGAAAACTAGAAACGTCAAAAGCTGAAAACAAATGACTTGTCAAGAACGGGGCGGGTGCACCCGAACGCCTTTGGCCAAGGGCACCGCAGTCAAGAACGTAATGGATCATTTCCGGGACGCGACGATCGGCGAGTGCCGGCCGCAATTGTGCTATTGTGAGTGACAGACAGCGCCAGAGTCAGCGGAACTGCGGCTGTTCGGTGTCGCACACTTGCGAATGCGAACACCTGCGGCCCCGACATTTACGGTTTTACCCGTTCCGAAGGATTTGGTACCCCTAGGCTCGTTTGAGCAGTTGCCAGAGAGCGCCAGAAAACAAGCGTTAGTGCGCACGCGCAGCTACGATGACGCAGGAAGCCCATGATTAGAGTTTCATGTGATCATACGCTTTTCGTCGCATTTCTGTTTGGAGTTACGTGCGTGGTGGGGCATCACGTGGCCATGCGCAGCACTGCAGCGTGTTGTTGAGAGGAGACGTAAGGACCTGTGCTTGGAGCAAGTTTTTTTCTTTTTTTTGGTATTCTATACATTTAAGGAATTCGAAATAAGAAAGTGGTTCTTGGCATAATATTCATTTCAAGACTAGACTCTACAGCTCAAAGTACCCTAATATTTTGTTATGTGGTGGCTTTAACATAGATGTTTTTTTATGCGTTCGCCGCAACACTGTCGTGCAGCATTTCCAATGAGGTTTACATCTGCAGAGCACAGCAAAAGGCTAGTAAGAAGGAATACAAATTTCTTGCAAAAATAAAATAAAAAAATCCTTCTTTAGACTACACCAGAACAAAGGAAAATAAATTATTTCATAACCATTTCAAAATGTGTAAAAAATTAACAGGGTTTTCTGTGGGCCAAAGAAACTGTACAACTGGCAGTTTATATTTTACTCTAGAAATAAATATAATGCCGCATGGGGAGTGCTACCAGTCTAAAATTTACAATAGAATGACATTCCACCAATTTAACACGTAAACAATACAAATGAAGAAATAACTCCAACCATAGAGGAAGTATTCGACAATTGTCCTGTGATCGAAAAACAATGTGTTTCAAGGAAGGCAGATTTCTAAAATCGTGCTACAGCTCTCAACACATTTGAAATAAAATATTTAATTCAATACTACTGACCAAATTGCCTGCTTAGTCAGCTTCAAGTGAATATTTACGTATGTTCCTATATATATATATATATATATATATATATATATATATATATATATATATATCCTGGAAATTGAAATAAGAACACCGTGAATTCATTGTCCCAGGAAGGTGAAACTTTATTGACACTTTCCTGGGGTCAGATACATCACATGATCACACTGACAGAACCACAGGCACATAGACACAGGCAACAGAGCATGCACAATGTCGACACTAGTACAGTGTATATCCGCCTTTCGCAGCAATGCAGGCTGCTATTCTCCCATGGAGACGATAGCAGAGATGCTGGATGTAGTCCTGTGGAACGGCTTGCCATGCCATTTCCACCTGGCGACTCAGTTGGACCAGCGTTCGTGCTGGACGTGCAGACCGCGTGAGACGACGCTTCATCCAGTCCCATACATGCTCAATGGGGGACAGATCCGGAGATCTTGCTGGCCAGGGTAGTTGACTTACACCTTCTAGAGCACGTTGGGTGGCACGGGATACATGCGGACGTGCATTGTCCTGTTGGAACAGCAAGTTCCCTTGCCGGTCTAGGAATGGTAGAACGATGGGTTCGATGACGGTTTGGATGTACCGTGCACTATTCAGTGTCCCCTCGACAATCACCAGTGGTGTACGGCCAGTGTAGGAGATCGCTCCCCACACCATGATGCCGGGTGTTGGCCCTGTGTGCCTCGGTCGTATGCAGCCCTGATTGTGGCGCTCACCTGCACGGCGCAAAACACGCATACGACCATCATTGGCACCAAGGCAGAAGCGACTCTCATCGCTGAAGACGACACGTCTCCATTCGTCCCTCCATTCACGCCTGTCGCGACACCACTGGAGGCGGGCTGCACGATGTTGGGGCGTCAGTGGAAGACGGCCTAACGGTGTGCGGGACCGTAGCCCAGCTTCATGGAGACGGTTGCGAATGGTCCTCGCCGATACCCCAGGAGCAACAGTGCCCCTAATTTGCTGGGAAGTGGCGGTGCGGTCCCCTACGGCACTGCGTAGGATCCTACGGTCTTGGCGTGCATCCGTGCGTCGCTGCGGTCCGGTCCCAGGTCGACGGGCACGTGCACCTTCCGCCGACCACTGGCGACAACATCGATGTACTGTGGAGACCTCACGCCCCACGTGTTGAGCAATTCGGCGGTACGTCCACCCGGCCTCCCGCATGCCCACTATACGCCCTCGCTCAAAGTCCGTCAACTGCACATACGGTTCACGTCCACGCTGTCGCGGCATGCTACCAGTGTTAAAGACTGCGATGGAGCTCCGTATGCCACAGCAAACTGGCTGACACTGTCGGCGGCGGTGCACAAATGCTGCGCAGCTAGCGCTATTCGACGGCCAACACCGCGGGTCCTGGTGTGTCCGCTGTGCCGTGCGTGTGATCATTGCTTGTACAGCCCTCTCGCAGTGTCCGGAGCAAGTATGGTGGGTCTGACACACCGGTGTCAATGTGTTCTTTTTTCCATTTGCAGGAGAATTTATATATATATATATATATATATATATATATATATATATATATATATATATATATATATATATATAGCACTAAGAGATATTAGGAAGTCATAAAAGAAAAAGGACATCAGATACTACTCCCACAGTATCGCAATTACGTAAACCATGCTAAAATACATAATTCGGGTAAAGTGCACGTTTGTATGTCCAGATTCACAATGAAGTACCTAATATTAGGCTTTTCTGTGTGGTTTTCTGGGTGCCAAGTTTCTTGAAGTACGAGTACTGTATAATCTCATGTTTGGTTCTTAATTTCGATACAATGCCATAAATGCCAGAAAATGAAAAGGTGCACTTGAAATTGAGTGAACAGTTGAAACTAGCCAATAGCGTGGAATGAAGCACTTCGTTTAAAATAAATTGATTACCTCGGCGGAAAAGATTAATAGAAGCAAATTTCTTTAGCAAACTGACCAAAATAACTTCATTAGTCTGCAAGATGATTAATGGTTGATTGCTAATAATGTGGAAATAATAGAAAATCATAAAACTGAAACTACTAACGTATTTTAGTTTTCTGTGATTATGGGAATGTATATTAACTCACTTGATGGCTGCCGGCCCCAGAAATTGAGTTTTTTTTTTCCATTCTGATGGGGGAGCTGTAACGAAGACAAAACAGGGTCACGTCGAGAATGACACCCCCCCACCCACCCTCCACTTCAATTCAAACTGCTCTGCGCATGCGCGAATGTGGCAGCTTGGGTGCGCCAGAGAGATCTTTCCGGATAGCATCTGACTGCTTGCTGCTACTGCTCATACGGCTAAGAACCAAACCTCAAGTGGCCAGAAGCGGGAGAAGCCGCTGCCCATACGTGAATGCAGCTCTGCGCATGCGCAGGAGCCCGCTAGCAACTGTTCAAACAAACCTCTTGTCTCCTCCTCCTCCCCCTCCGCCAAGCCACTGCAGTTCCCCTGGACTATGTCCCGACACTTCCGGTTTCACCTGTTCTGAAGCGATAATGGCACGGTGGTCGAAACATTACATATGTCCAGTAAGATGGACGTAGAGGAATTACGGGCAAAGTTTAAGCAAGTTGTAAATCGTGGTGTGGAAAATTCTGTGCCTAATACGTGAATTAAAGAAGGGAAAGACCCACAATGGTTTAATAACGAGATTCGGAAAATACCGAGTAGGCAGAGGTTGTTGTACCTTCGGTTCAAAAGAGAACGCGCAGATGACGACATGTAAAGGTTAGCAGAGATTCGTGCGCGAAGCATATTACTACTACCACCGTCATACCTTAGCAAAAGATCTGGCAGAGAACCCGAGAAAATTCTGGTCCCATGAAAAATCGCTAAGTGGGTCTAAGGCTACTTGATGACCGGTCTGGTGTGGCAGTTGGAGGTAGCAAGACAAAATTTCCTACGTTTTGAATTTCACGTTCAAGAAATCGCTCACACGGGAGAATCGTACAAACATACCATCTTTGGACCATGGAACAGACTCCCGTTTCGAAACAACTAAAGAAGTTTAAAAGAAATAAGTCACCAGGTCCGGATGGAATCCCAATTCGATTTTTTGAAGAGTACTCTATGGTATTGGCCCCTGACTTAGCTTGCATTTGTCGTGAATCTGTAGCCCAGCGCAAAGTCCCAGTGACTGAAAGAAAGCGCAGGTGACTCCTGTGTATAAGAAGGGCAAACGAACGGACCCGGAAAATTACAGACCAGTATCCCTAACATCGGGTTGCTGCAGAATCCTTGAACATATTCTCATTTCGATTATAATAAATTTTCTTGAGACTGAGAAGGTTATGTTCACGAATCAGCATGGTGGGACGACTGCTTCATCAGTCGAGTCCCACTCAATCGTGTCCCAACCTGTAACTCGTGTTTCCGATCCTATTTTCTCGGTCTCTATTACTAATTTCTGTTCTCCTGAATCATATACGAGTCTATCAATCTGTTTGTTGTTAATTTTACAATCGTCTGTGGTTCGAATGTTATCCTCCTGGTCCCCCACTTGTACAACTAATCAATTCTTACGTTTCCCTGGGTTATTTGGCCTAATCTCAACCTGAGGTTATTCAGTTTCCGTCTGATCATCAGATGTACTGGGATTCAGCATATCCTTAACTGGTTATTGAGGGTTGTTCGAATTCGAGTAATTCTCATGTTGTTGGTGAAACCAATTTCGTCTATTTTCACCATTTCGCCAATTGGCATTCCTGTTGTTATTGTCATTTCGGAAAAAGCGACTAATGTTGCCATTATTATTCCGACCTGAATTCCCATATCCTTGATTCCGTCCATTATTACGTTCTGAGTTCTGTCTGTACCCACCACCATTGCCATTGTTTCCGTTTCCTGACCTCTGCCTATCACTATTGTTGCCCTGCTGATTTCGACTTTTCCGTACATCATCTTCGCTGAATATAAAGTCTAATTCACGAAGAATTCCTTTGAAGACTTGCACATTATTTCCTACTCCACCCACTAATGACTGTTGACACCTTAATGGGAGTTTCATCGTGCACAATCCTATTAATTCTCCGTCACTGTACGGATTATCTCAGCATTGTTTCTTCTTGACCATGTTCTCAAAGAACTTAACTGGACTCTTCTCTTTCGTATTTTCACACATTGCCTTCTGAACCAACTCATATTTAATTTTGTTTTGTGTTTCAGGCGACTAATATCGAGACAGAAATGATAATTTGAATTCCTCATACGACTTACACGTTCCAGCTATTCTCTGCATGGTTTCTGCGATTGCTCCATACATGTGTGCACAAATAAAGTCTAGTTTGTAAGATAGTGGACAGTGTTCAGGTAAACCGATCTGAAATTGATTCATAAACGTTTTTGGATGTAAGGAATTTCAATCTTCTTTGTGGTGTTGAAATTTCCTTACTATGAGGAAATGGTCGTTGTCAAATTTTGCATGCGCACCATACGGTGTTTGTTCAATGCCACTCCTCCCTCCAATCATACTTCTGTCAAATTTGTTTGTGCTCTTTACCGCCTTTGGGTATTGCACACTTCCGCTATCATGAAATGAGTATCAAACCTTCGTAATGGTACGCAGTTATTTGTCTCAAATTGAGCCCTATGACCTACGTTCTCCATCATTGTAAATGGTATTCTACATTGGCACATACTTTCGATTACAGGATTTGTGTCAATTCTTGCCAGTGGCGTCGGATTCTGGTATGGCCTGACTGTTCTGCATAAGAAGTTGCGGATACCTGAGTTACATTTTGTAGTACGGCGTACTGTTCTCTTAAATTCTGTTCAGCGTAAGTCACACTCTGCACCTTACGTGTTGGATTTTGATGTGCTGCACGTAATTCCGTCTTTACATTAGGTGTGCTCTGTCTCTGTTCACTTGGTACCTTCATTTGGAACCTATTTGTACCCATTGTGTGCATCGAAATGTTTGTTTTTTCACCCTTTTTGTTACATTGCACATTTGTGCATTCAGATATGCCGCTACAAGCGCGTATTTCTACTATGTCGCGATCTTTTTGCGTCTCGTTAGCTGCTTCGGATGGCCTTCCTGCGACCTTTATAGTGTCCCTATTCATATTTACCGTGGACTCAGACGTCGTAATTGACTCTGAACACACGCTGTCGTTGTCACCTCGATACTTCGCAATAATTCGGCCCTCAGTGTTTGCAACTGCTCCTTGGTTTTCCATTCAGCCTTCAAAATACGAATATCAAATCTCTTTAACGCTGCTTTGGTAACCCTTCTTTGAATTGTTGTCTCTTCAGTCACCTGCTGTAATTTTCGAGATGCAATTGTCGTAAATAGATCGACCTGTTGCTTCACCTCTTTGACACTCTGGTGAGTTTCGTCACGTAACTTTGTCATATCTTCCTGTACCTCGTCAATATCTGCGCGCATCTGTCTGTGACGTACCACGAGAGCTTCAATCACCTCTCGTGATTCTTGTGCCTCCTTACGAATCTTACCTTACCCTTGTTCTAACTTTCATATGCCTTTGTTTGTCTTTCACCTAGGTTCTGAATGTGCGAACGCGTTTCTGCACTTAGGTTCTGCATATTCGAACGCGTTTCTGCACTTAGATTCTGCATGCACGCATTCGTTTGTTTACGTTGTTCGATCAGATATAGCAACATTTCGAACATACTATTAGATACATTTGAATCTTCACCGGTAGCCATTTGATTCAACCCTTTTCGCTTTCCTGTCTCTCCTGTACCGATTCTTTAACCTGTGAATGAAGTGCAGGTGCACTGACACTCATTCTTCCTGTCCTATCACGTGACAACGGGTCTCTTACGACTACAATTCATTCGAGATAGTCCAACCTAGCATCATTTGAAATTACGCCTCTGTCTTGATCTGCCGCTGCACAGTTTTCATCATCAGTTCCTTGATGTGAGTGCCTTGAACTTGTCTCATTTTCGTGACGCTTATGACGTGACATTGCGGCTGCTACGTCGTTCTGATCATGCAACTGTTCTGCCTGTGACACATGCTCCATCCCTTCCACCTCGTCTACCACCTGAATTTCATCTTTCCTATGTTCTTCCGGCAACGGCCTTGCCGCAGTGGATACACCAGTTCCCGTCAGGTCGCCGAAGTTAAGCGGTGTCGGGCGTGGCCGACACTTGGATGGGTGACCATCCAGGCCGCCATGCGCTGTTGCCATTTTTCGGGGTGCAGTCAGCCTCGTGATGCCAGTTGAGGAGCTACTCGACCGATTAGTAGCGGCTTCGGTCAAGAATACCATCATAACGGCCGGGAGAACGGGGTACTGATGCCACGCCCCTCCTATCCCATCCTCCACTGAGGATGACACGGCGGTCGGATGGTCCCGGTAGGCCACTCGTGGCCTGAAGACGGAGTGCTTTACGTTCTCGCGTCATTTCCGATCCTTCTAACGCTCCCTGAACTTGCCGCTGTTTCCGTTTCTGATTTCGCGTTACCATGCGATCGTACGACCTAACACGCCTCCAAAACAACATACATAGTCCTGTACGAATTCTAGTTTACAGTGCACACTTTCTCTCAGTTTAATATAAGAAATTTGTCAACGATGTTTGGAACAGAATCCAACACACCAACAATGATGTGACAAAACCTGTGCACCAGCCAAACACAAAATAAAATTATTAAGTATACCTAAGCTAAATAGGACTTCCAGATCTAATAAAGTTTGGAGTTACTGAATTTCTAATTTCCAACAAGACAATGCCACACCTACTAAGTGTGGCTACTTTACTCACTGTCTGACATTTATTAACATAAACATACCATTGGTAACACTGAAATGTGCTAATAAACTTAAACAAGTCAAAACATAAACAAGATAACACACCCTACGCACAAATCTCTAAGTGTAACACTTTCAGTCCTCAAATTGACCTCTAATAGTCTTGTGTCCTTGCCACAAACATACTCTACTAGTGACCAATACGAAATTAACGTGAGTCTTAACAATTTCACTCTGCTCAAAAATATATGGACAGTCTGAAATTTCACCCGAAAACGTATCGTAGCACTCTCTGATGAACCACAAACATATTCTGGCAATTTTCCTCTGTCCTCAAGAGTATCCTGACAGTCTGATTTTTCAACCAAAAACGTTCCTTCAACCACAAATGTATTCTGACAATTTTTTTCTGTGCTCAAAAATATCTGGACAGTGATTTTCCATCAAAAACGTCCTGATATGCCAATCTCTCAAACCAAAACACATGCTGGCAGTCTAATCTATCAACCACAAACGTATCATGACAGTCTAATATCTCAACCAAAAACGCATCCTGGGAGGGTCGCCATTATCCAACATACTCCCCTGGTCATTGTCACCCATCCTTACCACTTGCCATGCACAGAGATATCTGACAGAACTAAAGTCCCTCTGAACCCACGCCCTGCAAGGTAAGGAGATCCTGCATGAAGTCACTATTAGAAATCGGAATGACAGCCATCATAGATGCCCTAAAGTACTTCAATGAACACACAAACAACTGTTACCTGTATTAAATCTTTTTATTATAGAATCACCATGCACATTGGGTTCAAGTGTGTAGTTGGTGATGTTGAAAAACCATCTATAATTAGGAAGAACCTGACAATGAATTTACAAAATAAATGAAATTAACTGTAATAAACATGACCACATAACAACCTTTCAAAAGCGTTCCTACGTGAAAAAAGGACCCCTGACGTAGCTTACAATACAATGATCACAAACAATTTACGCTCCAAAATATTACACTCACTACACTTCAATATGCCCTATTGTCTATGCTGTTTTAGCTGGACAATGACATATATTTACCGATACCTTTCTCGACTTTTAAGCCCTATGAACACACACACACGATATGTGAGTAGCCTGGACATGAGGGAATGAGAAGAGAAGTGCATACACAAGCTAGTAACTCTCTTACTGAGAGCCTGCAAACACGATATTCACCGTGTTTTGTCGGCGGCTGCTGTGGTCGGCAGTGGAGTATGATGATAGCGGCACGTCGACTAATGATTTAAATGGTTCAAATGGCTCTGAGCACTATGGGGCTTAACAGCTAGGGTCATCAGTCCCCTAGAACCTAGAACTACTTAACTCTAGCTAACCTAAGGATATCACACACATCCATGCCCGAGGCAGGATGCGAACCTGCGACCGTAGCAGTCGCGCGGTTCCAGACTGAAGCGCCTAGAACCGCTCGGCCACTCCGGCGGGCGCGGCACGTCGACGCTGTGCGGACCTGTAAACCTCAGTACTATTCTGGCCTTGACTGGATCAGAAATCGGAATCTGCCCTGAGTATGCGTGAGGTGAAAAACTGTGTTCTTCCCTAGGTAAACTATTGCCAATGTCCACTCGCTTTGGCTTCGCGATGTGTACACCTCTGCCCTCTTTAACTGTTCCACAGAACGTAACTAGATCGAGTCAAAATTCGTAATCTTTACCCCAGAGATGTTACGAGATTTTCTGACCCTGTGAACGCACGTGTTCACTAAAAAGCTCTTCTAGGCCGACAGAATACGAAGTTCCTCACAAGCATCTTCTAACCAAACTGCGTGCCTACGGAGTATAGCCTCAGTTGTGCGACTGGATTCGTGATTTCCTGTCAGAAAGGTCACAGCTCGTAGTAATAGACGGAAAGTCATCGAGTAAAATAGAAGTAATATCCGGCGTTCCCCAACGAAGTGTTATAGGCCCTCTTTTGTTCTTGATCTATATTAACGACATAGAAGACAATCTGAGTAGCCGTCTTAGACTGTTTGCAAATGGTGCTGTCATTTACAGTCTTGTAAAGTCATCAGATGATCAAAACAACTTGCAAAATGATTTAGATAAGATATCTGTATGGTGTGAAAAGTGGCAGTTGACCCTGAATAAGGAAAAGTGTGAAGTTATTAACATGAGTACTAAAAGAAATCAGTTAAATATCGATTACGCGATAAGTCACACAAATCTGAAGGCTGTAAATTCAACTAAAAACTTAGGGATTACAATTACAAATAACCTAAATTGGAACAATCACATAGCTAATATTGTGGGTAGAGTAAACCAAAGACTGCGATTCATTGACAAAACCCTTAGAAGGTGCAACAAGTCTACAAAAGAGACTGGTTACACCACGCTTGTTCGACCTATTCGGGGGTATTGCTGCGCGATGTGGGATCCGCATCAGGTGGGACTGACGGTTGATATCGAAAAAGCACAAGGAAGGGCAGCTCGTTTTGTACTGTCACGAAATAAGGGACATAGTGTCACAGGCATGATACGTGAATTGGAGTGGCAATCATTAAAACAAAGGCGGTTTTCGTTGCGATGGGATCTTCTGATGAAATTTGATACACCAGTTTTCTCCTCCGATTGCGAAAACATTCTGTTGGCACCCACCTACATAGAGAGAAATAATCATCACGATAAAGTGAGAGAAATCAGGGCTCGCACTGCAAAATTTAAGTGCTCGTTTTTCCCGCGTGCCGTTCGAGAGTGGAACGGTAGAGAGGCAGCTTGAAGGTGGTTCATTGAACCCTCTGAGAGGCACTTTATTGTGAATACCAGAGTAATCACGTAGATGTAGACGTAGATGTTCCTAAACACGACCCTTGTCTGAAATGACCTCCCCTCTTCTCTCTGACGAGACCGTCCTGTATATCTTTCTGGTTCCCCCCACTGTATCTTGTGGTCCTCCTCCACCACAAGGCGTAGCGCCAACGCTGATTGTGATACAACTTGCGCCGTTTCTTGGTCAAATGAGGCTTGACAAGCGTATTGGGGGTGGAAACTACTTCCTTCTGGCCTATAGCACTCATGTCTCGCTCCTATCCTCTCAGACTCCGCACACACAAGCTGTCCACGTGCAACTTTGTGTTCTCCACGCCTTCATCACGCTATATGCGAGTACTTGGTAAAAATAACGGTGCTTTCCACTGTGGCCTGTTTTCTGTTTCGAAAGAAGAAATACAACGACAATGTTTTTCGTGCTTTTCAGAGACCCTTATTGTGATTCTGAAAGCATTCCTTACCTAGAAGTTTTCACAGGCATCAGGGTTGGTCTTTCTACGTGTGTTCAGTCCTGTCGTCTCTGACACACCGTTCACTTTATTTTGTGTGGCTCAACATTTATCGTAAATGCGAATTCTGTGTATTGGTCCTCTAAGAGCTGCCACACGGACTCCTGCTATGCTAAGATGTTTCTTTCCGTTCTATGCAGGTGTGAGTCAGAGAAGCTCGTTTAATGGCATATTGTTAGCTGTGCGCTGTTGTAAACTACCAGCTTCACACTGCACTAATGGTGCCTGCCTCCCCGCTGTGAAGAGTCGGCCTTCCTTTTGGCCCCTCTAGAAATGCGTTCCATGTTCTACTTATCTCGGCAGCTGGGAACTTCCTGCGTCACTTCAGTTCAAAGTGATTGCGACGGTACGTGACTATTAACTTGCAAAGTATGGAATGCTTGTTAGTGTCGAGTTCATGTTGGCCATGTATGAATGATTACTCTCCGTACTATGCAAATTAGTATCACTTTACTCGAAGTAGGGAATGCGTGATATCAGACTCCTCAGCTTTATGAATAGATTACGTTTCTATATTTAAAATAGTATGATAAGCGGCCACCTTACATGGTTTTAGACAGCATCTACATCTACATCCATATTCCGCAAGCCACCTGACGGTGTGTGGCGGAGGGTACTCTGAGTACCTCTATCGGTTCTCCCTTCCATTCCAGTCTCGCATCGTTCGTGGAAAGAAAAATTTTCGGTATGTCTCTGCGTGTGAACTAATCTCTCTGATTTTATCCTCATGGTCTCTTCGCGAAATATACGTAGGAGGGAGCAATATATTGCTTCACTCCTCGGTGAAGGTGTGTTCTCGAAACTTCAACAAAAGCCCATATCGAGCTACTGTGCGACTCTCTTGCAGAGTCTTCCACTGGAGTTTATTTATCATCTCCGTAACGCTTTCGCAATTACTAAATGATCCTGTAACGAAGCGCGCTGCTCTCCGTTGGATCTTCTCTATCTCTTCTATCAACCCTATCTGGTACGGATCCCACACGTCTGAACATTATTCAAGCAGTGGGCGAACAAGTGTACCGTAACCTACTTCCTTTGTTTTTGGATTGCATTTCCTTAGGATTCTTCCAATGAATCTTAGTCTGGCATCTGCTTTACCGACGATTAATTTTATATGGTCATTCCATTTTAAATCACTCCTAATGCTTACTCCCAGATAATTTATGGAATTAACTTCTTCCAGTTGCTGACCTGCTACGAGGTGTGGCTAGAAAAAAACCGGACTAGTACTGGTGAAACAATAAAACGAATGCAATAAGGCTGAAAGTCGCGTGGCCTGTCACGTGACTCTCGCTCCGCCCACTGCTCGAGTTTCATCTGCCTCCTGCACTCAGTCTGCCCGTGGCGTCTGTTTTAAGTAGTTGACGTTTTGTCTGTGCGTCGGAAAATGTTGAGTGTACAGAAAGAACAGCGTGTTAACATCAAATTTTGTTTCAAACTAGGAAAATCTGCAAGTGAAACGTTTGTAATGTTACAACAAGTGTACGGTGATGATTGTTTATCGCTAACACAAGTGTTTGAGTGGTTTAAACGATTTAAAGATGGCCGCGAAGACACCAGTGATGAAACTCGCACTGGCAGACCATTGTCAGCAAAAACTGATGCAAACATTGAAAAAATAGGTAAACTTGTTCGACAAGATCGCCGTTTAACAATCAGAGCAGTGGCTGAGTTAACAGGAGTTGACAAGGAAAGTGTCGAACAAGTTTACCGATTTTTTCAATGTTTGCATCAGTTTTTGCTGACAATGGTCTGCTAGTGCGAGTGTCATCACTGGTGTCTTCGCGGCCATCTTTAAATCGTTTAAACCACTCAAACACTTGTGTTCGCGATAAACAATAATCGCCGTACACTTGTTGTAACATTACAAACGTTTCACTTGCAGATTTTCCTAGTTTGAAACAAAATTTGATGTTAACACGCTGTTCATTCTGTACACTCAACATTTTCCGACGCACAGACAAAACGTCAACTACTTAAAACAGACGCCACGGGCAGACTGAGTGCAGGAGGCAGATGAAACTCGAGCAGTAGGCGGAGCGAGAGTCACGTGACAGGCCACGCGACTTTCAGCCTTATTGCATTCGTTTTATTGTTTCACCAGTACTAGTCCGGTTTTTTTCTAGCCACACCTCGTATATTGTAGCTAAACGATAAAGGATCTTTCTTTCTGTGTATTCGTAGCACATTACACTTGTCTACATTGAGATTCAATTGCCATTCCCTGCACCATGCGTCAGTTCGTTGCAGATCCTCCTGCATTTCAGTACAATTTCCTTTTGTTACAACCTCTCGATATACTACAGCATCATCCGCAAAAAGCCTCAGTGAACTACAGACGTTATCCACAAGGTCATTTATACATATCGTGAATAGCAACGGTTCTACGACACTCCCCTGCGGCACACCTGAAATCACTCCTACTTCGGATGACTTCTCTCCATTGAGAATGACATGCTGCATTCTGTTATGTAGGAACTCTTCAATCCATGACACAATTGGTCTGATGGTCCATATGCTCTTACTTTCTTCATTAAACGACTGTGAGGAACTGTATCAAACGCCTTGCGGAAGTCAAGAAACACGGCATCTACCTGCGAACCCGCGTCTATGGCCCTCTGAGTCTCGTGGACGAATAGCGCGAGCTGGGTTTCATACGACCGTCTTTTTCGAAACCCATGCTGATTCCTACAGAGTAGATTTCTAGTCTCCATAAAAGTCATTATACTCTAACATAATACGTGTTCCAAAATTCTACAACTGATGGACGTTAGAGATATAGGTCTATAGTTCTGCACATCTGTTCGACGTCCCTTCTTGAAAACGGGGATGACCTGTGCCCTTTTCCAATCTACTTGCGTGAAACTCAGCTTGCCCCTTTCTCGCATGGTATACTGCGAACTATGGGTGAAGGGTACCAGGCAGATTCCTTATTGCCAAATTTCCGGAACTCATTTGACACATGCCCCACTTCAGGCTATTGAACACAATGGAACAGATTTACAGACATGTGGGTAGCTCGAAGACTTTTTAAGTTGTAGAACCCTGTACGGTACCCACGATGGCGAGTGTTCATCAGAGGTAAGGGTGTCGTCAAGAGTGCCCCAGGGAAGTGCGATAGGACCGATGTTGTTCTCTATATACATTGGCAGGTAGGATGGGCGGCAATCTGCGGTTGTTTGCAGATGATACTTTGGTGTATGGTAAGGTGCCAAAGTTGAGTTGCAGTAGGAGGATGCAGGATGACTTACACAAAATTTGTAGACGATGCGATGAATGGCAGCTACCTCTAAATACAGGAAAATGTAAGTTAATGCAGATGAGTAGGAAAATTAGACCCGTAATTTTCGGATACTATATTAGAAGTGTCCTGCTTAACACAGTCACGTCATTGAAATATTTGGGCGATATGAAATACAACGAAGAATATAATAATTGCAATCCCAAAGAAAGCAGGTGTTGACAGATGTGAAAATTACCGAACTATCAGTTTAATAAGTCACAGCTGCAAAATACTAACGCGAATTCTGTACAGACGAATGGAAAAACTGGTAGAAGCGGACCTCAGGGAGGATCTGTTTGGATTCCGTAGAAATGTTGGAACACGTGAGGCAGTACTGACCCTACGACTTATCTTAGAAGAAAGATTAAGGAAAGGCAAACCTACGTTTCTAGCATTTGTAGACTTAGAGAAAGCTTTTGACAATGATGACTGGAATACTTTCTTCCAAATTCTAAAGGTGGCAGGGGTAAAATACAGGGAGCGAAAGGCTATTTACAATTTGTACAGAAACCAGATGGCAGTTGTAAGAGTCGAGGGACATGAAAGGGAAGCAGTGGTTGGGAAGGGAGTGAGACAGGGTTGTAGCCTCTCCCCAATGTTATTCAATCTGTATATTGAGCAAGCAGTAAAGGAAACAAAACAAAAATTCGGAGTAGGTATTAAAATCCATGGAGAAGAAATAAAAACTTGGAGGTTCGCCGATGACATTGTAATTCTGTCAGAGACGGCAAAGGACTTGGAAGAGCAGTTGAACGGAATGGACATTGTCTTGAAAGGAGGATGTAAGATGAACATCAAGAAAAGCAAAACGAGGATAATGGAATGTAGTCGAATTAAGTCGGGTGATGCTGAGGGAATTAGATTAGGAAATGAGACACTTGAAGTAGTAAAGGAGTTTTGCTATTTGGGGAGCAAAATAACTGATGATGGTCGAAGTAGAGAGGATATAAAATGCAGACTGGCAATGGCAAGGAAAGCGTTTCTGAAGAAGAGAAATTTGTTAACATCGAGTATAGATTTAAGTGTCAGGAAGTCGTTTCTGAAAGTATTTGTATGGAGGGTAGCCATGTATGTAAGTGAAACATGGACGATAAATAGTTTGGACAGGAAGAGAATAGAAGCTTTCGAAATGAGGTGCTACAGAAGAATGCTGAAGATTAGATGGGTAGATCACATAACTAATGAGGAGGTATTGAATAGAATTGGGGAGATGAGGAGTTTGTGGCACAACTTGACGAGAAGAAGGGACCGGTTGGTAGGACATGTTCTGAGGCATCAAGGGATCACAAATTTAGCATTGGAGGGCAGCGTGGAGGGTAAAAATCGTAGAGGGAGACCAAGAGATGAATAGACTAAGCAGATTCAGAAGGATGTAGGTTACAGTAGGTACTGGGAGATGAAGCAACTTGCATAGGATAGGGTAGCATGGAGAGCTGCATCAAACCAGTCTCAGGACTGAAGATCACAACAACAACAACATGAAATGCAACGAGCATCTGAGTATTGTAGTAGGAAAGACGAATGGTCGACTTCGGTTGATTGGGAGAAAACTAGGAACGTTTGGTTCACGTGTAAAGTAGACTGCATGTAGGACACTGGTGCTACCTCTGCTTGAGTACTGCTCGAGGGATCGTACCACGTCGTATCGAAGGAAGACATCGAAACAATTGAGAGGCAGGCTGCTAGATTTGTTATTGGTAGTTTTGAGCAACGCCAACGGCCTCGCCGCAGCGGGAAAACCAGTTCCCGTCAGTTAACCGAATTTAAGCGCTATCGGGCTGGGCTAGCACGTGGATGGGTGACCATCCGGTCTGCCGAGGGCTGTTGGCAAGCGGGGTGCACTCAGCCCTTGTGAGGCAAACTGAGGAGCTACTTGATTGAGAAGTAGTGGCTCTGATCTCGGAAACTGACATACGGCAGGGAGAGCGATGTGCTGACCACATGCCCCTCCATAACCGCATCCAGTGACGCCTATGGGCTGAGGATGACACGGTGGCCGGTCGGTACCGTTGGGCCTTCATGTCCTGTTCGGAAGGACTTTAGTTTTTTAGTTTAGTTTTGGTCAAGCGCTACAGAAATGCTTCGGGAACTGAAACGGGAATCGCTGGATGGAAGGCGACGTTCTGTTTGAGGACCGCTATTGAGAGAATTTACATAACCAGCAGCTGAAGCTGACTGCAGAACGATTCTGTTGCCTCCAATATACACTGCGCATAAGGGCCACGAAGATACGAGCAATTAGGACTTGTAAAGAGACATGTAAACAGTCGTTTTCCCCTTGTTCTATTTGCAAGTGGAACAGGTAAGGTAATGACTAGTAGTGTTATGGGGCACCCTCCGCCACGCGCCGTAAGGTAGATTGCGGAGAGAGCACAAGTCGTTATGCTCACTTTGCCTCTGAAGTTTCTAGTGTCATCATCAGTATGAAAGCTATTATAACGGCCAAGGGCAAGCCTTCTGCTCATTACAGTGGTATGCTTATCGTAAAACGAAGAAATTTAGAGAAGGTGTTGTTATGTGGGTGTGCTTACGCCAAAAATCGGATCATTGCAAGGGAAGGATACGTTCGAAGAATGGAGAAGTGTTTCACGTATCAGAACGTCTCTGTGGACCACCTGATGATGCAGCTCAGGAAGTGAAGCAGCAAATGGAGAGGGTGAAGAGAAGGGCTCGAGAAGAAACAACTTAGTTACTCGAGATGTACGTGGAAACGGGAAATCCTCATAATAAAGGTTATGAGTTGAACTGAAGCTTGTTCATGCCTCAGTTTGACTGTGACATGTATCGTTACAATTACGTTCAGTTTACGTGACTACTTACGAGGCTGAGTCAAATGAAAACTTTAACTATTTTTTTAAATATTATTTATTGTGCAGAAGTGGTACAAAGCTGTATCACTTTTCAACATAATCTCCCTCACGCTCAATGCTAGTCCTCCAGCGCTTACAAAGTGTATAAATTCATTTAGCAAAAAATTCTTTTGGTATTCCGCGCAACCACTCATGCACCGCGTGGCGTACCTCTTCATCAGAACGGAACTTCTTTCCTCCCATTGCGTCATTGAGTGGTCCAAACATATGGAAATCACTTGGGGCAAGGTCTGGTGAGTACGGTGGACAAGGAAGACACTCAAAATGCAGGTCAGTGATTGTTGGAACTGATGTACGGGCAGTATGGGGCCTTGTATTGTCATGTTGCAAAATGATACCTGCTGACAGCAATCCACGTCGCTTTGATTTGATTTGATTGTAGGCCGCAGATGATTTTGTAGGAGATCTGTGTATGATGCACTGGTGACAGTGGTCCCTCTAGGCATATAATGCTCCAAAACGACGCCTTTTTTGTCCCAAAAGAGAGTCGGCATTACCTTCCCTGCTGATGGTTCTGTTCGAAACTTCTTTGGTTTTGGTGATGAGGAATGGCGCCATTCCTTGCTCGCTCTCTTCGATTCCGGTTGGTGGAAGTGAAACCAGGTTTCGTTCCCAGTAACGATTCTTGCAAGGAAGCAATCACCTTCTCGTTCAAAGCGCCGAAGAAGTTCTTCACAATCATCAGCACGTCGTTCTCTCATTTCAGGAGTCAGCTGCCGTGGCACCCATCTTGCAGACACTTTGTGAAACTGGAGCACATCATGCACAATTGTAAGTAGACTGTTTAGGTTTTTTTATTGGTAACGCCACCTCTGTATGAAAATCACTGGCTGTGCTGTGTGCAGTCTGTGGCTGCTTTGCATTGTTGTAATACTCGCCATTGTAGTGTTAGGCAGCTGACTGTGAACAGCGCGTAGCGTTGCGCAGTTGGAGGTGAGCCGCCAGCACTGGTGGATGTGGGGAGAGAGATGGCGGAGTTTTGTAATTTGTCATGAACTGCTATATATATTATGACTATTAAGGTAAATACATTGTTTGTTCTGTATTAATATCTTTCATTTGCTAACTATCCCTATCAGTAGTTAGTGCCTTCCGTAGTTTGAATCTTTTATTTAGCTGGCAGTAGTGGCCCTCGCTGTATTGCAGTAGTTCGAGTAATGAAGATTTTTGTGAGGTAAGTGATTTGTGAAAGGTATAGTTTAATGTTACTCAGGGCCATTCTTTTGCAGGGATCTTTGATAGTCAGATTGCGTTGCGCTAAAAATATTGTGTGTCAGTTTAAGCACGGTCTTGTATAATTGTTCAAGGGGGACGTTTCACAATGTGGTGTACTGACCCATGACTAATCTGTAAACATGCTGCAATGTCATTCAGTGTCATTCGGCGTGTTTCCTTCACTATAGCTTCAACTGCTGCAATGTTCTGTGGAGTCCCAACTCGTTGTGCCTGACCTGGACGAGGAGCATCTTCCACTGACGTCACACCATTTGCGAACTTCCTACTCCATTCGTAGACTTTCTGCTGTGACAAAAATGCATCACCGTACTGAACCTTCATTCGTCGATGAATTTCAATAGGTTTCACAGCTTCACTACGCAAAAACCGAATAACAGAACGCTGTTCTTCCTTGGTGCAAGCCACAAGTGGGGCGGCCATCTTTATACTGATACTGCGACGGTATGTGTGCATCTGCACTATGCTGCCACCTAAAGGCCATTCTGCACGCTGTTTGCAGTACGCTTACCAACTTAGGATAACGGCGCGAAATTTCGATTTGTTATTACAAATTTAAGGTTTTCATTTGACTCACGCTCGTATAACGCACAGATGATATCTACAGTGTCAGTTGAAATCTTGATCTGCAGTGCAATAAAAAAGACAGATGGCATTATTACCGATGCTGACCTTCTTTCTATCATGGATTACATAGCGGTAAAGAGGCAAAATCATCCAGTGTAAAGGAACATGATAAAGGTGATGACTTTTTTATAGTGACGCCTAACTCAGAATCTATGAAGAGGACCTTGCATCGTGGGGGAACCAACAAGAGCCCAAGAACTCTTATGAAATCGGTCTTCACGTAGAGCTTTTATAAATGGGAGGTGGCAGTAGTTTTCCTCTCGAAGACGAGTGATTAGCGGAGAGGATAATCATTTTTAGTCGAAACAAAGGAAAAGTAAGCTCAAATACGTCTCCCCCCTTTTTATATGGATAGGGCATTTAAGAGCTACAGCAAGCAGTTTGCACAAATCTGTACCACACACGCAGACTAAGGAGGACCGAGTGACGAAACAGACATTCTTCCTGCTGTATTTTACTTGCTCCCTAAGAAGAAGAAAGACACATATGTTCGCCTGTTTTGTCTGACGAAACAAACAATTCCTCGACGGCGACCGAGAGAAGTGAAAGTCGATTTTGTGGCAGCTGCGATATCGGTCCTTCTTTTACTTTTCCTATCAAATAAAATAATTGGATGTTATTTCCTTATGAAGAGGAGTTTATAGTGAATACTTCAAGATCTCTGTTTAACTGAAGATTGCCGCCAGAACGAAGATCTCAGACCAAGCCTGCATGTGTGCAGCACTGGCATTTGTAAACCAGCAGGACGTAAGCAGCCAATGGGTTGGGTTTCTTCCATAAGCTTCTGATATCGAAAGGATTTCTCAATTTTTTGACTACTTCAGGCACTAGTGGCTACACAATGGGGATATCCTCCTAGCAGTGTGGAATTGCTACGGAAAAAGGCATGGAACGACGAATGGTGTTTTAGGTTGTCACAACAAAATGAATAATATTAGTGGAAACCTTGACCCTAGAGCCGCCTATTTGGTGCAGTGCTTGAAGAGGAATGTGGAGCTCACAAACTGTACGTACATGAAGTTGGAGATAAAATTTGATGGGAAGAAGAGGAAGAAGAAATGCTGGAAGATGTGTGTTGCAATTATTAATGGATAGAATTGTAAGAGTTAGCAATCAGTATGGGTTTGAAATAAACACCACAAACACAAAACTCATGATCGTAAGTAAGGAAAATATTACAGGAGTAAACTTAGCCATAAAGCAAAGAACTATAGAAAGGAAGAAATCAGGATTCACATGGGGAAAGCAAGAAGTGTGTTTCAGAAAATGAGTGCTCTCTTCAAAACCCATAACCTAACTCTAAGAACAAAAATCAGACTTTTGCACTGCTATGAATATTCTGTCCTCCTATATGGGGTAGAGATAGGGACCTTAAATAAAAACATGGGAAAGAGGCTGGAGGCCTTTGAATTTCCGAACACCCTGTATATAAGAGGCCTTTATGGAAAGTGATGCTTCAAAATTTTCTATGTGAATACTCATATAGTGTTTTAAATAAAACGGATGTAATTAATATTTTGCAACTCCATTCTTCATGTCCATCAATTTATTTCTCAACGTAGTCACTCTGGCGATGAACACATTTCTCCCAACGAGAAACCATTGTTGATACCGTCAGTGTAGACTGTTTGACTTTGTTGATGGAGCCACAACTTCACTTCTGCTTGCACTTTCTGCATCAGTATTCGTACCAGGCAGAGCTATCACAAACGCAGTAACAAGTTAAAAATTTTTGCAGCATGAGATCCGAGGAAGTTGAAAATGCTAGCCGCGAGGGATTAGCCGAGCGGTCTAGGCGCTGCAGTCGTGGACTGTGCGGCTGGTCCCGGCGGAGGTTCAAGTTCTCCCTCGGGCATTGGTGTTTGTGTTTGTCCTTAGGATAATTTAGGTTAAGTAGTGTGTAAGCTTAAGGACTGATGACCTTAGCCGTTAAGTCCCATAAGGTTTCACACACATTTGAACATTTGAAAATACTAGCCACTTTTCACCAACAAACTTAACAGCTATCAATTAATGATTTTATTTCACTTCACATACATTTTTAACATGGTTCAGTTCCCCAAAAATTTCCGGAACAGGTAAATTTCTTCTCAAACAGCTTCCTTATGGTCGCAGAAGTGTAGTAGATGGATCTGACGGAATGGTTGCGTTTCATTGCCTGCAGAGGTAGAAAACCGTCCTCCAGCATTACGCTTTTCTTCATCGTTTATCATGGCTCTATTTGCACGTTTCGTAACAAAAGACGTCGTACCTTGCGACGAAGTTGTGTGTGAAACAATATAAGTCGCGTGAAAAAGCTAGCTTGTATCCCTGCAAACTAATTTCTCGCTTTGTTCTTCTGATTTCAAAAATAGTAATTCACCTTTAATTAACTCACTAAATACGCACTTTCGTTTTGGGATTTCTGTGAAACGTTTGCAGTATATCACATCAAGTACCATAACTCGTGCCCCTAACAGTCTAAAACAACACTTGTAAACATGACGACCGGAAGCAATAGGTAGGGCACAAAGAAAGCGGTAATGACAAACTGCTAGCCTTGTGAAAGCACTACATAGAACGAAGCGAAGAACCTCAAAAATCGTACCCCGTTCTGGTTTTTTTTATCAAAAAGTATATTTTCTTCATTATTTGGGTATGACCATTTTTTCTCCATGTGATACAGGCAGTTTTGAATGGGCCTTACCTAAAATTTTGAAAAAAATGTGTTAAGAAAGGTACCAGGTTCTACACACATAGATACACCTTTTTACATGAAAAGGGTTTCATTCCAGACGCTGTGAAAGTGTTTTTGCGACTTAGTTACAGCGACGTCATTTTTGAAAGGGCTTTTTTACTCCTAGAATAATACCCTTTCATTGAACATCTTCTTGCGCCTTCTATCGAATACCTAATACACTATGCTCATATCGTAGTTGAACGATATTGCCAAACTGTATACATAACATTAACAGTGAGTCTGTAATACACGCATATAATGAATGCATTGCGAAAAAAGGAGCACATGAGCTGTTCTCATTTCGATTTGGTTATATAAAACAATATGCACCAAAAATTTCAAAGATCTAGGTTTGTTATCCGGAGGCTGCATTGGCCAAAATAAGGATCACTATAAGATTCTGGTATGTTCATATTTGGTGAACAATAAACATTTTGATAAAATGGAACAATTCTTTCCTACTCGTGAACGTTCGTGCGAAGTATGTGACAGAAAACGTTCAATGGTGAAACGGATGACCAGAATAGCCAAAAGAATATCGTGAAATCATTGCAAGTGCTTCCTGGCAACGTAGGCCCACCTTAAAATTAATAGAAACCGAAGATATCTAAAACTTCTGTAAGTGATGCCCCACATACTACAGGAAAGGGCTGTTGTCGAACGAATCAGAACGTAGACATGTTCCAAAATACCAGAAACTCAGGTTTCAACAATGTTCCTTTATGCATTTTGAACATAGCGAGTTACAGCCAGATGTTGTGGCTTCTGAACACAAAGGATTACAGAAGCATAATACGATCTTTTATGTCTAGAAGTTTTTTTTAAATTATTTTTTAAAAGGATTTCACTGCACCAGTGAATGTTTAACAGGAACAAAACGCAAGACCTTCAACGTCTTCTTGATTATATTCAGCATGAATGTAGGTATTTCTATGATGATTTGATGAAATGACCTGTATGTAACACTGCTGCTGCTACTGCTGCAGATGATGATCGATGACACTATTTTGTATATACTCTGATTAGAGTTACAGCACTGTGAAAATGTATGAGTAAAAAAAATCAACAAACACTAGTAGAAACGTAACTTGACCACGCATACGAATTGCTTCCTAAGGAAAAGGATTTTGGATTCGTTTTTCTGAAGAGATTTCAAAACCAAGCAACTAGAGTATTGGCAAAATATGTTTTTTTCTGTTCTTTAAACACTGAAAAGCTCATCTGTTACGTTCCATATACACACCCACAAAATGATTCTCTTCATTTCTGAAAACTTAAGCCGGCCGTGGTGGCCGAGCGGTTCTAGGCACTACAGTCTGGAACCGCGCGACCGCTACGGTCGCAGGTTCGAATCCTCCCTCGGGCATGGATGTGTGTGATGTCCTTAGGTTAGTTAGGTTTAAATAGTTCTGAGTTCTAGGGGACTGATGACCTCAGCAGTTAAGTCCCATTGTGCTCAGAGCCATTTGAACATTTTTTTTTTTTTTTTTTTAGAAACTTAAGATTATTCAGTAAGGTCCTTTCAAAAATGACTGTGTCATTTGGTTATGCTACACGTAACTTAAAAACACGATGTTTCAAAATTTACGAGAAGACTAACGAAAAACGCACAATATGCGTCCCGTATGTGCTCTGTCGGAACAACGGGCCACTTAACTAATCTAAGTAAGGGACGATCCCGTAAAATACGGGAGCTCTGTTAACCCTATGTTAGATACAGAGAGGTTGTCGCCATTGACTCCGCAAAGACGAAGTGAGCGGCAGATTTCAGAGAGCCGCTGTCGGCAGAACCACGTGCGCAGCGGCACGCATGCGCAGTGTCACCTGTTGACGTCTGCAGAAGGGAGGTAGCTGACAGCCGATGCAGCCACGTGCAGACCGCTCGCCCGCAGCGGGCTCCGGATTACAGCATAGCGACCGACGATTCTAGAACTGAGCCACTAGTAGTACGTCGTGTGCCCGCCCTGGCCGCAGGTTAGCGACAAAGTGGTCAACAACTACCAGAGTGCAGTGAGAAGATAACAAGACAGCTACCAGTCCGCAGTCGAGCACACGACCCATCAGGGACGCCCTCTGGAGCCAGTCACCCAGTTAATTATCGAAGGTGCGAAGACATCAGGTAGCCCACATACAAAGTTTGCAGCTTCTGGAGCCTTCAGTCCATAGTAAAACACAAGTGATTTCTGGCGTTCCCCAAGGTAGTGCTACAGGCCCTTGGTTGTTCCTTATCCGTGTAAACGATTTGGGAGACAATCAGAGCAGCCGTCTTAGGTTGTTGGCAGACGACGCTATCGTTTATCGAGTAATAAAGTCATCAGAAGAACAAAAGAAACTGCAAAACGATTTAGAAAAGATATCTGAATGGTGCGAAATTTGCAGTTGACCTTAAATAACGAAAAGTGTGAGGTCATCCACATGAGTGCTAAAAGGAACTCGTTAAACTTCGGTTACACGATAAATCACTCTAATCTAAAAGCCGTAAATTCAACTAAATACCTAGGTATTACAATGACGAACAACTGAAATTGGAAGGAAGACATAGAAAATGTTGTGGGGAAGGCTAACCAAAGACTGCGTTTTATTGGCAGGACACTTGGAAAATGTAACAGACCTACTAAGGAGACTGCCTGCACTACGCTTGTCCGTCCTCTTTCTAGAGTGCTGCTGGGAGATGTGGGATCCTTACCAGATAGGACTGACGGAGTACATCGAAAATGTTCAAAGAAATGCAGCACGTTTTGTATTATCGCGAAATATGGGAGAGAGTGTCACAAAAAAAATGGCTCTGAGCACTATGGGACTAAACATCTTAGGTCATAAGTCCCCTAGAACTTAGAACTACTTAAACCTAACCAACCTAAGGACATCACACACATCCATGCCCGAGGCAGGATTCGAACCTGCGACCGTAGCAGTCCCGCGGTTCTGGACTGCAGCGCCAGAACCGCACGGCCACCGCGGCCGGCAGAGAGTGTCACAGAAATGATACAAGATTTGGGCTGGACATCATTAAAAGACGGAATCTTCTCACGAAATTCCAATCACCAACTTTCTCCTCCGAATGCGAAAATATTTTGTTGACACCGACCTACATAGGGAGGAACGATCACCACGACAAAATAAGGGAAATCAGAGCTCATACGGAAACATATAGGTGTTCATTCTTCCCGCGCGCGCTATACGTGATTGGAATAATAGAGAATTGTGAAGGTGGTTCGATGAACCCTCTCCCAGGCACTTAAATGTGATTTGCAGAGTATCCATGTAGATGTAGATAGTATATGACGGGCTGAATCACCGTGTACTGTGAACGTTCTTTTTCTCATAGTTAGACATAGTCGACTGACAATTCATTCAGTCCAAAGGTGTTTAAATACAGGCCTTAAAACCATTAAAATATAAAACTCAAAGAAAAGTCCAATAGTCCACTGTAGCTGCATTTATTTAAGTCGATTAGAGACCCACAAAGCCGGTTTCGCAACTTTTAAGTTGCATCTTCTGGTGTTCATCAGAACAGAAAATTTTATAAATTAATGATTTAATAATGGGGAAATGAAGATATCTGAGACACCTTAAAGTACTGAGTGAACAGGTTTAAACGTTGCTTCTAGATGTGCATCACATACGCCGCACAAAGAACGAGTCTAAATATATTGAATAAATAGGATTTGCAATTTTATACCACAAGAAGCGTACTTAAAAGTGTTATGTCATATGGTGTAGGAAGTTGTTACAGAATGCCGTAGAGTAATAGTTCTCAGCCCTCCTCTGTTGATAAAAACCATCATCAATGATTAATATCAATTCTAAAAAAAACAACGAAGGAATAAGATTAGGAATCAGAAACTGACACCCGATTAAAAAACAGGGAAGCAGTAACTAGAACGAAAAAGTGATGGGGACAGTGTCCACATGTCGTGGAACAACTGCAAAAAAGGGACTGATCTGTGTTAAAATCGCTAACCGTCATCACTTTACCGCTTAAAATACACTCCTGGAAATGGAAAAAAGAACACATTGACACCGGTGTGTCAGACCCACCATACTTGCTCCGGACACTGCGAGAGGGCTGTACAAGCAATGATCACACGCACGGCACAGCGGACACACCAGGAACCGCGGTGTTGGCCGTCGAATGGCGCTAGCTGCGCAGCATTTGTGCACCGCCGCCGTCAGTGTCAGCCAGTTTGCCGTGCCATACGGAGCTCCATCGCAGTCTTTAACACTGGTAGCATGCCGCGACAGCGTGGACGTGAACCGTATGTGCAGTTGACGGACTTTGAGCGAGGGCGTATAGTGGGCATGCGGGAGGCCGGGTGGACGTACCGCCGAATTGCTCAACACGTGGGGCGTGAGGTCTCCACAGTACATCGATGTTGTCGCCAGTGGTCGGCGGAAGGTGCACGTGCCCGTCGACCTGGGAGCGGACCGCAGCGACGCACGGATGCACGCCAAGACCGTAGGATCCTACGCAGTGCCGTAGGGGACCGCACCGCCACTTTCCAGCAAATTAGGGACACTGTTGCTCCTGGGGTATCGGCGAGGACCATTCGCAACCGTCTCCATGAAGCTGGGCTACGGTCCCGCACACCGTTAGGCCGTCTTCCGCTCACGCCCCAACATCGTGCAGCCCGCCTCCAGTGGTGTCGCGACAGGCGTGAATGGAGGGACGAATGGAGACGTGTCGTCTTCAGCGATGAGAGTCGCTTCTGCCTTGGTGCCAATGATGGTCGTATGCGTGTTTGGCGCCGTGCAGGTGAGCGCCACAATCAGGACTGCATACGACCGAGGCACACAGGGCCAACACCCGGCATCATAGTGTGGGGAGCGATCTCCTACACTGGCCGTACACCACTGGTGATCGTCGAGGGGACACTGAATAGTGCACGGTACATCCAAACCGTCATCGAACCCATCGTTCTACCATTCCTAGACCGGCAAGGGAACTTGCTGTTCCAACAGGACAGTGCACGTCCGCATGTATCCCGTGCCACCCAACGTGCTCTAGAAGGTGTAAGTCAACTACCCTGGCCAGCAAGATCTCCGGATCTGTCCCCCAGTGAGCATGTTTGGGACTGGATGAAGCGTCGTCTCACGCGGTCTGTACGTCCAGCACGAACGCTGGTCCAACTGAGGCGCCAGGTGGAAATGGCATGGCAAGCCGTTCCACAGGACTACATCCAGCATCTCTACGATCGTCTCCATGGGAGAATAGCAGCCTGCATTGCTGCGAAAGGTGGATATACACTGTACTAGTGCCGACATTGTGCATGCTCTGTTGCCTGTGTCTATGTGCCTGTGGTTCTGTCAGTGTGATCCTGTGATGTATCTGACCCCAGGAATGTGTCAATAAAGTTTCCCCTTCCTGGGACAATGAATTCACGGTGTTCTTATTTCAATTTCCAGGAGTGTATGTTCCTATTGGCCTATGTCAAGCAACAGACAATGCCAGTCGTAAATGTTATCCGGGAGAGTATTGAGTCCTGAAGTGACTCAAGAATAAAATAAAAGTTGGGGCTGAAAACTAATAAAATTAATTTTTCCTGCTTCTGGTTTCGAAACATTATTTTCCTCTACTCTCATAGATGCGTGCTACTGAAGTTATCTTCATGGAAATATTTTCTGGTTTGTACAGCTATTTGAAAAAATTTTTCTTTGTCTTTCTGCCCTTTACTTAGAAGTGATTTCTGTAAAGTCTAAAAGGTGGCTCTATTATACTTAATCTGCTTAACTACTGTGTAGTTTCAAAAAGAAATTAACCTCACCTTAAATTTTGTTTTTTCAAATTAACTGTTTTTTTCAGTTAGTTTTTGTTATAATGTTTCAAATGGGCACATGTTACTGTACACGCCTTGTAGACGGCGCAACTCGTATTGTTTTCGTGGCGGCAATGTAAGCCACTGGGCCAATCAGTCTGATGTTGTTCGTACCTGGGTACACGTGCCTAAGGCTACTACGTTTTGTTTTAATTTTGAATTGAGCATACCTGCTCAAAATTCTGACTATTGCTTTTTCGCAATGTAATTTTATGTAAGCAACTATTGTGCATCATCAAAACTGCTATCTTGGTTAATTTGTTTTTTATCATACTGATTTTCTATGTATTATTTTATAGGATTTCTGATGAAGACACCCCTAGTAGGTTTTGCGAGGTGCCGGGGCTAGCAGTGTATTTATCACTAAATTCTACTAGAATCCACATATGTAAATCATGCTCTAAGCCCCCCCTATTCTAACTCCGACTTTTGCTGTTGCACAAGGATAAAAAAATACGCGAACTGACTCTAATCAACCCTGCCAGTGGAGTAGAAGAGAGTTTGGCACCTGCAATAATTTAATTTGATAAATAAGTTAAATAAACAAAGGTTTCATTAGCATAGTGAGGAATGATAGGGTTGCTCTATCGATTAACAAAATGAAAGTTCTGTCCAAAATAACAATATGATTTATTAAGACTAAACACAGAATAGTAAAAGAAACACAGGAAATATTTATAAAACATCAAATTGGCTCACATTGGAGATTCATACAAACACTGTAAAGGTGAAGTTGTCCCCTAAACTAGATCGTGAGGTTTAAGACGAAGTGGTATGTGGAGCCAATTCCTTGCCACTCAAATCTCAAGAGAGACACACAGCTAACCCAACAGTAATTGCTGCTACTCAAGACAGAACAAAGTTAGAAAAAGACGAACAGGCGCGCTCTGCTGAGCTCTGATTATCACCTAGGAAAATCCCTGTCTGCCGGTGCTGCGGACATACATTACCAAACTGTCTTCTTGACTGCCAGGACACAATCTGGCGTACCGGAGCCGTTGGCTGGTTGCTTCGACGTCCTCGACCGAAAGGCGACTGCCGACCACCTAGAGCACCCGTACAGGCCGAACACACAACATTCCCGCCCCCACGACAGTGGCCGTGGTTACGTTCCAATCAGTAACTCGAAAACCGGCGGAAATTCCACTCCATTGCCGGAGCACTACCATTCCACCAATGGAGATTCTTGGCGCCAATTTCTGTGCTGATTTTGCTCCGTCACGGAGCTATGCCCTGAGCAAGCCAATCACAGTTACTATTTTGCAGAAAGCGCGGGAATTTTCCCGCCACAGCTGCCTGGGTACATAAGTCATTCCCACGCCTCGCTGGTAGCCCGCCAGAAAGTGTTTTCGCTAAGCTTCTGCGAAGCAATGGAACCTCCAGCCCAGCCGCCACTTCCGGCCCCAAACGGGCGCGTCTCCTGACAATGCCGGCGTCCGGAAAGCATTCACTCGACCCCCCACGCCTGTCGGCCTACCCTTTCAAAGTCAGAAGAGCCCGCCTGTCACTGGACCACCCGGGTGACGAGAGACGCTGCATGGGAAGTCCGCGTGTGAAGGAATAACAACCCTCCACCGCATGCAACTAGAGAGGAGAATCGTAAGATAGAAATATGAGAGGGGGCTCATGCCACCTCTCAGTTTCGAAATGTGAGAGATTCTGTACCCTCTTCTGCATGTCGCCTCTCATTGTCATCAATTTTATTGATGTTTTATGTCATTGCACTGTGGTAACACGCCGAATAAGGATATTGTATTAAAAGTATTTGTACTGAGAGTTCAAAATACTTTTCATTTGATTCCCATGCATGTTGAGTTACTTCCCTGGGTGGCAAGTGCGAGGGGAACACTGCAGGACGCGGCAGACTGTGTTTCCGGTTGGGGGCTGCACTTATGCGAATACTGAGAGGGTCGTACACCAATGGGCTTAAGGGCCTGGCGGAACGACTGATGTCGGTCGAGTTTCGCCTATTGTATGCAGGGCAAAACGACCTGCGAGACGTCTGAGTGATGCCGCAGTTTATGTGTTTACCGTTCCGGCACCCCCGGAACGAAGACTGCTGGCACCGACTGATTGCATTGTCCTCATGATTCTGAGAATACTTGTGAACCGTGGCCCGCTGGGCGTGACTGTCTGGCGCTGGATGGCCGGTAGTTCAAATGGCTCTGAGCACTATGGGACTTAACATCTATGGTCATCAGTCCCCTAGAACTTAGAACTACTTAAACCTAACTAACCTAAGGACAGCACACAACACCCAGCCATCACGAGGCAGAGAAAATCCCTGACCCCGCCGGGAATCGAACCCGGGCGTGGGAAGCGAGAACGCTACCGCACGACCACGAGATGCGGGCTTGGCCGGTAGTCCAGGTAGATTGTTTTCGTAGCCGGTCAAACGGCAAGTTCAGTGCCCTCAACGGTATAGCAGAGGCATGATTGGTCGACTTAAACTGAGGCTAGTTGACATCATAAAGCCCTGCTCGAAATTGGACAGAATGGTCGCTATTGGCGCGAATGATGTTCTGAGACAGTGTGGGGGAATTTTGGAATCAGCACTCAATGCTAATTCGTGGTTTTCGAGGATAGTAGGAGGTTGAGCAATGTTGGCTTCGCTATTGCTTTGCGCGAGCGCAAGGGATTCGGGATCTGATCTTCGTCGGAGTCGGACGGTCTTGCGACTTAATGGGACTTAACTACTGAAGTCATCAGTCCCCTAGAACTTAGAACTACTTAAACCTAACTAAACTAAAGACATCACACACATCCATGCCCGAGGCAGGATTCGAACATGCGACCGTAGCGGTCGCGCAGTTCCACACTGTAGCGCCTAGAACCGCTCGGCCACCCCGGCGAGGCCAGGGGTTGAGTTGCTGCACAGCAGAAGTTGGCGCCTACATCATCAGAACGCTGCCTACGGATGACCTGCTACAGATTTCAGGACTGGTAAAGTGTTCTGCGTCTCCGGAATTGTAGGACCTTACCAATTTTATACTGAAGTCCTCAACAACACGTGTGCTCGCGTTGCTGCAAGTCCACCTTGTCTGTTTCTCCATGTGATGCCATTTGAGCTCTCACTACTAATCGCGATACTGCAATGTAGTCGGGTGAGTAATATTTGATTCATTAGGACCTCCAGTCATTATCATGAGTCTACTGGATCACAGAGAGTAGGAGCCCCGTGTTCTCGAAACAACTCTTATCCTCATAATAGTTCAATATACCCTATTCTTTAACTTACTGTTTGTGTCGATAGTCATGAGCCTTTATCTTCTGATGTGTAATAAATATCACTGTAATATTTAATCTGCATATCATTTCGCAGATGTATGCAGAATGCCATTTTCTGTTGTGTATGATGATAAAGTTCTTTTTTTCCTTACTCTGATCAGATTATGATTTTTATTAAATTATTGTGAGTATGTACTCCTTCTTTTACCAACTAGCAGGGTCCACCATCATTTCCTTTCGTTACCGTTGTGCGCGTAATTAATTAGGTGGTAGGTAGAGAGGGGGTCGAGTGCATGTCTCGCTCTCATGCAAAATTCGTCAGAATTAAAGAGGTACAAACTCTTCTCCACCCCGGCACCTCGCAAATGAACCTAATGTTTATATGCAACCGGTTGGCTGTTTAATCTTATATTGGAACTATTATACGGTTGCTGATTAACAGCCGGCCGGAGTGGCCGAGCGGTTAAAGGCGCTACGGTCTGGAACTGCACGACCGCTTTTGTCGCAGGTTCGAATCCTGCCTCGGGCATGGATGTGAGTGATGTCCTTAGGTTAGTTAGGTTTAAGTAGTTCTAAGTTCTAGGGGACTTATGACCACAGCAGTTGAGTCCCATAGTGCTCAGAGCCATTTGAACCACTTTTTGCTGATTAACAGTCATGTTCAAAACACCAAGTATCGAAATTCACTGAAAAAAAATTCTAACATGTTTTGAGGGCCTTGAGTGATCGATAGGGAAATGCTTAAGCTGACGGTCAAAGTTAACGGAAGCCGACACGGATGTGTGTGTTTCTCACCAACGTAATACACTGAAGAGCCAAAGAAACTGGTACACCAGCATAATATCGTGTAGGGCCCCCGCGAGCACGCAGAAGTGCAGCAACACCACGTGCAATGGACTCGAATAATGTCTGAAGTAGTGCTGGAGGGAACTGACACCATGAATGCTGCAGGGCTGTCCATAAAACCGTAAGAGTACAAGGGCGTAAAGATCTCTTCTGAACAGCACGTTGCATGGCATCTCAGATATATTCAATAATGTTTATGTCTGGGGAGTTTGGTGGTCAGCGGAAATGTTTAAACTCAGAAGAGTGTTTCTGGAGCCATTCTGTTGCAATCCTGGACGTGTGTGGTGTCTTTATTGCTGGAATTGCCCAAATGCGTTAGAATACACAATAAATGGATGCAGGTGATGAGACACGATGCTTGCATACGCCTCACCTGTCAGAGAGTCGTGTCTAGACGTATCAGGGGTCCCATATCATTCCAACTGCACACGCCCCACGCCATTGCAGAGCCTTCACACGACTTGAACAGTCCCCTGCTAACATGCAGGGTCCATGGATTCATGAGGTTGAGAGGTGGCATGAGCCCCCTCTCATATTTCTATCTTACGATTCTCCTCTCTAGTTGCATGCGGTGGAGGGTTGTTATTCCTTCACACGCGGACTTCCCATGCAGCGTCTCTCGTCACCCGGGTGGTCCAGTGACAGGCGGGCTCTTCTGACTTTGAAAGGGTAGGCCGACAGGCGTGGGGGGTCGAGTGAATGCTTTCCGGACGCCGGAATTGTCAGGAGACGCGCCCGTTTGGAGCCGGAAATGGCGGCTGGGCTGGAGGTTCCGTTGCTTCGCAGAAACTTAGCGAAAACACTTTCTGGCGGGCTACCAGCGAGGCGTGGGAATGACTTATGTACCCAGGCAGCTGTGGCGGGAAAATTCCCGCGCTTTCTGCAAAATAGTAACTGTGATTGGCTTGCTCAGGGCATAGCTCCGTGACGTAGCAATATCAGCACAGAAATTGGCGCCAAGAATCTCCATTGGTGGAATGGTAGTGCTCCGGCAATGGAGTGGAATTTCCGCCGGTTTTCGAGTTGCTGATTGGAACGTAACCACGGCCACCGTCGTGCGGGCGGGAATGTTGTGTGTTCGGCCTGTACGGGTGCTCTAGGGAGTCAGCAGTCGCCTTTCGGTCGAGGACGTCGAAGCAACCAGCCAACGGCTCCGGTACGCCAGATCGTGTCCTGGCAGTCAAGAAGACAGTTTGGTAATGTATGTCCGCAGCACCGGCAGACAGGGATTTTCCTAGGTGATAATCAGAGCTCAGCAGAGCGCGCCTGTTTGTCTTTTTCTAACTTTGTTCTGTCTTGAGTAGCAGCAATTACTGTTGGGTTAGCTGTGTGTCTCTCTTGAGATTTGAGTGGCAAGGAATTGGCTCCACATACCACCTCGTCTTAAACCTCACGATCTAGTTTAGGAACAACTTTACCTTTATAGTGTTTGTATGAATCTCGAATTTGAGCCAATTTGATGTATTATAAATATTTCCTGTGTTTCTTTTACTATTCTTTGTTTAGTCTTAATAAATCATATTGTTATTTTGGACAGAACTTTCATTCTGTTAATCGATAGAGCAACCCTATCATTCCTCACTATGCTAATGAAACCTCTGTTTATTTAACTTATTTATCAAATTATTGCAGGTGCCAAACTCTCTTCTACTCCACTGGCAGGGTTGATTAGAGTCAGTTCGCGTATTTTTTTTATCCTTGTGCAACAGCAAAAGTCGGAGTTAGAATAGGGGGGGCTTAGAGCATGATTTACATATGTGGATTCTAGTAGAATTTAGTGATAAATACAGTGCTAGCCCCGGCACCTCGCAAGGTTATCTCGATACCCGTACATTTACATCCGCTCGATACAATTTGAAAATAGACTCGTCCGACCAGGCAACATGTTTCCAGTCAACATTACAGTGGCGGTGTTGACGGGCCCAGGCGAGGCGTAAAGCTTTGTGTCGTGCTCGAGTGGGCCTCCGTCTCCGGAAGCCCATATCGATGATGTCTCGCTGAATGGTTCGCACGCTGACACTTGTTGATGGCCCAACACTGAAATCTGTAACAATTTGCGGAAGAGTTGCACTTCTGACACGTTGAATGGTTCTCTTCAGTCGTCCTTGGTCCTGTAATTGATGTATCTTTTTCCGGCAGCAGCGATGTCGGAGATTTGATGTTTTACAGGATTTGTGATATTCACAGTATACTCGTGAAATGGTCGTACGGAAAAATCCCCACTTCATCTCTACCTCGGAGATGCTGTGTCCCATCGCTCGTGCGCCGACTATAGCCCCACGTTCAAACTCACTTAGACGTTGATACTCTGCCATTGTTGCAGCAGTAACCGATCCAATAACTGCGCCAGACACTTGTTGTCTTATATAGGCGTTGCCGACCGCAGCGCCGTATTCCGTTCGTTTACATATCTCTGTATTTGAATACGCTTGCCTATACCAGTTTCTTTGGCGCTTCAGCGCAGTAATCGTAGCGGCTGACAACACAAGCTACGAGGTGTCTGGTGTGCTGCCGGAGCGTGGCTGCCGTCTGGGTACTGAGGCGGTTAAGTCAAGTTAACTAACGTGGTCAACACGGAACATAAGAGAAATGCGCTGCTGGTACTCTGCTAAGGAACGGCGGTAGCCACGCGAGCAATTAGACACAACTCTCTGTATTACACAAAAACTGGACCTGGGTGATGCTAAATATAATGATGTCACTAAGGTGAAAATTTCTAAAATTGCTACTTATCTCTGTATGATTAAAACAGTGTATACGTTAAATGGATCAGACGACCTGCATGTGGATCAACAGTGAGTGAACTTGGATATTGACATAATCAACTAGTTAGCTGCTGAGACATCTTACTTCAGAAATTCAAATAGTCAAAACTGGCCAATAAATCTCGGTGTCTTAATTCCGTTTGGTTATTAGAAGTATTATCAGGGGACTGTATTATAGACTTCATTATATACATCCCCTGGAGCACGTTTAAAACACCGCTATTTCTCTGTTTATGCAGTACTTCCAAGTTATGTGAAGAACGGAAATAGAATGCTGATTACGACGTGAGTTACTGCGGATTTCGAACTGCTCACACTGAGATGTTCTTTAAAGCGAATTTCGAAACTTCTACCACTTTGCCCAATGTACTGTGAGAACAGTCATTACAGAAAATTGAATAAAACACTTTGTTCTTGCTGATTGTTCCCTATGTCTATTTTGGCACCTGCATTCTACGGTGTAAAAAACTCAGGATTTATGTTATTCTGTTTTAATTGTTTACCTATTCTTTCTGAAAAGGCGCCATAGTAAGGAACGTGGTAGTTGTTCTTGTTGTTGTTGTCCTGCCTACCAAGTGATAAAGCGGTAGAAAACGTTACAGGCTGATGCTGTCAGCATAGCTCAACATTACGCACACACCTGGACAGCGTCCGAGAACATCCGAACACAATGAGCAAGAGAGAGTCAGGGTCTGATTCAAATGCTATCTCCGCTAACGACGCTGGCTAGTGTTTTCCTTTCTCCCCAGAGTTTTAGTTCGGAAACCAAAACAAGTCAGCGCACTCGCTCGCCACGATGAAACAATAGTGACTTCACTTGGCCCACTTTTCTCGTCCGGTCAGTTTTCTACACTCCCTGTCATAGCTTAAAGGTATCTCATCTTCACTTTTCAAATGCGATGGCAGGCGTATTTTGCAGTACAGGCGTACTGAATAAATGCTCTTACATTCTGAATGTGGATGATAGACTGCATCCATGTCGAACACCTTGATTTATGAAGTTTTCGAACATGGACTTACAACTATTTTTGTATTTGTGTATAGAATCTTTAAGGCAGTGACTCCCAAAGTTTCATAGACCATTACCCCTGAGTGCAATCAAACGTTAGCTTCAACCACCGCCCTCCACCACCCCCCCCACGCCACCCTCTCTCGCATCCTCCCCTCCCCCCTCCCCCCTAGGTCTCCCACATTATCATGAAGTTTCTCACCTAACTGAACTGTAGAATGAAATACTCTTCTTCAAACACTTTTATTTTTAAAAGGATGAAAGCTGTAGTTTGTGTGGGTGTGTGACGTTGTGTTAGAATGAAAGACGAAGTACCAACCTGTCCCTGACCGCGTAATCCCGCTATCATGGTCAGGTGCAGCGCTACACTATTTCGTCTGTCTATTTCGCAGTAGGACTCCTCCGGAAACCGTGTTCGGGTTCAGCGCTGTACTCTATTGTGCGGATACTGCGCTTTACCACCCCGTCCGAAACCATGTACAGGCACAGCCCTATACTCTACTGTGCGAATATTGCGCTGTACTACAATGTCAAAAAACATTTCCTACAGCGCAGTACCATACATTCCGACAAATGCGTTGGTTCCATCCTATGCATAAGGGTGGTACTTACGAGGGGCAGCCTCCCTCCCTGCCACGGACACCTTGTACACAAAACACAGCAGTGGGCTAGGAGTTATGCAGCGTGTATGACCGGAAATCACGTGACCGGAAGTGCGATCATCTTGGATGTTTGTAGAATAAAAGAAGGCTTGACAGCCGCAACTGATCAGTCTTCAGCGGTAGTTGAAAGTGTCAAAATGGATTCCTCCAAAGTGCTAAACTTGCCTCAGCTATTAGGGAGGAAGGCAAGACGAAGGGATAAATGCTTCGGATTGTGGTTATTACAGCAGAACATGGATAATCTGGCTACTGACATTAACAACATAAATTACACCGAAGACAGCAAGTGTTTGGCGCAATCGTTAGAGCGGTTACTGCTGCTACAATGGCGGATTATCGAGATTTAAGTGAGTTTGAACGTGGTGTTATAGTCGGAGCACGAGCAATGGGACACAGCATCTCCGAGGAAGCGATCAAGTGGTAATTTTCGAGTACGACCATTTCACGAGTGTAACGTGAATGTCTGGAATCCGGTAAAACATCAAATTTCCGACATCGCTGCAGCCGGAAAAAGATCCTGCAAGAAAGGAACCAACCACGGCTGAAAAGAATCGTTCAACGTGATAGAAGTGCAACCCTTCCTCAAATTGCTGCAGATTTTAATGCTGGCCCATCAAGTGTCAGCGTGCAAACAATTCAAGGAAACAGCATCGATATGGGCTTTCAGAGTCGAACGTCATCTCGTGTATCCTCGCCTGGGCCTGTCAACACCGACATTGGACTGTTGATGACTGGAAACACGTTGCCTGGTTGGACAAGTCAGTATTGGGAAAAGTTCGTTCTGGCACACTCTGCATTGTTGCCAGATGTTTCCAAGATGGAAGCGATGATGGCATCCAAGATGGTGGCGTGTAGACTTGGCAACAGTGCATGACAATATCCAACATGGCGGCCATGACGTCATTCAAGATGGCGGATTTTGGCAGAAGCTTGAATTTTGGTGGGAAGAAGGTCTATTGGGCTGCCTCCGCTAACCTAGCCCCCTCCCCTTCCCCAGAAAAATGGCGGGAAGTTCAAATTCCAACAGGATAATGCATCACACCACAGTTATCTATACAAACCTAAGAAAATCGCGAGAAGATAGTACAACTGGGTTACCTCCACTAACCTAAGTCACCTGACCGCCACCTCTTCCTAGGAACTGGCGCCAAGTTTGAATTTTGGCAGTAAAGAAAGGTCACTTGGGGTTTCGCTACCAACCTAAGAAAACTGCTGCAAATAAAGGACACTTTGACTAACCTCAGTCACCTGACTGCCATGTCTTCCTAGGGATTCGTGGGAAATGGAATCAGCCTGTACTGGCTGCTGGAGAGAGGAAGGAGTGTACGTTATTTGTTTTGGAACAGTTTATTTAGGGATGGAGTATATTTATCACAGTGATACAGAACACATGCTCTGAGATGCCACACAGCATACAAACCTGGTAACTACTCCTAAATAACTCATGTATAATGCTCTACACACGCAGCTGCTAATTGTAAGCTGTCAAAATAACCCACTGCACAGCCTACAGACATGCAAACCACTCGTAAATAATGCAATACATTTACATCGAGAGAGCCAAACAACTAAATTGTCAAAATAATAATCCATCTAAAAGACTCTGCAAACTTGCTTGCTAATCGTCAGCTATCGAAATCATGCACCAGTCTTTATTTAAACAATTAGAGACAGCACCACTATCCAGTGTGCTCGTCAGGAGGTCTGAGCTCCAACTGACTTAGTACACATTACTGACACCAGAGGGTGCTGTCATCCCTCCTGTGGCGTAATCCAAGATGGTGGTCTGTAGGGGGGAAAATGGAGCGAAAATGACTCAGCCTGCTCTGGGCTGCTGGGGAGAGTAAGGAAGGAATGTACTCTATTTATTTTCGAACTTTTTATTTAGGGATGGAGTATATTTATCACACTGATACAAAACACACGCTCTGACATGCCTGGGGTCACGCCGCACAGCCCACAGACCTGTAAAGTACTCCTAAATAACGTTCTCCAGACACGCAGACAACTAATTTACCGAAATAATTTCAGTACAGACACAACGAGTAGAAGAAAAAGTGTGCCGTCTCCGCTAGTTCACAGGTTCCGTGGCGAGATGTCAGTTGCTCCGCTTATGACGCACGTAAATACATGCTATTACGCCAAATACTGCACACGAACTCATTCATTCATAAAATTTATGTAATCATATGAAAAGTAGATGGATTTAATTAACTTACCTCAGTAGACATCAGTTGTCAGCTAGTTTGGATAGTTTCTGGGCAGTCTTGGAAGTTTTTGAAGACTTCAACTCCTTCCGAATTTGTTTAATGCTAGTGAAAAACCGACATTTCATATAGTGAAGAATCAGCTTGGGAACGATTTCCATCACATGATCTTCGCAGCATCCAACGTTAGATATTTCAACACTTATTTGGTCCAAACTATTGAGGTAATCATAAAAAATGTTGCCCCATAAACTGTCCTCACGGAATTTTACCGCGACTGTATTTTCCAGCTGCATGAGAACACTGAAGACGCCTTTCGATGGATGTGTGAGCAATGTCTTTTCTGTAGAAGAGCCGTAATCTCTAATAGATGTAAGTAAAGAGAATGAGAGGTCAGACGAATTTCCACTTAGAAGGCACAAACATTTACGGCATTTTTCGGCTTTTCTTGCTTGATGCACCACGTAATCTGCCAGATGATAAACTAAACATTTCTTTCCTGTGGTGCTTTCAAGACTCTCCGGGATATGTTGTGGATTCGGATGAGGCTCTGTGAAGTTATGTGGAACACATAGCGGTTTTTTAATTACGTCTTCCATTTCCAGAACTCTGTTTCTGTTCTTTTGCTGCAAATGTCTGGCTAACGTCCGCATTTGGCATACATATGATGTCAATGAATATTCACCTTTATGTTCGCAGTTTCTGCCGGAAGATAGGGCTAGTTTTACAGGAATGTAAGCGCACTGTAACATGTGCAAGCTCAAAAAGTCTATTACTGACGGGTGATCATTGCAACTCAGAGACCTTACGATACCGAAATGACGTTCAAGTGGGTCCTGATTAAATTTTGCAGTCAAGACATAGCTGAAACCTTTTTCCCACAAATATTCAGATATCTCCAATGTACTTTCAATGGTTACTCTTAGAGACTGGAGAGTTCTTTCGGAAGCAAAGCTGTTATTTTTATCGTCGAGAATGCTTTTCCATTTCATTAATGTTTTGTGAGCCTCCGAGTTTTTGTACAATGCATCCTTAGGAAACGAAGAATTAAGTGTGTCCACTACGTTGTTCATACATCTAGTGAATGATTCCGTTGATTCATTGCCTTCGAATCCTGTTGCTTTAATTTCCCTGAAGAATTTTATGCCGTTGGCTACTGAGTGACTGAATAACTGCAGGGCTAATCTTACATTCATTCGTTGAAATGACGTCGGGTTCAAGTGGGTGAAAGTTAACTTGTGACAAACGTTTAATCCGGCAAATCCTGGGAAATTTTCTTCTTGATAGGCTCTGCGATAAAAATTATAGTTGACGATCTCATCGTTAAAAAGTACTTCAGTTTTATCACAGAAATTATTTCTTACACACTTTATTGCGTCAACAGCGTCTGAAAATGCCCAAACTCTTCTGGTTTCGTCAACAGGATTTGATATAGAGCAATTTACTTTTTTTTTTTTGGCACTAATTCCAAGACATTGCCAGACCCTTTTATTCGGTTGACTGCCATCACAAGTGAACGCAGTAATTCTTGTTCCGGCTTGTTCCAGCTGGATAATCACTTGAATTAATATCTGGAAGACGACGTCGCGTGGAGTTGCATTGCGACTTGCATACACAGCAACAGGTTGGTTCCAGTCATGCAACAGAGGAGCAAACATGAAGACGAGAGAATGATTGGCAAGTTTATTCTTACAGTCATCCAGAGTATACTCTCCTACATTGACGAGACCATCAGCTTTCAGGGAATAGCTATTAAATTGTTCTTCCTGGAGCTTAATTTCATCAAAAATCAGCAAACCTAAGCGTTTATTTTCATCTTGTTCTTCCCGAAAATAATTCTTAATGGATTCCACAGCGTGTGTATTGATTACATATGAGCATTTGAGACCCTTTACTAAATTTCGAAGATGTGTTTCAGAAGGAAGTGGCAACAAACGATGCTTCAAACAATGTCTGTATCCTTTGGGCGACTTTATTTTTAAGAGCACGCTGTCCAGAAGAAACTCGTCAACATACCGCATTTCCTTAGTGCTTTTTAATTGGCATTTCTTTATCATAATGTCTACTATCATTTTCTGTTTCTTACTCAGTTCGGAATGATCTATGAGATTTGATTGAGCTGTCTTACGCTTTTCGTTTGAGAGCTGCTTTCGCAGTAGATGGATTTCTGCATTCGCTGTTCTTAGTTTATTATGTAACCGCACAACTTCCGGCTTCTTACACTTTAATGTTCTCTTTAGTGAAATGAGCACTGCATCTGGTACCTTCCGTACATTTTTCTCAACAGATGAAACACTGGGAAACATCGGAACTTCTTGTTGAATGTTTCCTTTACAGCAGTTACTCTTTTGTGAGTGTTTTACAGCGGTGGTTTTCTTTTGTGTAATATTTTCGACGGATATTTCGGTACATATTGAAATAAATGAGGAACTGCCCCTGATTTTAGAGACCACCTTTGTCTTGGAATTTTAACTTGTTTACCCTCGATGATAAACTCATCAACTTTTATAATAAGTTCCTCATAGAAATGTGAATCACACACGAAACAATTGTTAGTTAGAATTCTGTCTTTCCGAGGAATTGCTCAGGACCATTTTGCAAATTCTACTTCGTCTTTTGGAGGCCTAAGAAAATGTTTACCTTTACTTTCTCGGTAGCCAGATATGCACACTGGAACGAAACAAGTCAGCATTTTTTATTCTTCTTCAAATGCGAGTAACTATATCCCTAAACGCCACTTATTCACCACAGACTTCAACGCTTCACCCTTCACTCACAACACCATAAATACACTCACAAAATAAGCACAGACAATAGCGAAACACACCTTCGGATAAAGCAAAACCGCTCGAACTTGGGTCTCAAGTGACAGTGCTGCTCGTAGTTCACAAGTCACACCACCCGTCCTATGCTGCCTGTGATAATGAGTGGGGAGTCAGCACACTTTCTCTTCTACTCGCTATGGTACAGACATGCAGAATGCTCCTAAATAATGCAGCACAGTGATGTGCAAGTATGAAATCGTCAATTGTCCAAGTAACGCATAGCACAGCTTACAGACCCGCTCGCAAAATAAAGCAATCAACGCGCACAAGTACCATCCACCACACCCTGTCCACTAGAGCACAATGGAGGCTACGTGCGAAGTGACGAGGTCGTCAGCTGTCAAAACACACACAGACGCCCTTTAAGGTCCCGCACACATGAGGCGGTGGCGCCCCTTGCATACTTGACACCAGTGAAATTCCTATCCAAACACGTGTTCACATAGGCACCGATGCTGGCGCAACCGGCCCGGGATGCGCGCTGTCCCAGTCGCGAGCCACCACCAGACCCAGGTGAAAGTTGTGTCTGTTTTCAAGTATACAGCCATTGTTATACTGACGTCACAGAACTCCAAGGCGCAGCTCCCATTTGTGAGACACCTCCAGGCAGCACTTGTCTTTACCGTTGATGACAGAGTAGCTACAAACCTACGTAAACACATCTAACAATGTTCTCAATCTTATTCTCACGTTACGTGACTATGTAAAAACAAGAACTGAGACGACCTCGCGGAAATTGTATACTGTCAAATGGTTCAAATGGCTCTGAGCACTATGGGACTTAACTTCTGAGGTCATCAGTCCCCTAGAACTTAGAACTACTTAAATCTAACGAAGCTAAGGACATCACACACATCCATGCCCGAGGCAGGATTCGAACATGCGACCGTAGCGGTCGCGCGGTTCCAAACTGTAGCGCCTAGAACCGCTCGGCCACTACGGCCGGCCTGTATACTGTCCCAGAAATACACTCCTGGAAATTGAAATAAGAACACCGTGAATTCATTGTCCCAGGAAGGGGAAACTTTATTGACACATTCCTGGGGTCAGATACATCACATGATCACACTGACAGAACCACAGGCACATAGACACAGGCAACAGAGCATGCACAATGTCGGCACTAGTACAGTGTATATCCACCTTTCGCAGCAATGCAGGCTGCTATTCTCCCATGGAGACGATCGTAGAGATGCTGGATGTAGTCCTGTGGAACGGCTTGCCATGCCATTTCCACCTGGCGCCTCAGTTGGACCAGCGTTCGTGCTGGACGTGCAGACCGCGTGAGACGACGCTTCATCCAGTCCCAAACATGCTCAATGGGGGACAGGTCCGGAGATCTTGCTGGCCAGGGTAGTTGACTTACACCTTCTAGAGCACGTTGGGTGGCACGGGATACATGCGGACGTGCATTGTCCTGTTGGAACAGCAAGTTCCCTTGCCGGTCTAGGAATGGTAGAACGATGGGTTCGATGACGGTTTGGATGTACCGTGCACTATTCAGTGTCCCCTCGACGATCACCAGTGGTGTACGGCCAGTGTAGGAGATCGCTCCCCACACCATGATGCCGGGTGTTGGCCCTGTGTGCCTCGGTCGTATGCAGTCCTGATTGTGGCGCTCACCTGCACGGCGCCAAACACGCATACGACCATCATTGGCACCAAGGCAGAAGCGACTCTCATCGCTGAAGACGACACGTCTCCATTCGTCCCTCCATTCACGCCTGTCGCGACACCACTGGAGGCGGGCTGCACGATGTTGGGGCGTGAGCGGAAGACGGCCTAACGGTGTGCGGGACCGTAGCCCAGCTTCATGGAGACGGTTGCGAATGGTTCTCGCCGATACCCCTGGAGCAACAGTGTCCCTAATTTGCTGGGAAGTGGCGGTGCGGTCCCCTAGGGCACTGCGTAGGGTCCTACGGTCTTGGCGTGCATCCGTGCGTCGCTGCGGTCCGGTCCCAGGTCGACGGGCACGTGCACCTTCCGCCGACCACTGGCGACAACATCGATGTACTGTGGAGACCTCACGCCCCACGTGTTGAGCAATTCGGCGGTACGTCCACCCGGCCTCCCGCATGCCCACTATACGCCCTCGCTCAAAGTCCGTCAACTGCACATACGGTTCACGTCCACGCTGTCGCGGCATGCTACCAGTGTTAAAGGCTGCGATGGAGCTCCGTATGCCACGGCAAACTGGCTGACACTGACGGCGGCGGTGCACAAATGCTGCGCAGCTAGCGCCATTCGACGGCCAACACCGCGGTTCCTGGTGTGTCCGCTGTGCCGTGCGTGTGATCATTGCTTGTACAGCCCTCTCGCAGTGTCCGGAGCAAGTATGGTGGGTCTGACACACCGGTGTCAATGTGTTCTTTTTTCCATTTCCGGGAGTGTAGTTGACGCTCTCTTTCTTGATGTCTCAGCTTGTACGCACAAAAATTCTTGCCCTAACAGAAACTGTTTACGAAAATAACGCAGAATAACGTTGAATGCAGTCTTCCCAGCGCTCCTAACGTGATAGCCTTCCTGCTCTTAACATACGCAAATGTTCTCACCACTATGTAGAGGCTCCTATATCCCAGCACAAAGGATGTGAATGAATCGAGCATTATGATTGGCTCTTATCGAATTTACCCGCCGAATTACTGTTGTCATCGGTATCGAAGCACCATCCACCTTTTCTTTCTTTCTGCACACGGGACTTTCAGTGGTACAATTATTTTGCACAGCTCGCTAAACTGCATTGACAGTTAAACCCGTAAAGTTGTCTGTAGATCATCAAATACAGACGAGACTTTAATGGATATTGGAAGCCAGTAACATATTTACCAGTGTAACTACAATTAAATATAACGATTGTTGCTACAGTCTGACACTGATCAATGTACAGGTAATGTCTCCTCTTGACAGCTGTGCTTCTGGAACGAATCTCAGTATCTATAGCGCACATAATTTTCCATGTAAAAAAATCTCCCACCATTATCGATGTGCTGAATCCATACGTACCTCATGATAGGACACACAGTCATCCTCTCCAGTCACGCCACAACATAAACGACACTAACTTTACAATGCAATATATACACATTTTACACAACATAAGCAACAGTAACTTTAAAAACGTGAATCATTCCCAACACAGGCCATGCATACACGGAATCATTCTAGAATACCGGTTACATATATGTTTTATCATTATACTTACAATTAAATGTTACGATTGCGGTCTCAATTGAACGGCATTCGACAATGAGCGAAGTATTGGAAATACACCCTCCTGCATCCCTATATTTCAGACGAAGTAGTTCCTTTTTATCTCGTGTGGTTTAGTTGACTATACATGCTTTCGTGTTGCCGAAGAACCGTCGATTCAGGGCAGTCGGCGACCACTGCCAGCTCATGCTGTGCCAGAAGGACTGTGGGCAGCAAAAGAGCCATGAGGGGCTCGGCGTAGCAGCTCGCCATTTGAAAAAGCGATCTGGAGCGTTTTCAGGAATTTCTTTATTGTTCTGGAGGGGTATAGTCTTTCTGAGAAATGCGTTTAACAGATTTCAGGACATTTTATTAATACCACCAATGAACCACCAGTGTAAAGGTAGAATAGGCTAATATCCCTACCTACGGTGAGGAGAGAGAGGGGCGGATAAGTGGTGGAAGCGGGGTTAGACTGGCTGCAAGTTTGTTAGTTCGTGGGCGCCCATCGAGGAAAATGCACATTCAACTACCGCCCCCTCTGCAGCCTTTTGGAACCACGATTTTCCCCTATACATGTGTTGCATTAAGATCCATTCTTTACAAGTGTTAGTTTTTTCACGACAATTTAGAAGTGTAATTAGAAATGTGATGCGTTTTTTCCTTCAGTTATGGCTTTCCCTGGGCTGCAGGGGGATATTTGAGCAGGCGTCTGTAGCGAGCTCTGACGTCAAACCGCGATAGATACAGTCCTCAGCTATATGCTTACAGGTAATATGCTTATTAAACTCCTCTCTGTCCAACATCAGCATCCGATCAGTTGAACATATTTCCTACCAAAAAGAATAAAGATAGTATCTTACACCCCAGCCTTTTGTCAGCCAGTTTGTAGGTGTAGCGTAGAGTTTGAGTATATCTGCCACTAGTTTCGTGTTGTATTGTGAAATTTTTTCGCAGCAGGATGACACCAGCTGTGCAGCATCATCAATTTTTGAGCAGTATTGCGATTTTAGGCACTCCTTGTGTACCGCTGTGCATATAGTTGTGTAATTAGGACCAATCTGTATGGTAAATTACGTAAATAGGATCGATCTTTACTATAGTTTCCCAATCAAAATAAATAAAGTACACTAACCTAACCTTCCTCTCCTGCATCTGGGCACTTTACAACGGTTGGGAGTGCACTTGGGGTTTCATCTAGAAGGATCACGGTTCGACTCCTGGAAAGGGCACAATCATTTTTAATTTCTGCCAATTCCAAGCGCCGCTGGTAGTGTAACTGTGTTAGGCGGATGCCCTTGTGCTTTCCGTCCAGTGGGACTATTGCCCCAGTGATAATTCTTAAAATGATAATGGTTCAAATAAACGTTCTTAGTTGAACACAGTACGATAGTACTCAGGATTCAGGGCCCAAAAGGGCACCGCCATTTTTAATTTCCCGTTAATTCCCGGATGGGGGGTGGGATGTCAGCACAGCCCGTGGACAAAGAAATTCCCACCAAAGTTCGAAATTCCCACCAAAATTCGAAATTCTCCCAAAATTCGACATTTCTGCCAATAGGATAGGTTGGGGGGGGAGGGGGAGTGTGGGGATGGGGGAGGGGGCCGGGGCCCATGTGCAGGCTGAGAAAAACACATGACATCATCCAGGGGTGGGGGTGGGCGTGGTCAGGGGTGGTGAATTAATTGATCAATTTAATTAATTTGCATACCAATTTGATATCAAATATGGGCTGATGCCCCAATCTCCCTACTACTGCTGTCACCCCTCCATTGAACTCAAAGAGAAGAATATGTCGGAAATGTTTTGATTTCTCCACTTGGCACTCCACAGCTCCACGTACTACCTCCAAATGACAAAATGACAATGTGAACTCAAACAGCAGAAGCGAAATACAAATCTACACCTACATTTACATGATTACTCTGCTATTCACAATTAAGTCCGTGAACCACCTTCAAGGATTGAAATTTCATGAGAAGATCATGTCTGTGGCACTATCTCCCCAATTTCGCGATAATACAAAACGAACCGCCCATCTTTGAACTTTTTCAATATCATCCGTTAGTCCCACCGGATAAGGATCCCACACCGCACAGCAATACTCCAGAATAGGGCGGACAAGTGTGGTGTAAGCGGTCTCTTTAGTAGATATGTTGCACCTTCTAAGTGTTCTGCCGATGAATCTCGGTCTTTGGTTTGCTCTACCCACAACATTATCTATGTGATCGTTCCAATTTAGGTTATTTGTAATTGTAATCCATAAGTATTTAGTTGAATTTACAGCCTGCAGATTTGTGTGACTTATCGCGTACTCGAAATTTAGCGGATTTTGTAACGTGCGCGTGGGGCACACAATACTCATTAAAGCCTGTACTATGGTAAGTGAGCGGGGTTCACCTTACGAGACAGCATTTTCGTATAGATATTGACCGCGTGTACCTGAATGGTGGCAAATCAGAGTTACACCCACTCTGTAATAACAATGATCCGTCAAGTAAGTTCGAAATGCAATTACACGTCAGTATGGACCAAAAGCAACACTGAAGATGCTACCAATTTAATAATAAAACGGTCGCCAGCCTAATTAGGCATTAACTGAGTTTCTTCCCTGTACAAGTTGGTAGATATTCATGCAAACCAACAAGTAGTAACACTGCATAATATAGTAGAATTTTAGAACCAAAAATCTATTGAACTGATAGTTTCACGTTCTGTACTGATATGGAAAAACCATGAATACATAACACTACACTATAATGTATACTACAAAACTTCGTACTGTCTACTGATCTGATCAAAATCGGGCATAGGTTACCCTAGAAATAGTACTTTCGAGCCACACACAAAATGTCAATTTTAATAAAGATAAAACACTGATAAATTTTGACTTACATATTGACTTTAACTTTTGCTGGTCAAACCAACGTGGAACACTTCAGAATTCGTAAAGGGGAGGGGGGGGGGAGCCTGAAACTGTTATGATCACTATATTAAAACAGTTGATTACGGAAATTATCATGCGTTCAAGATTTCCAGTATATGAGTTACTACTCTTTTTATCTTATTTACTTCTCATTTAAATACCTTTATATCTGTCTCTAAATAATTAAACTTCATTACTATATCAATATTAAAGTTATCTTTCAACTTCGTTAGACCTTCGTTATTCATTTACTGGTTCATTAACAAAACAGTTCTTTAAACACCATTCTATCATAGTTAGGTCTGCAAGTAATTATTATTAACACAAAATTTAATTTTTCATTTCGGGACACTCGGATTGCACAACATTTGGAAAGGACCCTGTCTAGGTTAGTTGTGAGGATAATTAAATGAGGGGAAAGTTCTGGTAAAATTTAGGTTATTATTGAACAGTTCACTCTATGGTCCATACGCATACAGTACTAAAAGTTTCAACCTGCTTGTATCGATGCGGCGGTTGGCGGGCGGCGAGATGGCGAGGCACAGAGCACACATACAACCACAGCTATGGCTCTTGACGTATCGGCACTTTAATTCTTCATAGCGTCGCAATATTTTTCCGTTTAGTGCCTATGGAATTTTGCCATGCTGTGTGGGCGTTGGAACAGCATACCCGAGGCTCAGTGAAAATACGTCTTCTAGGAGAGCCTCCTCGCTCCAGAAGGTGTTGCTCAGACCAATGCCAAACTCTTAACTACTACTGCTGAGCCCGTTGTGCCGTGCAGTGCCCGCGTGCATTTCCCCGCGCTCGCCTGCCATCCACCTTTTACCGCTCCCTTACAGACAGGGTATTCACCCGAGGTTTTGCATTCTACATATCCTAACACATTGCCTACGTATGGACCAGACGCACAATTACAATTTTAAACATCTTACAACAGTTTCAACATTTGTTACATTTCAATTCTATTACAATATTGCTTGAAATTTGACATAAACATTAATATTCACATTGAAACTTGCTAACAGTTTTCTTAACACAATGGCATGAAACAAAAAAGAAATGAAAGCAGAACATTAATTACACAAGTTTATCGAAAAATCAGAAGAAAAAAATATTATATGTACAATAGGACAAAGTCGTTGTTGTTACAATTTCTTTTAGTACTCATGTGAATAACTTCAGACTTTTCTTTGCTGAGGGTCAATTGCCACTTTTCGCACCACACGGATATGTTATCTAAATCATTAAGCACTTCGTTTTGGTCATCTGATTACTTAACAAGACGATAAATGACAGCATCATCTGCAAATAATCTAAGAGCGCTACTCAGATTGTCTCCTAGGTCGTTAATATAGATCAGGAACAATAGATGACCTATAACGCTCCCTTGAGGAACGCCGGCTATCACTTCTGTTTCACTCGATGACTTTCCGTGTATTACTACGAACTGTGACCTTTCTGACAGGAAATCACGAATCCATTCGCACAACTGAGGCGCACAGTTTGGTTAGAAGACGCTTGCGAGGAACTGTGTCGAAGGTCTTTTCAGAAATCTAAAAATATGGAGTCAATTTGACGTCCCCTGTCGACAGCACACATTACTTCATGAGTATAAAGAGATATTTGTGTTCCGAAAGAACGATATTTTCTGAATCCATGCTGACTATGTGTCAGCAAATCGTTTTCTTCGAAGTACATCATAATGTATGAATTCAAAAAATGGTGCAAATGGCTCTGAGCACTATGGGATTTAACTTCTGAGGTCATTAGTTCCCTAGAACTTAGAATTACTTAAACCTAACTAATTTGAGGACATCACACACATCCTTGCCCGAGGCAGGATTCGAACCTGCGACCGTAGCGGTCGCGCGGTTCCAGACTGTTGCGCCTAGAACCGCTCGGCCACTCCGGCCGGCGTTCGAATACAGTTTAAGTTCCAAAACCGTACTGCAGATCGACGTTAGTGATATGAGCCTGTAATTGAGCTGATTACTCCTATGTCCCTTTTTGGGTATTGGTGTGACCTGATCAATTTTTCAGTCTTTAGGTACGGAACTTTCTGTGTGACAATCGATAAAGAAACCCATAGCAACCAAAACATCAACATGCAAAATTAAAATGCTACGAACTTATGCACCAACCTAATAATTATTTGAAAACCATTTCAGTGACAGTATTTTTCAAAAGTTCAGTTGATAAAAGGACCTCATGCCCAAGTTAATAGTGCTCCACCATAAACAAAACTGTTACTTGTAATTATCATTACCTTGCTACTTTATTATAGAGATAACAGAGATTGCAAATGTTATTGTGAGCCACTTGTTGCGCAAACGGTTAACATTCCTGCTATTTTGTTGATGTCAAACTACTGTTACAATGCTTGCTATTGTGTACTACTGTTTTCTATATTATTTGCAAAACAGAATTTCAGTGTGAAGTAGAGTCCCAATATGTGAGTGCAGGCATTCTCGGCGAATTTCGTATATGAAATCTTCACGGGTTGTCAACCGAGTAGCGTCATCGTCTCGTAGCAACGTTTCGATGGAATGCGTCTCCATCATCTTCTGGCGAAGATGATGGGGACGCATTCCATCGAAACGTTGCTACGAGACGACGACGCTACTCGGTTGACAACCCGTGAAGACTTCATATATGAGTCCCAATAGTAACTTTCTTTATGAACAATGTTAATACTTTGTACAACTACACTCCTGGAAATGGAAAAAAGAACACATTGACACCGGTGTGTCAGACCCACCATACTTGCTCCGGACACTGCGAGAGGGCTGTACAAGCAATGATCACACGCACGGCACAGCGGACACACCAGGAACCGCGGTGTTGGCCGTCGAATGGCGCTAGCTGCGCAGCATTTGTGCACCGCCGCCGTCAGTGTCAGCCAGTTTGCCGTGGCATACGGAGCTCCATCGCAGTCTTTAACACTGGTAGCATGCCGCGACAGCGTGGACGTGAACCGTATGTGCAGTTGACGGACTTTGAGCGAGGGCGTATAGTGGGCATGCGGGAGGCCGGGTGGACGTACCGCCGAATTGCTCAACACGTGGGGCGTGAGGTCTCCACAGTACATCGATGTGGTCGCCAGTGGTCGGCGGAAGGTGCACGTGCCCGTCGACCTGGGACCGGACTGCAGCGACGCACGGATGCACGCCAAGACCGTAGGATCCTACGCAGTGCCGTAGGGGACCGCACCGCCACTTCCCAGCAAATTAGGGACACTGATGCTCCTGGGGTATCGGCGAGGACCATTCGCAACCGTCTCCATGAAGCTGGGCTACGGTCCCGCACACCGCTACGCCGTCTTCCGCTCACGCCCCAACATCGTGCAGCCCGCCTCCAGTGGTGTCGCGACAGGCGTGAATGGAGGGACGAATGGAGACGTGTCGTCTTCAGCGATGAGAGTCGCTTCTGCCTTGGTGCCAATGATGGTCGTATGCGTGTTTGGCGCCGTGCAGGTGAGCGCCACAATCAGGACTGCCTACGACCGAGGCACACAGGGCCAACACCCGGCATCATGGTGTGGGGAGCGATCTCCTACACTGGCCGTACACCACTGGTGATCGTCGAGGGGACACTGAATAGTGCGCGGTACATCCAAACCGTCATTGAACCCATCGTTCTACCATTCCTAGACCGGCAAGGGAACTTGCTGTTCCAACAGGACAATGCACGTCCGCATGTATCCCGTGCCACCCAACGTGCTCTAGAAGGTGTAAGTCAACTACCCTGGCCAGCAAGATCTCCGGATCTGTCCCCCATTGAGCATGTTTGGGACTGGATGAAGCGTCGTCTCACGCGGTCTGCATGTCCAGCACGAACGCTGGTCCAACTGAGGCGCCAGGTGGAAATGGCATGGCAAGCCGTTCCACAGGACTACATCCAGCATCTCTACGATCGTCTCCATGGGAGAATAGCAGCCTGCATTGCTGCGAAAGGTGGATATACACTGTACTAGTGCCGACATTGTGCATGCTCTGTTGCCTGTGTCTATGTGCCTGTGGTTCTGTCAGTGTGATCATGTGATGTATCTGACCCCAGGAATGTGTCAATAAAGTTTCCCCTTCCTGGGACAATGAATTCACGGTGTTCTTATTTCAATTTCCAGGAGTGTATTTCTAGCTTGGCTGGTGACTGTTTTAATTGCAGTTTACTTACAACTAATAGAATCTTGGTTAGAATCCACTTTATTCTGCTATTACTTCCTTTCAAAAATAATTTTTCGAGGAACGAAAATAGTCCGAAATCTTTCCACTACGCACGAACAGGGTCAACTTAAATCCTTTCACAGGAGTAACATTATCGGTGTACTGCTAATGTAGTAGTATCCAGTAGTGCTATATTTGGCTTTCACTGTGGCAGGGCTATTAGTTATGTTAGGAGAGAATGTAGTATTTATTTTAGCTGGCAACGACCGTTTTATGCTATACCTAAAGGCTGTTTTAGTGCTATTACTTACAAAAGGAACGAGATTAGTTTATTGAAATTAAAACTCCTGCCGCACAGGCCATGAAGGCCCAAAGGTAACGACGGCCGCCGTGTCATCCTCAAAAAAAAAAAAAAAAAAAAAAAAAGGTTCAAATGGCTCTGAGCACTATGGGACTTAACATCTATGGTCGTCAGTCCCCTAGAACTTAGAACTACTTAAACCCAACTAACGTAAGGACATCACACAACACCCAGTCATGTCATCCTCAGACCACAGGCGTAATTGGATGCAGATATGGAGGGGCATGTGGTCAGTGCACCTTTCTACCGGCCGTATGTCACTTTTCGGAGACCGGAGCCGCTACTTCTCAGTTAAGTAGCTCCTCAGTTTGCCTCTCAAGGGCTGAGTGCACCCCGCTAGCCAACAGCGCTCGGTAGACCGGGTGGTCACCCATCCAAGTGCTAGCCCAGCCCGACAGCGCGTAACTTCGGTGATCTGACGTGACCCGGTATTACCACTGCGGCAAGGCCGTTGGCTCATTAAAATTGGAGATCGGTAGAATTTTTGCTTCGTATGATTTTCAGATGCCCAGGATAAAAATGGAGCCAGTCTGTAACGACACACGCTGCTTTAAAATAATAAGTTATCAGCGTAAATTTTGTTGACTTATTAAGATAGGGTAGTGGCTTGAAACAGGATAATCAATGTACAAACCAATACGAAATTTAATTATTTGTTCACTACAGTAACGAGCTTTAAAACCATTGAGAATTCATACAATTTCTCGCCTTTACGCAAAAAAAAAAAAAAAACTGTTCATGAATTGAACGGAGTCACGTGAAATTTAGACAGAATTGTTTGGGTTATGATACCTTATATCAAAACACACTTTTTTGCTGTTTTTAATAGTCATTATTCAAAGCCAAACAAGTTGTTCTCAAAACTTTCATAATACTATTTCTCATGTAATAAAAAACACAGGTACGCTCCTGCAGTTTGCTGCTTTGTCTGAAGAAATGTTCTTAACACGAGGTGGCTGGCATCCCGATATACCATGGAGCTTATTATTTTAGTGAGAAGGAGCCCTAGCTTGGTTCATTGTAGTTCCATTAAGAGCTCACAGTGAAAGCGGCGGGCACACGATGTAGGTGCTACCTCTGTTCTGGGACGACGACTTCACTTGAAGACGCCAGGCTGGTGGAAATATTAGAAACTTTGTATTTTGCTTTGACGAGGAAAGATACAACTAGGTCCCTGACACGTTCTGTAACTCGAGCGCAAATGGAGACAGTTATGTGCGACCTGTGCTAACACGGAGAAGGGTGTCGCATACTGGAGCTGATTCTTATTCATTGCAGTTACCAAGCCGTCGTGCACTTAACGCACTAGCCTCGCCCTGCGGCTCCCTTAAAACACTATGCTCCACCAGGTTACTGCTCTTAATGTCAGACGATCTTTTACCTTTGCGCTACAGGATTACAATCAATCTAATCTCTCATGAGGAGCAAATAATCATACAATTGTAGTGAATTAGTATAGCATAGTGAAATTTTATTTAACGTTGAGCAGAGGTCACAGGGCACAATACACTGACGTGATGAAAATCATGGGATACTTCCCTAATACAGCGTCGGAGCTCCTCTTGCCCGGCGTAGTACAGCAACTCGATATGGCCTGGACTCACCAAGCCCTTTAAAGGTCACTGCACAAATACTGAGCCATGCTGCATCTATAGCCGTCCATAACTGCCAAAGTACTACTAGTGCAAGACTTTGAGCACGCACTGACCTCTCGATTATGTCCAATAAATGCTCGTTCGATTCACTTCGAACGAACTGGGTGGCCAACTCATTCGCTCGAATTATTCAGAATGCTCTTCGAGCCAATCGCGAACAATTGTGGCCCGGTGACGTGGCGCATTGGTTTCCAAGTAGCCGAACATAACCATTTCCATTACTTAACACTTCGGGGCTGAGATGCCGTGGTCCATACATAAAACTCTCCCCTGACGTTTCGTCTTCGACTGCGGAAGGCGAAATGTCAGGGGAGAGTTTTATGTATGGATCACGGCATCTCAGCCCCGAATTGTTAAGTAATGATAACACCTACCCTGAAAGCCTTCACTCTATGATCATAACCATTTCCAGTCAATGACCGATTAAGTTGGACCAGAGGACGCTTGAAAATATAGCTCGCACTATTCCGGCGCCACCACCTGCTTGTACAGTGCCTTGTTGGCAACTTGGGTCCATGGTTCCGTGGGGTCTGCACCAAACGCAAACCCGATCATCAGCTCTTATCAACTGACATCTCAGCTCTTATCAACTGAAATCGGGACTCATCTGATTAGTTCAGGTTTTTCCAGTCGTCTAGGATCCAACCGATGTGGTCACTAGGCAGGAGAGGCGCTGCAGTCGAAGTCACGCTATTAGCATAGGCACACGCATCGGTCGTCTGCTGCCACAGACCATTAACGCCAAATTTCTACATCTACATCCATACTCCGCAAGCCACCTGACGGCGTGAGGTTGAGGGTACCTTGAGTACCTCTATCGCTTCTCCCTTCTATTCCAGTCTCGTATTGTTCGCCGAAGGAAAGATTGTCGGTACGCCCCTGCGTGGGCTCTAATCTCTCTGATTTTATCCTCATTGTCTCTTCGCGAGATATACATAGGAGGGAGCAATATACTGCTTGATTCCTCGGTGAAGGTATGTTCTCGAAACTTCAACAAAAGCCCGTACCGAGCTACTGTGCGTCTCTCTTGCAGAGTCTTCCACTGGAGTTTATCTATCATCTCCGTAACGCTTTCGCGATTACTAAATGATCCTGTAACGAAAGGCGCTGCTCTCCGTTGGATCTTCTCTATCTCTTCTATCAACCTTATCTGGTACGGATTCAAGCAGTGGGCGAACAAATGTACTGTAACCTACCTCCTTTGTTTTCGGACTGCATTTCCTTAGGATTCTTCCAATGAATCTCAGTCTGGCGTCTCCTTTACCGACGATTAATTTTATATGGTCATTCTATTTTAAATCACTCCTAATGCTTACTCCCAGATAATTTATGGAATTAACTGCTTCCACTTGCTGACCTGCTATATTGTAGCTAAATGATAAAGGATCTTTCTTTCTATATATTCGCAGCACATTACACTTGTCTACATTGAGATTCAATTGCCATCCCCGCACCATGCGTCAATTCGTTGCAGATCTTCCTGCATTTCAGTACAATTTTCCGTTATTACAAGCTCTCGATATACTACAGCATCATCCGCAAAAAGCCTCACCGAACTTCCGATGTTGTCCACAAGGTCATTTATATATATTGTGAATAGCAACGGTCCTACGACACTCCCCTGCGGCACACCTGAAATCACTCTTACTTCGGAAGACTTCCCTGCATTCGCCACAGTGTCCTAACAGATCCGTTTGCGGCACATCCCACATCGTCTTCTGCGGTTATTTCATACAGAGCTGCTCGTCTGTCAGCATTAACAACCCTATGCAAATGCCTCTGCTGTCGGTCGTTAAATGCAGGTCGTCAGCAACGGAGATGTCCGTGGTGAGAGGTAATGCCTGAAATTTGTTTTTCTCGGCACACACTTGACACTGTGGATCTCGGACTATTGAACTCCCTAACGATTTTCGAAATGGAATGTCACATGTGTCTAGCTCCAAGTACCATTCTGCACTAAAAACTGTCAAGTAAGCAAGGTTCGTGCAATAGTAATTCCACTGTTAAATGCAGAGGAAGGATCGAGTAGGTGGAAGGAGAACACTGAAGGCTTTTATGAGGAGGGACGACTTGTCTGAAGACGTTATAGAAGAAGAAACAGGCGACGATAGGGAAGAGATAGGGGATCCAGTTTTAGAACCAGAATTTAAAAGAGCTTTGGAAGACTTAAGATCAGATAAAGCAGAAGGGATAGACAACACTACATCGGAGTTGCTAAAATCAGAGGGGCAAGTGGCAACAAAACGACTATTCACGTTGATGTGTAGAATGTATGCCACTGGTGATATATCATCCGACTTTGGGAAAAACAACATCCACACAACTCCGAAATTAGCAAGAGCCGACAAGTGCGAGAATTACCACACAATCACCTTAACAGTACATGCATCCAAGCCGCTGACAGGAATAATGTACAGGGGAATGGAAAAGAAAACTGGGGATCTCTTACATCACGATTAGTTGGCTTTAGGGAAGAGAAAGGCACCATTAGGGCAGTTCTGACGTCGCGGTTGATAACGGAACCAAAAACTGAAGAAAATGAAGACATGTTCGTAGGATTTCTAGAGCTGGAAAAAGCGTTTGACAATGTAAAGTGGTGTAAGATGTTCGAAATTCTGAGAAAAGTTGGGCAAAGCTACAATATGTACAAAACCGTGATGGAACAGTAAGAATGGGAGACCAAGAATGATGTGCTCATACTAAAAAGGATACAAAACAGGGATGTAGTGATTTGCCCCAGCTCTTCAATGTATTAATTTTTTTTTTCCTATTTTGTTCATTATTGATCGTTGTGTTTGGTCCTTGCGGACGTTCAAGTTCAAGTTCGGTGGTTGATCGTTCCACTCAGTTTTTTTTATTACAGAGTCCAACCGGCTCTCTGACCGAAAACGCTGAGTTAACGTGCCGGCCTATTAAGCAAAGAAGCAATGACGAGAATAAAAGAAACATTCAGTAGTAGAATTAAAATACAAAGCGAAAGGATATCAAAGATGGCTGATAACATTGCTATCCTCAGTGAAAGTGACGACGAATGACAGGATCTGCCGAATAGAATCAACATTGCAGTTGGTAAAGAATATAGTCTGAAAGTAAATCGAAGAAATACAAAAGGAATGAGAAGTAGAGGAAATAAGAATAGTGAGAAACTTAACATCAGAATTGGGAATCACGAAATGGGAGAACGTATTTCGCACCACTGTTCATCATTCCGTTCTGTTCTACTCGCAAATGGAGCGAGAGAAAAGTGACAATCTACATGTTTCCCTACGAGACCTGTTTTCTGTTAACTCGTCTTCTATGTCTTTGCGCAAAATATATGTTCGTGACAGTTTGATAGATCTGCATCCTGTCACAAATGCTGCTTCCCAAAACTTTTTCAGCAGGTGCTTCGCTGAAACAACGCTTCCTTCTCTCCAGCCATCCGCATTTGAGTTCACAAAGCATTTCCATAGCACTCGTGTATTGATCGAACATATCGGTAGCAGTACGCCTCTGTTTTGCTTACACGTCTCTATTTAATCCCAGACACAAGAGCCGTCCTTAAGAATCGGTCGCATTTGTCTACTACACGCGGCCACCTTTACGTATCAGCTACACTTCCCTAGAATTCTCTCAGTAAATCGAAGTCGACTGTTCGCCTTCCTTACAATCGACAATACGCTCTGTTTCCATTTTTTGTGGCTGTGCAATGCTACACCGAGATATTTAACCGACGTGACTGTGTCACGGAGCACATGAGCGACACTGCATTCAGTTTTCACCGTCCAGAGACCCGTTACTCAGCTGGTTCCACATGGCCCGTGGGAGTCTGTGTGCAAAGCTGCTTTTTCTCTGGTTAAGAGTGCGCCGCCCTTACGACTGCATATCTCTTGGAGCAGCGTCGAGCAACATGGGCACCGAAGTGACAAAAGCTATGGGATAACGAAGCACACATATACAGAAGGCGGTAGTGTCGCATACACGAGGTATAAAAGGGCAGTGCACTGGCGGAGCAGTCATTTGTATTCAGGTGATTCATGTGAAAAGGTTTCCGACGAGACGTGACTATGGTCCCAAGACGGGAATTTTCTCTTTTTGAGTCATCAGTCCTCTGTGTGGCTTGATGCGGCTCCACACTAATTCCTCGCCTTTGCCAACCTTATCATCTCGTAGCAAAGCTTGCAACCTACGTCCTCAATTATTTCTTGCATGTATTCCAAACTCTATCTTCTTTTACTGTTTTTACTCTCTACAGCTCCCTCTAGAGTCATAGAAGTTATTCTCTGGTGTCTTAACAGATGTCCTATCATTGGCTTTCTTGAAAATGCGGGCGATTTTCCCCGAGAGTGCGCCTGTATATGGAATAAATGCAGTGCCTACCTCCTCCCTCGTGACTTCATCCATCTCAACAGGTTGTGCTGCAGTGGTTGGGCGGAGAGCACGTTGAATCTGCCACTCTGAGTACCCATTTTTTCGAAATACACCGGGTCTGAACTGTGTTTTGTCCTCCGAATAAAACTCGTGCACTGGTGGGGAGCGCCAAAGACGACCTCGGTTTGAGGAAGGCCGGCGTGTACCAGATTCCGTGTCAATGTGGCAAGTCGTATATTGATCAGACGATGCGTACCGTCGTGGATCGATGCCGTGAAACCAGAGGCACACTCGACTGATGTATCCGAGCAAGTCGGCGGTCGCTGAACATTGTTTCTCGGAAAATCACGCCATGGAGTATGACCGCACGAGGATTCTGGTACAGACGTCGAGATACTGGGACAGCGTTGTTAGAGAGGCCATCGAAATTCGCACCAATGACGACCTCATAAACCGTGACTGTGGCTATAATCTTAGGAAGGCTTGGGAACCAGCGATTGGGTTAATCAAGAGTAAATCGAGCAAACGTATAGTTGTGACGACCACGGCGGACAGAGCCATCACACCGACGTCATCTCAGACGCCGTCGCAACCTGTTCCACCGCGCGACCGTGGCGCGGGGCGCGGACGGCGGAGGGAGCGCGCCGCGGGCGGAGGATATTTAAATCGTCCGAGCACGTCCCAGTGATCTATGACGTGGACATCGTCGGCGCGGCCCTTCCGCCACGTCGCCCGAACTTCAGGCGCCTAAATCGAGAGCGCTATCAGGAGGAGGTCCTCCCTCTCCTGACAGACGCCCCAGACCCTGCCACGGTCGGCACGGACGCTGCCCTGCGGTATCTCACAGAGAAACTAGTCCAGGCCGCTGAAGCAGCCTCACCGCCTCCGCCACAACATCCACCGGTGAACTCCCGTCGCCTCCCGCCCGAAATCAGGGAGACGATCAGGGAGAAAAACAGGCTCTTCCGAGAGTGGCAAATTACACGCCAACGTCACACGAAGGCCCGGCTAAACCACATGCGCCGGGAGATCAAGGCTGCAGTCGAGGCCCACCGTAACAGGGAATGGGCGGCCCTGGTGGAAACTCTTGACCCTGCTGACGGCAACGCCTGGCGCCTCGCAAAATAATTTTTGAGACGCCGTAGGCGCGTCCCACCAATTCAGGTAGGCCAAGAGGTCTTCAGCCACCCCGATGAAAAGGCGAACGTGTTGGCCGACCACTTCGCGGCGTCTTTCACACCCATGGAAGACGTCGTGGACGCAGATCACGTTCGCCTGGTAGAAACACAGCTCCCCACCTTCCTGGCAGCCAGAGAAGACGGTGACGACATTGAGCAGATATCAGTAGAAGAAGTAGCCTTGCAGCTACGGACAATCAGCCCGAAAAAGGCGGGAGGGGATGACGGCATCGTCGGCATCCTCCTGCGCGAACTCCCAGCAGAGGCATACCAGACGCTCGCTGACATTTTCAACACCATCCTGCGCACGGGAATCTACCCTTCCGAGTGGAAACACGCGGAAGTGGTAGCAATCCCAAAGACAGACAAGGACCCCCGTCTGGCGGCCTCCTACCGCCCGATCAGCCTCCTGCCCATACTCTCGAAAGTATTCGAGCGCCTCTACGCCAAACGCCTCCTCAGACACGTGGAGGCAGAACATCTGCTTCCCGATGAACAGTTCGGTTTTCGTAGGGGCTACTCCACAGCACACCAACTCATGCGTGTCGTGGAGGAAGCCATGAGAGCCCTGGAGACCCGGGAATACCTTGGGGCAGTGTTCCTGGACGTCTCTAGGGCGTTCGACTCCGTGTGGCACGACGGCCTCGTGTACAAACTATTCGTGCACGGGGTCCCGACGTCGCACGGGGTGCTACTGAAGTCCTACCTCGGAAACCGGACCTTTCATGTGCGTCTTGAGGAGGGAGTGTCCACTCAACGACCGATACAGGCTGGAGTGCCGCAGGGGTCCGTACTCGGCCCCCTGCTGTACTCCCTCTACACTGCAGATGCTCCGCGGGTAGCGCGGGTGTCGCTCGCATTATATGCCGACGACACTGCGCTGCTCGTCCGGAGCATGAACTTGCAGGAAATGAGACGGCGTCTCCAGCTAGGGTGTGAGGCTTTAGGAAGCTGGTCCACGAAATGGCGGCTGAAATTTAACGCCGCCAAAAGCCAGGCAGTAATGTTCACCAAAAGAGTGCTGCCACCTGATTTAGAGCCGGTGACGATCACGGGAGGCCCCATCCCGTGGTGTAAAACGGCCAAATATCTCGGGGTAACCCTAGACCAGCGGTTAACATGGCGCCCCCACATACAGGAGGTAAAGGGTAGAGCTCCAGGGCGTCTTCGTGTCCTGTACCCCCTACTCAACCCGACTTCGACGCTTCCCCCTCGCCACGGCATCACCCTATACCTGGTACTGGTTCGCCCGGTGCTGGACTATGCTGCCGTGGTGTGGGGAAATGCGGCCGAAACCCACATTGTTGAACTCCAGAGGGTGCAGAACCGAGCACTTCGGCTCGCCCTCCGTCTACCCTGGCGATATCCAACTGCCCAGCTACACCAGCAAACTGGTATACCTCTGCTGAGAGATCGCTTCCGACAAACAGCGAGACAGTTTTATGTAGAGGCCAACAGGTCTCAAAATAGGCTAATCCAGGCACTTGGCCACCAAACACACCACAGGCCGACCACACGTTGGCCCGACCTGTTACGAGCATAAAAACTCGCAACAGCCAATGGATGCTACGCATCCGATAGGCCAGCCCGAACTAAGCCAGTTCCCTCCCGCACCATGTAAGTAAATATTAGCAGGAATAGCACCCGATGCTCACCCTGCCATTTCACGAGCAAGGATTGCTCGCAAGTAAAGTGCGTGCGTGCGTGCGTGCGTGCGTGCGACCGAACCCAGTTCCCTCTGAGCATCCATAGCGTACGGATCTCCGTGCCGGCACGTTCACAGGAGCTCAGTCCGTCAGTTCACCTGATGATGGCGACATGTATGATCGCCGAAATATTGTGCCCGTTGGACACTATATACCGGCAGCACACCCGTGGATATTTTGATTATCAAATAACTGATAATGGTGGAAGTAGAGAGGATGTAAAATGTAGACTGGATCTGGCAAAGAAAGCATTTCTGAAGAAGAGAAATTTGTTAACATCAAGTATATATTTAAATGTCAGGAAGTCTTTTGTAAAAGTATTTGTATGGAGGGTGGCCATGTATGGAAACGAAACATGGACGATAAATAGTTTAGACAAGAAGAGAACAGAAGCTTTCGAAATGTGGTGGCTACAGAATAATGCTGAAGAATAAATGGGTAGATCACGCAACTAATGAGGAAGTGCTGAAGAGAATTGGAAAGAAGAGGAATTTGTGGCATAACCTGACTAAAAGAAGGGATCGATTGGTAGGACACGTTCTGAGTCATCAAGGGATCACCAGTTTAGTATTGGAGGGCAGCGTGGAGGGTAAAAATCGTTGAGGGAGACCAAGAGATGAATACACTAAGCAGATTCAGCAGGATGTAGGTTGCAGTAGTTACTCGGAGATGACGAAGCTTGCACAGAATAGAGTAGCCTAGAGAGCTGCATCAGACCAGTCTCTGGACTGAAGACCGCAACAGAACAACAGTCTGCTGTGTCAGATGGGACGGCTCATTAAAACTGCGAGCCAGTTACACCTGATGCACTGAAAGAAGAAGACATGTCACATCTTCAGATAGTGTAGCAAGTTTGGAAACGGTATAGTAACCAACTACATAGAGAATTACATTTTCAGATTGATTCCATTTAGTGTTGGAGAATACTTTTGTTATGTTTGGATATTTATCTCGTCTTCACTTCCTGTGTGTGATATAGTATCCGATTCTGTGCCTGTGTCTGTGTCGTTTACTGTGCACTGCAGATCTGTCATATGAGGAGCCTGTCTTATTCTCGCATATGGCCCCTCCTCTTTGCTAGCCGAATGTAGTGCTCGCGATACTTCGTTTGCAATGTTGTTTCATAGAGTTCCAGTCACCGTGAATGCGTATTAACTGCCCTGTGTCCCAGTTCCCTAATCTCTGTCTTCTGTGTCCTAGAGCATCAGCGATAAGGACTGTGTGTCCAGGTGTGCCATTCTCATCACTGGCATAATTGTGAGTCTTTTAGGCCAAATCTGTGCTGATCCACTCTATACGAGCCGTGGCCCCTTGAGAAAGTGCACCACGCCGCGTGTTCGATTTCTATACTTCAAATTCATCCGCTCTCCGATACTGACAAGGGAACCTCCCCATCGCACCCCCCTCAGATTTAGTTATACGTTGGCACAGTGGATAGGCCTTGAAAAACTGAACACAGATCAATCGAGAAAACAGGAAGAAGTTGTGTGGAACTATGAAAAAATAAGCAAAATATACAAACTGAGTAGTCCATGTGCACGATAGGCAACATCAAGGACAATGTGAGCTCACGAGCGCAGTGGTCCCGTGGTTGACGTGAGCAGCTGTGGAACGAGAGGTCCTTGGTTCAATTCTTCCCTCAAGTGAAAGTTTTAATTTTTTATTTTCAGTTTATGTGACAAAACTCTTATGTTTTCATCACTTTTTTGGGAATGATTATCACATCCACAAGAAAACCTAAATCGAGCAAGGTAGAAGAATCTTTTTACCCATTCGCCACGCGTACAATTTAGGTGGGTCGACAACATATTCCTGTCATGTGACGCACATGCCGTCACCAGTGTCGTATAGAAAATATCAGACGTGTTTTCCCGTGGAGGAATCGGTTGACCTATGACCTTGCGATCAAATATTTTCGGTTCCCATTGGAAAGGCACGTCCTTTCGTCTACTAATCGCAAGGTTTTGCGGTGCGGTCGCAAAACACAGACACTAAACTTACTGCAGTGAACAGAGACGTCAATGAACGAACGGACAGATCATAACTTTGCGAAAATAAAGAAAGTAAAATTTTCAGTTGAGGGAAGACTTGAACGAAGGACCTGTCGTTCTGTAGCTACTCACGCTAACCACGGGACCACGGCGCTCCCGAGCTCAAATCGTCCTTGATGTTGCCTATCTTGCGCATGGACTACTCAGTTTGTATATTTTGCTAATTTTTTTCACGGTTCCACACAACTTCTTCCTGTTTTCTCGATTGATCTGTGTTCAGTTTTTCAAGGCCTATCCACTGTGCCAACGTATAACTACACTCCTGGAAATGGAAAAAAGAACACATTGACACCGGTGTGTCAGACTCACCATACTTGCTCCGGACACTGCGAGAGGGCTGTACAAGCAATGATCACACGCACGGCACAGCGGACACACCAGGAACCGCGGTGTTGGCCGTCGAATGGCGCTAGCTGCGCAGCATTTGTGCACCGCCGCCGTCAGTGTCAGCCAGTTTGCCGTGGCATGCGGAGCTCCATCGCAGTCTTTAACACTGGTAGCATGCCGCGACAGCGTGGACGTGAACCGTATGTGCAGTTGACGGACTTTGAGCGAGGGCGTATAGTGGGCATGCGGGAGGCCGGGTGGACGTACCGCCGAATTGCTCAACACGTGGGGCGTGATGTCTCCACAGTGCATCGATGTTGTCGCCAGTGGCCGGCGGAAGGTGCACGTGCCCGTCGACCTGGGACCGGACCGCAGCGACGCACGGATGCACGCCAAGACCGTAGGATCCTACGCAGTGCCGTAGGGGACCGCACCGCCACTTCCCAGCAAATTAGGGACACTGTTGCTCCTGGGGTATCGGCGAGGACCATTCGCAACCGTCTCCATGAAGCTGGGCTACGGTCCCGCACACCGTTAGGCCGTCTTCCGCTCACGCCCCAACATCGTGCAGCCCGCCTCCAGTGGTGTCGCGACAGGCGTGAATGGAGGGACGAATGGAGACGTGTCGTCTTCAGCGATGAGAGTCGCTTCTGCCTTGGTGCCAATGATGGTCGTATGCGTGTTTGGCGCCGTGCAGGTGAGCGCCACAATCAGGACTGCATACGACCGAGGCACACAGGGCCAACACCCGGCATCATGGTGTGGGGAGCGATCTCCTACACTGGCCGTACACCACTGGTGATCGTCGAGGGGACACTGAATAGTGCACGGTACATCCAAACCGTCATTGAACCCATCGTTCTACCATTCCTAGACCGGCAAGGGAACTTGCTGTTCCAACAGGACAATGCACGTCCGCATGTATCCCGTGCCACCCAACGTGCTCTAGAAGGTGTAAGTCAACTACCCTGGCCAGCAAGATCTCCGGATCTGTCCCCCATTGAGCATGTTTGGGACTGGATGAAGCGTCGTCTCACGCGGTCTGCACGTCCAGCACGAACGCTGGTCCAACTGAGGCGCCAGGTG